>NC_085950.1:5823411-6448411 GCF_963556715.1 Cydia fagiglandana | reverse complement strand
ATAATAGATACATTTGAAAATTATTTTAGGTGCATTGTCATACAGATAACTACCCTTGTTAAAGTATTCTTCAAATTCAATACACAGGTGTCATTTCAATATAATTTTGCGTAATTTGGCGCTTTTAGGTTATAAATGACTAGCGACATATATTTTTTAAGAGCGATCATCTCCGATAATATTTACTTTATCGTAAAATCAATTTCAAACTAACGATATTTATCATTTTAAAGTCAATATTACCAACCAACTGATCCAATTTACCTACGGAAACAACTCAAAATTTGCATCAAATTAAATGCCACTTTTCTTATCCGTTTGGAACAATCAAGAGGGCCTTTACGAGCTGATGTGATGAAAATTTTATTTAACCTTCGTCCCTCGAAACCTTCACTACGCTCAAGGTTCAATTTTACGAACCACTCGCTACGCTCGTGCTTCAATTTTAGAATGTTTGAATTTGTGAATGTACTTCCTGCCTCGCACAGCCAAACTGTGGAATGAACTGTCCGATACGACCTTCAAACCTTAAAAGACCCCCATCTTAAACGCGCGTCGGCAACGCGCTTGCAACCCTTCTGGTGTTGCGGGTGTCCATGGGCGGCGGTAATCGCTAACCACCAGGTGATCCGTCTGCTCGTTTGCCTTCTATTTAATAAAAAAAAATGTTTCGCTTGTTTGGGTATCAATATTAGCACGAGCGGTTAATCAACAACTTTTCCCCTTGTAAAACAAATAAGGTAGGTGAAGTGCAGGCATATGAGGCCCGGCGGGTAACAAGGCCCAGCATTCAAAAATAACAATTGCTCCCTATTATTCCCAATTATTCTGAATTTGTACTTGTTGCTAAGAAGGCCCACTGTCAGTGCAGGTAAAAAGGTCCAGTCCCGGGCCTTATTGAACGTATGAGATGAAATATTAGATTAAAATATTTTAAGATAATTTTGAATATTTTTAATCTCTTATTAATAAGGTCGATTTGAAGAAACTTCTATAAAATTATGACTTATAAATAACACTTGCACTGCGTGGGCTGTCAAAATTGCTGCAGACTTTTCTTGGTCTAACTCTAATAATTTATCACTTGCTTTATTGACCTAAAGACGTTTATAGAATCAAAAAGTTTAATAACATTGAGGCACTTATACTTTTTAAAGGCAGTAACTATTTACAAGTGATTTTTTTTGTTAATACATAGGTAGGTATTTACGATAGAAGTGCGAAAAATAGATATTTTGCAACGAGTGACAAATTTTAACACACGGCCAAAGGGAGTGTTTTAATGTGCTTATTATAGCACCGGTGTCGTAATGTAGCACCAGATGTACTATCAAAATTATGTTAAAAGATAATACTTATTTGTTACGAATAAATATTTATACTGTAAAAAATTATCCCACCAAACACATTTTCATGTAAATTGTTGCTAAGACGAAACCATAAGACTCGCACTGTCAAAAAGTTGTCAGATCTCTTGTCGAGCCAAGCTTCAAACTCTACAAGCCCTAACTTCACTAACTCTACACCTTAGTGAAAATATGTGGCTTGGCTGTTTCGCTACCGCCACATGGGCATAAAGTGAAAAATTTATTAAATTCATTATTTTTAGGGTTCCGTACCTCAAAAGGAAAAATACTGAACCCTTATAGGATCACTCGTGTGTCTGGCTGTCCGTCTGTCACAGCCTATTTGCTCCGTAACTACTGCACCAATAAGTTGAAATTTGGTATACACATGTAAGTCTATAACCCAAGAACATACATGTAAAGTAAATAATAGAAATTCAAATAAAGGGGTCACTTTTGAGATGAATGATAAATAGAAGAAAAAAACACTATATCTTGTTATATATCAAATTAAGGGGCTCATTGTGAGAACCTCAGATATTTTTTTTAATAATTTTATAATAAATAGTTTAGAAGTTATTTAAGAAAATACGCAAAAAATGACCATTCCCCCCCCTTATCTCCGAAACTACTGGGTCTAAAATTATGAAAAAAATACACATATTAGCTCTTTTCCTATAGATGCCAGAAAAACCTATTAGAAATGTGCAGTCAAGCGTGAGTCGGACTTAAGTACCTAGTTTTCCGATCCCTACGGGTTTTTTAAAGAAATTTTACTCACTTTTCTCTAAAAAAAAATATATTGTTAAAATTGTGTAATGTACGGAACCCTTGGAACGCGAGTCCGACTCGCATTTGGGCGGTTTTTGTATTATACTTACAATAGTTCTTGTAGAAACGAAACGACCAAGCCACATACTTTTGGTGTAGAGCTAGTAAAGTTAGAGGGCTTTTAGAGTTAGAAGCTTGGCAAGAGATCTGATAACTTTTTGACAGTGGTTTCGTTTGGGCAACATTTTACATCAAAAAGTTTTTAGTGGGATTTCACTTCTTTTTGTAAGATGCTTATGACAATCTTCCATGCCCTAATTTAAAGGGGTGAACAAGGGGGGGGGGGTGATTTACTATTAAAAATCCTGAAATAAGTATCTGGGGGCATCTGTTACACAATGTACTTCTTACTGATTCCCTATATAAACCCTTCATCCCATAAGGGTAAACTTTGGGGTTGAAATCTGCCTTCACCCCGTAAGGGTAAACTTTGAGGTTGAAATCTATTCTATATCCTTCCCCATAACAATACCTATCTACATACCAAATTTCAACTAAATCGGTTCAGCGATTATTGATTCCCCATACAAAATTAAACCCCCTCTTCATCCCCTTAGGGATAAAAAATTAATTTCAAGTTTTTGAATTTATTTGTTGTTTGTGTACTAAAACTATCTTACATACCAAATTTCAGCTTCTTAGAGGACTTCAGGAAGTACCCGGTATTGATGATCATCAAGTGAGTGAGTCAGTGACGAAATCGAAGTTTTTAGATATGAATAAAATCTAAAGTATAAGAGCTATGCAATTGATATGCTTAATAAGTCCGAGAACTTTGTTTATCTGGTATAATCCAACCCCAAGTTATGAGGGTTCCAAAACACGACGAAGCGCTTCGAGAAAAGGTAGATAGTGCCCTTATGCTTTGCTCGTCTTGGCAGGGGCACTGCCGTGCCCCCAGATGTTAAAAGATGATACTACTGTAACTAATAAAGATTTATGTTTAGTTACCTACTATTTTCGCGTAAACTAGACAATTTTTATATCTTTAGTTATTAAGGCCCAAAATAATTATTTTCACTTATTATAAATAAATCCTCCTGTTATGAAGTATCAAATATTGTTATTTGTATATGTATAACTCTTAAGTTAAAAACAATAAAATCTGTTATTACCTACTGTCGAAATGATTATTTTTTGCGGGATTAAGTAATACACTGCTAGTGTTCAATAAGGCCCATAATAGGACTTTTAAGGTATATTTTCCAAGAGTATCGTAATATTTTTATAACTATTTTGGTATAATGAAGAAGCTTAAATAAATGAGAAACCTATTTGAGTGAGTTTTTCATACTTCATATCCTGTTTATTAAAAAAAACCATTTTAATTTAAGGTGGGCTCTATCTATATAGGCATATACGGCCCACACGGAATATACAATAAGGTAAGTGGCCTCACTTACCTTATTGTATATTCAGGATGTATACCGTGTAATATTGAGCAGTTGGTTTATAATATACATATTATGATATTGACCTTGAATAGGACAGGACATGACAATAGGAACCAGAAATAGGTATAGTTGGTCAAACCATTTGTCAGTAAATAAAAACAAAAAACTATATTCATCCTTTTCTTTTGGGTGCTAGTACTAGTGTAAGTCAAAGATAGTATGATGATTCTCTCTGTCTATGTTTGAAATGAGACATTCCTTTGACAAACTATGTATAGTAAAAAATAGTTGTGAATATCTTGTACATTTTTATTACAATATTAGTCAAGATAATGAAATATAGCTGGCCAAGCAAATCTTGTCACAAAAAAAGGCGCGAAACACAAATTTTCTATGGGACGATATCCCTTCGCGCCTACATTTTTCAAATTTGCCGCCTCTTTCTACTGCCAAGATCTGATTGACCAGCTGTAGGTATTTTTACGTAATAAGATATTTTAATTTCACGTAATGTCCGCATCTAATTTATATTTGTGCACGGTAAACAAACAAATGAATGATAAGAAAAGACAGACAGTGTTACTGAGCGGGAGGTGGGGCGAGGGGCGAAGTATAGGTAGGCTATGATAGGCTCTCGAGCGCCGCGCCGGCGACTGACGGACCAGCGCGGCGTATGTATGAATTTCGCGCCTTTTTAACTAGATTTTACTATTACAATGCAAGCTACACGCAGAAATTTCTTACTTTCCATAATATGGCTGCGTATATTATTTTATAGTAATAGACTTATTTTTACAGATTCTAATTCAATATTGGATCTTATAGGACATAAAACGCATATTAATTCTAGAGCATATATCTTATTCTTCTAGCTTTTTAGCGTGCCTATTAACTTAAAAAATGAGATATGTTGTTGTGGATTTATTAAACTTTAATTCAATATCGACAAAATAATAAGCTAATTTGTAGTTTGACAAAGAAGCACGTTAAAAAAATTTCTAATAATTTTACATTATAAAGCGTCATACATATTATAAACAATGGAACTTAAACATTGCACTTTAATTCAATATTAAAAAATCATTACTAAAAATATATAAATACCTAATTTATATCTAACGCTCGTTCTAACTTTTCATCATATATTGCAAATATGCTTAAAAATATGTCCCATATCAGATAAGTATCACTTTTTCAACTTTAGAATTATCAAAACTTATAGTGCAAAAATCCGGTCCCACTATTGAGCTACTTGCACTGCGTGGGCTATCAAAATCGCTGCAGACTTTGGGGTCATCCATTAATTACATCACACGTTTAGGGGGAGGGGGGAGACACAAACTTTGTGACGTCACTTTAACTTCATCAGTAACCGAAAATTTATTCAAATTATTTTATTCGCTATACATTTAAATAACAAGTTTTTAAAACGATAATCGTTTTTATTTGTTTAATTTTCTTTCCTAAGCAATTTTGGGTTATAAAATTACTAATATTTATATCATCAAAAATATTTTGCTAAAATATTAATAATACTTAGGTACTTACTTAATTCGATTTGGCCATTTCGTAGAAAAAATGTGACGTCACGCTAGGGGGGGAGGGGTTTGCCAAATGTGACCAAGTGTGACAAGGAGGGGGGGAGGGGTCAAAAACCTAGAAATTCGTGTGACGTAATTAATGGATGACCCCTTTACGGTCTAACTATATCAAAACTTAAAAGTATAGCGATTCATTAACTTGGTTGTATCATGAGTTGATCACTTAAATAACTTATTATAATATCTGTCAGTAAGATAGTTAAGAAGTAGTTTAGCCAGTAAGATCCTTGTTTCAACGAATTATTTTGTTAAATACAAAGTACAAGAAAAACTATTACTTTTAGATTGCAAATTTAATGGCGCTTAAACTATAAAAACGTTCATAAAGTCAGATTGTTATACTGAAATATGGCAGGAGTAGTTTTTCTATATGTTTTTATGATGTCCTCTCTTTCTTTTATTGAAGCAATTTCGCGTAAGTAAGTTTACAGAAATATATTAAATCTGATTACACATTTCGCTGGCCCAATATTACAGGGTTCTATGTTTCAGTTTTATCGAACTGAAATTTGAACATTGTCATAGTGACATTAGTGGCGCGATTCGGGAAATGAATTAGAGATTAACTAGATACGATATAGTAAAGATATGTGACGTCACAGGGGTAAAGGTACCCATAGGTACGCTATTATAACGTCGCTCCAATAATATTGCGGCGCTATGCGACGGTAAGGTACCTTTTTCCGTGGAATGTCACATAACTTTACTATTTCATATCTAGTGAATCTCTTATTCATTTCCCGAATCGCGGCGCCAGCCGCCATAAGATACACTGAGAGAAAAGTACAACAAAAACACACTTAGAATTACAAAAATAAACTTAATCCGGGGACAAGGAGAGTTAACTAATAGGAACAAATTGACTTTAGCAATTTCTATTAGTTCTTGCAATTTCTATTATCTGTTTGTTGAAATTATATTTGGGATTACTGAGCTGTTTGTAGAAATAAATAAACTTTACAGAAATAGTGAAACGTCCATAATTATTACTAAAACTTAATTTTTTCCCCCAGTACAGAACTGTTTTTTAATTCCTGGTGATGATTTTTCTCTCAGTGTACCTTTTGCCGGCCACATATCTTTACTATTTCATATCTAGTGAATCTCTAATTCATTTCCCGAATCGAGCCGTAAGTCGAATTTCAACTATCTTGAAAATGTAACATAGAAGTCATAGAACCCTGTAATGTAGGGCTAGCGATTTGTAATCAGGGGTGATAAGCAAATAGTTTTGCTAACTGTACGTACCCCTTTGAACACGACACGAACACGAAATTTTAACTGTCTAGCTATCACGGTTCATGAGATACAGCCTCGTGACAGACAGACGGACTGACAGACGGTCAGCGGAGTCTTAGTAATAGGTTCTTGTTTTTACACTTTGGGTACGGAACACTTTGAAAAAGTAAAACATTGAGATAACTTCGAAAGCAGGGTAATGCCATATTTTAAAATGTAAGGGGCGTTGAGATAGGTAACTTCGAAAGATTGGAAAATTATCAAACTCCGTTAACTTGACGATATGGTTAAGTACCTAGACTTATTTCGATTTGATTTGGATTGTTTTTTTTTTGGTATTACATAGTAAGTATTTTCCAAAGGTATGTCCTCGCGTTGGTGTGGTGAAAATTTTGTTTCAGTCGGAGTCAAAGTTTGTTTAACCCTCGTGCCTCAAAACCCTCGCAACGCTCAAGATTCCACTTCTCACATTTGCTACGCTAGTGGTTCAATTTTGGAATCTTTCGTTTGCTCGGGTATTAACATATTCATTGCCACCCAGCCAAACAAGACGTCCGCGCCAGGCCACAATAATTGCGTCATATAATGGCTCCTCTACACGATAGGCCAACGCCGGCCACTCCAAGGGATGCAGCCATGCGGTAGAATGAGATAGCAATATCACTTGCTCCCTCTAACGCATAAATGCGTCCCTTGGAGTGGCCGGCGTTGGCCCATCGTGTAGAGGAGCCATAAAGCTGTAGTACAGTGAACTGTAAAAATATGGGTCTACAAATCATCTCAAAAATATGTCCCATAACTCTTATGTCAGTGAAGCAGTAGTACCACGATCCCGACTATCGGGTCGTCCGGCCTGGGAACGAAATCATAAAATACCCGATAGTTGGGTTTTCGGCATTGAATGGGTTAATACTAATACGAGCGGTTAAACAACAACTTTGCCCCCTTGTACACAGCAGCAGAAGTTGCTAAGCTAGTCAGGTGTTCAAAATGATCTTGACGCGACTATTGTTAAGAGAATAAGAGCGTGTCAAGGTAATTTTGAACATCTCGCCCGCTTAGCAACTTCTGCTGCTGACTGTAAAACAAATAATTATTCAATTGTGACGTTAGGTAAAAGGTACCTTATGGCAGCTGGCGCTTATGACGCATAGCGCCGCAATAATATTGGAGCGGCGTTGATAATAGCGTAAGCGCCAATCGCCATAAGGTACCTTTACCCGTGGGACGTCACAATTATGTTCTAATACAGCAAAATCCGCACGAAGAGACGGTCTCGGTGTGAAACCGAAGAGTTCGTCTGATTGCATCCCAGGGGAGTTTTACAGGGGGCATAACTGCGAGCAATGTTTCTGCAACCACCGTAGTTTTAAGATATGTACGGTTCCCCTTACGTGCAAGATGGACGATAAAGGTACTTATAGTTGTATCCAGACGAGACAATTTTTCGCCAATCTGATGAAATTCTCCGATCGAACAGGGCCGTGCGGACGCAAATACCAATTTGATTCCCCGATCACGTCAGCAGGTGCGGACACAAAAATGCCAATTTTCATAGTAGAATGCAAATTGGTGATTTAATTTGTGTACGTGTGGACCCTAGATGAGATTGATCAATTATTTTCCTGAACATATCGACTGATTTCGTCAGTCCCGTCTGGATACCCCTTTAATCGTAGAGCTATTTAAAATGCCTAATTTAATGTTATTTTTATTGACGCATTCACTACCAGCAACCCGCGAGGCGGGCGCTCTGTTCGTGGTCGCTTTTTGCTACATACGGGGATTTTCAGAAAAAATGGTATTTACTTTTTCCGAAAAAACATCAACTTTAGGGTTATTTAGACTTAGAATCACGATTACTATTGAATGAGATAAAGAAAAAAAGTGTCCCCAGTTTTTCATAAAAATTTTGGGTTTCGGTTTTGTAACAGTCCATACAAATTACTTAACTGTAGACAAAGATTTTGCCGTTCGGGGCCAGCTACGAATCAAACGCCTATAATACTAATTAACCTTTTCCAAATGGGCGTGGCGTGGTATATAGATGTCGGCGGCCAATCGTAAGATCAGGCATATCGTGAAATTTCTAGGCATATCGTGAAACGTGAAAATCTTTGACTCATTCGGCTGAGCCCCGCTACGTGGGGCTCGTATTTGTGGGCAGTTTGCCCTTCGGGCATCTGAAGCAACCAAACGAACCTATCCTACCTATATATTGATTTAATGTGACTATCCTCAAAAAAATACACAGGAACATTACGATCTGCCTGATCTTACGATCGGTCGCCGACATAGATAACATAAGACTTCTATTGCATCTGTTTTCAGTTCCCTCATTTGATGAACAAATCCACCTCTTCAACCCGTCAAGATTGTCCGATCTCCCCAATGTGAACACCGGAGCCAAGTGTAAACCTGGAAAGTTATACCGCGCGGATTGCAATAAATGCATCTGCACCAAATCCGAGAGTCTGTTGTGCGAGAAACTGCTGTGTCCGAACTATGAAGAAACTTATAATCTTCAGGCTCAGGAAATGTCTGGTAAGATACACTAGTCACTGGTGACTTAGGGCACAGAATAAATAATAGTACTAGGTACAGAAGACTCACTCTCTAACAAAACGCGTCTGTCACGATCAGCACAGATATGGCCGCTAGGTGGCGACAGCGCCACGCGCGGCTTATGGCAAACCCCAAAATTGGGGTTAAATGGATGGACTTTTAGCTACCTGTAGCAAAGCGACGAAATCGCGAAGTGAGCCACGCCTGCTTAGGGCTGATTTAGACGGCGCGCGAACTCGCACGCGATGTTAGTTACAATGCGGACTGTTGGTTAGGTACGTCCAATTCAACCGACCGATCAAAAGCCGCAATGTAATGAAACTCGCATGCGAGTACTCGCATCGTCTAAATGAGCCCTTTTATTCTTTTTAACATATTTTGTAACCGTGAGTTCAAAAACTGAGAAGACGTTTTTGATTATGCGCAAAAAGAAGTTCCTTCGTAGTAAAGGGACTTAAGTGCTGAAAAGATGCTAACACGGAAACCTAGACTGAACATGGCTCGACATGCTTTGTGCCGCTTTTAAATTCAATCGGATTTGAAAATTTCTGTATGAGTTAGGTAAGTTAATGTAGATATATGTAGGTATGTATAATGTAGGTATATAACTAATCATACAAACTCGTAATCGTTGCCTAATAGGTATGAGATACCGTCCAACGCTTTTAGGGTTACGTACCCAAAGGGTAAAAACGGTCCCCTATTACTAAGATTCTACTGTCCGTCTGTCTGTCACCAGGCTGTATCTCATGAACCGTCATAGCTAGACAGTTGAAATTTTCACAGATTATGTATTTCTCTTGCCGCTATAACGACAAATACCTACTAAAAACAAAATAAAAATTTACGTGGGGCTCCCATACTTACAGCAAACGTGTTTTTTTGCTGTTTTTTTCGTAATTGTACGGAACCCTTCGTGCGCGAGTCCTACTCGCACTTGGCTGGTTTTATTCTTTTTCAGGGAAACCTTGCGAGGACGGTGATATAATGAGGCAAGCATGTATCGAGTGTTCTTGTCAGAACAGTACATTTGTCTGTGACGTCAAGAAAAACTGTATGCCTTTCGTTCAGCCACTCGGGGCGAAGAAAAAGAAATGTGTTCCGGGTCACAAGTATCCCAACCTGTGAGCTTAGTGGTTTATACGACTGTTATTTTAGCATTTAGAAAAGGCATAACAGCCTTCAGAAAAGGAGGTTCTCAGTTTGTCCCGTATATTTGTTAATACTATGGGGCTATTCATAAATTACGTCATTTCAAATTAGGGGGGCGGGGGTGTGGACATCGGATGACGGTAGCATGAAGTAGAAGGAAATGGGGTCATTTGAAGCATGATTTTTGGATGATTATGGGGGGGGGGGGGGGTCAAAAATCGTCAAAAATCGATGACGTAAAATATGGACAGCCCCTATGTGACAAACCAGACCGCCGCTTAATTTGATGTTTGTTATCGGCAGTTGATATCTTTTTAAACGACTTTTGAAGTCGGTTCTTTATTAGGTTTCCGTACCTCAAAAGGAAAAAAATGGAGCCCTTATAGGATCACTCGTTTGTATGTCTGTCCGACCAATCCCCCCCCTTTTTATCTCCGAAACTACTGTGTCTAAAATTTTTAAATAAATACACAAAAAAATAGTTCTTTACTTAAAGATTACAGGAAAACCTATTAGAAATCAAGCGTGAGTCGGACTTAAATTGTTAAAAATGAGGTAATGTACGGAACCCTTGGAACGCGAGTCAGATTAGCACTTGACCGGTTTTTTAAAGATTATCAGTCGTGCGCGATCGGCCGAGCGCTAACTACGGTAGCTGCTAAAATTTAATTGGCATAATGTCGCCTAGTGACAGTAAACAACTTAAAACCCTCCTCAGTAGTTTATTGCAACCAATCGAACACAAAATTAGTGAAATATTCAAAAAAATTGACGAATTAAATAGTGATTTACGCGAAATAAAAGCCGTTGTGACCGTGACAAAATGTGAGGGATCAACTAAGGTTGGCATCCCAACCAATAATTCAGCAAGCGCAGTAGTTGCTTCAACTAATAATCAAGCGCCCAGTACGTCAACACCTACCAGCCGTCCCGCTCCCACTTATGAACCTCCCCGCGCGCAGCGAGCCACCGCCACACGTGCGAAAGAGAGATTGGCGGCCGCCACAAAACAAGCCCGACGACCCGAGCCGACAAAACAACTGGTGAAACAAGACCCGTTGCTAAAATCAACCCCCACGAATGACTTAAAAACAAATGACTCGATAATGAGCTCCAGCCATGCCCCGAAAACTAATGATTGCGACATACAAAAGTCCCACGAATGTGAAACAAGCACTAACTTAACGGCTAACCTGTCGCAGCAAGATAACTCACCTGACGACGGTTGGCAATTTCCGAAAAAAAGACATAGCCGCCGCCGGCGTAGCGATAAACATACATCAATAAAAGGGACCGCAACCAACACAACAATTGGTGGAGTGGAAATCCTAAAGTACCTTCACGGATGCTATTTTAAAAAGGAAACGACACCTGAAAGCTTAATTAGTCACTTAACGAGCATAAAGGGTGGATATAACTACACAGTAGAGAAGATTCCCTCGAAGCATGAAACGTATACGTCATTTAAAATTGGAATTCCAAGCTCTATATATGAAGACTTTCTTTCAACATCTGTCTGGCCACTAAATATCAGCGTATCGCAATGGCAGCCGTTTCTCCGACCCAGGGAGACCAGCGGGCGTAGCACGGTTCCATTTTTATCGACTATCACTAAGCGCGTCCCTTTCGCACTTACATACTTGTTAGAACGTGACAGGCATGGTGACAAGCGATAAAAAGGCTACCGTGCTAAGCCGCCAGGTCTCCCGGCCACGACCGCATCTGAACCCATGATAGCACATACCCAAATAACTGTCCTGCATCAAAATATAAACAGGCTACAAAACAAAACATACAAACTCGAGTGTGAACTACAAATGCGATACCCTGTAGACGTACTATGCCTCACTGAGCATTGGCTCCGTTCTACACAGATTACTGCTGTCAACATCTTAAACTACAACCTGCGGGCACAGTATTCGAGATCCTCGCGCCAGGGCGGAGGTGCCTGCATCTATGTGAAAAAAGACGTCGTAACCATCGAGCGACGGGAGATCACGGACCTGGCTGTGGAATCCCATTTCGAAGTATGTGGAATTGAATGTGTTGGTTTGGACCTAATTGTGGTATGCATCTACAGACCTCCGTGCGGTGACGTATCTTTATTTTTCTCTAAATTGAATACACTATGTAATTTGCATTCCTTAAAGAGTTATAAAGTTATAATCGTTGGAGATATAAACATTGATTATCTTTTGAAAGAGAATAATACTAAAACGCTAATTAACATTTTGAAACAGTTTGGTTTGAAACAATTAATTAATACGCCAACAAGGATTACTCATCTAACTGAATCATGTATTGATCATATATATACTAACCTGTCCAAATTAGAAATAAAACATGTACTGTGCAATGACTTGAATGTATCTGATCATTTAAGTGTAACCTTAGTCTGTAAAATTAACAAAATTAATGCCAAAAATACTTGCATCACCAAGCGAATGTTTTCGAAAACAAATGTAAGTAACTTCACGCTTACTCTTAATAACTATGATTGGGATAAACTATTAACTAAATGGCATTTGCCTTGTCAACAAATCGAGTCGGTTTTAAATGTTATTAAACATTTTTTTAACGTATACTTTCCACTTAAAAAATGCCCTGTTAGAAATCCTGTAAATGTGTGGGTCAATGATAACGTTCGCCAATTGCGCCATCAAATACGTTCATCTAAAGTTAAGTTGTCTAGAGGCCACACAGACCCTGAGTCGTTCTCAAACTTACTAAATCTTGAGACGCGTTATGCGTGCGCATTAAAACATACGAGAACGCAGTACATAAACAACGTAATCGCAAATACTAATGACATGCGTCGTGGCGTGTGGCGTGTTGTTGCCTCGGAGACCTGTCGCAACAAAAATGCAGGGAACACCGCGCTGGACGTACTCGTGAGCCGGGCACCTGGAGACTCCCCCGCCGCGCGCGCCGCCTCCGCCGCCGATCAGCTGAACCGACATTACGTAACGGCTACTGATAACAGCGCCGGGCCAGCTGTTGATGTTGCGCTCGCCTACTTAAAAAAATATCTGTCGGATAAGTTGCTTACATTTCAGTTTGAATACTTTACTCTCGATGAAATTGTGAAAACCATACAGTCCATAAAAGTGAAAGAGTCAAGGGATGTAAACGACATGTCCACTCACATTCTCACCTATCTACCACCGGTTCTAATCTCTCTGTTACTAAAGTTATTTAACAGTTGTGTCGAAATAGGAGCCTATCCAGACGCTTTAAAAACTATTAGGGTGCAACCTGTTTATAAGGGTAAAGGCGAGATGCATCTACCAAAATTTTACAGGCCTATATCATTAATCCCGATCGTCTCAAAAGTGTTTGAGCGTTTATTGAGTAAGAGAATAATGCACCACCTCACTGTTAATAATGTATTAAATGAACGACAATATGCATATCAACCGGGGCGCTCCACGGTGCACGCGGCGCGCGATGTGATCACGCGAGTGCTAACGCACCTCGAGTGCAGGCGACAAGTTGCAGCTATATTCTGCGACTTGTCGCGTGCATTCGAAATGGTCGACCACTCACTGCTTGTAAAAAAATTGGAGCACTACGGTGTTGAAGGCAGTCTTCTCCAAACAATAGCATCATTTCTACGTAACCGAACGCAATGTACTTATGTGCTCAATTCCAGATCTGGCTTTGAATCATTGCCAGGTTGTGCCGTTCCCCAAGGATCGACAATGGGAAATTACTTATTTCTATTACTGGTAAATGACATCACGGCGGCTAGTACTGACCCGGAATATGTAATGTTCGCCGATGATACATGTATAATAGTAAACGCCGATACTGTATCTAACTTAAAACACAAATTAAAAGAGGCAGTCGATAACATTACGTCATGGTTTAAGGCCAACGGGATGCTCCTTAACGTCGAAAAAACTCATATAATGCATTTTCAGCTGAGGAACACTAAAAATGAGAAACTTAATATATTGTCAAACAATATACTCATACCCCAAGTCGAACAGGTAAAATACCTTGGATTTTGTATTGACACAGGTCTCACGTGGTCGCCCCATATAGATGCCATCTGCGGCAAGCTAAGCTCAGCTTCTTATGCGCTATCGAGGCTAGCTCCTACCTTATCCGCTGATAACATTAAAAAGGCTTACTATGGCTACTTCCACTCCATCCTGATATATGGCATCGACCTGTGGGCAACAGCGGCTGATCGTGAAAAGGTGTTTAAAATCCAAAAGCGCGCCGTTCGAATAATTGCTAACAAACCGCACGATCATCCCGCTCGGAGCCTATTCAAAGAGCTGAAAATACTTACCCTACCTAGCGTATTCATTCTTGAAGCCTGTCTACACGTCCGGTACAACCTCGGGTCGTATCCAACTCGCGCCCAGCACCATGCCCCCGGCAGGAGCACGCGCGGCCAGCACCTTCTAGTCGTGCCGTCGCGGAGGCTAGCTAAGGTTCGAGGAACACTCGGTGTACTGGGGCCTAAAATTTACAACTGTCTTCCAGCTGACATACTAAACGCGCCCAGCGATACAGTTTTTAAAAACAAGGTTAAAAATCGGTTACTAGTTTTGGCTTGTTACACAATTGACGAATACTTTGAAATGATATCATTGGCCCACTCATAAATATTGTAATACATACTTAGTCAATATTAAACTGGCAATGGTTGTGAAAATATCTTACAATTAAACTTAAACTAATAACCAACTGTGTGTTAAGAAAGATATATAATTTAAAAATGTGACATATTAGTTATAATATATTTTTATGCCTGACATGTAAAATTCTGTGACTTTTACCAATAAAATTCTGATTCTGATTCTGATTCTGATTAAAAATAACGAATATGCCAATTGAGAATGTACATTCATATTCACAGGCCCAACAGACCTCCATGTATTTGCACGGCGAAGGGCCAACTCCTCTGTTCATCATCATTAATTCTCGGAGCCCCGAAGAAGAGGACGAGGCCCTTTGACAAAGCGTTCTCGGACCCACACAGCGGGAAGAAGTGTACGCCTGGTGTGGTTTATAAGTATGTAAAGACCTACCGTAAAATTATGAAGATGATGATGATTTATTAGGTACTACGTATAGGGGGCTATTCATAAATTACGCCATTTCAATTTAGGGGGGGGTGATCTGGACATCGGATGATGGTAGCATGACGTAGGAGGAAACGGGGTCATTCGAAGCATGATTTTTGGATGATTTTAGGGGGGGGGGGTCAAAAATCGATGACGTAATTTATGGACAGCCCCTAGGGGGGTTTTCAATAAAAATGGTACTCATATTACTTTTTTCTAAAAATTATCAACTTTTGCGAATCAGAATCACGAGTAGATACTATCGAATAAGATAAAGAAAAAAAGTGTCACCAGTTTTTCACACAAATTTTGGGTGTCAGTTTTGTGACGGTCCATACAAAATGTATGTGAAAATGTCGGTCTTGCATCGGTCTATTCAGCCACCAACAACGGTGCCTATCCGGTGTTACACCATATACTTATCGTGTGCAATACACGAAAAGGTTTACGATATGTTAGTATACATATGTATATATCTGTGATTCTCGTGTTTTTATTTCTATGTACAATAAAGTAAATACATACAGACATATATATTTTACAGAAAAGAATGCAACACTTGCACATGTTCGAAAAAACATGTTCTCCGCTGCACAACAATGACGTGTGTGAGCGAAGACGAGGCCTTAAAACTTTTCATAGGAAATCGCAGGCCTCGCAAACATCCCCGTCGGCCTCCTCAAGAAAAAACGGTTCGCCCGCCAAAACAGACTCAGGTATATTTCATTATCAGATATCGTAAATTTTACAGCATTTTCGGTGCAACGGAGTGGTGTTAACGGAAGTGGTATAAACAATTTCAACCCTAATTATTAATTAGCGCAAGTTACGTTAATATTAACCTTAATTTACCGTTTCAGTTGGAGGTATACCAATTCTCTTAACACCACTCCGCTGCACCGAAAATGCTATAAAAACGATGTCTGTTCATTATGTATTAGGCACTTCAATGGGATCGCGTATGCCTAAGCTTTACGAGTAAAATACGTCCGACGTTACGATGGACAGAATGCTTTCTGAATTTTAAAGCTTAAGGTGGAGGTGAGGAGTTTTATGTACAGTCAACTGTAAAAATATGGGTGTAGACAACTTACTCAAAAATATGTCCTGTAGTTCTTAATTCACTGACATAAGAGTTATGGGACATGTTTTTGAGATGATTTGTACACCCATATTTTTACAGTTGACTGTACCTAAAATCGTACCGATTTTTTATTTAGATCACATCGTCGGGTGACAAGCAAAAGTCATTTTGTAATATCAAAAAATTAAAGTAACAATGCACTTTATTACACTTGTAACACGGTTTATTGTCCAATAATTTTAATGGTGTTAGTTAGTGACTTTTGCTTGTCACCCGACGACATATACGGTTGCCAAAAATTTTATTAGGAATTTCCTGATTTTCTGTCATTTGCTCTATAGTAAAAATAAACACAAACACAGGTCTTGAGTTAGACCAAGAAAATTCTACAGAAATTTTGATAGCCCACGTAGTGCAAGTATAATATTATTTTAAACGTCTAACTTCTGTAAAATTATGAGTATTATGACGTATAAATAACACTTGCACTGCGTGGGCTATCAAAATCGATGCAGATTTTTCTTGGTCTAACTCTAAAACTTACTTTACAAATTTGTAAAAATTTATGCTCAAAAGTCAAAAGTATGAAGATTGCTTAAAAATGCGATATTGCATTCTTAAGGATTCCCGTAAATTCTTACAACAAATTAAAATTCTAAGACATGATAGGTACCTATCTGCGGTCCCGAGCACACGCATCCCTCTCGCGCACGCTTACGCAGTGAGAGTGAGAGAAGAACACGAATCTACGGGTCCCCAAGTGGGTATACGCGATTGTGTAAAAATTGTGAAACTCGAATCTGTGTTTTGACAGGTAACTTTGGGCTCAAGTCCCAAGGAGCAACCTGGAACGAGTAGGCCTCGAAAAGATCGCCATCCTTTCCAAGAAAAAACAGTTCGTCCTCCAAAACGAGTTGAAGGACGGACACCATTCCTGGACGCACATTTCCTCGACTCAAGCGCCGAGGATGAGCCTAGAACGAGTAGGCCTCGCAAGCCTCACAAACCTCTTCAAGAAAAAACGGTTCGTCCACCAGTGCACTCAAGTGCCGAGGATGAGCCTAGAACGAGTAGGCCTCGCAAGCCTCACAGACCTCTTCAAGAAAAAACGGTTCGTCCGCCAATGCACTCAAGTGCCGAGGATGAGCCTAGAACGAGTAGGCCTCGCAAGCCTCACAGACCTCTTCAAGAAAAAACGGTTCGTCCGCCAATGCACTCAAGTGCCGAGCAGCATGGAACGAATAGGCCTCGAAGATTATCTAAAAAGGTCAAAGAATTTGATAAAGCGTTTCTAGATGGCAAAAAGTGTGAGCGCGGTGTAGTATATCGGTAAGTGAATACGAATATAATTTTGTACCTACCCGACTTTTAAACAGACGAGAAGTTTCTGTATTCAATGAGTAAGGTGTAATTTAGTGTACGGCAAGAGACCGGATGGTCTTACACTTGTTCCTTGGGCGAAGGGCCGCAGCTTGCTTTGGGATGCCACGTGTGTGAGTACTTTTGCACCCACTCATCTCACGCGCACGGTGTACAAGGCAGGTGCAGCGGCTGAAACTGCTGCTAGGTTGAAGCACAGCAAGTACGCGAACCTTGAACAAGTGTACGACTTTGTCCCGGTTGCCGTCGAGACGGCGGGACCTTGGTGTGCCGAGGCCAAAGCCTTTATTAAAGATATAGGGCGTCGTTTAAGGGATAGGGGCTACGACCCTCGCTCTGGTTCTTTCCTTGTCCAACAAATATCACTGGCCATTCAGCGGGGTAATGCCACCAGTATTTATGGCACATTTGGTCCGGGAGACAATCAGAGTGGGGGGCAATATTTTATTTGTTAAGTTAGTTTTACTCATTCTTAGGTTTATTTTAGTTTATATTTGTTTATTTTAGTTTTAGTTTATAATATAATGTATGTTTAATCTGTTTTATTCTAAAGGTTTTTAATATATACAAAAATGGCTTACATTTAGTGTACCTATTTGGGTACTTAATTTTGAAATCCTTCCGAATGGCGGGTAATAACAGTGTTTGTTACACGTGTGTGGGACATATACTAAAAAAGTTCTGTTTTATTTCACTCAAGTGCGAAAAGGCAATTTAAGTAATGCTTGAAGGAATATTTGTTGGGGTCACTTGCGCATTCCAGAGTTAGCCAACTAAGTCAAGTTTAACCCTAGGTATATAATAGGTATATATTCCACCAGTCATATATAGGTATCACATTCGAGTGCTAAAAGGGTATCTATTTATCACAACCCTTATACTTTTTACATGAAGTCGTGGCTAGACTGCAGACATATAATTACTGAGTTGCTGAGAAGTGTTATATTTTTTTAGGAAAGAATGCAATAAATGCAGTTGCACTCAAGAAGGACATCTCCAATGTACGACCATGACTTGTCCCAATAAAGATTGATGAAGGTGACAGGACCATGAAATCAATGTGAATCAAGATAACTAAGCTAGAGAAATAAGATTTGTGTTTTGTTATTTTTTTATCGAGCAGAAATGTCTGCGCGCGACACTAACCCTGGCTACACACATTAACTATAAATCGTAGCGATTAATCTGCGCAGTCCGATTTGCGCAGTTTTATCTACCCTGTGTATGACAAATCGTTACGATAATCGACAACGATTTGTCATACACACAGTAGATAAAATTGCGCAAATCGGACTGCACAGATTAATCGCTACGATTTATAGTTTACGTTTGTAGCCGGCATAAGACGATGCACACGGTAACGGTACCGTACAGTATACTCTGTATCTACTTATATTATTATTATATTATATTATATTGTTTAATACACTAGCAGCTGAAAGCTGATGCGTGTATATCACTGCACTTGTTTTTTTTTAACGATTAATGTTCATTTTGTTAGTTGTTTTAAGTGTTTGTCAAGTCTGTTTTTAAAACTGTTCACTGAAGGAGCACATATCACTGTTTCTGGTAATTTATTCCACTCGCGTACGACGCGGTTTGATAGAAAGTGCTTCCTAGGATTGCTTGTACTGGGAACTCGGATAATCTTTAAGCTGTGGCCTCTTAGACGATGATTCTTGCTCATAACAAACAGGTCCTTTAGTTCAGGTAAGTCGTAATAATCATGTATGATCTTAAATGTTTCAATGAGGTCACCACGCTGTCTTCTTCGCTCCAAGGTTGTCAAACCAAGATGGGCAAGCCTTTGGTCATATGGCTTATTACGTAATCCATATACCATCTTAGTTGCCCTGCGTTGCACCTTTTCAAGTAAAGCTATATCCTTCTGAAAGTATGGACTCCAAATTTGGTAAGCATATTCAAGTAGAGGCCTTATGTACGTCTTATATAGTTTTAGAAACAGTGCCTTATCAATTGTCTTAAAGGTCTTCCGTATGAGGTATACTAGTGAGTTGGCTCTTTTTGTCATTTCCAGGATGTGCATATCCCACTTTAGGTTGCTTGTTACAGTGACTCCAAAGTCTCTTTGCGAGTTCACTTTTTCTAGGACCTGTGTACCCATGGTATATGGAAGCTGAGGATTTGTGGGCCCAATATGAAGAATGGTACATTTATCCGAATTAAGTGACATGAGCCAGTCCTGTGTCCACCCGCTAATTCGATCTAAGTCTTCCTGAATGATATTATGCGATATGAGAGGGTTTCCCATTATTTTCGTATCATCAGCAAAAAGTGACAGTTTAGATTTGACAATGGACTTAAGATCGGTAACAAAAATCCCAAAAAGGATTGGACCGAGGACTGATCCTTGTGGGACACCACTTAGAACCTCAACCGGTTCAGACAGCTCCTCCCCTACTCTGATTTTCATTTTTCTTGCACTTAGAAAGTCTTGAATCCAGTTCAGAAGTCGTCCACGAATCCCGTAATGCTCCAGCTTATTAATGAGCCTTTTTATAGGTACCCGGTCGAAGGCTTTCTCGTAATCTAAATATACCACATCTGTTGGAAGGTGTTCGTCCCAGTTCTTAGTCCAATAATCGAGACACGTCAGTAGATTAGTAACTGTTGACCGTCTAGGAATAAAACCGTGTTGCTCTTCAATTATGATTTGTTCCTCAGATAAAAATTGTCTAATATATTTAGCGATAATTTTTTCCATTACTTTACAGGCGATGCAGGTTAGACTTATTGGTCTGTAATTCGCTGCAGTCAGTTTATCGCCTTTTTTGTATATGGGGGTAACGGTGGCTTCCTTCCAATCATTAGGCAATGTACCCGACGTAAAAGACAATGACCAGCCCATCGACACCCCATACTATGATAAACTATGAACGTACTTGTTACCAACATTGAGGCATAGAAATAATCTTATCGAATTAAAATGACTGTTGTTGCATTTTGGTAGCACATACCATACTTGCTTTCAACTTAGTCGTATTATACTTACTTTTCTTTAGGTTGGTATGATCGGTAAAACGTCAACCGTCATTTTAAATTTTCGTGACAGCGGTAATATTAAGTGATTATTTTTGGTAAAAGACAAAATTATTTTCTCTTTTGCTTAAATGGGGGGCAAATCTTTGCGAAAATGTGAAGTTTGTGGGGTCAGGCGTGTAAGAAGATTAACGTCTGATATATTTTTGGCGAGATTTCCGCTTGACCCCAACAGGTCGATAAACTGATGTTTTATGCGATATTTTCATTTTGAGTCGTTACCAGATACTAATTTAATTAGTTTGGAGCAGTTTTTATCGTTTACAATCCTTGATTAAAACGAAAACATTCTGTGAATAGGTTCTTCTTGTAAAAAACTAGGTAACCTAAGGACACGAATAGTGTGCGAACAACTTGTCGATAATCCCTTTATTTCAGATGTCGATTATGGGTAAAGTTGACCGGCAACGAAGATTTGGTATATTTACCCATACAAAGATTAAACGAAAATAAATTTATTTGTGGAGATCATTTTCCACCAACTGCCTTCAACAAAAATGGAAACAGGCTAAAAAGGAATGCGGTACCAAGCCTAAATCTCAAGGCGCCCCTCTCGGACGAAATTCTGTCGTCATTCCCTATTGTTCCAGAGTTTGAAAAACCGGGCAAGTGCGAATCGGACTCGCGCACAAAGGGTTCCGTACCATAATGCAAAAAAAACAAACAAAAAAAAGCAAAAAAAAAACGGTCACCCATCCAAGTGCTGACCACTCCCGACGTTGCTTAACTTTGGTCAAAAACGTTCACGTTTGTTGTATGGGAGCCCCATTTAAATCTTTATTTTAGGGGAGGTCACGAAAAACTCACGATAGATCACGTTGGGGGAGGGGGGATTTATGCGACTGTGGACTTAAAGGAAAAATGACGGTTTATAAAAATGTCCACTCGGATAATTTCCTCCCTGTATAATTTTGACTAGTTATATGTTTGTCGAAGTATAAAAATGACCCTTTTTTATTGTCTCAATATATATTTGGTGGAAAATATAATTGACAAAGTATAAAAATGACCATTAAACTTTTAAGATGCCGCGGCGATATCCCTATGCTCGTTTTGTCCATAGTAGATATCCTATAAGAATCCTTACACCAAAAACCTCACCAAATATCACCAAGGAGGAGGGGGGGTCAAAAAGTAGCCGAAAATACCTCGCGTGATTTGTGCACAACCCCTTATTGGTATTTATAATTTGTTACTGATTTTTAGGGTTCCGTACCCAAAGGGTAAAACGGGACCCTATTACTAAGACTTCGCTGTCCGTCCGTCCGTCCGTCCGTCTGTCACCAGGCTGTATCTCACGAACCGTGATAGCTAGACAGTTGAAATTTTCACAGATGATGTATTTCTGTTGCCGCTATACAAATACTAAAAACATAATAAAATAAAGATTTAAATGGGGCTCCCATACAACAAACGTGATTTTTGACCAAAGTTAAGCAACGTCGGGCGTGGTCAGTACTTGGATGGGTGACCGTTTTGTTTTTGAATTTTTTCCGTTTTTTTTTGCTTTATGGTACGGAATCCTTCGTGCGCGAGTCCGACTCGCACTTGCCCGGTTTTTAGGGTTCCGTAGCCAAATGGCAAAAAAAACGGAACCCTTGTGAATTCGCCATACCTGTCTGTCTGTCTGTATGTCTGTCTGTCTGTCCGTCCGTCCGTATGTCACAGCCACTTTTTTCCGAAACTATACTGTTGAAACTTGGTAAGTTGATATATTCTGTGAACCGCATTAAGATTTTCACACAAAAATAGAAAAAAAAACAATACATTTTGGGGGTTCCCCATACTTAGAACTGAAACTCAAAAATTTTTTTGTCATCAACATATGGGTGTGGGGTGTCTATTGATTGATATTGAGGTTTCTGATATCATTTTTTTCTAAACTGAATAGTTTGCGCGAGCCGCGAGAGACACTTCCAAAATAAGAGAATGATAAATCTAAAAAATATATATGATGTACATTACCATTACCAAATCGTAAACCGCTATTGTATTATGTTACTTGCTGGTACGGAACCCTTCATGGCCGAGTCCGACTCACACTTGGCCGCTTTTCTTTAACTAAAATCAGGCAAGTAAATTAAAATGTTTGATTATGTTACAGTGGTTTCTGCTGGAAGTGTCTCAGGACAAAAACGCAAACTAGGAGGTAAAAGATAAAAATAATACTTTAATTATATTTTTATTTTTTGACTTTCGTTTGAATTGAATATAACGTAATTTTACAACCTTGTTTAAGGTGAAGATGATGATTCCACAAATTCAAAACGAAATAAGGGTTATGGCCCAAACAGTGTGCCATCGACCTCAACTTACGAGATTTCTGATAAAATGGCACCACATCATTCAGAAATAGGTATTAAAATTTTATTAGTATTCATAATTTGCTACCTTTTTTTAGGGTTCCGTAGCCAAATGGCAAAAAACGGAACCCTTATAGGTTCGTCATGTCTGTCCGTCTGTCTGTCCGTCTGTCTGTCCGTGTATGTTACAGCCACTTTTTTCCGAAACTGTAAGAACTCTTGAAACTTGGTAAGTAGATGTATTCTGTGAACCGCATTAAGATTTTCACACAAAAATAGAAAAAAACAATAAATTTTGGGGGTTCCCCATACCTACTTAGAACTGAAACACAAAAATTTTTCTTTCATCATACCCATACGGGTGGGGTGTCTATGGATAGGTCTTCAAAAATGATATTGAGGTTTCTAATATCATTTTTTTATAAACTGAATAGTTTGCGCGAGAGACACTTACAAAGTGGTAAAATGTGTGTCGTCCCCCCCTGTAACTTTTAAAATAAGTGAATGATAAATCTAAAAAAAAATGATGTACATTACCATGCAAACTTCCACCGAAAATTGGTTTGAGCGAGGCCTGGTAAGTATTTTTTTTTAATACGTCATAAATCGTAAACCGCAATTTTATTATGTTACTCGCTGGTACGGAACCCTTCATGGGCGAGTCTGACTCGCACTTTGCCGCTTTTTATTCTTAAACTGAATAAAGGCAAGTACATAATTTAATAATGTTATGTTACAGTAGTTTCTGCTGGAGGAGTCTCAGGACAAAAACGCAAACTAGAAGGTAAAAGATTAAAATAATACTTTAATTATTACTTCCCGGCCGCCTAAACTGGGCTATAACCGCGAAAATCGAAGTTCGCAAATTGCGGGGATTTTTCTCTGTCACTCTAATTACGCCTTCGTTGGAGTAAAAGAGAAAGATCCCCGCAATTTGCGAATTTCGGTTTTCGCGGTAGCCGCTCCAGATAACGTACAGCTTGGCAAAAAAGAGTAGAAATTAAAAAGTGGCAACACTCTAGTGTCGTCCCTTTCTAACCAATTTATATAAAAAAACGGGACGACACTACAGTGTTGCCACTTTTTAATTTCTACTCTTTTTTGCCAAGCTGTAATTCAAGACCAAAAAAAGTAAGAAATGTTGCCACTTTTTTACTAGCGCGTCTTGTATTTATGTACAAATAAGTAACTAAAAGTACTTTTTTAAATAGTAGGAGTAAAATTACTAATGAATAAATTATCTTAACATGATTATTTATCAAAAGGAATTTACAATTTTACAAACAAATTATTGCAGTGGCAACATTGTCATACTTTTTTTGGCCTTGAATTACGTTTTGCAGTATAGGCGTTCAATTTTGTATGAAATTCCTTTACAGTTCTCTGGAGTTGCTCCGCCCTAAACGTGATACTTCGAAGCCTGATATAACGCCCGGAGCGACGACATTTCATTGCATGTTTGAGAAAAAATTGTTATTTTCTCAAACATACTTCGAAATGTATGCGTTAATATCATGAAATGAAGACATGAAGTTGCTCATTTGCTCGTCTCAACAAGATCTTTGACACAAGATAGTACTCAGGGTCTGATGATGGAGCCGGAAGGTGGTCACCGGTACCAATCAACCATGCAACTAAACCACTTCGTGTTTAGGCTCGTTTTATTCGTCTCAACAAGATCTTTGACACAAGATAGATAGTACTCAAGGTCTGATGATGGAGCCGGAATGTGGTCACCGGTACCAATCAACCATGCAATTAAACCACTTCATGTTTAGGCTCGTTTGATTTGTCTCAACGTGATCTTCGACACAAGATAGTACTCCGGGTCTGATGATGGAGCCGGAAGGTGGTCACCGGTACCAATCAACCATGCAACTAAACCACTTCGTGTTTAGGCTCGTTTTATTCGTCTCAACAAGATCTTTGACACAAGATAGTACTCAGGGTCTGATGATGGAGCCGGAAGGTGGTCACCGGTACCAATCAACCATGCAACTAAACCACCTTCGTGTTTGGGCTCGTTTGATTTGTCTCAACAAGATCTTTGACACAAGATAGTACTCAAGGTCTGATGATGGAGCCGGAATGTGGTCATACCAGTTCGTTTTTAAACCCTCGTTGATACAAACTTTACAACCTATAGGTACCAAATGCAATGACGAAACATGTAAATAAGCGAGTACCTATAATTTCTTTCGAGTAATATACCTTCATAAGTACGAGTATGGGGCTATTAATAAATTACGTCGTTTCAAATGGAAGGAGGGGGGGGGGTCTGGAGATCGGATGATGTAGCATGACGTAGGAGGAAACAGAGTCATCCGAAGCATGAGTTTTGGATGATTTGAGGGGTGGGGCCCCGGTCAAAAATCGTCAAAAATAGATGACGTAATTTATGAACAGCCCCTATGTACATTTGCACTGCATTTAGTATTTTCGTACTTACCAAATAACAGTTTTAGGACTTTAAAAGTTAAGTACAGTTAGTGTTGTTATGGTTGATTTCAATATGCTTCGCGAAGGATCAAGAATGTTTAATCCATCATTGTAGTGCGAGTGTGGTAGAAGGAATCGGCATACTGAGCACGCACGGCCTGCCGCAGCGCGTAAAATACCTAAACTCGCTCAACCCCGAAATGTAATAGCGCTCTTAACGCCTTCTCGTAACTCATGAGGTCCTGGTAATTGCTCCGCTCTAAATTAAATTTTTAGACAGTTGTTTTCTCGATTTTGGCCACCGTAGCCTATAGAGACTAACAAGCAACGCTAAGTGGTTTTCGTAATCTATGGATGTTGCTATATTAAGGGTGTCACATGCGCGTTTCTGACTTATGAAGCAATTGTTTCTACTTTACAACCTAAAATAAATAATTTCCTTCATTACTTAGTAGTTATTTTAATTATAATATTTTCTTATAACGTTTTTAATTTATTAATTTTTTTTTATGCAATGTTTGAGAAAAGCACTATACAATCCTTGGCCGGAACAGAGATTGCAAGACTCGCTTTATCCGGCCTCGTCTACGACCCAGCCGTCTACCGCAATCCTGCAATCCCTTACTTCACGGCCTCTGTAGTAATGTACTATTACGAATTACGATACAAGTGCGGAAAAGAGGAAATTAGAAATATCGTTTTAAATCTACACGAGTTGCTAATTACCTATTCGCACGTGTATCGTACAACGTTTTACAGTACATATGGCCCTTTAAACTTTTGACATCGCACGAAAAGTGCTATTTTACGCACTAGTGCGGGAAAATAGGACCATATGTACTGTAAAATATATTTTGTGACTTTCCTTTAAATATAACGTAATTTTAAAATCTTGTTTAAGGTGAAGATGATGATTCCCCAAGTTCAAAGCGAAATAAGGGTTATGATCCAAAGAACGTGCCATCGACTTCAACATACGAGATTTCTGATAAAAGTACACCAGGTCGGTTAATAGTTATTAGTATAGTTATTATTAATTAGCGACCCGCCCCGGCTTCACACGGATTAACAAATGATACATAAATCTTCCTCTTGAATCATTCTATCTATTAAAAAAAAACTCTTCAAAATCCGTTTGCCCCATTTGTAAAATGTGTCCCCCCCCCCTGTAACTTCTAAAATAAGAGTATGATAAAACTAAAAAAAAATGTATGTACATTTACTATGCAAACTTCCACCGAAAATTGGTTTGAACGAGATCTAGTAAGTATCTGCATGACGACTTCCCTAACCCTTTGAAATACGCTGAACTCAGCTAAAAAAAATACAACGAACACCCGACGTGATGACCTAAGGGAATAAAAGGATTAATTTCTTACACATTACTCTTAATAACTAAATTATAGATCAATGTAAACACTTCCTGACTTCACTGACTCTAATATTAAACAATTCACATTACAGAAAGACGTTATGTACGTACAAATTACATTAACATACGTCATTTATGAATACGATTAGTAAAAGTTTTTAACTAGATGACGTATGTGTCACCTTATTATAATTAACCTATGCCCTTTTAATACGCATTTGCAACAGAACTCTTTGTTTTAGCTAACGTACTTATGATAAGAATCAAGTATCCTAAGAGCGGCGCCGAAAAAAAGGCAACATGAAACCAAAACTATGATTTTGTGTTTATATTAGGTCGGTTTCAAAGAACTTATTGCGACGTGTGAATATATTTTTAGGGATCCGCATTCAAATACTAGCTATTTGTAAGAAGCTGTTACAGCATACATACAGACAGGCAGCGGGAAGCGACTTTGTTTTATACTATGTAGTGATGAACAATTTGTTACTAATCATAATTATTATTATTAACAAATCATTTTGTTTTAGATGATGCTTCGACTTCAAGGGTAAAAACGAATAAAACCACAGATTGTATACGAGGAACACCGCCAAAATATGGCTACAGCAACATAGAAATGACTCCACGAAAAAAAAAACTTGTAAAAAAGTTGCAGCGAACACAGTGTTTGTTATCATCACTCTCAAAAACATCCGTCGATTTGGACAAATTAGATTCCGATTTTCTGAAAAATGTTATATCAGACTCTCTGAAAAATCAAGCCCGGAAACCTAGAGGCAAGCGATGGAATTTAATGAACAAAATTTCTGCTTTACAAATTTTTAAAAGGTCACCCAAGACATACCGTTTTCTGCAGCATATAATGCCTTTGCCCAGTGTTCGAACAATTCAACGCTTACTTAAAGCTGTAGAAATTAATCCTGGCATTAATACCTCAACTCTGAAAATGTTAAAAGAGAAAGCTTCAACTATGTTACCAAATGACAAAATCTGCGCGTTATTGTTTGATGAGATATCATTAAAAAAGCGGCTAATTTACAATGAATGTTCAGATAAAGTTGAGGGATATGTTGACTACGGATCTGGAGAATACCGCGGAAGGAAAAACGAGATAGCAGATAAAGCTCTAGTCTTTATGCTTCAAGGAATTCGCAACAAATATAAACAGCCATTGGCGTTTTATTTCGTTAAAGGCACTATTTCCTCAGAAAACTTATTGAGTATTATCAAGGAAATTATTGCCACTGTTGAAGATATTGGTTTCACAGTCATCAGTACGGTTTGTGATCAAGGACCGACAAACTGCGGAGCATTAACATTGCTCAAAAAGTTATCACATTTACCGTCTACTGCTAACTATTTTCTAGTGAATCAGAGAAAAATATATACAGTTTTTGACGTTCCCCACTTATTCAAGTCAATTCGAAATAACTTTTATGAAGCCGGGTCTATGAAATTTGACGGTAAAGTGGCTAAGTGGCAACACTTACGTGACGCAGAAGCCATAAATACTGGAATGTTGTACTTTCATAAAATATCTTCTGTAATGCTAGATCCAAAACAAAAACATAAAATGAAAGTGAAATATGCCGCTCAAACTCTAAGTAATACTTTCGCAGCTATTCTAAAGATGATTGCAGAAAAATATGAAGACACAGAGTACGGAAAAGAAGTGGCACAAACATCCGAGGTAGTACGGGACCTTAATAATTTATTTGATTCTACTAATGGCCCATCAAACCCAAAAGATGTAATAAAGGGACGAAGACAAAATGTGTCTCGTAAAACCAATCACATAGAAATCTGGAATAGTTTTTTGAAAAAGCTGAAGTCAATGGAGTTCATGAAATCAGATAGCAGGTTAAGATTAAAAAGAGTCAGATGCGTGGAAGGTTACATTGTAACCATAAATTCGCTTAAAGATATCTGGTGTTATTGTAAGGATCAAGGATTTAACTATTTGAATTTACGCTCACTGAATCAAGACGCTCTTGAAAACCTATTCGGACTTATACGACAGAATAGCCCTACAAATCGAAATCCTACCTGCACACATTTTGTAAGTGCATTGAAATCAATTCACATTTCTGGAATGAATGCACCACATAACCGCGGATCTAATTGCGAAGAAGATTTGAACAAGTTATTGCTTGTCAATCCATTATGCCAACATGATGTTGATGGTGATGAGAAACTCACATCAATGACTACCAATGAAGAAGAAGAATATCCTGTTTTAATGATACCTGAAAATGAATTGGAGGAGCAAATTGAAACAGATTTAACAGACATAGAAAATCAACCTATTGTATATTTAAGCGGTTACATAGCTTATAGACTGTTGAAGAACGTAAGCTGTCAAATGTGTTCTAATTTGCTGAAACTGGAAGATGTTACAGATCACCCAATGTATAAATTTATAAGCTTGCGGGAGTGGTGGCAAGAAAAGAAATCATTAACGTACCCATCTATCCAGCTGTGTCGTACAATTGAGGAAGCGAAAAACTATTTTGAAAAAAATAGTCATTTATTATATGAAGAAAATGTCGGGCAAATGTTTTGCACACTTTTTGCGGCAAACATTAACATAACCTGGTGGACATGTAAGGAACATGAGGATTTCATGAAAAAACAATTATTTTGGCTTGTGACCAAAATCTTAATTAGAAGACAGTGCCAAATATTAAATTCGGATATTATTAAAACAGAAGAAATTTCTGCGAACGCTGCAAAGATAGCTCAACTGAGAAGCGCTGCAAAATAATATATGTAATTACGAGTATGCAATATCAATTCCACGCGGACGAAGTCGCGGGCAACACCGCGACTTCGTCCGCGTGGAATCTTATCTTCAACATTTTACATCTTTAGTACCTATAATTTTCATATCCAAGCAATGTTGACATTTTTTAGCAAGTTGTATGAAGTTTTAAGTCAAGTGGATTTTGATGTTGGTTGCTGAAATTACTTTTCTTGTATTCTCATAATAGGTACCTATGCCCTTATACAAAGATTCAAGTTCCGCATTCCGCACTCACAAAATATCTGATCTCCATACAAACTTTCAACCCCTTTTTCACCACCTTAGGGGATGAATTTTCATAAATGCTGAAATGAGTTTTCTTGTATTTTAATTTAAAACGTTTTTACAAAGTTTCAAGTTCCTTGCTTAAAATAAAATTTGCACCCGCAGACAAACTTCCATCCCCTTTTTAACCCCCTTAGGGGTTGAAATTCCAAAAACGTTGCAATCACTTTTTTTTGCATACGGCTATTATGCCTTTCTAAGAAGTTTCAAAACCATTTGTAATGGATTCAAACTTTCAACCCCTTTTTAACCCTGTTAGGGGATGAATTTTACAAAACGCTGAAATTACTTTTCCTGTCTTCTAATAATATCCCTAAATACAAAGATTCAAGTCCAACACTCGAAAAAATGTTTGATATCCATACAAACTTTCAACCCCTTTTTCATCACTTTAGAGGTTGAATTTTCAAAAACGCTGAAATTAGTTTTCTTGTATTTAAATAATATATCTTTTAACGAAGTTTCAAATTCGTAGCTCAAAAGAAAACTTTAACCCCATACAAACTTTACGTTCATAACATAAGCGTATTGTAATAATAAACTATCTGTATCATATCTTTAATATGTTAAATAAAATTATTTTTATATTTTGCTTTTATTTTATTAATCCTAGTGATACTCAAAATTTACTGTTACTATAGTACAGTACAGCAGCATGGACAGTCGCCATCAGATATATCGAAGCGGCCAAAGTGCTCACAAATATCTGAACACGCCTCTATTGTCATGGCGCTAGGTGCGTGTTCAGATATTTTTGAGCACCTCGGCCGCTCCGATATATCTGATGGCGACTGTATCGCACATTTATCGATATCGATAAAGAGTAGGTACGCCAGTAGTGGCAAGCCCTAGTGTTGTTTTTTTTTGTGTTGGCAATATTGACATGTATTTGGTGTGTTGGCATTGGCACAATGTACGTTCATAATTCGGTTTAAGGCTTGTTCGAAAGTGCCGACTCTTAAAACGTAGTGATTATATGCTCAGTGTGCATGACTACATTTCTTTAAGAATATTGCCGGTATACCGTCTGGCCCCATAGCTGTTTCGTCTTTAAATGTGTTTATCACCTTTTCCACCACCTCAGGGGAGAATTCAATTTCTTCTAAAGATTTCAGCACTCTTGGAGTACTCACTGCGGGTATTGGTACAGCATCTGGTTCCATAACAAATGATTTCCTAAACTGGTTTGCGAAAATGTTTGCTATTTCTTTACTATCATTTGTGATTACGTTTGCGCTCTCGTCGCGTAATGACGGGGGGACCGAAACCTTTGATGTTAGGCTTTGTCTTATGTAGCTGTAAAAGCGCTTAGGGCTGCTTAACACAATATTCCTTTCAAATTCCACCCTTGCTTTTCTCACTTTGTTCACAATTTGATTGTTTAATTTCCTGTAATTCCTGTAATTATCTTCAGATTTGTCAAGTTGGTATAATTTCCATTTCATCACTTTCTGGTTAGTTAATTTTATAATATCTGGTCCAATCCAGGGTTTATTAATATAAGATTTAAACTTTCGTTTTGACGGTACTACTTCTGTTATGATATCGTTAATTCTGTTTTTGAGGTTATAGGTATTTTTAAAAAAAGTAAACAACATCTACCTTCAAATGGCTCCATAATTAAGCCAGTTGAGGGTAGATGAAAACATTACATGATCTAATAACGTAGGTTAAAGTCAGGTCGTTCATGACAGATCCAGGCGGTTTTGTATTTGTTTGGTTAACCAATAAATGTTAAAAGTTGTTAAAACTACCCCAAAAATGTACAAATTGTTTTTTTAAATTTATTTAAATACCTAAAGATCACCACCAACCACCAAGAGCACCCTAAACCGGCGAGCGTGTATGAGGAATGTTATGAAAGTCAAGGAAGCGATAGAGGTTTGTCAGGATCGTAGTAAGTAGAAATCCGTGGTCTCTGCCTACCCCTCCGAGAAATAGGCGTGATTATATGTATGTATGTAAAGATACAGACTATAGTTGTAATAACCCCTTAACCTTTAAAGATAAATAGAATCGATAAAAGGCATTAACTTATTTGTGTTAGATTAAATTAAAAGTTTATGACTTAGAATTAAATAACGTGAACGAATATAATCTTGTAAGTATATAGTTTTGTGTTAAAATTAGCATTACATATACAACAATGGATAGGAAACCACGTATTTTAATACTTTTAACTTTGTATTGCATTTCTTCAACAGAAGCAGTTTTTTGTAAGTATATTCACAAGTAAAATAATTCTTAATATTAATTTTATAATAAAGAGAGGAGTTTTTTGAAAAATTATACCGCTTTTTTTAGATTACAATAGGTATGATTGCCAAAAAAATAATTAGTATATAATCTTGACGATTTTCTCTGATTAGTGATTTCATCGATTCGAATCCTGATTATTTTGACTAACTACAACTTTTTACAACACAAAAAAAATTGTAACAATTTATGTAGAAACGCGAAAAATATAAAAATTGCTCTTAAAAATACGCAATTTTATTTGAGGGAAATCATACATCAGGTACGTTGTTTTTTGGTAAAACACATAACAAAATCAAACATATTTACAATCTTGCACACCGATTCACCCATAGGTCTCTACGAAACGCTAAGTTTCACCGTCCAAAATAAGTAATAGTAGATTGTTAACCAAGGGTTGAAAGGCACCCATTTCTGTCGAGGCCAAACTACCTCGACAGAAATGGGTGCCTTTCACCCGAGTCAAACACTCTACTTTTCATATCGAATGCGAGGAAAGCAAACAAGACAAGGCAATTTCGCAAAATCAGTATTGGAAGTACCTAATAGATCTACGGCCATGATTTATTTTCCTTAGGACTTACTTGCAATCGGAGACTTTACATGTGTGAAGATTAATAACCCCTAGCGAAAATCATTTAGATTGCAATATTTACGAAAACACACATTTTTTAACAAACTGCAGTAATTTTAAAATGATTTGTTCATTATAGTATGAAAATCAGCGGGATTGCCTCTTACTTTTTAATTTTATACTTTTTCGTTCTAAAAGCCGCAACAGACTACCGGACCGCACCGCGAACTTGATGCGCCGCACCACGTAATAATATAATAAAAATATTTTTAATATTAAATAACAATAATTTTTATCTTGTATTTTATTTTATTTTCATGAATATAGTGCTAAAAAACTTTAAAAATCAATTTAATATCGTACAAACTATTAACTGTGGCTGTATAAGATTCTGCCTTTGCTCATTTACGCAAGTGTAAGGTTTAAAAAATATTTTTGGTGTATTCCTTTTGGTTCCCGCCTTAAATGAAATCGAGTAAATAGAATTCAACGAAAGGAATCAAGAATAATTTGTTTTTAACAATTCACTACATCATTTGTTATAAAAAAAGGATCAACGTGGGATTAGTAAAATTAAAAAATTACCAATTGTTCCAGGCGAGGTAATTAAGACACTATTTTTCCATTTTGTTTCCACCCAGTTGTTCGTGGGACGGGAACGCAGAGGAAAAACTTAAGCATAAATGTAAATGAGTATGGCTTTCTTGTAAAAACTTAAGCATAAATGTAAATGAGTATGGCTTTTCAGACCACATGGGAGTGTTAATTAATATACCAAACAAAAAAATAAATACACGAAATACATGGATTACATCAAAGAGGCAATTTAGTGACAAAAATATCCTAAGATTTAAAACAGAATTAAATAAAATAAATCTTTGTAACATAATCAATAAAAATAAAAGTATAAATGAAAATTATAACGCATTAAATAAAATACTAACAGATATTCTTAACTCATGTATACCAAAAACTAGTATAAAAATAAAAACAACTACAAAAAAGACCTGGGTAACAAAAGGTATAAAAATATCTTGTAGGCACAAACGACTCTTAAAAGTACTAGCATCTCAAGCCGATAACCACATACTAAATAAAAATTACAAGTTATATGAAAAGTTATTGAAAAACACAGTCACAGCGTCAAAAAAACTTCAAAATATTAAACGTATGTACAAAACAGATAATGTAGTAAAAACAATGTGGCATATAGTTAAAGAACAAACTAACAAACTCACACAAAAGAATATAAATAATATTGAGTTGAACATTAATAACAAACTAACAGGAAATCCTATAGAAGTCGCAAACTCGTTTAATAATTTCTTTTCTTCTGTAGGCGCAGTGAGTTGCTACTCTGAGCCTCCGCGAGGGCGACCTGTTATCTCACCATCAGAAAACTCTATGTATCTAAGTCCTGTCACCCAACAAGAAGTTTTTAAAATAATTAAAGATCTAAAAAATAAAAAAAGCTTTGGCCAAGACGAGTTACCACCGTATTTAGTGAAAAAATGTGCTGAGGAGTTAACGCCTCCGCTAACGCTTCTTATTAATCAGTCATTTAATGAGGGCACATTTCCAGATTCGCTTAAGACCGCCGTTATAAAACCTATTCACAAAAAAGGAAACCAAAACGACTGTACAAATTATCGACCCATAGCCCTGCTACCTACTTTTTCAAAAATTTTTGAGTCCGCTATGTCCAAACGATTGTATTCTTTTTGTGAGAAGTTTAAAATATTTAATGAATCTCAAAATGGTTTCAGAAAAGGTCGTTCAACAACGTCAGCCGTGTTCAAGTACATAAACGAAATATTAAACATAATTAACGATAAAAACTATGCTATTGGTGTGCTGCTAGACATGAGCAAAGCTTATGATCGTGTTTTATATGATATTTTATTGCAAAAATTATATGGAGTAGGCATTAGAGGGACAGCCCACAATTGGTTTATTTCATATTTAACAGGTCACACCCAATTTGTAGAAGTAGAACACCATAATTATATTACAGGTATCATACAAACATTTAAGTCTGAAAAAACTGATATTTCTCGTTCAATTCCTCAAGGTAGCGTTCTCGGATGTATTTTATTCTTAATATATATAAATGATTTACCCAAAACTATAAATTCATTCTGCACTCTTTTCGCTGATGACTTATCTTTAATAATACCTTGCCAAAATGAATCCCATTTAAATAATAGCTTAGATTCAATCCTAATAAAAATTACATCCTGGTTAGATGATCATAATTTAATACTTAACTATGATAAAACAAAACTTATGCAATTTAGACCTTACCAGAAACGTAGCATAAATATAGAGTATTCATTCAAAAACACCACACTAGATTGCGTAGAAGCATTTCCACTACTTGGCATACACATTGATTCGACAATCAATTGGAAAGAGCACATAAATGCAATATTAGTAAAGTTAAGTCGATTCACCTACGCTCTTTACGAGTTAAAAAAATGTACTGATGTAAAAACAGCGTTATGTGCCTACTATGCATATGCACACGCATGGCTACAGTATGGTATAGTCCTATGGGGGAACAGTTCCGATACAACAAAGCTATTTATTCTGCAAAAACGGTGTCTTAGAACTATTGCTAACATAGATATTATGACAAGTTGTAAAGAATACTTCATCAAACACAATATCTTAACTCTACCGTCCATGTACATTTTAGAAGTAAGCACTTTCGTTAAAAACAACATTTCGCTTTTCCCACAGTACTCTCGTCCATCTAACTTACGACCCAATACTAGATTAGCCCGCCCTAACTCCAACATGAAAATGATCCACTCTGGTCCGTTTGCCATGTGTGTCAATATATTTAACAAAATTCCTAAGACAATTCAGGTGGAAACAAATATACATAAATTTAAATTGCAATTAAAGCGTTTTTTAATTAATAAAGCATATTATTGTATACAGGATTTTTTGAGTGAGAATTAGATGTATTAGTTATTTAGAAAAAATACTTAATACCTACTGCTATTAATATTTAATTTGTTTTTTTTTAGTTTATGTTGCTATACCCTTGCAGGGTTCATGTTGAGACTGTATTTATATTATAAGATCCTCTGTACACATGAAACGCAATAAAATATATGAGTATGAGTATGAGTATGGGAATACACCACTTTTCTGCACTAGAGCATAAACGTATCACTTTCTGCGCACCTTTTAGAACAACAACGACCCACTTTCAGAGCATGAGATATGAAAAATAACTATTGCTTTCAGCTCAAAATAAGCATATTAGAACTGAAATCAAATATGGCGAAGCATGCGGCAAAGGACAGGTATACAGGAAGGACTGTAACACTTGCCACTGCATCGGCTCGCATTTAGTGTGTACCAAAATGGGATGCTTGAGACACGCTAAAGAAAGGACATCCAATGAGGACCTGCGGAACAATAACGAGCAAGTCTGCGTCGCGGGGAAGTTCTATAAGGATGGGTGTAGAAGATGCTTCTGTAGTGATGAGAAGCGACTGCTGTGTGGTCCCATAGACTGCAATACAGTTAGCAAACGTAAGTGTTTATTTTACAAGCTTATTATTTAACTTTTTTTTAAGGGGTAAATCATTTATTTACATACAATATATATACAGTGGTACTACTAACTATTTAACTTGAAATTTATCTATATTCGGGTGAAATCTTGTAAGGTAAATTAGACCCATTTCCCATTATTCTCCGGTATTTATATCAGAGCATATGGTGAGTGGTGTCATTTTGAAGCCATTATTATAGCGGAGCCAAAATTTATTTTATATAGTAATTAGTAATAGCTAATAAGTAAGGTAATTACCTTACTCCTATTTCTTTTCCACTCTGCTGTCTATTTTTGTGTATTCTAGCTTTTAGTGTTTAGTACTCGTAAGTTCTTTTTTTGTAACTGAAGTGGCGCTGTATGTACTTAGAAGGTTTTTTACAATAAATGTCTTCTTCTTCTTGATTATTCGATTGTGGTGAAACTGACTGAATATGAGATCACGCGCCATGTTGCGGAATTTCACTGGAACTAATTATTTCATCATCATCATGCATTCATAGTCAAGTCAAAGTCAAGTCAAGTCAAGTCAAAAATACTTTATTCATGTAGGCCTAGTAACAAGCACTTATGAACGTTTTACATAATAATATATTATCTTAAGCTAATTATCAGAGCAATTTATTGAAGTTAATATTATTCCATAGTAATATTGGATTATTATACAGATCAAATTTAATACTAAGAATTTCACAAAAAGATCGTCAAACATAAAAAAAAATTGTATAAAAAATACTAGTCTAGAATGTTTCTAGAATAAAATCTAAATGTCAATAACAAATGTCAATAAAACTTAACAAAGAAGTACATACCTACATTGAATTATCTATTTCGAGTCACAATTAATCCCACGTTGTTTTATCACTCATGTAGTCTTGTGTGGTATAATAAGCTTTAGAAATAAGTTTACGCTTTACATAATTTTTAAATTTATTAATTGATAATTCAGTAATATATGGTTTGGAAGTTTATTATAAAATCTTACACAATTACCCATGAATGATTTTTTAATTTTATGGAGCCGTGTGAAGGGCACTGCGAGCTTATGTTTATTTCTAGTATTAATATTATGAATGTCACAATTTTTCCTAAAATTAACAATATTTTTATGTACATACAGAATATTCTCATAAATATATTGACAGTGCACTGTCATTATGTCAATTTCCTTGAATTTATCTCTAAGTGAGTCTCTATGGTTCAATTTATATATTGCTCGAATAGCCCGCTTCTGCAGAACAAAAATGGTATTTATCTCTGAAGCACCGCCCCACAGTAAAATACCATATGCCATAATGCTATGGAAGTAACTAAAATATACTAATCGAGCTGTTTTCACATCAGTTAACTGACGGATTTTGCTCACTGCAAAAGCTGCAGAACTCAGTCTACTCGAAAGAGTAGCAATATGGGGACCCCACTGAAGTTTAGAATCTAAAGTTATACCAAGAAAAACTGTACTATCAACTAATTCCAATTCCTCATCCTTCACAATGACACTTGTTTGCACATGCCTTACGTTACTACTAGTGACAAACTGAATACATTTAGTCTTTTTCTCATTTAACAATAAATTATTAACATTGAACCAATTTACTACCTTTGAAATAGCATCGTTTACATCATTGTACGCTTGTTGCTGTCGTTTGACTTTGAAAATAAGTGAGGTGTCGTCTGCAAACAATACTATGTCATGGTGGGTCTTTACAAGGAATGGCAAGTCATTTATGTAGATAAGGAACAGGAAAGGCCCCAATATTGACCCCTGTGGTACACCCATAGAGACCAATGACCCCGGTGATCGCTGTCCACTCACATCGACCCTTTGTATTCTACCATTTAAGTAGGACTTAAGTAAATTCAGTGCCGATCCTCTAACTCCATAATAGTGTAGTTTCCTGATCAATGTTTCATGACAAACGCAGTCGAACGCCTTAGACAAATCACAGAAGACACCTAAAGCATCTCGTGACTCCTCCCAGGCATCGAAAATATGCTTAATTAGCTCAACACCAGCATCGGTTGTTGAGCGACCCCGTGTGAAACCAAACTGCTTATTATGCATTAAATTATTGCCGTTAAAATGTCGTACTAATTGTGAAAGAACTAATTTTTCAAAAATCTTGCTGAATGTTGGTAGCACAGATATCGGTCTAAAGTTAGTGGGGTCAGAGCTGCTACCAGATTTAAACAAAGGAGTTATTTTACTATGTTTCATTAAATCAGGAAACTCGCCGCAATCGACACTGTTGTTAAATATAACTACCAAGTCAGGCGCTACAATTTCTACTAAGGATTTGACAGCATGGACAGAGACTCCCCAGAGGTCATTCGTTTTTTTGACATTAATTGATTTAAACGCCTTTATTACATCTGAGGTACAAACATGTTCAAAATGAAGGTCTCTACAACACTCTGGAGCGTTATCTTTTAATAATGTAACAGCAGATGAGGGTGATCCTTAGTTGTGGATACTGGTACCTCGGTGAAAAATTTTTCAAATTCAGTAGCTACTTCTAAATTGGAATCTATAATTTTGTTATCAATATTTAGTTTCAGTTCTTTCATTGTGTGTTTCGAGCGACCAGTCTCCACATTAATAACATAATTTTTTTTGTTCTTATTTACTTACAAATTTGTTTTGACCAACTATGCCTTTTTTATTGGTTCTAATGCAGTCCCAACAACGCACGAGGCCATCCATGCTCACAGTAAATATTCCCCCTCGCAACAACACAAGCTCCCTATTCTGAAGCATAGGTTCTCCGAATGTACCCCCGGATCGTCTTATCGACTCGACTGCAACACCTGTCTCTGTCTCGCCAACGGGAACCTGCAGTGTGGACAGATGTTCTGTCCTAGTCATGATGATGTGCACAGAGTTAAAGCGAAAGCTTTGTCAGGTGGGCAATCTGTATTTTTGTTATACCTGCGGGCGCAGCACGGTTCCATTTTTATCGACTATCACTATGCGCGTCCCTTTCGCACTTACAAACTCGTTAGAACGTGACAGGCATGGTGACAAGGGATAAAAACGCAACCGTGCTAGGCCGCCAGAACTAAATTTATTGAAGTTACGCGAAACTAATACTAACAAGCCGCTCTCATACAATCGATAAAATCAAAATTACGTTCGCTTTTAAAAAACATGCTCAAATTACCTACATGAAATTTGGCACGAACATTTACGTACCTAACATACTCGATTATTTATGTTTGTTATTAGTTTTCTGTAAGCCATTTAGGGTTCCAGCTAAATTGGACATTCCATAGCGCAAATATTGAACAACCAATTTAGCTAGGACCCTAATTATAGGCATAACAATAGCGGAGCGTGATGATTCCATGGTGCGTGATGGTATGAAAAACAGAGCGAGTAAAAATTTTTGTAATGTAAAAAACATCGATAGATGAGTTTATCGATTTAGGTACTCAATTTTGCCCCTTAAGATCTGTCTTAATAGACTATGCTATCCTGATTAACAAATAAAGAGATTACATATCTATCTATCTATCATTAACAGGTCAACCATGCGACGACCTTGACATTATAGATAAAAATCTGGAGTGCGTGATATGTCAATGCGTCGGCGGCACCAATATCTGCCACGCTAAACCCAACTGTGTGCCGGTCAAGAAGCATGAACCGATCGAGGAAAACTCAGGGAAGCAATGTAGCCCGGGGATGATATACAAGTAAGTGTGCTTTGGGACTTAGGTATTGTTATGTGCGTGTCAATACGTATACCTATATATGTTATGTATATCAGTGCGTGCATGGCACCCAGTGGTGGATTTGCATTGTTGGCCGCCCTAGGCCCCAGGCCCAGTATTAACTAAACATGTCCCTTACACACTGGACATGTCCCATGTCCCTTAGTTCCAGGGCTCGGAACCGGTATTTTTTAAAAACCCCGAAATAACACAATATTTTGAATTATTTTATGCTCTTTACGTAGGACTGAATGAACTGAATCAAGTATTTAGGTAACGAGTTTGTATTATTAGATTGTCCCATTAAAAGTGAAATAATAAATCAAAGAACGAAAAAGAACGAAATAATACCGGTATTATTGTATAGAGTAAATACCGGTTTCCGACCCATGCTTAGTTCTGATAATCTTAAAAATGTAAGATTAGTTCTAAGTTAATTGTATGTTAATTCTATTAAAAAAAAAACAGTTTAATTTTTTTTTAACTACTAGCGCTTTCTTAGCACACCCATATATACTCGTAGACTGCCGCCTTGCTGCTGCCTCTAATATCTTGCCGCTCTAGGCCTGGGCCTACGGGGCCTTAGGGCAAATCCGTCACTGATGGCACCAATGTTTGCCATGCTAAACCCAACTGTGTGCCGGTCGAGGAAAGGTCTAGTAACCAATGTATCCCGAGGATGATATACAAGTGAATGTTCAAGATCTGCCGGCGTATCTTTATCCATTTTTATCCACGTGATAAAATAATTGACAATTTTTATCACTGTGGGGTAGAAAGTGACGGACTCCGTTTTATCACGCTGTCACGTAGACAAGAACGACCATCATATCCGTACTGATTTATATTTAACAACTGTTTACGTTTCTCAAGTGGTTTTGATAAGACCTTTACGATCGCCTTGCTGATTGGGGTATATCTGTCGCACGACTTCACTTTATTTCGCTGGTACCAATCAGCTTGAGCCCTTAAAACGTTTATCGTATAGGTACTTAATTCAAGATTTTAATACAAGTATTTTAACGTTAATTCTGAAATTGCAAGCTGTTAACCACTGTCCAAAAGAGAACTTTTATTTTGAAATCTGTGTATACCCTTAACTGTAAAAATTGATCTACAGGCGAGCCTGCAACAAGTGTCTGTGCACAGAAACCCACAGTCTCCGCTGCACAATGAAGAGTTGCCTCAGTAAAACGCAAGCCAGCCGTGCTCACATGATACGGAAGGCCTGGGTGGACTATACCTTGCGGAAGGCAGGGAAGAAAACTTAATTGTATTATTAAGATTTTAAATTAACTATTTATACGACAACGGTTTCACTCACTGACGGTTTCAAGTAAGTGAAACCGTTGTTGTATAAATAATTTAAAATATGTCTCACGGAAGTTTAATATCGATTATTAAGATTTTGTTAATAAATGAGCATAACTAGTTTTGCATTATGTCTATTATTAAGTGAATTTAGACAGACCCCACACCACAAAATAAATAATAGTACTACCGTACAGAAAGGAAATATCCTACAAAACCGAAGTTTGACTGCGGTTCAGGGTCGAATCATGGTGTCCCTTTGTAATATAATGGCACTATCCCTTTCGGTAATAGGGTTATCAAAATTCAAGCCATTATCTTATCTGTGGTCGTGCACCCAAAGAGACGTCAAGTTGTGTCAACCTTAATAATTGGCCTGATGACAAATTTTGAAATCCCTTTTAATATTGTCGGTACACTTGTATTGGTTCCGAAAAACACAATATTTCAGCTATACTCATAAGATTTAACATAAATAATTGCATTTTATTATAGCCAGTTTAAACCTCGCGCGAAAACGCCTCGCACGCCATTTGTGACGTCATAAATTATGGTGGTAGACATTGCTTACATACTTACAGTTACGAATTTCCCTTGAATCCGAATGATATTGTTAATTCAGCACCAAATATTACGATTAGGGATGATAAATACATTACAAAAATTGTTCACAATAAGTCATTTTATACAAAGACTCTCACACGGTTGCAATTTAAGATGAATTATTTAGATACATGTAAATTTTGAGTGAAAATCACCGAGCGCCGGATTTACTTTTTAATTTTTAATTTTTTCTAGCTACGACAACCAACATGGCAAATTCAGCCAAATAATTAAAAAAGTTTTTTGGGGAACTATCGTATTATTTAGCATTTTATTTATATAATATCAATTAAATATTTACTTTATATCGTGTAATAATATTTTTTGGACGTAATAAATGTTTAGTGGCGAAACAATATTTTTTTTGAACCTCCAAACTCTTTGGCGAGTACGTAATGGATTACAGTCAATGAGGTTGTCTATGTTGCTCTAAGAAATATGTCATGCATTGATGACGTCAACTCTTACGTCGCCTCTGATTGGTGTTTCAATCAAAATGGCCGAGTGGAGAATTTCGCACTTTTATTTTATTGAATATATTAATAATCCTGATATTATACTGAGATTGGGCCATATTTTAGAATCATATTAACATATACGTTTCTTTGAAACCATTATTTCCATGATTCTTTGTTACTGTCATCAGGCCAATTGCTCGGAGCAATGCTGAGCCGAATAGAGCCGACTTTGCCTGAAGCTAGGCGTTTCGTACCCCTGCCGCGACGCCTATGCCTGCATATGTGATATTGATGTGAGAGTATGCACTATGCATTGCCACTGGCGATTTTAATATAATCGCAGTTTACCTAATTTGACTCGATATTAAAATGGCCTATTATGAGTTATCGGGCAATTTATGAACTATCGTCTAATAGTCATAAAACAGCGGTATTGCTGTAATAAGCCATAATTGTAATTGGTTAACCAACCATGGTGAAGGTAGGACCGCTGGTGGTTGCGGCGATATGCTGTCTCGCTGCTGTTGAGGCTTTGCTGGGTAAATAACGCATACGGCCCGGTGTTGGACACCGTAAGGTGGTACTAGTGCTCGACATGCTAATGCCTAATAGATGACACCCAGCTGTCACCTCTATGGAGGACTTAAGTTTCAGTTTCAGGATGACATGTACTGGGACCGCGTTGAGCACCAGTACAGTCAGCAGCAGAAGTTGCTAAGCGGGCGAGATGTTCAAAATTACCTTGACACGCTCTTATTCTCTTAACAATAAAGTCGCGTCAAGATCATTTTGAACACCTGGCCCGCTTAGCAACTTCTGCTGCTGACCGTACCACTACCGTACTGATAATTGTCAATGTTAATGCAGCAATAGAGGTGTCAAATGGGTTGTTAACTATTGGTATAGGTATATTAGAGTGTCAAACACTGGGACGTGTACCTTAGAATGAGATGTTACGTTAAATTCACCGATGCTCGGGACACTTTCTATGTTAACACAGATAAGTTGTACTTGCCGCAAAACTATTTAAGTGGTAATTCAGGTCGTAATTTGGGTTTTTATTCAACTTGGTATTAATTACTTATTTAATACTCACAAATCTAATATAATGTCAGGTACCACATGTTTGCATTATTTTAATTATGAATCACTACACATCTACTAATACTAACACAATATAGGGTAATTCGCCAGTAACTGGCCACGCTAAACTAAAAATGAATTCTATTCACCTACAAACAGAATTCTTAGTATAAGGTGGCTGGTTATTGAAGGCTGGCCAGTTATTGAAACCTTAGGTACAGGTACTAAAATGAATTCAGTTTATAGGTGAATAGAATTCATTTTTAGTTTAGGGTGGCCAGTTATTGGCCGGTGGCCAGTTACTGGCGAATTACCCTCGTAAGATAAACTGTAAACATTCCGCCCGCCAAAAACAAAAATGGCGTCATATTAAACAGATTCGTATTCCAGCGCTCAACGTACAATTACGTTCTAATGGTTCTAAGATAATTTCAGCTCCACGCAGTCAAGGCAGCACAAACACTACAAACAGCCAAGTCCTAGAAGAAGTGCAAAACAAATGCACACCGGGAAAGTTTTACAAGAGGGGCTGCAAGAGGTGCTTCTGCGACGACAACCAGAGGCCCGTTTGTGGAAGGACTGGGGACTGCAAGTTAGCTAATAAGTGTGCGTATAGTTTTATTAATTAAATAGGAAGGATTTTCTTAATACTTCAGGCGTCACTCTGACAAGCTGTTTGACCACTTTAGATGATTAAAATAAATCTTTATTATTAAGTAAAATTTGTGGAATAAGTACCTAAAATAAATATACGTGGTATACCGGGTGTTACCTGTAATATGAGCAAAAAATTAAACTGTAGGCTGTACTCCTCATACTGACCAACATTTGTTCAGCAGCTTTTAAAAATAACTTGTGGTTTGATTTTTAATACACTTTAAAGTTTATTCTGAGACGCAATGTATTGCGAATTTTGTTATGTTTAAGGCGTGACAAGCAACGTCAATCACAATGATAATATGGCATGGCGATGGCGTCCATTGAAGATAATATTTATTTTGTATGAAAAATAGGGAGTCTAAATACTACATAATTTTTAAAAGTTGTTGAACAAAAGTATCACCGTTTGAGGAGTACAATCTATGTTTTAATTATTTGCTTGTAACACCACACCCGGTATAAATATGGAACATGGGTAACTACGCATAGGTTCAGCAAGCACCAAGAAAAATTGTTGGCATTTTTTGCAGTGATTTATTTACAAGATTTGTCGCCCAGCCTATACAAATGTTTGCCATTGCAGAAAAAATATACCTTCACTTTCAAATTATACCATTTGCGGAATAGAACTGATAAAAACAAATAATGTACCTTCTTCTTCTTCTTCGTTACACTCTTGACAGAGTGGTCGTGGCCATTATGTAGACTATTGAGCGACTCGTTTAACGACACGTCGCCATACCTCCCGTAGAGCTGCTTTCCGTAAATAATGTACCTATTTATTGTATATCGCATAGACCTTTTCAATCTAACGTAACTTTCCATTGAAAGCCGATCAATAATTTCTTTCGCAGATCCAACAAAACCCAACTTCCTCCACTCGTACTCCTCCTCAGAGCTCCAGAAACTGCCATCACTACCACACCAATCATCAAACTGCACGCCCGGAGTCACTTATCGAGTCGACTGTGACGCATGCATTTGCCTTGCAAATAAGAATCTTATGTGTAATGATCTGCTGTGTCCAAGTTATGAGGATATTAATAGGATCCTGGCTAAAGAAATGACTGGTAAGAATGCAGATTTTATTTACCGAGAAAGCCTAGCCTTCCTCGCTCCAACACAGAGCTCTTCTAGCACCTACCATATCAGGCCTCAAACTGCTTGCCCGGAGTCACTTATCAAGTCGACTGTGACGCATGCATTTGCCTCGCAACTCGCAAATAAGAATCTTATGTGTAATGATCTGCTGTGCCCAAGTATTGAGGATATTAATAGGATCCTGGCTAAAGAGATGACTGGTAAGAATGCAGATTTTATTTACCGAGAAAGCCCAGCCTTCCTCACACCAACAGAAAGCTCTAGCAATGTCCTATGACCTGCCATTAATCTATAGGTACTTTCATATTGATTGTCACTGACAAGGTACAAAAAGTCATAAATTAATACTTTCGACCGTACATAATAATAATAATAATTAATTACAATTAACCCCGCAGGGCAGCTTGTGGCGAGCTGTTGGGGAGTAACGACCCCACGGACCCGAGTGCTCCCGAGAGTCGGTCAGGGTCTCCGTCTCCGGCGTGTCTTCGTCGGTCGGAGTGGACCCCAAGGGGACCCGCAGGACTCTCAGCTCTGGCTTGCCTTCATTGGCCGTCCAGAGAGGAGTCGCTAGAGCTATATGCTCCAGGGGTGGAAGTGAAAGATGCATAAGACGCGAGTTGGCACAGTGGCTGGTAACAGTCACTGGGTAGAAAGCGGCGCACACCTCTCGACACCCCTGAGCCGCTCACACCGATGTTGCTCCTGGTCGTCTTCGCGACGGCAGTTTCAGGGGCCCATCTAGTCAGCGGCGAGTCACCGCCTGCCTCGATAACGTGTGTTAGCATTGTTATGGCAGGTGTCCGAACTCTTTACAATAGCCCAGTCTCATTGTCCACCCAAACTTCATTCCATAGACCAGTATACTATTCACTTTTGCTACAATAGTCCCAATGCCTGCTGAGACCGGTTCATGGGTGTCTATTGTTGCACCTGTGAACGGGTTCCAGCAGGCGTTCTACATGACATTAAAGCTCTCCAAGGGGCCTCTACGTGTTGGATCTGTGTCCCCACGCAAGCCTATCAAAAAACCGGGATTATAGGCCCGTGATATCGAAGGAGATACAAATAATAATAATTAATAATTAATTATTAATTATTACGTAATTTTTCTTTTGTTTAGGAAATAAATGTGCAGTTGGCAGAAACAAGACCGGGGAATGCATCTCATGTTCTTGTATTAAAGGCATACTTAAGTGTGAAGCCCAGTCTAACTGCGTTCCAAACGGGAGGAGAGACTACCAGTATGAATCACCTCTGGACCTGGATGTGAAGGAGAACCGTCAGTGTTCGAAGGGAATGGTTTATAAGTAAGTCCATATGATGATGAATGACACTTCTGATTCTAGCGTAGGATCAGAGCCATCTATGTCCACTGCACATGCAGTTCCGAGTAATGGCTACTATTTTCTATAAGTACACTGATACCAAAACGAATAATTTTTTTTGTATATTTACAAATAATTATTTTATTGTATATTTAAAATAATTAAATTTTTTGTATTTTTTTTTATGAGTCATCCTTTAGTGAGCTTCCTGTGGGGCTAGATTACTCTGTATCATGTAGGTAATAGCTATTTGAGCGTTTCTTTTATTTATTACTTGCCATTTTTATATATTGTGACATTTTTGCCACTTTTGTGTTATTTCCACTCAGGATCGCGAGGCCTTTTCATCCTTACAGGAAAAAAAAGTGTCCCAAAATTTCCATACATTTTTCAAACTTTCCTTTAGTTACCGCCATACAAAGTATATGGGTAACGGTAACACAATACGAAAACTCTGGGACATTTTTTAACCTATTAGGATCGAAAGAGCTCGTGGTTCTCTGTTGAAATAACACAAAAGTGGCAAAAATGTCACAATATATAACAATGGCAAATAATAAAAGAAACGCTCATTTATTATTTTGTTTATGGTAAACTAGCTTTTGCCCGCGACTTCGTCTGCGTGGAATTAGTACCAGGAGCTAGAGTAAGTACAGTGCCTGGATAAAATCTAATAGCAATTCGAGCATAATATATGCTTAATTGTTTACACCAATTAACAGGCACTTCATTAATTTTCTCATTTACACCCCCCTTTTCACCCTCTTTAGGGGTGACTTCTGACATAAAAACTATCCTATGTCCTTCCCCGGTACTTAAACTATCTGTATGCCAAATTTAAACTAAATCCGTTTAGCTCTTTAAGCGTGAAGAGGTAACGGACAGACAGACAGACACACTTTCGCATTTATAATATTATATATATACATATATATATATATATATATATATATATATAAAGGAATGTCTCCATTAAGTAAAATGAACCTGCTTAATGATTTTAGGTAGTTTCCCTCCAGGGCCCGACTTATCTTTCCACCCTGTAAAAAAAAAGGAAAATGAACAAGCTTAAGGATTTAAGGTAGTTTCCCTGCAGGGCCCGGCTTATCTTTCCACACTGTATATATATATACACATAATATTAAATAATTAAGTATGGATATATAATGTGTCTATTATGAACATGGTGCAGACGCGACTGCAACCGCTGCTACTGCCAGAAGGACAACACCCTCCGCTGCACCCTGATGCGGTGCTTGAAGCATACCGAGGTGCAACGCCTGAAGAAGCTGCGCACGCAACTCGAGAGGGAAGGCCTTTGAACGCAACGAATAAACATACTTAACCTTTTCGACGCCGTGTCAAACACAAAAGCTGTCACTCAGACGCCACGTCACCCAAGTGTCAAAACTGAAATTGAACTTTATGCATATGCACGTAGGTGCATGGTCCTCTGTGGTCTGTGACCGATTAATCGGTCTTTGGCGTTGAACCTGCGGTGCGGATATATCGGTCATTGGCATCCAAAAGGTTAACTATAACTTATTCATTATTAAACCGATTAAACGTAAAAGCCTCATATTGTATTTTGTTTAATTATGATACAAGCTTTTATGGCTGACTGCATGTACTCATCGAGATATTCTAACAAACCCAAACAAAATTTGGTTGCGTACTTTTATCATAGAGTTCCTATGGGTGACCATGTTTCCATCATCAGATCAGCTCAAAGGTAACATACCTAAATATTATATTATCACCCAACTTACATATTTAGGTATAAGTATGAAGTTTCAGCTCGAATAGTAGTGGTATTTATTCATTGAGCTTGTAAGAGACCTCCAGAATAATGAAGTCAACTTAGCCCCCCCCCCCCACATCTAGAGTCTTTCGTGCGTCGGCGTCTACAACTCTATGGCCGCTGCTCGACGCAACGTCGACGCAACTGCGCAGCGACGTCATTTTCCATAGCGCTGACCAGACGCCGACGCTCGAAAGACGTGGGGGGGCCCTTAGTCCTAAAAATTGCGCTGGACGTAGACTTTGCCAGACCAACAAAGACCTAATTATAACTAAACGGCCGATCGGTCAATAAGCCCATCGTTAGAAACAAGAACCTAAAAACAAAGGAATTAGAGGTCAAATTTGGGTCTATATTAATTCGCATAACGTAGTTCTCCTAATTCAATTTGGCATAACGTATGTTACGCATAATTTCTAAATCGCATAACGTTATTCCGCATAACTAAGTACGCATAATGTTAATGCGCATAACATACATTGTCATAACGATGACTTGGGATAAATATAATAAGCATAAAGTTATTTTGCATAATTATTGAATAGTATAAATATAAAAGGCAAATAAATAAAAATATAGACAGAGCGGCTCGAATTAATGTTCCTTGCGGTCTTTCTCCAGGGACTTCAGCGATTCAAATCCTGAGTTTATGACTTTTGCTCGATAAAAAAAATCACTAAAATAGGTCTAAAATGCACTTTAAAAAAAAATCCCAAAAAATCAAAATATGATAATTATTTCTAAAACCTAAAAAGAAAACAAAAATTACTAAAAAAAACACGAACTTACTACAGTTACTACGCCTTAATAATTTTTTACAGCAAAAAGATTATTATTTGTTAGAAAAGCTTCGCTTTGTTTCGCTCGATCCTGCCTTAGCCTTGTGAACCTGACCTAACCGAGTTGGTTTTGCCCTGATCCATTTAATTCTCTTGCTTTATTAAATTAGGCTAATTCAGTTTGTGCCAAATAATGTTATAGTTAATAATGTTATGCATATTGAAATTATGCGGATTCATTATTATGCGCAATAAGTGTTATGCTTTTTTAATATTATGCCTGTTCAATGTTATGCACAATTATGTTATGCCAAAACTGTTATACGAATTCATATTATGCCAATTAATGTTAGGCGTATTAAGGGGCACCCGTCAAATTTGTATGCAATATACCTATCAAACCTTGTGCAATTTTTTTGGAAACAGCGGTTGCAAGGCTCATTAAATTTCCTTATTCAACTTGTAATTGACAATTTTGGTTCATAATCAAAAGCCTTAATTAAAAATTCCACAAACTTAATGTAGCGGGTAAAATTAAAAACATAAATTTTAGTACCTTTTTATTAACTTACATGGTGCGTGAAATTTCCTAATTAACTTAACTTTTTGACATTCTGAAATTTTAGAAGTATTTAGTTAGAAATGTTCAGGATCGTGACATTTCTAACTTTACTGTGTCTTCTTCGGCTCGCAAGATGCAATTTCCGTAAGTGTCTTTCCTTACTCCATTATTTTATCGTCTATTTTCCGTTAATCCTCCATTTTTCCGAAGGCACGTGCGTTCCGAACACGCAGTTTTTTCTGAATGACCGCATATGCTACTGCGACGGGAAAGGTCAGTGGACTGAAGCCAGCTGCCACAAGCTTTGCACGCCAGGCCAAACGGTCTGGCACGGCTGCAGCCAATGCGTCTGCCAGGACAACGGCCAACTCCTCTGCAACAATATCAACTGCTCGGAGGACCAAAAAACATTCCCAGCCACGAAAGCCATCAATTCTATAGGACACTGGTGTACGCCGCTAAGAATATACTACGTCGACTGCAATGTCTGCGTCTGTCCGGAGTCAGGCAGAACCGCTAATGTACACTGCGTCAAAGACAGTTCTTGTACAGCCTTAAGAACACCTTCTATATCTGACCTGTTGGCATCTAACAAAAACACATGCAAACCTAGTGTATTGTATGTCTTCCATTGTCTCCAATGCTTATGTTCTGACGAAGGAATCTTCAGCCTTAACAATTGTGTAGAAACTTGTCCATCCAAATCAAAGCCAAGTCTATCACGTACATGCACACCTCACTCGTTCTACAGAAATGATTGTAACGTATGTCTGTGTCCAAGTAACGGGATACATAGTGACTCTTCCTGCACTCAAGAAGTGTGTGATGGCACAGTTAGATTTAAAGTTCTCCAAGCCTTAACATCAGAAACAAAAATGTGTATTCCTCACCAATTCACCTCGCCTCAATGTCTGTACTGCCATTGTAATGCAGACGGAACGATTAACCAACAAACTTGCTTAGAACTTAACTGTCTAAAATCATATTTCTATGAATACAGCGTAAGGAGTACTTGCAATCCAGGAGAAATGGTACCGTTCTGCACGGAATGCTTCTGCCTTCGTAACGGTTCAACTCATCACGATTACTGTACAAGGGGTTGTTCATATCGAAACAAAATATTGGCGCTTGAGAAAGTTTTCAGAGACTCTAAAAATCATCAACTACTAGACTGGCACGCCTTTGATACAACCTCTAATGCATTGACATGCGTTCAGAATTCAATATACATAGAAAACGGTAAACACTGCCTATGCCCCGATAACCTCACTAAAGAGAAATCTTGCTTAGTAGCCGTTACGAAGTCATTGAATCTCAAAGATCCCGTGTTGAAGTTTGATTTTAAAGAGAGTAAAATTAATATAGACTTCAATAAACCTTGTATGCCAAGCACGTTCATAGAATTTGACTGTAACACTTGCTTTTGCTCAAAAAATGGAAGTATTGATCCCGATTGGTGCACCTATGATGACTGCGAAGCCATACGGATAATTCAAGAGGCTCAAAAAGCTCATGGTGCCGTGGCTAAAGAACTACCAACATGCACCCCTGGATCGTTAACCGAAATCAGTTGTAACTTCTGCATCTGTCCCGATAATGGTCTGTCGAAGGACAGAGCATGTACAAAAAACAATTGCGGTGACGTAGAAGTAGTGACCGCTACAGACAATTTCGACTGCGATCCGTTAGAATATTACGAGGTCGACTGCAACATTTGCTTATGTCCTAGTGACGGGATCAAGAATGTGGCAAAGTGCACCAAGAATATCTGCGAAGACAATTTCCTTCGCTCCGGTGCGTGTGTACCTGGGAAACTGTTCAGCGAAGAATGCAACATCTGCGTCTGTCCTCCTGACGGCTCGAAAAGTGACAGAGTTTGTACGAAACACGATTGTAAAAAGGCTGATACAACATGGAAGAAGATATACCAGTATTCCAACAGCATTATAGAAGAACTGCCGGATAACGGAGATGTCAGTGAAAAGAAGTTAGACCATTGTTTCCCCGGCGAGCAGTTTACAATCGACGGGCACTTTTGCGTGTGTCCTGAAATGGGTTTCAGAATGTATGCGACGTGTTCGTACTCCGTTCGCGAAGAAGATGAATATAAACTGGATAAAAAGGATCGTATTGTGAGTACTTTTGTTATTTGTAAATGTTTGAGGATTTTTCGGCAAATTGAGAATGAATCTGTAAAATGTTCGGATATCTAGTAAAGTAATAATCAATACACCACGGGCTCGCCTGCTCTTCGGGTGCTGGCCGCCTGTCTCGCCATTCCGCCCTCAATGACATCCCGAGAAGGGCGCTCGTCAGTGCCGGCGTTCCCGCCGCTCTGGAGCCCCAAATAGTGCGGAACGACGGTAAGCGCCCTGACGGGATGTCACTGATTCCCTGGAAGATGGGTCGTGCGTTGGTATGGGACGCCACTTGCGCTGACACGCTAGCGGCGTCCTACGTCCCATCGACCAGCAGGCGTGCTGTCGCGGCGGCGGACACTCGGGAGCGTCAAAAGGTAGCCAAATACAGTTGTCTCGGCGCCCAATACGAATTCGTCGCATTTGGCGTCGAGACACTTGGTTCGTGGGGCAGAGGCGCATACGGGAAAAGGCTGAGGGAGGCAACGGGTGACCCCCGCGCGAGCAGCTTTCTCGCGCAGCGAATTACCATCGCAATCCAGCGCGGGAACGCTGCCTGCGTGTTGGGCACCCTCCCGAAGGCACCAAATTTTGATAGATACTTTTAATTTTTAGTTTTAGTTATTTTAATTGTAGTTAGTTTCAGTTTTATATTCCTGTTTATGTCTTTTAGTAATTTATGTAATTTAATATTTTGTCAGTGCAATAAAGAAGACTTATTGTAAAAAAAAATACAACATTAAGAGTTAAAACACAATAAAGGGAAGCAATGATGCATCACAGATAATCGTTTAGTATAGTCACCGAGTTATTATTACTATAGGGACGACATACCAAACAATTAAATTATCGCAACACAACCTCCGATCTCACTACCACGTGATCAAAACGTCGTAAGCGGCGTAAAATTCATGGCACTTACGCGTTTAGGTCGCAAAATTCACGCTCCGCTTCTATGGTTTGATGGCAAAATAGCAGTAACTCATGGCGCAAAATACCTATATACTACATAAATAAATATATCATTTTCAGGATACCCCGACAAACAAGAGTTCCGCCATCGCTGACTCTTTCCCGAGTACGCAAAAGCCTGAACCTGGAGACAAGTGCTTCGTTTACAGCAATATGTCATCACCAGCGAATGCAACGGGCACAAAATGTACACCAGGGTCACTGTATATTAAGGGGTACGCTAAATACACATTTGACTACATCACTACATCACTACACCTTATAAAACAAAGTCCCCTGCCGCGTCTGTCTGTCTGTACTTTCGTAATGAACTCAAAAACTACTAAACAGATTTTCATGCGGTTTCCACCTACCAATAGAGTCAGGTTTACATTTATATTATCTGATAAGGTTTTGTGTAAATTGCTTGAACTACCCATGCCATGCGAAGGGGCGCGTCGCTATTAGTTACCTATGATTTTGAAAAGAGGCTATTAGTAAACACTAAATAGTTCTGTTAAATCAACGAATTTATAAGCTGATGTCTAATATATTTTCGTTGCGACCTTTAATCGCCACATTTAGTATATTCATAATTGGTAAACATCCTACCTACCATCCTACCGACTGCGCCATGTTAAAGTACTTTGGGAGCTTACAATACTGTCATGATCTCAAGCTAATCAAAGCATACAGATCATTATATAAGTTATTATAATGTACTTAATGTGCTGTACATAGCTTAAATCTATTTATTACATACATAATGGGCCAAATTCGACATGTACAACTGTCAGATTTCGCATCCACGTCAAATCAACAGTTGATTTTATTGCATAGTGAGTGTTGATTCCATCAACGGTGGATAATATCATTTGGTACAACCAAAACTCAACTCTAAACTAAGGGTGGTTCGGTTTGGTTTGCTTGTTACCCTAACTGTGGATTGTTAATGTCAAATTTTGACATTGTACGTATTCGAGAACTTATGATTTTTCCCACATCAACGGGAGATCAACACGATACGTCGAACGTCGCTTGTCGAATAGGGGTCAAGTTACGATTACAATTGAGTTGTGTTTTGTTTTTAGGTGCCAACAATGCCTGTGTCCCGTCGTGGGTGACAACATAGAGTACTGCCGCTCTTTGAACACGACGCAATGTAATGCTACCGGGCTCTCATACATGAGAACAGTGAGAAGCAGTGGAGGTGAGCTTACTTTATGACAACCTCATGACAACCGGTCTGACCTTAGTGACCGTAGTGACCCCGCCTGTGAAGCCGGCGGTCTTGGGTTCGAATCCCGGTAAGGGCATTTATTTGTGTGATTCATCACATATAGGAACAAATATATTTGTTCCTGAGTCATGGGTGTTTTCTATGTAAGTAAGTTTCTATCTAGGTATATAAGTATGTATATCGTCGCTTAGCAGCCATAGTACAATGTTTGCTTAGTTTGGGGCTAGGTTGATCGGTGCAAGATGTCCCCAGATATTTATTTATTATTTTTTCTTAATATGGCCGTTATAGATCTACATTTGGGTCATTCATTATCTATGAAAAGGGACCTTATTGTCGATGGTGCTTACGCCGCACAGCGTCGCGCAGCATTGTACATATTTATATCGGAGCATCGTGAATAATGGCGTAAGCGCCATCTACAATAAAGTCCCTTTTCATAGATAGCGTCACATTTATATTTAATATTGATTTTTTCGTGATTTGTAAACATTTAGTGCATCTATACTGTTTGATCTCTATTTGACCCGAGGGTTAAATGGTAGAGAATGCCTTCTGGCATTAATTTCGCCTGTACAATTTTTACTGTGCAATACAATTGAAATAAAATAAATAAATAAATGCGGCTATGTGCCGAATTCTCTGAAAAGGCACTTCATTCACAGTCAAAGATAATAAAAATACGATGCCTGGTAAATTAGTTCTAAATGTTGCTTATGTATGGATATATGGTCAAGCAAATCTTGTCAGTAGAAAAAGGCGCTATATATTTTCTATGAAACGATATTACATCACTCCTACATTTTTCAAATTTGCCGCTCTTTTCTACTGACAAGATTTGCTTGACCAAGTATATTTTACGTATTTTAACAATTTTTTCACCTCGGCAGCTCGAACAAGGGTACTTTATTGCTTCTTAAAAACAGTGAGCAAAATCGCATTTTGCTCACTGAGTCATTTTGTCTCACTCAGTACATCAACATGCGGGGTCTAATACAAGTTCGATATACTTGGGTTCTATTATGAGAGATCAAAGTTTGATATTTCTTCGAGTGCTTATTTTGAGTCCCGTGCAAGCGAAAGATTCTATAATCCATTAGAATCTTGAGCGTAGTAAGGGATTCAAAAGCGCACGAGATGTAAATAACTTTGATCTCGTGTAGTACACAAAATTGTTCACGCTAAGCAGTGAGAACATACCTAGAGGGACAGAGATAATTGAACCTCGAACTTGTATTAGACCCCGCATGTTGAAATGACATTTGACTATAAAGGTCACTTGAATGACATTTTGTCTCACTCAGTGAGCAAAATGCGATTTTGCTCACTCATTTTGTCTCACTCAGTGAGCAAGATGCGATTTTGCTCACTGAGTGAGACAAAATGACTCAGTGAGCAAAATCGCATTTTGCTCACTGTTTTTAAGAAGCAAAGTACTCTTGTTCGAGCTGCTGAGGTAAAAATAACTATTAACATTTTATCTCTTAGCCCGCACCACAGTCAACAAGACAGTCGAAAAAATAGCTCTCGCGCCGCACCAGCACACTCGCTACAAGTGCGCGAACGGGACAGCGAGGGACGTATGCCACGTCTGCGAGTGCGAGCAGGACATCATCATTCGCGAGCATTGCTTCAGCAGCACCGCAACAGTATGCGCAGGAGTTGAACCAACGTTTTTGAGAGAAAGAATTTGAAATTACGATTGTTTTTTACTGTCGTACTTATCGTAGTAATTATCACAAAGGCAAATGCTATCTTTCTTCTTCTTCTTCCTCGCGTTATCCCGGCATTTCGCCACGGCTCATGAGAGCCTGGGGTCCGCTTGACAACTAATCCCATGATTTAACGTAGGCACTAGTTTTTACGAAAGCGATTGCCATCTGACCTTCCAACCCAGAGGGTAAACTAGGCCTTATTGGGATTAGTCCGGTTTCCTCACGATGTTATCCTTCACCGAAAAGCGACTGGTAAATATCAAATGGTATTTCGTACATAAGTTCCGAAAAACTCATTGGTACGAGCCGGGGTTTGAACCCGCTACCTCCAGATTGCAAGTCGCACGCTCTCACCGCTAGGCCACCAGCGCTTGCTATCTTTATCCAACACAATAGAATTACAGTAGTCCGGTTTTAACGAAGCCCAAGGGACCGCTGATATTACGTCGTACTAACCGGACGTCGTACTAAACGAACTGCCAATTTTAAAATATATTTTTTAATCGTACCTAATAATTACAAAAGTATATAAAAACAACGATATTGGGCCGATTTTTTTTGTCGATTTTACCCTAAGAATTAGAATATTGGCTAATTTGAAGATTTCATTCTGGGCGGAACAAATTGCGAGGCATTTTATATGGTTAACATTTATATTGTACTAGCTGTTGCCCGCGACTTCGTCCGCGTGGAATCTTATCTTCAACATTTTACATCTTTAGTACCTATAATTTTCATATCCAAGCAATGTTGATATTAAGTACTTTTCTTTTTTAGCAAGTTGTGTGAAGTTTTAAGTCAAGTGGATTTTAATTTCTAAGCAAAACTTATCTCAATTACTTCTTTTGTCCTGTGCTAACCACCGTTTAAAAAAATATTCGCCCGTATTGAAATTACACACTGTATATATATAGTAGTGTGACTAATAAATACAAATCAAAATACCTAGTTAATAAAAATAATTGTGGCCACATTGCGCGCAGAGAAGATGACCGATGGGGTCGAAAAGTGCTCGAGTGGAGACCACGGACTAGCAAGCGCAGCGTAAGACGTCCACCCACAAGATGGACGGACGACCTTGTTAAGGCCGCCGGAAGACGCTGGATGCGGGTCGCTTCCAACCGGTACGAATGGAGGTCCAAGGGGGAGGCCTATGTTCAGCAGTGGACGTCTTATGGCTGAGATGATTATGATGAAAAATAATTTGTTTTGGTCCCTAGTGGTAGGTATTCATTCTTCTTTAGGTGCCATTTCCTCCACGGATGTCGGTTACCACAGTCCGGAACTCTTCTCTCTTTGTAGTATTTCTGTCTAGCGTGGCAGCGTCGATTCCCTCCAACTCCTAACCTAAAGTAAGGTAAGCTAAGGTAGGTGCATCCAAGTTGTAGGTAAGTTCTAGGTATTAGGTTATTTTTAATTAGCAACTATCGTAGGTGAGTTTACGGAGGCATGAACCGTCGCATTCTCTAATTGGATTTGATTAAAACACAGATTCAAGTGTTGGAATGGTCTTTTGTAAATATGCTTTATTGTATACTCTCACTTATATTTGTATTTGAGAATGTGTTATCAACACATTCACAAAATTCTGGTAAGACAGCCATTACACAATTCTTAAGTAAGGTAAACGTACCAGCTCGACGCGGCCCCAGTACCTAGGTACATGTCATCTTGAAACTTAAGAGCCAACAGGAGTGGTCATTTCTCCATACAAACGTACTCCTCGTTTTCCTCCGTGGTTTTTGAAGCTAGAGCAATAATTTCTTCAACACAGATTAATATTGTCAATATCTGTGTCGGACCATTTTGCTTTTTTTGATATTTTTGTTTTTTAAGGCGCTAGAGCCCTTCAAAAATGGCCAAAATGGCCTAATTGACTATGCCGCAATGAGAGGCGTGGCATTCAAAACTGATATCAATTAGCCAAAAAAGCAAAAGGGTCCAACACAGATAATTTCATAATCATTCAGATTTCCAAATTTGGTTACGATTGGTTAAGTTTTGGAGGAGGAAACAGAGGAGTACGAAACCTCGATTTTTGAGATTTTTACGCAGGATTTTTCGCCTTGTCCTTGTCGCACTACTTTTAGGTGCCGCTTCCGTTAGCGAGACGGGTATATTCGAGGGTATATTTACCTAAAATATTTAAAACTCAGCTCCTGTTTCGTCTTAAGTCATTGTCAATAGAGGTGATAGCATCTATTGGGCATTAGCATGTTGAACACTAGTAGGTACGATTACCTTAAATGGTTTCTGAATTTTGATTTAAACCCGCAAAAATAGTGGTTAAAGCGTTTAATTTATTTAATTATTAAATTAATAAAAACTTAATTTTAAAGTTTATGATTTTCGCAGTTAATTGGCTGAATTTGGAATCATGCAACTATGGAGATACAGTCGAAAATTTATGTAGCAAGTGTGTATGTACTGCAAAAGGGGTGTACGACTGCAAGGCCAAAGAATGTGATAGAGGTCTGTAATTTTACTCTCAACCATTTTTTTTAGTTATGTTGAATCTTTATTTTAATCAACACCGTTTTTCCCCAGTCCCAGTAATCTACTTAAAGAAACCAACAGCATGTCAACCCAACGTAGTATACAAGCAGGACCTCACAAGTTGTATATGCGCAGCAGAAGGCCAATGGCCTCACAAAGTCTGTTACGATGTCTTGGGTCATCTTCCAATGGAGTCTATAAAGAAAAAGACATGTGAACCCCAAGGATACGTCCAAGTTGAGTGCAATATATGCAGATGTAATGACAACGGGGAAGTAGATTCTACGCGTTGCACTATCAATGAATGCGACGTAAAAATGCCTCATTTCAGGAAGAATACCGAAGGCGAAGCTAGCAAAAATTTATTCGGACAGTGCATAGTGAAGAACTGGTATTCTTTGGCGCCATGTCAGTTTTGTTACTGCGTCGACACCAACAAGCTGATGTGCAGCACCAGTGTGACTCAATCTAGTAGAGAAGGTCAAATGAATTTAGGGCCGACTGCCTTAGTACACTGCGGTCCTGGACTTTTAAAGGAGATTGCTGCCTTGGTCCCAAACCAGAAGAGGTTCAGAACTATACTTTCATCCAACGAAGATGGAGTTTGGTCGAATGGCGTGGACGTTAAAACTAGTCGAAATACGGAGGCAACTACACGATACAACGTAAAGGTTGAGAAGAAGATAGATAAAAGACCAGATGATCAGCTTCAGATGGCTTATTATAGTGACGCAGACGGTAAAGAAACCAAAATGAACGCAGATGATATGTCAATAGATGACGGAGCCCTCTTTGATGCTAATAGTCCGAGAATTAGAAAACATAACGGAGGACCGCTCATGACCTATAATTATGATCCTTTGGATGCAGTGAGACGATCGCTGAAATTACTCGAAGCCGGGGAGTGTAAGCCGGGGACTGCTTTTAAAGTTAAATGTAATTTATGTCACTGCTTGAAGAATGGCAAAATGCTTTGTACTGACAAGAAATGTCATTGATAAGCTTATGTTTTTACTAATATACAATCAGATGACAACCAAAACTCACTAATTACTAAATAGCATAGCGTTTGCTTTTAATTACTATTTTTTTTGCAATTTATTTCATTAACGAGTTGTTTTGGTGGTCACCTGACGATACATTACATGCTCTCTTCATTTTTATTTCCATCGCATATTTTTTGGTCCCGCAGAATGATTCTGTTCAACGGTTATGAACCAGTTTCGAAACAGGAATTAATATTTGCAATTTGTGAAATAACTAGAAATAAACGATGCACCTTATTGCAGAATTTTTAAAATGAAAATATAGCGTTACTTCAAAGTACCTACTATAAATAATATTAATAAATAAGTACTTGCAATGAAAACAATAGCGAATATATTCAGTCCAGTCATTATTGAGATATTTCAAAAAATCTTCTCTTCTTGGTAAAAAAGACGTACAAAGTGCTGCAAACGTACTCCCCTTGTGCATGATACTTACTAATGACCCCCGTTTGGCCTATTTAGACAGAATGTTAACTACCCATAGTCTAATAAAACATGGTCTTCTCTTCCCAGAGTGACACAAGCCTACGTCACAATAACATGGCCGCTATATGTAGCGCTATCGCATATTATCATATAGCGCTGTCGCATGATGACGTAGGCTTGTGTCAGCCAGGTGACCTAGAAAAGACGGGAAGAGAGTACCAGGCGGAGTATATTATTATACCATGTAACTACCGAACCCTACACTGAGCATGGCCCGACATGCTCTTGACTTGACCGATTTTTCTACTAACAAGTTTGGTGTGTTTTAGTATATTTTATACATAAAAACCGTGTTAGCTGTGTGTATAATAATGTTTCGACTTGACGATAGCAAAATTCAATTCTGTTATCACGATTATGTATTATCAAAACCAATTAAAATTCAAATTCGACATTTAATTTCTGGGTATTCAATTTCATCCAATGACATCGAAGTTAATTACTATTTTAATGCATGTATGGACGCGTTGCTAAGTTGACATTCATGTAACGAATTTGCCAGTTGATATTTCAAGATGGCGACCACAGTTTTGTGGTTAATTTCTCTGGGTTTTACCAATGTTATTAGTGTTAATGTTGGTAAGTATAACCACTCTTATTAACTATAATGATCTCTTCATACCCCACATAAAATATTCGCAATGAATGTGCAAAAAAAAACGTATGTTTTAGGTATTGGTTTTATGGTTTTCGTTTTATATACCGGATATTTTAAATTAACCTACCAATACTCACTTCACATAAAAAGAGACACCAGCGCAGATACTGTAACTGTAACGTGTTTTAAAGTTACTGAATAAAATATTTTTATTTTATTTAAATGTACGTATGTATGTTTTTTTATTATAAGGTTAATAAGTAATAGAAGATGACTTACCCCGTTTATTCCGTATTTGTCTTCGTCACACAATGTTTTCCAAATTTCATGTTCTTGCAATATGCGGCGATATGATGAACTAAGTAATATAATGCGTAGATTTTAATATCAATTCACGTCGCGGTTTAAATATTAATAACACCTATATATAGTTTTCGGTAGAATACTTCTCGTTTTTTTGATCCGGTGACCAGTACAGTTCATTCTCCTTCAGAATTTTGCGCACTAGCTCCACCAAATACCTACTTTAAAATAATAAGTAGTATGTAAGTATGAGCAGTATAGGTACATTGTCGGTACATCTTCTTCTTCTTTATATTTAAGAGCTGTGCTCTTATCGGTGAAGCAATCTCCAACTCATCCGGTCCTCTGCCAACTCCTTAACCTTCTGGTATGACACGACCTGAACCTTTTCCTTTATTTGGTTGAAATAATTTATTCTCGGTCTTCCTCTTCTGTCGGTACATAAAATAAAAATAATTTTGTTAATAATCAAGACTTTCTTCAGAGCAAAGTGAAGTTATACGTCGCCAGCGCTGCGCTAAGGGAGACAAAATCCTGAACGATTGCAATTGGTGCCGTTGTAAAAACAGCGCGTACATCTGCGAGGCCCGGACCTGCACTCAAGTCGACATGTTTGGACATTTCAACGGTAAATTATTTACTTAAATAATTAAATTTCTTGGTCATAGTATTCATATTACTTGACATCACTTATAGGTATTTTATTACATCTGGTCCGCAATCCTTTATTTCTTAACCGTGAATTTGACTCCTCTAGTGCAGATTCGCTTCAACATCCACAAAGCAAGCAGTATATCACTGATTATGTATTACAATACAAAATTTTTACGTTACCTATCTAGTTTCTCTTGATAATCACTTAAACCAATTCCTCTATAGATGCCATACAAGACATCAACGTAGGCATGCAAGGTCATGGCGCTTGGCGCTCCACCCCCACGGCCTGCGAGCCCCACGTGCATTACCGCCGGGGCTCCGTGCTCTGCGTCTGCGGCGAGGACGGCATCTGGCCAAACCCCATCTGCCGAGACATCTTCCAAGTACTCCATGCCGTTGAAGTCTCAAGCGGAAAATCCTGCGACCCCATGAAACTGTATCTCCAAGGATGCAACGTCTGCTTCTGTCCCAGCACGGGACAATTAGATCCCGAGCTATGCACCAAAAAGGAATGCGATGAAAACGACCCAGTAATGAAAGAACGGTCAACAGAATTAGGGGAACCTGTAGATGTTTACGCGGAGTGTACGGTGGATCAGAAATATCAACTAGACTGCCAAACCTGCACTTGTCTGAGAAATAACAGACTTCTGTGCGGAAATTGTACGGACACGAAATTTGAAGACCGTTATTACTGCCATTCCAGACCTCCTAATAAAATATTCAATGTTGATTGCAATTTATGCTTCTGCGATAGTGAAGGTCGAATGGTATGCTCGGCAAAGCGCTGTCTTGGGAACGTAAGCCCGTCAACAAGAAGGCATCTATTGGACATAGATGAGCGCTATTTCGAGTTAGTAGACCGCCCAGTAGCGCTCCACACTTGTAAGATCGGAACCAAGTATAGAAAAGGCTGCAACACTTGCGTGTGCTTGAAACATGAATCTGGAAAAACCATGTTCGCGTGCACGGTGAGACCTTGCAAGAAGGAAGAGTCTTTAATCAGAACTATAAGGGAAGGCTGCGTTCTGTCGACGTCTTACGAATTGAATTGTTTAAAATGTTCCTGCGTTACGGCTAATGACGAGAAATGGCAATGGTGCGAGACTGAAAGCATATGCTCGGACGTGAAAAGTGAGAGTGTCGAGTTGAGCAGCATGCACGGCTACTGCGAGCCATTGCATAATTACGTTAATGACTGCAATAATTGCCTATGCCTCTCTGACAGTCAGACAGTAATTTGTACTGATATGAAATGCGACAAGGCGAGCATATCTGTGGAGGTAATACCGATGCTGCAGCACGGTATCGACTGCCCGAAAGGAACTGCTTACAAGGTCGACTGTAATATTTGTTACTGTTTGCTCAACGGTAATTCTTTGTGTACAACTCTTGATTGTAAGAAGCAATAACGTATTTTTAAGAATAAAGTTTCCAATTATATGTCCTTTTCTTTACCTTACTTTTATACAAATAATGCGAATAAATAAATATTATAGGGATATTCTTACACAAATTGACATAACAAATCAACGACGTAGGTAAGAGTAAGTATACCTACACCGTGAAATTTTAGTGGTTGTTTTCCCGCAACGAAATGATTCTGCTATCGATATACAGTCGATGTGTAATCTTTTTTTTAAATAATGTTAAGAAATGCCAGATTTATAGATATGTCGAACGAAACTCGAAAGTGACCTAACACCAGTAGTAGCACTGCAGTAGTACAGTCAGCAGCAGAAGTCGCTATACACTCCAGGTGCTCAAAGAGAGGTAAACGTTTAAACCAGAGGCGTAGCTAGAGGATATGGCGCCCGGGGCAGGCACCAAATTTGCGCCCCCCCCTCCCCCCCAAACGAAATGAACTAACGAAAGAGTTACTTTTTTACTTATTACTTACAGTTTACTTTTAATTGAGACAAAAAAGTGTTTTTAGTACATCGGTGGCTAACAAGCTTACGACCCACCTGATGGTCAGCGGTCACATGCGCGTTGCCGACCATTTTAAAACTTATACACTTATTTTTTGGAGATCTCCTTAGACTTAAAGGTTCAATATCGCTTGTGAGTTTGGGATCGTAGACTATTCACAGGTACAGCGCGCCTTTGGACTGATTTGAAGGGTCCAAGGTGGCATCCAGATGCTCCTGCCCAAAGGTGACAGCAGTACTCAATAAATGGGATCTGTCTACCCCAGAGTAAAGTATCGCCTCCCTTTATTGAGCACTCCGAGTTTTTTTTTTGGATACGAGCGCAGCCTACCCAGCAAGGTGGCTACGAAATTATTGGACGTCACTGATGGAGATCTCAACACCGAGGCTCCCAATACTCACATGGGAAGGCTTGTGCCTTGAAAAATGAGGTTTTCTTAGCCCTAAACGCGCAAAATTGAGTCTTGGTGGGATTGAATTGGACTAGATTGTCCCGATCCCACATCGAAACCTGACACAGGTTTTTCACGACTTTCTAGTATCACAGAACGAGCGATGTTATCACGGCATGTCTTATACAGGGTGGTCCAAACCTTCACGTCCATAATTTTTTTTAATTTCTCACGCTGTGGGCTATCAGAATATGTACGTTAGCCGACGTTTCGTAGTTTTCGAATTATGATTTTTATTACTTTTAACGTTTGTTAAGAAATTCTGGGGTGAAGATTTAATTAAATAAAAAACTATTGAACTTTATTGTTTCTTTTTGTAACAATCCTTGACCAACGGCGCAGTTGCTAAAACAACAGCATCCTCACTTGGCTGAGTTGAGCTGAGTTCAAGCTTAGATGTTGCCCTTACCTAAATAAATAAAAAATAAATAATGATAAAATACAAGCGATTTCAAGGACTTTTTGTTATTTTAGAAACTGCTAGACCCTAAGTTTTTTTAAAAGGTCAAAAAAGTGATACTTAATAGTCCTAATTTTTCAGAGTCGCCGGTCAAAGGAACTGAGGTGGAAAGCTTCCAAATTAGTAATTCACTAAAAAACGTCCTCTTTTGTTATTTCTACTATTATTTTATGGTGTCACTTCCCCATCGCTATTTCATGTTGTATGTGCAAATACCACGAACATGTATTTTAGAAGACATAAAAGCAAAGCAAAGCTTCACCCCGGAATTTCTTAACAATAGTTAAAAGTTAAACTCGTAAACTACGAAAAATCGGCTAATCATGGGGTATATACATGGGGTGTATATTCTGATAACCCACGACGACGATACTAAAAAAAATTTTTGGACGTCAAGGTTTGGACCATCCTGTATACAGGTTGGCTAAAAAATAACTGCATTTTCCTTGCCAGGGAGATTTTGGGATTACACCTACTGAGCAAGTCGCGAAAAAAAAATTTGGCTGTGTCCTACATTTTGGCTGGTCCATTTTCTATGGGAGGTATTTTGCCCATTTTGGCGCCCCCCCCCTTGGACGGCGCCCGGGGCACGTGCCCCCTCCAACCCCCCCCTAGTTACGCCTCTGGTTTAAACTGTCAAAAAGTTGTTGACTGTCATGGTAGTATTTACTTGTGAGCGCTCAACGTGTCACAAATATGTTAACAGTCGCTATTCATTAATTTCTACACTTACAACAAGTCATTGATACCTTAGCTGTCAAAAAACCAATGGTATCTAAGCGGTCAACGTGTCAAATATATCTGAACAATATGGAAAAATAGACTTTAAAGCATACAAGTATGGTCGAATATTGAATAAAAGATAGCCATGCTAATTTCAGGTTTGCGTTTTGACAATCATCGAAAGCAGTACAGTCTTGTCATCACATACATCTATCTCACGTTTTGCCTTTCAACCATTTGACAGGAGCCTCTCGGTCAACTTACTGCAAACTATTTCTTTTAACAGAATCGTCAAGACGAATGACACATAGCAAAAGCTAACTGAAGCCGAATTTAGAGCCAATTGTCAAGGCACGTCGTGGTCTCAGTAACAGGCGTTTGCTTTTCAAAGCAGAGACCGCGGGTTCAAATCTCAGTCGTACGCACCTAGAGATTATACAGCTTTTTGTTTTTTTTTGGGTTCCATTTCTATTATTAATTTGTGTCTTCTGGTTTTATGTTAATTTCGCATTAGTTTATATAATTTTTGAAGATAATGTCACATGTAGCGTAGGTATGTACGACTTTCTATCAGGACGTTGTAGGTTTGAACCCGCAGTGGGCGTTACTTAGATTACTCCTGTGCGGAATGCCATTTGATATCTCAAAAATCACGTTTGTTGTATGGGAGCCCCACTTAAATCTTTATTTTATTCTGATTTTAGTATTTCTTGTTACTTATTATAGCGGCAACAGAAATACATAATTTGTGAGAATTTCAACTGTCTAGCTATCACGGTTCCTGAGATACAGCCTGGTGACAGACGGACGGACGGACGGATGGATGGACAGACGGACGGACAACAGAGTCTTAGTAATAGGGTCCCGTTTTACCCTTTGGGTACGGAACCCTAAAAATGCTGGTCTCTTCGAAAACTGACTAAATTAAATTAAAGGATATAAAAACAATGCATTTTATTAATTTCAGACATCATGTTTCATAGTAACATTTATTGCTTAAGACCTACACAATCGATATCTAAATAGAAATAGTCTTAGTTTTATTTTTCAAAACGTTCGGGGTTCGATTCCCGAGCTGAGTACACATTTTTTTAAATGTATGAATGCAGTTTTTCGTGTTACTAAAATCGATGACATGATTCCTAAGAAGAGATCGGTGTATATCTTATAGTATCAGATTTTCCCATACTGGCCGATCTAAATGGGCCACCCTGTATAGTATATTTTAGTACAATAAGTGGGCTAAATAAATATATTAACATAGGTACATAATATGATCAACGGTTTGGAAGAACAGCCGCATATGACAGTTAAAATAAAAAAACCGATCATTCTAGTAGAACCTACTTATTTATTGAATAAGTTTGACACTTAACGATAAAATACTTCTTTAAGAAAGGAGGTGTCAATTCGTAGTGCTACAGTATTTATTTTAAAGTTAAACAGATAAAATGTTGATGCTTAGTTACCATTGAAATAACAACTGCTTAGCAACTGGTGGCACCCTGGCTGCTGACGTACGTGATTGGCAGTGCGTGTAGGTATTAATGACAGCAGCTTGAATTTGATTGCTTAGTTACCACTGACTTTTTAACCGTTATTGTCATTGTGATTAAATAAGGGTGTATGTGTATGTATTAAAGAAAAACTCAGAAGTTAAGGTATTTGTGAGGAACTGAAAGCCTACGTGAAAATGACATCTTAGATGTCCTTATTTTTATGACGATTGAAGTGTATATGTTTTCTTGGACACCTTGCCCGCTCAGGTATATCTGCTGCTGACTGTACCTACCTAATTCTTTTGAGTGAATGAAACAAAATAACCTAAAAAGTAGTTCCATTTATTTTTCCTTCACACATTTTACGTGCAGTTAGTTTGCAGATCCTTAAAAGTAAACATAACAAGTTAAGGTGGTTCTCCTTGCTCGATTTTCATACAACTTTCTTGGCACCCTAGCTCCTATTATATAGGGTTTCTTCACTTGTATATGTAATGTTTGGGTAGTATATATATTTCTGTCTTCGCTTAACGTAAAAAAATACTAGATTTTGATTAAAATTATTAAGAAAAAAGCCTTTGAATATTGGTAAAATTTTGCCTCATTGCTTGTTTGTGTGAGTGATTCTTATAGTATCGGTGTAATTCTAACATGGCGACTTCATTTGACAAGAAATCATTTTTAATTTGTCAAAGGTGTAACAGATGGCACTTTAAAACCGCAACACAGATTACCTGTGTATTTTGTTTTATTTTCACTCAATAGAGGGAGGTATATTTAATGCACAAAGCATGTTACGAGTATACCTACTCATTTAAGAATCTCCTTTCTGATATAATTTCATTCCCAGATTTAATATAACTTAATAATTATTATGATTATTACACAATAAAATACATTTATATATTTATAGAAAGGTCAGTCCAAACAATCATTCGCGTTACGGTCGTCCACCGAAAACCCTTGTGAATTCTGCTTTCGTTTCGGTAAATGTTCTCTGGAAAAGCCTATATTTATTGTAACAATGATTTTTAAACTAAAATACCTAGCTATATTTTTCTCAAAAATATATAGGTATGTGGAGAAAAATGTCATCTTCTTGTAAATAAACAAGATTCTATAATATCTTCTGCTTGTGCATAACAATAACATTAGTAGATGATATTTTTAGGGTTCCGTACCCAAAGGGTAAAACGGGACCCTATTACTAAGACTTCGCTGTCCGTCCGTCTGTCCGTCTGTCTGTCACCAGGCTGTAACTCACGAACCGTGATAGCTAGACAGTTGAAATATTCACAGATGATGTATTTCTGTTGCCGCTATAACAACAAATAGTAAAAACAGAATAAAATAAAGATTTAAATGGGGCTCACATACAACAAACGTGATTTTTGACCAAAGTTAAGCAACGTCGGGAGTGGTCAGTACTTGGATGGGTGACCGTTTTTTTTTTTTGCATTATGGTACGGAACCCTTCGTGCGCGAGTCCGACTCGCACTTGCCTGGTTTTTTTTCAAAAATGCTGCCTTTCACCCGAGTTAAAACACTCTACTTTTCATTTCGCATACGAGGAAAGTAAAATGCATGTGTTTTTTTAAATACATTTTTATAGTAGGTATTTTTGAGAGTAGGTATTTTCAATTAACAATTTGGCCAAAAGTAATTTATGGAATGGGGAGTCAAATATCAGAATGGAAATTGTATAACAAATCCATTTATACCCAAATTTCAATTGCTTATTGTAAAAAGAATAATAAAATCGTACTTGGAATTGGAACCTAAACTGCTCTAGTGCAGAAACGTATCATTTCCTGCACACCTTTTACAACAACAATGACCCTCTTTCATATACTTATTCGGTCAAATTGTGCTTTTTGAAAAACTAATTATAGCCAGCCTTTTATGAATGTAGTATGATACCTTAGGGTATGGTGCTTTACGCACACTAGCGTCCCTTCCCCTCCCCCTGACGCAACCAACCCTTTTTGCATGAAATATGTCCCGGTTCACAGTTTTTTAGATTTTTTGAGGAAAGTATACATTTTAGGAAAAAAGTGTCAATGAAAGAAATAATCCTTAATAAATTCTTAATAAAAAAGGTCATATTTATTTTTTTATATGATGCACCTAATTCATGTATTAGCTTGTCAAAATTCGAAATAACATAGTTTTTACTTAGGGTTCGAAACTCATTTATTATACACGGTGTAACATGAGGAAACCGAATAATTTTAACAGCGTATTCCTGATCACATTTAGAGACAAAAATGTCCTATAAACTTTTTTGAAATTCGCCTAGTTTCAGAGTTAATACCAATAAAAAAAAACAAGTTTCTATTGTTACATAGTTCAAAACGCCTTTTTGATGGCGATGTTGCTACTATGGGATTTAGTCTAAATATCCTTATTGATATGTCAAAAAGTGACAAGTAACACTTTGCAAAAACTAAGTTTTAGGAAAAAAAAACCATTTTAAGTGACAAGTTTACCAATAGCATTTAATTTTTATATACAATTTCATTCATAAAATTAAAAAAAATAACCAAACACAATTTTTTTTGGCGAAATTGACCTAAACACATATTACATCTTTTCCTTTTTTTTGACCTCATGTATACATTTTAGGATAAAAGTGTCAATGAAAGAAATAGTTCCTTATTAAATTCTTAGTAAAAAAGGTTATATTCATTTTATAACACTTATTATACAAGGTGTCCTCAAGAAATGCGAAAGATTTTATTTAATGAGGTCTGAGGTCAAATTAAAAGAAGGAAAAAATGTTTGTATGAGTTTAGGTCAATTTCGCGAAAACAATTTTTTTTATTGTTTTTAGGGTTCCGTACCTCAAAAGGAAAAAACGGAACCCTTATAGGATCACTCGTGCGTCTGTCTGTCTGTCCGTCTGTCACAGCCGATTTTCTCCGGAACTACTGGACCAATCAAGTTGAAATCTGGTACACATATGTAAGTTTGTAAACAAATGAATTTTAAACATGGGGCCACTTTTGGGGGGTAAATGAAAAAATTAAAAATAAAAATTTTCAAACTGTATCATGTTACATATCAAATGAAAGAGCTCATTGTAAGGATCTCAAATATATATTTTTTATAATTTTCGAATAAACATTTTAGAAGTTATTCAAGAAAATAGGCAAAAAATGACTATTCCCCCCTCCCCCTTTATCTCCGAAACTACTATGTTTAAAATTTTGAAAAAATACATAAAATAGGTCTATACCTATAGATGACAGGAAAACCTATTAGAAATGTACAGTCAAGCGTGAGTCGGACTTAATTACAGTTTTTGATCCGACTCCTACGGATTTTTTAAAGATTTCACTCACGTTTCGCATAAATAATGTTTAGTTTTAAGTTTATAAAATACATATGTATGTTAGTCTGTAAGGTATTTGTAATATGGGCCTTGTTCCCTGAATTAAATATCTAAATAAAAAAAAAATACATTGTTAAAAATTGTGTAATATACGGAATCCTTGGAACGCGAGTCCGACTCGCACTTGGCCGCCATTTTTTAATTTTTTGAATATATATGTATGTACATAAAAAGTAAATGTTATTGGTAAACTTGTCAGTTAACATGGATTTTTACTTTTTTTTCGTAAAACATAGTTTTTGCAACGTGTTACTTAATTGTCACTTTTTGACATATCAATAAGGATATTTAGACTAAATCCCATAGTAACAACATCGCCATCAAAAAGGCGTTTTGAACTATGTAACAATAAAAACTTGTTTTATTTTTTTAAATTGGTATTAACTCTGAAACTAGCCGCATTTCAAAAAAGTTTATAGGACATTTTTGTCTCTAAATATGATCAGGAATACGCTGTCAAAATTATTCGGTTTCCTCGTGTTACACCGTGTATAATAAATGAGTTTCGAATCCTAAGTAAAAACTATGTTATTTCGAATTTTAACAAGCTAATACATGAATGTGCATCATGTAAAAAAATCAATATGACCTTTTTTACTAAGAATTTATTATAGTGATGGGTAGGACATCAATTTAAAATGAGTTTGTATGAGTACCTCATTTTCTAAAATGAGGTGTTACAATGTCTTACTTCAAATGAGGTGAGGTACTAGCATATTTTCAGCGTCGACTATTCCATTAACTCCAACGGCAACAAAAATATTTAATGTATATACATATTTATGTATTCATCACTTCCTTTATAAATAAATGAGTAGTAATATTTCATTGGAGTGCAATTCTGGAGGTTAAGAATAGAACTTTTAGGAGAAAGATAATTTTAGAATCAAACTAAGAACATAAAGTACCTAACTTAATTTGCTGCTTTTATAGCGGAAGCAGTTATAAAGTTGACCCAAAAATTTTTTATTAAGCTATGAGCTTCATCACATATGTTCCTTGAGTAATTCTAAGCATTTCAAGCCTGGGAGCCAATAAGAAATGTGTGTCTACTCGGATTTGTAATGGATTCAAACTTTCAACCCCTTTTTAACCCTGTTAGGGGATGAATTTTACAAAACGCTGAAATTACTTTTCCTGTCTTTTAATAATATCCCCAAATACAAAGATTCAAGTCCCGCGTTCGAAAATTTTTTTGATATCCATACAAACTTTCAACTCCTTTTTCACCACCTTAGGGGATGAATTTTCAAAAACGCTGAAATTAGTTTTCTTGTATTTTAATAATATATCGTTTTACGAAGTTTCAAATTCCTAGCTTAAAATAAAACTTGAACCCCATACAAACTTTCATCCCCTTTTTAACCCCCTTAGGGGTTGAATTTCTCAAAATCGCTTCTTATCTCTTGTACACTTTATAAATGTAATCTAGTGTGCAAATTTCAACTTTCTATCTTTTGTAGTTTCGGCTCCGCGTAGCAAAAATCTCCAACCAAATTTTTCACCTTTTTACGTTTTTCTTGTAAAATTACTATGAAATTGAAAAAACAAATATCAGCAATGAATTCTACGTCTTTGGTTTATACGAAAATGATACCAAACTTGCCCTAGTACCCACCAGGATCAGAGTAGATTTTTTTTAAAGATGACGGATGGCGGCCGTCTTTGTACCCCACCCTCCCCCCCACTTCACGCTAGAAATGCTTAGAATTACTCAAATATCAGATGTGATGAAGCTCATAGCTTAATAAAAATTTTTTGGGTCATGTATGGCAGCGTTACATAACTGACTCCAGTATTATGAAACTTGTTCTAATGTAGCTCTTTTTTATTGTTAGATTGTTTAGACCTCCTCCTTGCTACTTGATATAATTTTAAGTATAATAATCACTAGCGACCCGCCCCGGCTTCGCACGGGTTAGCAAATTATACACCTAAACCTTCCTCAAGAATCACTCTTTTGATAGGTGAAAACCACATGAAAATCCGTCCAGTAGTTTATAAGTTTATCGCGAACATACAAACAAACCCACAAACAGACAGACGCGGCGGGGGACTTTGTTTTATAATATGTAGTGATATATTTCTTAAGGAGAACAAATTCAATATTTTCACAATCATTATTATATAGAAGTGACTAACTTACCACCTATAATTTAACAGTAATATCATCAATATGATAATAAACATAAACAAAGCACCATTCGAGCCGGCCGCACCGTCTACATTTACACTTCATTTTTTCATGCAAAAGGCACCAAGGAAGATCCGCGGGTATATTTACTGGCGAAAACTATGTCCATATTTTGTTATGATTATAAGAATTATTACTAGGTATTAGAGAACTAAAATTAGCTCTAGAGAACTAGAACGAAGTGATTATATGCTCTTTGGTACGGACAAAATAAATATAAATATGTCATAATCATAACTTGTCAGTTCGAAGACGTTTACAAAGAATGTTAATAAAAAGTATTGCAAATTCAAATCGGTATAATTTACATCTACATGTTTATTTTACCTATGCAAATTATACTTACTTTTTATTTAATAAACTTGAAACTTATTGAAATTATCATAAATTGTGTACGCTACCGTATTATATTTCAATAATATTTTAGTCACTTAAAGGATTTCTGTTTCTAACCAAGCTTCGTAAATGCCCGCCTGGTATACAGAGGGCGTACCGCGAACCAAGTTCGTCATGTTGCCTCCCTGTCACACTTACGTACGAATTTACAAGTGCGACAGAGAAGCAACACGTCGAAATTCGTTTTGAAGATTAATTTATCGCGCCATTTTGACACGTAATTTAGGATCAAAAAGGCGTAAGATGTATGAAAGCTTGCAGCGCTTACGCTTGTTGTCTTTCGTGTTTAATTTTTAACGTATTTTCGGTGGTGACGCGAGGCGATATTGAAGTACGGCGCGTGTCTGTCTCACTCCCTCTTTGGATATTTCTAATTCGTTGTTTCATTTTGAGGTATTCATGTCACAAAGAGCCGGTGAGCGGTACAAACTCAACGCTTTTCTCGGTGGACCTTTTGTCGTTGCAATAAGGTTTGTAGTTCGGCAGTTGACAGTGTGGACCATTACGTCCATTACTCGTTTCTTCATTTGAGTTTCGAGTGTCGGCGAGCGGGTGAGGGGTGAGCACCTCGAGCGCCTCGCGCGATCCAGGGACTCTTTTGCGAGGTTATGAGGAACGTATGAGATTTCAGGGTCGCGAGTGAAATTGAAAGGATAAGAGTTTTTTGAAATTTGAAGTGTGTGAATGATTTGTGTGACAAGAGGTGTTTGTGATGCGCGCGAGTAAATGAGTAAAATGAATAGAGGTGTGATGTAAGACATTTTTGCGGTATGAAGTACTGCGACAAATTAACAAAATGAGCGGTACAAATGAGGTGCTTCACGAGTGAGCGACTCAACACTAATTTATTAAGGATTATTTCTTTCATTGACACTTTTTTCCTAAAATATATTCTTTCCTCAAAAAATGTAAAAAACTGTGAACCGGGACATATTTCATGCAAAAAGGGGGGGTTGCGTCAGGGGGAGGGGAAGGGACGCTAGTGTGCGTAAAGCAACATACCCTATGGTATCATACTACATTCATAAAAGGCTGGCTATAATTAGTTTGTCTTCCCCATACATTAGAACACAATTTAACCGAATCAATAGCATGAGAAATGAAACGGATATTTCTTGTTTTCTTTGCATTAGCATTTTTCTCTCGATAATTTAATCAATTTGCAACATAAGTAGAAGAATCCTCATATATCCATAAATATCAAAATATAAAAGGACATACATTTTTAGAAGAATTCCCCGTGCGATGTTGCCAAATGGTTTAAAGTACAACATGCTCGCAACGTTTGGATGTCAATAAGTTGACAATGAAAAATTATATTTCAAATCAATTCAAACTTAATATTTTTGACAGTAATGGGTTACTTAAATAAGAAGGCATTTTTCGCCCGGGTCTACTATGGTCAAATGGTCTAGTGGCTTTTAGCTACTGAGTATAAGTCTAACAAGTTGAACAGCATGACAAGGTTCAAACCACGAACATAGACTCATTTCTTTTTGTATTTATTTATTTATTTTGTTTCATTTTTTGGTAATTTTATATGCCTTATTTTAAAAGTTATTTTAAGTAAATGTGTTGTATTTGATTATTTCATGTAGGTATATCATTTCAATAAAATTTTGGAAACTTATTTTATACCTGGTCAAGCAAATCTTGTCAGTAAAAAAACCGGGCAAGTGCGAGTCGGACTCACGCACGAAGGGTTCCGTACCATAATGCAAAAAAAAAACGGTCACCCATCCAAGTACTGACCACTCCCGACGTTGCTTAACTTTGGTCAAAAATCACGTTTGTTGTATGGGAGCCCCTTTTAAATCTTTATTTTATTCTGTTTTTAGTATTTGTTGTTATAGCGGCAACAGAAATACATCATCTGTGAAAATTTCAACTGTCTAGCTATCACGGTTCGTGAGATACAGCCTGGTGACAGACGGACGGACGGACGGACGGACGGACAGCGAAGTCTTAGTAATAGGGTCCCGTTTTACCCTTTGGGTACGGAACCCTAAAAAGGCGCGAAATCCAAATGTTCTATGAACGATATCCCTTCGCGCCTACATTTTTCAAATTTGCCGCCTTTTTCTACTGACAAGATCTGCTTGACCAGCTATACTTCGTCGATAGTTGACTTCTTATGTCTTATTCTGCGATCCTAATTAGCCTCATGCATGACTTTTTTTTAATTATTTTAATCATTATTTATCCTTTGAAAACCGGAAAATAAAAATACTTTTATAAATCTTCCCATAATATTATTAAAAAATAATTAAAATACTGAAAATATTTTACTCACTAAGTTTAGTTTCGAAGAATAACATACGCTTAAAATAATTCAAAAGAGAATGCTAAAATTATAAAATAAAAAAAAACTGGCATTGTCGGGGTTTGAACCATGTATCTTAGCTACAATCTGATTTTTTTTCAAAATAGAGGCTACGGGTGCCACGAGCACATGACAGTTGATGGTCGAAAACATTAGTTGCTTCTGAATGCCTTGCAATTCTTAATCGTTGCTCAAACAAGAATTTATTATTTAATTTCCAATCTTTTTTCAACAATAAACATTTCATCCGCTGCGCCCTCTAGGTTACTTTACTGTAACATTACGAATCTGCTGACATTTGACACTGACTTTAAGGTGACTTTAAGTACGTAAGTGTGCGTGAATGCAAGAAATTGCAATATTTTGCAGTTGGATTCCGGTAATAACGAAATGAGACAATGTTGAGTTGAACATGTCTCGATTTGGATGTAGTATTTTTTATAGTTTTCGCACATATCAACACATCTTATGAAACTTTGTATTTTGGGAGAAATAGTGAAAATCCACAATTCGTGCACAGTGACGCCATCTTTTGGCTGATAATCGGCATCCCATCCCTAGACATCCACCTTAAGATCAAGCTTTTAATGATCAAAAACTTAAACAAACACTTAAACTTCCCGATACCGCAATAATTGTTCGAACTGCAATCCGCCACGTTCAATACACAATCACCTCTGCCCTGTGCATGTGCTGGCGTTTGAAGCTGCCCGTGGTTAAGCAGCCGCTGTGTTGCGGCGACAATTATTCGTCCGTGTGGAACTTGGGGGTTTAAAATCCCCCGAAGACGCAGCGACTGTAAATGGTCCGGTTCCGCGTAAAGTCGCCGGGCGGCGTGGGAGTCGTAGTTAACCCTAGCGTACAGCTGCACCATCGCGACGTACTCTAAATTAGAATATTCGTAATGTCGATCCATTTTACTAGAAATAGCAGTGATGACATTGACAGGATCTGTTATCACATTAGTTTAATAAGCAAAGAGGATGTAATTATTCGATTTACCAAAGTTGACACAACGTAATGGCAATCATCAAACTAAAAAAAAGGTTTTATTTCAACTGTTAAACGTGAAGGAACAGTCTAAGTAAATTTGAATTTCAGTTGTCAAACAGTAAAGCACTCTAGCCTGTTACACAGTTTAAAAAAGTAACATGTGCTTGTTTATTTGTTTATCTGTAATACAATATCGGGAACTGTCGTCGACTTGCAGTTTTAGTGCATTACTTTTTCGCTTGTTCGAGTTTAGGTTTTTTTTTGTAATTTTTTTTTTTTGGAAAACAGTTTATTTCTAAGTTTGTCTATCATAATTCGAAAGTACTACCGATAGCAAATCGCCCTGCCGCGGGAAAACAACCACTAAAATTTCACGGTGTATGTATGACCAGTCAGCAAAATTATTAGCTTAGTAACTCCCGCATACAAATATGTATGTAGTTTTGCAAACTGTACATAGAATAATAAAACTCACCAATAAGTGTAACAACTATATTTAAAGAAAACATCGATTTAAGACGTGGTTATATTAAACGATTATTAGGAATATAAATATTTTTAATTATATATCGCTTAAAACAACCACGCCTTGTCTTATCCATCTTCTCATTACAATTAACTTTAAAAATAAAATATAAGTCAAAATTAAAATAAGCTTAAAAAATCATTTGTAATTTGTACTCAGTATATCAATACTTCATTTGTAGGTATATTGTGCATTCCTTTTATAAGCAACATAAGTATTAATTTAAAAAAATACATCATACACATAAAAATATATATTACACAGATGACATTTCAAAACGAAATTCTAGCTTTTTCTGTCACAGGAAATTAAAGATAAAACAACTTTTATACTAAGTTATGTTACAACCAGTTTGACTTAATTTAAAACTATGAAGGTATCGAGATAATTTTGCCTATGGAAAGGGTAGGTAAATACATTTATATAAATTTGACTATTAAAATTAAACTTCCTTACACTAACCTGAGCAAAGAATATAATACTCACTAGGAGAAGAACGATAACTCCATACAAAAAAATGTCCCCAAACGTTTATACGTTTATACTAGTAGCGCCGCGTTGTGTACCAAGAACTAAAGTTGACAACCGGTTTAGCCTGGCGGGTATTGGTAGGTAGTAATTCTGTTGATAAACATATTTGTTATCTTCATATCACGAAATATATGAAAGATGCAAATATTACCCCTTGATGTGGTATTATCAATTGATTTAAATAAAAGGCATATATATATATATATATGTTTATAACATTGTATAATTTTATTTATTAAAAAAATGTTTTACATATAGAAATATACACTGAAAATTAAACCCTGACAACTTAATAAAAAAAATGACATTAATAAAGCGCATTCACGAAGTTTCCAGTGTAATACAAATAACATTAGGCATGCCTACCTGTTAGACTTTACACACAGATACACTACACTTTACACACGGCATTTTACACAGATTTCCAACTTGTATTTATACATTTCTTCACGGTTAATTAATACGCTTTCCAGATGCATTATAACTCAGTTCCTTCTGAACCCACTAAAACTGTGAATTTCACTCTGGCTGCTTCAACAGCCGTTGCTCCGCATTTAGCACATTTTCTATGTGCATTGCTGTAATCCATGTAGGTTACAGTCTTAAGTGGTAGTACCGCTACGTTGTATTTATTATTTAAAGATTTAATAAATAAAATTTTCGTTATGAACTTTAACCACAGCAGTTGGACAGAGTCATTGACAAATATATTTTTTATTATGGTGGGTAGACGTACCTACCCTCCATATATTTTATGGACATTGATAAAGACAGTTCGAACCAAATATTCAATTTTAAAACTGAATCGCGTATAATTAAGTTTTAAGCGTTTTAAGTCCCGTTTTATGATTAATAATGTATAAAATTCGTGATATATTAAATCAGAGTTGGGAGCAATGTTGCTGTAGAAAAATGTTTTTATTTTTATTACTCGCAACTTTTTCTCGGAGGCCAACGCACACATAGAAGCTTCAGGCGCACACATGCGCAATTGTTTGGGGACATAACTTTCTTAGGAAGTGAACAGGCCTTGAACCTGAGCGGCTACCGCGAAAACCGAAATTCGCAAATTGCGGGGATCTTTCTCTTTTACTCCAATGAAGGCGTAGTTAGAGTGACAGAGAAAAATCCCCGCAATTTGCGAACTTCTATTTTCGCGGTTATAGCCCTGAACTTAACATAGTAGGTATCTTCACCCATGCACACATAATCTTTAGACAGTTACTGATAACTTGATATAATTAAATTGGTGGTCGTGAGATGCAATGTATCATTTTCGGCAAGTCACACATACGCACGCTTCGAAGCTTCGTAACCACTTCGTAACGTGTTACGAAACTGGGAAAACGGGCTAAACAAAGCCAACTTACCAGTTAATCGGAAAATATTGTTCTAGTAATATTTATAATTAGGTATAAAATTGAATTATGTTAAAAGTGCCAGACTATTAACTTCTTGTTCTGGATATAATACATGAAATATATAGGATTACACTGACAGTTTTGCTGTTAAAGTAGGATATATTTGAGAATTATACTTTATTAAAGTCTGTAGTCTTAGATTACGTAGTTTAATAAACTCGCAAACCCTCATTGGACTTTTTACCTGCAGAAATTTTAAACCCGCCATATCCTAGGTATCATTATTTCTCCACACCTGAGGATATATTCAGTCTGTGCACGGTAAATGCTACTAAAGTCACAGAGTTTTAAAAATTTTGAAAGATTTGGAATCGGGTGTACACTATTGATATTTTTAACCAGAAAACATACATTTATGGATCAATATGCCACTAATATTTACAGATATTTCATAGTTCAATTACATAACCTACAAATACAGATTAAAGCAAGTGCACTTCATTTGTTTCTAGGCTATTTGATTTGTTCTAGTTAGTGAAAATGTTTAGCGATCGCAGAAAGAGTATAATAGATTAAGAGTTTATAGATTATAGTAAGTAAGTGTGAAAATCCACTATGGCGCACATAGTGTACAAATCCCTACGCGTTTTACGGAGTAGGTATCGCCACCATGCTGAGTCGGGACCATTTTGTGGCTTATACATATGTTAAGTTGTGTTACGTGTTGTTTTCTTCTTTTATTTTGCCACGAACGCTCTCTATTTTCTATTCTATAACACACGAATTTTGCAATAGTTACTATTATTTTTTGTGTGTGTAATCAACCATTTATCTCAAATCTCCTGCCGACATCTAGGTATAGTAGTTAATTAGTTAATTTAATTAGAAGTATTTGAGATCAAATTTTCCACTGCCTACTTCTATTTAAATCTCCAATCTCTTTGCGCCAATTGTAGATATGTGTCTGTCAAACAATGCCATTAGGCGTTAAGTAAGTCCGCCACTTGTACATTATTGTATATATTTTGTGCAATAAAGTTTAAGCAAATACTCCATGTGTCATAGTGGATTCCCACATTATAGGTAGTTATAGTAAGATTACCCTAGCGCAAGTCCCACTGTTGGGCAAGGCCGCTCAAATAAATTCAAGTATTAGCACCAGTGGAACAGTAATACATATTTAACTAAGGAACCCTAAAAAAACAATCGGAACTGACCGTTTCCAAACACGCACAACACTTAATTTGTGTGAAAAATCATTTTGAGCTACACAGCTGTAATCATACAATTCAATTTAAAATACTGTTAGCATTTATATTTAAGCAAATTATAACGAAGTACTTATAATCATAGATATATTTAATGTAGGTACTTAATTGTGTTTGCAATTGTGTGATGAACCAATTAGATTGGTTTTCTATCGGAACCAAGCTGGCTTTATTATATAAAATCGGCCAAGCTAAGCTAAAAGCTTAGCGCAGCTTAGCTTTAATGAAAAGCCTTACCACATGTACAAAGAAGTAACACAATTAACTTATTAAGTTTAAAATTAAAATTGTCTATGCCCTTGCCAAAGTCAGTTAAGTTTCATAGCCTATTTTAATTATACATAATGCTTATACCACTTGTCCACACTGTTAAGTGATAATTCGTAACTGTAAACTCAAGATTCACTGACGGTCAGATAAGAGTGTTTCTGTTACTACCTTTAACACGTAACGTAACGTAGTAACTTTAAGCATATGGCCAGAGAAAATTTCTACTCCCATTTCGTAACCAGTTACGAAATGAGAATGTGTTTTTTTTGGACATCTGCCACCGTTGACGGTGAAAAAATTTTGATAGTTGGCAAGGTTCAAGTACCAAGGCCCCATGAATTACGAGAAGGTGTCGTTGACCTGCCGGCTGCAGCGTATGAAGGTGGTGCGGCGCGGCAGCTTGCGTATCTTGGTTGTGTACTGATTGTAGACGTTATTATGATGGCATACGGATCATATCAGCTCGCGTATCTTGTCGACGCCAACGCAAAACTGTCCAAAAACTGAATTTAGCAAAGGGCGAGTATCAGGGCTTCTGAGTTACGAGAAGGTGTCGTTGACCTGTCGGCTGCAGCGTTTGGAGATGGCGCGGCGTGACGGCTTGCGTATCTTGGTTGTATATGTATACTGATTGTAGACATTATTACGAAGATATAAGGATCATATCAGTTCGCGAATCTTGTCGAGGCCACCGCAAAACTGTCCAAAAACTGAATTTAGCAAAGAGCGAGTACCAGGGCTTCTGAGTTACGAAAAGGTGTCGTTGACCTGCCGGCTGCATCGTATGAAGGTGGCGCGGCGCGAGAGCTCGCGCAGTTTGGCGGCGCCGACGTACGTGCAAGCCGAGCGCAGCCCGCCGAGGATGTCCTTCACGGTGACGCCGACGTCGCCCCGGTATGATACTTCTACGGTTTTACCTGTAAAGACGGTGTATATGTATTACATATCTGATGGTATTACATATATTTTATTAGCTAGCCAGCTATGGCCTGTAATTTTTTTTCAGTGAGACTTGGCCGCGGAAAATGGTTAACGATAACTAGAGCAACGAAATCTGTCTATTCAGCTGGCAACTTTTTATCGGTGAAGATGGAGGTTTGTAAAAGTGTAGTATTAGTTCCTCAGAATGTTAAGTAAAAAGTCCACTATACGTCACATTATGAAGCGAGTGTTAAAGTGCAGGATTTTCCAGGAGTGTACAATTGAGAAAAACCCAGTACAGATTCAGATTCTCTCCTTCAGATGGCCTATAGTCCGCCATGCCTCCTGTATGTTCCTTCATAGCATTCGCAAAACCCATGCCGTAGAACAATTTTATAAATAGGTATACTTTTTGTCCATCAGGCCCGGTAACTACATCCCACATCTATTGCGCTACAAGATTCTTACCTTCAGAAGACCTATAATCTGCCACACCCCCCGAATGTTTTTTCCATAGCTGTAGCAGAAGCTATGCCGTAGAACAGCTTCACCTTCGTTCCATCAGGCTTGGTAACTACGTCCCCCGGTAAGGCTAAGTTTAAGTTTCTTACCTTCAGAGGACCTATAATCCGCCACGCCCCCCGAATGCTTCTCCATAGCTGTAGCAGAAGCCATGCCGTAGAACAGCTTCACCTTCGTTCCATCAGGCTTGGTAACTACGTCCCCCGCTAAGGCTAAGTTGAAGTTTCTTACCTTCAAAGGACCTATAATCCGCCACGCCCCCCGAATGCTTCTCCATAGCTGTAGCAGAAGCCATGCCGTAGAACAGCTTCACCTTCGTCCCATCAGGCTTGGTAACTACGTCCCCCGCTAAGGCTAAGTTTAAGTTTCTTACCTTCAGAGGACCTATAATCCGCCACACCCCCCGAATGCTTCTCCATAGATGTAGCAGAAGCCATGCCGTAGAACAGCTTCACCTTCGTTCCATCAGGCTTGGTAACTACGTCCTCCGCTAAGGCTAAGTTTAAGTTTCTTACCTTTAGAGGACCTATAATCCGCCACACCCCCCGAATGCTTCTCCATAGCTGTAGCAGAAGCCATGCCGTAGAACAGCTTGACCTTCGTCCCATCAGGCTTGGTAACTACGTCCCCCGCTAAGGCTAAGTTTAAGTTTCTTACCTTCAGAGGACCTATAATCTGCCACGCCCCCCGAATGTTTTTCCATAGCTGTAGCAGAAGCCATGCCGTAGAACAGCTTCACCTTCTTCCCATCAGGCTTGGTAACTACGTCCCCGCTAAGGCTAAGTTTAAGTTTCTTACCTTCAGAGGACCTATAATCTGCCACGCCCCCCGAATGTTTTCCATAGCTGTAGCAGAAGCCATGCCGTAGAACAGCTTCACCTTCGTCCCATCAGGCTTGGTAACTACGTCCCCCGCTAAGGCTAAGTTTAAGTTTCTTACCTTCAGAGGACCTATAATCTGCGACGCCCCCCGAATGTTTTTCCATAGCTGTAGCAGAAGCCATGCCGTAGAACAGCTTCACCTTCTTCCCATCAGGCTTGGTAACTACGTCCCCCCCACACTGGTCGTGGCCTGCGAACATTCCGCCCGCCATCACGAAGTCGGCGCCCGCGCCGAAGGCCTTGGCCACGTCGCCGGGGCAGGTGCAGCCACCGTCCTGATGGAATAATAAATGATACTGTTCAGTTTCTTTATAGTTTTCTTTCAGCCATATTGTGCGAAATGAATATGTAGCTCATCATAAGGTACTAAATGAACAAAACCTTTACTGTATAAACCAACTACAAAATCGCAACAAAAATTATAACATTTTAAACTCGCGCGTTTTGTACATGTACAGTCGACGTCAAAGATATGTTTACACTTTTGCATCTTATTGCAACGGAATAAGGTGCAAAAGTGTAAACATATCTTTGACGTCGACTGTACATATTTAATTACACAGTCACCACAGCTGGTGTAACTCAGCTGAAATGTCGGAATTTAAGGTAAAAACAGTGAAATTATATCTCAACAAAAATTACCTCAAATCATATTCAAAGCATTGACAATCTGATCAGCCGAAGTAGATATGGAGCAGCCATATTTTTGCTATATTCAAGTGGCCACGTGTAGTCTGGTACAAATTCGTTGAAAATAACCCGAAATAACCGCCTCCTGTGTCCCCCACTTACATGCATAGTCGGACAGTTAAACCCGTAAATATACATAAATATTAGTAAATAGGTAGGTACGAAATTTATAGAGCAATGGGCGGAAGTCAAATCAGCAAAGGGCTTGTAACATCAATTTTTTGTATGCATACTGTTCTGAGGATTAGTGCTTCAATCAGGGACCGAACACCGGTATATTTTTCATACAAATTAACCGGTATTCAATTTCGGTATCACGGTTGTTTATGTATATTTTTGGATTTAATTTAGCTAATCTGATCAATCATTATCATTACCTTAATACTAATACTAGAATATAAAAAAAATATTGTGAATGCTATGAGATATTTTTATTTCTATTTATACCGGTAACGGTATTCAATAGAGGAAAATTGACGTAGTTATGTTATGTTTTATACTTACGGAAATGATGTGTCCTTTGAGACCATGCGCAGCGTCAGCACATTCTATGACGGCGGAGAGTTGCGGGTAGCCCACGCCGGTTTTGATTCGGGTGGTGCACACTGAGCCGGGGCCGATGCCGACCTGGACAGAGATTATTTAATTATCCAACATTTATAGACGGGTCTATTGTGAATTTATTTATATTTTCCGACGTTTCGACACAGGTTTCACTGGTCGTCGTCGCGGCTAACTGATGACCTGTGTCGAAATGTGTCGCTTAACTTCAAACTCAGGTAAATCCATTCGACCCTCTCAGCAAATAGCTACCCTATTACCTTTTCTTAATACCAAAATCGCATAATCTGACAGATGGATTTACCCGAGTTTGAAGTTAAGCGATTCAAATGTCGGTAAATAAAGGTAATAAAATAATCTCGCTCATAGACCCGTCTATAAATGTGAGTTAATATGTGTTCAAAACGCGAAAGATTAAAATATTAAATTTAACTTATTGAATACTGGATTATACCCACACCAAATAACCAATTCTTTGCATCGGTAGGGATAGGGATTTCTTAGATTCCTCGCTCAGAGATTTCTTTCACAATGGTTGAGAGGTATCATGGTTGCGGTTCAAACAATGATATTTTTCTTGTTGGAAATTTTTCTCAACTTTCACATTTTGTTAAAAACAACACATTGAAAAAAATGTGGCAAATATTGATGAAAAACCACATTTGAGCAATATGAACAGTATTTTATGAAAATAAAAATACCTTAATGATATCTGCTCCAGATAAAATTAATTCTTCTACCATCTCTCCAGTTACTACGTTGCCGGCCTGAAACAGAATAAAATGCATTGTTACCATACTCTGCATACCTTGACCCCTACATAGAAACATGACACTATAGACCGACCGCTTAAATGAGTCCTCGCCTGCGCGGTACGGGGGCGACGGGGTAGGACGACTAAGGGCTCTTTCATACTCTTTAATTTTTCTTGGACCTATTACTAGTATTGATGGAATCCTGTTATCCCTCATCAGGGACATAGGGCTCTCAGAAGGGTTCTCCACTGTTGTCGATCCTGCGCTGTCTCTTCGACTTTCTTCCAGTCGAGGCCAGCGGATGCCACCTCTTTGTTGACTGTGCGCCTCCAGGTGGTACGTGGACGACCGGGTCTTCTTTTTCCAGAGGTATGCCACGTCAGACCTTGTTTGGTCAGGTGATTGTCTGGTCTTCGCAATACGTGACCTATCCAACGCCATTTCCTAAGGAGAATTTCCTTGTCGATAGGATTTTGGCCCGTCAGCTCCCATAACCTTATATTAGAAATGGTCCGTGGCCAATAGATTCCTAGAATCCTCCGCAAGCATTTATTTACAAACACCTGGAGTCTATTTGTTATGGTGTTTTGCACTGGCCATGTCTCACATCCATAAAGGAGGACCGACTTGATGTTGGAGTTAAAAATCTTAATTTTTGTACGGCGAGTGATGATTGTGGACATCCACACGGGCCTCAACTGCGCATATGCGGCACGAGCTTTATTAATACGCGATTCGATATCCGCTTCTGCTCCCCCAAGTGGATCCACAACACTTCCCAGGTACGTGAACTTATCCACCTGTTCTACCGGCTCTCCATTCACATGAATGGGTGTTTTGTTTTTGGTGTTTAGGCGCATGTCCTTGGTTTTCGCACTGTTAATGCGCAGGCCTTCCTTCGCAGCTGCATTGGCAAGGTCATTAGTTTTAAATTGCATGTGCTCCCGCGATGTTGCGAGTAAGCACAGGTCATCTGCGAAGTCGATGTCTTCAAGGGTATTACCATTGACCCATGGCAAACCCCTTTCTCCTTGGCTTGTTATCCTGCGCATCACGTCGTCCAACACAATCAGGAACAGCAGCGGCGACAGCAAGCAACCCTGTTTGACTCCAGCAGTGACAAGAATCGGGTCTGACAGCACTCCCTTGTGCAATACTCGGCAGGTAGATCCCTCATACAGGCATTTTATGATCTCTATTACCTTGACTGGTATTCCCCTTACCTTCAGTATTCGCCATATGCTAGACCACTTTACCCTGTCGAATGCCTTTTCAAAATCCACGAACAGAGCAAAAAGTTCAGTTTGCATTTCATTGCATTGCTCCAGTATCATCCGCAAGACATTAATCTGGTCCGTGCACGATCGTCCTGCTCTGAAACCGCTCTGCTCATCCCTGAGTCTGCAGTCAACAGCACCCGTCATTCTTCGAAGCAAAACTTTGCATAACACCTTAGAGCAGACCGGCAACAAGTTTATCCCTCTCCAGTTCGCGCAGTGCGACAGGTTTCCTTTCTTGGGCAACTTGATTATAATCCCCTCTTTCCAGCTTTCAGGTAATCGCCCCGTTTCCCAAATGGCTGTCATTAGGGGGTGCAATAAACCAGCCATTACATCCGGGTTAGCCTTCAATGCTTCAACCGGGATACCATCGTTGCCTGGCGCCTTGCCACTCTTCAAGTTTTTTATAGCACTCGTAATTTCGTTGATATCTGGAGGGTCGCTATTGATATCTAAAACTTCCGCTGTACCGACTGTTTCTTCCACTTCATTATCGTCGCTCAAGGTGTGGAAGACTTCGGTAAAATGCTCATGCCACCTTCGCATCTGATCTTCCAGCGTTGTAAGCACCTTGCCGGCTTTATCAACAATCGGCCGCGTTGTTGGTTTCTTGTTGCACAGCTCTCTGCCTGCACGATATAACTCCTTAGTGTTTCCGGTACTACTGCTTACTATTACTAGTATTACTAGTATTACTGCTTGTTATCTGTTTGGCCCGATGGTTAACTGGTTGATAATGCCTTCTGGCATTAAGTTCGCCTTTCGTACAATTTTTACTGTGCAATCAATAAAGTTTAATAAATAAAAAGTGTATAAATGGCATAAACACTATACACACACTATACAATAAACACTTACAATACAATAATAGTATGTTTCGGGTTTCACTTTCCTCACATACTCGACGACATGTTGTGAATTGGCAACGCCCAGACAAATTTAATAATTTGATATCCTTTATTGTGTCCAGAATTTTAGCGAGTTAGTTTAAAAAGGTTTTTTAAGAAAAATATGCCTTAAACGCTTACAATAATGGTGTGTTTCGGATACGCCGCTCGCACTTTCCTCACATACTCGACGAAATGTTGCGAATATACCCGTTGGCGAAGTCCAGACAAAAAATCATTTGATATCCTTTATTGTCTCCAGGATTCCAGCGAGTCATTTTTAAAGACTTAAACAAAAATATGCCTTAAACACTTACAATAATGGTGTGTTTCGGGTACGCCGCTCGCACTTTCCTCACATACTCGACGAAATGTTGCGAATATCCGTTGGCGACGTCCAGACAGATGAATTTGAGGTCTTTGATTGTGTCCAGGATTTCGGTGAGACGGATGTAGTCCGCCTCGGCAGTGCCCGAGCTGGCGGCTAGACGAGGAAAACAAATATTTTTATTTAAGGAAAATGGGAAGATTCACCGCTTCGGACAAGACTCAAACTTGCTACCATCCAGAGTTCCAGACCGCTGCGGTCCAAGAGCGGAGAATTTTTAATTATTGTTTTAAAAAATTGTAGGAGTATTGCTTGCAACTGTACGTATAATATGCTTGAGAAAAGTTAGATTGGACAAAGATAAAATCTTTGAGGATAATCTTAAATGTCAGTAACATCGCACAAAAAACTTAGAAATTAATATTTGAAAAGCGAAAGTCATTTTAACGGCTGATCCCCAATTAGATTCTAATTTTGATCGGGCACAAGATAAGGAAAATAACAAAGGGATCTTTTTAGAGTTCAGTATTGAAAGGGCGCCAAAACGTTTTTACAATAATTACTAATCTTTCGGTGTCTGACAATCTAAGTATATCATCAGTCGTAAAAGGGAGCATTCCACAGGCTGTCCCGTATATACAAACGTATTTTATTTCCTATGTTGCGACTTTTATTTCGGCATTTAAAGCAGGCATTATTTTTCTGTGCATATTTTTGACCATTTGTCATAGAAAAACCTGGAAATGTTCAGAATATTGTACGGGACAAACGGAAAATCGGGGCAATTTCATGGAATGCTCCAAAGGCAAACAGTTGAAAATTTCGCAGAAATATTTTTCAATTGCACTAGAATCACTAGTATAACAAATAAAATGTCCGTCCTAAAAAAAATTATGTAATTTTTTTTGTATTGTTCTTTAGACTTAGTAGGATTATCATCATCATCTCAGCGATAAGACGTCCACTGCTGAACATAGGCCTCCCCCTTATGGGGGGTGAATGCCATAATCGCCACGCTTGGCAGGCGGGTTGGCGATCGCAGTCGAGTACACCGAATTTGAGGGACGCTGCTGCCCGTCCACCGGTGGTCTTGGACGTAGTTTAAGGACATACCCGGGTCCAGTAGGATTATACAATAAAATAAAATAAGATTAATAAAAATAATCAGATCGCTATAAAAAAGCGTGACTAAACTGAACCCTTCGTGAGCGCCAACTTGAAGTTAACCAAATTTTTTACTCCTCGTTTTTGTAAGAATAAAAATACTTATTGAATCGTGAAAGGGAGGATTAAGTGACCTCACTCTGTAAGAAAAAAGATAAGTGGATTGTAAGATGCTTCTTAATACAACGCTGTTCAACTATTAGTCGATTTTATTTTACTCTCGATTTTATTTCGTAAGATTTCGATCAAATTTGGTGAATAGATAGAATTCCCTATCATATTCTGTGCAATATAAGCTGAACTAAAATATTTTTATGGGTCTGTAAGTACCCCTAGTGTAAATTTAATTCATTTTGTATGGGATTATGAGTTTCCGGAACGTCCCGCTTGGCGCGCTGTTAAAATCCTCCGTCACGCTATCGAATGAAATTTACACTGGGGGGATTTCTGTACCTTACTTAGTTGCGAGTTTTAGGATTATAGTAATAATTGCTTATTTCAAGTTTTAAACTCATACAATACTAAGTAAGGGGTCGTCCATTAATTACATCACACGTTTAGGGGGAGGGAGGGGGTCAAGAAAATGTGACATATTGTGACATGGGGGAGGGGGGAGACACAAACTTTGTGACGTCACTTTAACTTCATCAGTAACCGAAAATTTATTTAAATTATTTTATTCGCTGTACATTTAAATAACAAGTTTTTAAAACGATAATCGTTTTTATTCGTTTAATTTTCTTTCCTAAGCAGTTTTGGGTTATAAAATTACTAATATTTATATCGTAAAAAATATTTTGATAAAATATTAATAATACTTAGGTACTTACTTAATTCGATTTCGCGATTTCGTAGAAAAAATGTGACGTCACACTAGGGGGGAGGGGTTTGCCAAATGTGACCAAGTGTGACAAGGAGGGGGGGAGGGGTCAAAAACCCTAGAAATTCGTGTGACGTAATTAATGGATGACCCCTAAGTACGGCACATGAAAAGATGCAACATCGAGCCCTCTCAGTGGGAAGGTTTGGCAGCACAGCGTCCTGAGTGGCGCAGGCTGGTGCATGACAAAGTGCGCGATTTCGAGGAGCAACGTAAAGTTGACCTCGACGTTAAACGCGATGAGCTGAAAGCACGCCAGCCTGCTTCCATTCCCTACCACTATGTGGCTGGTGTTCTCACGTGCCCACGATGTGCGCGGAGGTTAACCTCAAAGATCGGCTACGTCAACCATATTCGGGCGCACGAGCGCCGAGCTAACTAGGAGTCGAAGTGGTCGCCTTGGTCGAAAGTGTCGAAACCGGCCGGAAGGATCAGTAGGCAAGTATAGTTGGGTGATTTTATGGTGTCCGTCTTGGGGCATAAGCTCACACTGTATAACAATAAGTAAGGAAGCATAGTACTTCAAATATTTACCCATGTGTTCCAAGCATTCTGTGTGTTCCTCTGAGAATTTCTTCCAGTCATCTATCGAGTAATATTTGTGTATACATGTGAAGAGGCCGTGCTGAAAAAAGTGGTATGTTACATTAAATTAAAATTATTTTTTTGGTGTTTAGTATATTTTTTAGGTAAAAGAGCTTAGGGCACGAAAGTATTTTTCGGTGGTTGTTCGAGACAAGTCTGAACATACATAGCTCTTTAAATATCGTATGTTTAACTTTAGTGCTAATAATATTTGTTGCTTGCAACATTTTAGGATAAGTTTTATCTATATCTCCGCATTCTGTGTCATTACAGATTGTAGTAGCTTAATTAATTTGGCTTTCAATAAAAGTTATTTTTTATTTAAATCAAATCGCATTTAGATTCATACATACGATTGTTGGTCCTTCGAACCGGATAATAATAAAATTATAATTGTTGCGAATACAAAATGTATATAGTTTGTCAAAGGACTATCTCCTTTCAATCGTAGACAGAATCATACTATCTTTGTCTTACACTAGTACTAGCACCCAAAAGAAAGGATGAGTATAGTTTTCCTGGTATCGTCTTGGGTCGTCCCATTCGTTTTTCGTCAAGTTCTTAAATTAGTCCTATTCTGCTTTCGTGACGCATTCTACATTGAAAGCCACCGACGATTGTGATGAATGTAGAATGAGTGACGAAAGCAGAATAGGACTAATTTAAGAACTTGACGAAAAACGAATGGGACGACCCAAGACGATACCGTTTTCCTGGTTCTTAACTGACTGACAAATTGGTTTGACCAACTATACTTAATTATCTCACCTTTGACAGTTCCCTCGCCATTTCAAAAGTCCCGACGGTGTCCATGTTGCTGGCCATGACCGGGACTCCCCGGTACGTCTGTCCGGAGTTCCGGAACGTGATCTCACGGTGGAGATCCACCTGGAAAACCGGGGTTAACATGTTACTCCACTTATACCATAGGGTATTTTCCTACTAGTCAAATCTTTCTTTATTGGAGAAGTGGCAGCCTCATGGGCCTTTGCCAAAATACAGTTAAAGTCGATTACAAGTAAAATATTTCACAATACAAAGTATTATTAATGCATGATGTACGGTGATAGGCCTTCACGATGCACTGGAGGTTAGCTGGAGACCACGAACTGCCGAATGATGTCCAAGAATTGGTTGTTCGCATTTCCAGAAGAATTCTTCATTAACTGCACCCGTCACACTTGCCATTCACTGCATAATATGCTATCTATATTATACATTAAACAGCAGAATGCAAAAAATTAAAAAAAATGTCTGGAGCACGATCCGCCATGTTCCATGAATCATTCGAAAATCCCACTATAGTTCGTTTTTTTTAGCATTAGAAATTAGGTAAACAATCTTGATGTGTCTTTTAATTGAAAAACACATTTTAAAAATAAGTTACGGAAAATATGTAACAATTATGAATCTAATACGATCATTTATATTCTTCTGCTTGCTTCTAGTTTTTGAATTTTAAAAAGCGTTTTTCAATTAAAAGACTTGTCAAGATCGCTTACCTTCTTGCAAGTTCTTTCTAATGCTAAAAAAAACGAACTATAGTCAAATCAGTAACTTTTTAAAAACATGTTATAATGATTTGCTAATATGGAATTTATATGAAACATTACATCGTGACGTCACGGTCAACTCACGTACTTTTTATATTTCTATGCGATTTATTAAATAGAACTTGTGTTTAAAAATAACTCCTATCTGTAGTTTTCTAATAATTATCTGGTGCTTTATTTCATGCATGGTGTAAAATAATCTATTTTAAATACAGCATAATACCCTATTGGCGCTTTCTGTCATTACGGTTCCGTCCCAAAAAAAGGTGCAAAAGGAACCCTTATGGTGCGACTCTGTCCGTCCGTCCGTCTGTCCGTCACATCGCTAAATATCTTGAAAACTAATAAAGCTATCGATGTGAAATTTGGAATAGTCATGAAACTCAAGAAGAACGCTAACCTAGACATTGAAAGTTTATTTTTATTACAAATGAAAAATGGCCCATATGAAGAGGGGGCAAAATGTCAAAGTCTAGTTGCTAGGTCAAGAGCCGAATTGTAAGTACATTCCTAAACAATTTTTTTTATATTTTTTTAAAGTAAAAAAAAAAATTATGAACGAAAATGTTAAAAAAAACCACTATGCCAACCATCTAAGTTGTGGAGACGGATATGTGGTATTCCGTTTGTATATAGAGTAAGACCAAGAAAAGTCTGCAGCAATTTTGATAGCCCACGCAGTGCAAGTGTTATTTATACGTCATAGTTTCATTGAAGTTTGACGTTTCCGCGCGTGGGCTATCAAAATCGCTGCAGACTTTTCTTGGTCTAACCCTACCTACCTACACATTATGTCTAGATCTCTTCCGTCTTCTGTGTTTACTTTGTACAAGCTTGTTTATAGCGATACAGCACATTCTAGGAACACGAACACATTTTTGTAGATGAAGGAAGTCCGTTAATAGTGTGCTATGTGGGCAAAATGTTACTTTGTAACAAATCGTCCAAAGCGACAATGTTTCAGATTGAATTAGAGTATGAATAATGCGGCTAGAACATTTCAAAACAGGAGTGAACTGAATTTTCCATTTCCAAAATGAAAATTTCTTCTGTTTGCTGTAAAATTTTTCGGAACAGTCCGAATTTTTTCGAAACTTGCACATGTCTATCTTTAAAGTAGAATAAAATCAGAAATCATGTTACACATTCATGTCTTTGTGTCGTTTTTTAGCGATTATTAAGGGGTATCCAGACGAGACTGACGAAATCAGTCGATTTGTTCAGGAAAATAATTGGTCAATCTCATCTAGCGTACACACGTAAGTAGGTACACAAGTTAAATCACCAATTTGCATTACTATGAAAATTGCCATTTTTGTGTCCGCACCTGCTGATGTGATCGGGGAAACAAATTGGTATTTGTGTCCGCACGGCCCTGTTCGATCGGAGAATTTCATCAGATTGGCGAAAAATTGTCTCGTCTGGATACAACTATAAAAGAAGATTTCAAAGGACTTTATGAGCGGTTTTAATTTTAAGTGGTTAATTTATTTTATTTTTATTGTATTTCTTTTCTATCTTTTAAATTTATTGTATTTGTAATTTTAGAATGATGTACTGGGACTATTGCCTGAATAAAGACATCTAAGAAACATCCAATTCACTTCAATTCAATCTTTATGTACCTAATGCGATGAAATACTTATCCTGCGACCTGCGAAAACTAAAATCTCTCGCACATTACGTAATAGTAAAAAAACTTATAAAAAATTGCAAGCTCTTTCACTCGACATTTCCTGTAGTCGGGCTGATTTTTATTTTATTTTTGTACTTAGATATTTTTCGACAATTTCGATAAAATTTCGTTGGTAGATAGAGTTCGCTATTCTATACAATAATGTACTAAAAAAAGTTCTCCGACTTACGAAAACCCATACATTCTTTTCGTACTTAACTAAAATTCAAATTGAGATTTCGTAGGCATTAATTCCGTTCAGAATGAGGAGCTCTCAGACCAGCCAAATTTTATCTTCAACTAAAAAAAAAAAACGACAGCATAAAAATCGTATCGGAATCTTAAATACCAGCACATACACTATCAACCAGTGTTGGCCGAAACGTTAATGCAATTGAAAATTCTTGACCAGTAACCAGTATAAGTTAACCATCAACTGTAGCCGTCCGTTACCGTTCACGGTTCAATTTGTAATGGTTATTGGTCAATTGCAATTAACGTTCGGCCAACACTGCTATCAACAGTAGGTGGGAGGCAACAGTCGTTGCACACCTGCAGATAGTGCCGATCGATGCTAACTGCTCTTCGACGTAAACACCATTGTTTATACGACAACGGTTTCACTCATTTGAATTTTTAGTCGCTATTGGCGACATGTTTCGGGCCCGTCGGGGGTCCTTCCTCAGGCTCGACTCCAATAGCGACTAAAAATTCAAGTGAGTGAAACCGTTGTCGTATAAACAATTTAAAATATGTGTCACGAAAGTTTAATATCGGGTAAACACCATTATCTACAGTACTGCTACTGCTCCCTACATCTACAAGTACCGTGAAATGGGGTGAGTAGGGATAACGAGGAGACTCGGGTTATGAATGGGGAGAGGGGTGGTGAGATGGTTCTTAAAGGCTACTGCTACCTAAATCATGTATATCTATTACAAATGGAGCTATAGTAATATTCATAATAAAAAAATCGATTCAACAACGTTTCAAAATCACCTTTTGGGTGAAATCCCATCTCACTCCAACTACGAGAGACTATACGGGGTGAGGACGGATTTTGTGTTTATCGTTAAAGTTATGAAATGGAACTACCTAAAATCATAAAAAAAACTAAAATACAAACGGCCGGAACATTTTATTACTAAAATTAAGTTTGCATAAAATGTTAAATAAAATGCTATCGAGGATTGAATGGCAGTTTTGTCCCTACTCACCCCATTTTACGGTACGGAGAGTTTCCTCACAATATCAGTCAAGGCCCCACTCTCACTGAGCGTAAGCGAGATGGAAGTAGGGTTGCCAGATCGAAAGGCGCTATTATCGGGAAACAATAGAAATTTTTCGGGATTTTGGGAGTCAAGTCCGGAAATAAAAAACATTCAAATTAAAGTAATGGTATTAAAAACAACGATATTTTACATTATTGGCACTACCTCAGCTCGCTCGCTTGACGACAGTTCGGAACTTGAAATTATTGTTTTAAAACGTGAAGCTGTTTTTCCTAAGCTGTGAAACCATATCCCGACCATCTGGCAACCCTGGATGGAAGTGCGTGCCCGGGAGCGTGGATATCATGTTTTTCAAATTCAATTTTTTTGTACGTTTAAATAAAAAAAAAGTTATCAACACGTTCCGTCAAACATCATATTTTGCCGATTTTTAGAAGCAATTTTCTTATTTTTAACCGACTTCCATTTCATAGAAGGAGGAGGTTCTGTATTCGGTTGTGGCTATTTTTTTTTTTTTTTTCTATGTACGTTCACCGATTACTCCGACATCCGTAGTCCGATTTGAGTAATTCTTTTTTTGTTTGAAAGGAGCTACCTCCGAGTTGGTCCCATTTTAATTTGGTTCTGTTCTGATGATGGGATCCATGAGGAATTGACGGAACTCCTCAATTTTTAAAGGCACATGCATGGTGATTTGGGTGTTTTCTTAAGCAACTCGAGCATTTTCTCCCGAAAACCACCACTTTGATGAAGTAGACCTGATGATGATGATTGTTTTGATGATAATGATGATGATTTATTAAATGTAGTATGTTCAGCGATTACTCCGGCACCTGTGATCCGATTTGAGTAATTCTTTTTTTGTTTGAAAGGAGTTGCCTCCAAGGTGTTTCCGTATTATTTTTGGTTCTGGTCTGATGATGGAATCCATGAGGAATTGAGGGAACTCCTCAGTTTTTAAAGGCACGTGTAAAGTGATTTCGGTGTTTTCTAAAGTAACTCGAGCATTTGCTTCCGAACACCGCCAATTTGATGTAGTGCAAGTGTAGCCTTACCACGAGTTTGACATTGACATATTCGCTAAGTTAGCGACGCTAACGTCTTCGTAACTTACTTTTTATGCATCTCGCTCGCACTAATATGCCAGTACGAGCGAGATGCAAAGAAAGTAAGTTACACACACGCTAGCGAATAAATCAATGTCAAACTCTTGGTAAGCTGGTAAGGCTACTGATCGGGGGTTAGGGTTAAGAGTTAAGGGGTCGGGGTTTAAGGGGTCGGGTAATGGTGGTTGAAGGGGTGCTGGTTCAGGGCCGAGGGGTACATGGATCAGGGGTTGATACGCTATGAGGTTGAGTGATCGGGGGGGTTGAGGGATTGGGTCAGTGGCGGGGCGGAGGGTGGATTTAGTGTAGTGACAGGAATTATAATTTCCCAGACGGACTCGAGAAAATTCCAGATTACATATTTATTAAAGTAGATACACGAATTTAGTGTTAATCATGATGTTGTTTTTCATTCACGCGTCGCGCTATTAACATGCGTTAAAACTAAAAATGGAAAAATAAAAACTTTTTACAAAAAAAAAGAAAACCGACTTCAAAAAGGATGAAATAAAATATTATCCTTTTTAAGTCTATGCGTTACAAACTGATATGTTTGAAGTCGGTGCCAAGCCAAGTAGTAAAGAATACCCGTCAAAAATAATCAGCTTTATGACTATAAATCTCATTAGAACTGTACCATTAGAACTATTATAAATGTGTAAGTAACAACTGAACCGCTTTAGGTGAAATTTGGCAAGAACGTAAATTCCTTGAATTGTTTTATATTTTGAAATGTAGTCTTCTGAATAAGGGACGGGAAATAACTTCAGTCCCAATCCCACGCTTGCGTGCCGACAAACATGGTACCTACGGACTGTGCCAAGAAGGTTTGATCGTGTGTTCTGAGGCGTGTTCTTAGGTACAGTCGTCGTCAAAGATATGTATTATACACTTTTGCACCTTACTCCTTTGTAATAAGACGAAAAGTGTAAACATATTTTTAACGTCGACTGTACCTACAGAAAGTACGTTCATTGTAAGGCAATCCAACGTACATCCTTATCGAATCGCACCAAAATCATGGTATGCTTCAAAAGTTGGCTTGGCACCGACTTCAAACATATCAGTTTGTAACGCATAGACTTAAAAAGGATAATATTTTATTTCATCCTTTTTGAAGTCGGTTTTCTTTTTTTTTGTAAAAAGTTTTTATTAGCTTTTGTGCATAATTTGTTACAATTTTTAACCGACTTCCAAATCCCAAAGGAGGAGGTTATCAATTCGGTTGTATGTTTTTTTTTTATTTTTTTATTTATTTTTTATTTTTTATTTTTTTTTTATGTTTGTTACTCCATATCTCCGTCATTACTGGACCGATTTTGAAAATAATTTTTTTGATTGTATGTATATGCATACAGATTGGTCCCGTTTTTGTCAAAATCCAGTTCTGATGATGGGATCCATGAGGAATCGACGGAACTCCTCAAATCTTAAAGGCATACATAGGTATGGTGATTTTTGTGTTTTTATCAACAAATCAAGCATATACATTCAAAACCGTGACATTTGATGAAGTGGAACTGCTGATGATGATCAGAACGGAACTCTTCAACGACGCATAGTTCACGTTTGGCGATTTGTTCTCTTCGTTATGTTTGTTAAGCAAGTTTAGTTTTTAAGCCACATTTCTGTCAAGCTCGAGTTCTGATGATGGGATCCATAAGGAATCGAGGGAACTCCTCAAATCTTAAAGGCATACGTATAGAATTTTTTGTATTTTCATCATAAAATCAAGCATTTACATTAAAAACTGTCGCATTTGATGAAGTGGAACTGCTGATGATGATCAGAACAGAACTCTTCAACGACGCATAGTACATGTTTGGTGATTTCGAATTTCGATTTTGACTTGGACTGGGACCCGGACTCATACCCGGATCCGGTTCGGACCCGGACTCGGACTCGGACTCGGACCCGGACTCGGACCCGGACTCGGACCCGGATTCGGACCCGGACTCGGACCCGGACCCGGACTTGGACCGGGACTCGGACCCGGACTCTGACTCAGAGACCCGGACCTTGACCCGGAAAACCACTATGATACCTAAACTAAATAAACCACTATGATTACCTACCATAAAATGTGGGTATGATGATGCCAAACCCCTCCCGCTCAAACTCCCGTACACCGCACCGCATGCGCCGTTAAGTGGGTTAGGTTAGGTTTGAACTGCGATCCTCACAGAACCGAACAAAAGTGGGTTAGGTTTGGTTAGAACTTCGAGTCCTACAGAAACGAAATGCGACTAGAAAAGTGGGTTTGATTAGGTTCGAACTACGATCCTCACAGAACCGAACTGCTATCAGAGAAGTGGGTTAGGTTAGGCTAGATAACTACGACCCTTACGGAAACGAAATGCTACTAGAAAGTAGGTACTGGTTTTACCTCCTTTTCTACATAGTGCACCATCTACCATAATCTTTCACCGGGCCCCATAGAAGTCGGTTTTTTTTTCTTAAAAATTATTATTTAACGACTTTTTAATAACTCCGTTTTCGGAACCTTCTGGATCTTAAATATGTAGTAGGTAAATTATTTTTTGCTGAAACTTGCCGAAATCGAAATTTCGGCTGGACATTACCAAAAATACAGTTTCGACGAGGCCGAAAGGTTGGCCTTTTTTGGCCGTAACTGAACCTTCGGCCGAAAAATGATTTTTATGCCGAAATCAAAACTTCGGCCTGACATTTTTTTTACGTAAAGTTAGAATATATTTGTACGCAATAGGCATGTAATAAAGTATTAATAATTAGTTCAGTGTGTCATGAATTCGATAATGTTGACCGAGCGACCGCCAGTCTGGCTCCGTGTAAGGCTGAGTGACGTCACACTTGATTGATGTTTAGATGAGATTAAACAGTGGAATGAGTGTCTCATTTCCGTTTGTCTACAGGGTGCCTAGCCAAGGAGACCATCGCTTACGCTACGACAAGTAAACGCTTTGTGTCGCTCTTTAATTTTCCATATGTGCGACAGTGACAATTGCGTTTCGCTCGCTACGGAGCGTAAACGATTGACATGTTGTACAGTAGTTTTCGAGAAAATAGGCTGTGACAGACAGACAAAGAGACGCGCGAGTGATCCTATAAGGCTACCGTTTTTTCCTTTTTAGGTACGGAACCCTAAAAACGAAACGACAGAAAAATTATATCTTAACTACCGAATCGGCTTACAAAATTTCACGGGAATTGTTTGAGAATTGCGGCCTGTAGAAAAGAACATCCGGACATACGAATTGCAGTATGCGCGAGTCAAAATAGAGACAATCGCTACCGCTTCGGTCAAACAAACCTTAGACAGTTGCCAACCCCGTTGTATCTTTTAGTTCGTTTTTTTAGCATTAGAAATAAGGTAAACAATCTTGATGTGTCTTTTAATTGCAAAACACTTTTTAAAAATAAGTTACGGCAATTATGTAACAGTTATGAATCTAATACGTTCATTTATATTCTTCTGCTTTCATAAGTAATAGTTACTGATTTTTAAAAAGCATTTTTCAATTAAAAGACGTGTCAATATCGCTTACCTTCTTTCAAGTTCTTTCTAATGCTAAAAAAACGAACTATATATATATAGGGTTCGCAATGGTTACGGCTGTTACGATGTAGGATATAACCGTAAATTCCTAAGGTCCGATGACATTGTCCCAGCGCTGGCAGCGAGCCCGTAGGAAGCGGATAAATAAAGCCATCTATTTATATAACGTACGAGGCTATGATACTTTCTCTGTAATGTTACGTTTTCCAATGTGAAGTCAGTCAAATTCTGTTGAGGCAGGCGTGGTTCACTCCGCGATTTCGTCGCTTTGCTACAGGTAGCTAAGAGTACATCCGTTCCACCCCAATTTTGGGGTTTGTAAGCCGCACGTGGCGCTGTCGCCACCTAGCGGCCATATCTGTGCTGATCGGAACAGACGCGTTTTGTTAGAGAGTGAGTCTTCTGTACCTAGTACTATTATTTATTCTGTGGTTGAGGCCTATTCGACACGGCAAAGTGAACGGTCATGACATGACCCACATATGTAAGATACCATATAGAAAATTGTTGATGTACTGTTATAATTTTTGCTTGTATGTAAATTCAATGTTGACGTGTAAAAGTGCCCTTGTGGCCTATTTGCTGAACAAATGTTGAAGTTGAAGTATACACTTCTATAAAGTTATTCAACAAGTAGTCATGTATACATCAATTAGGGCTATTCGGACTAGCACATGACACACAAAAATATTGTAATTACCTATTCTTACTACGTACAACCTTTAGAAGAGAAAGCTGAAATGGAAACTGCTTGCTCCATCATAACACTCCGGGAAAAATCTTATTAATAGAATTTGCTGGGATTTTTGTGTAATTTTTTCACGTGGAAAATTTCCGATGGCACATCAGCACAGAAAAATATAATATCCGACATCAACTTCAAGATGGGTCATGGATGAGAAGATTTAATTTTTTTTGGATTAGAATAGAATATAGAATTTAAATGTCTTCGTCTAACTCTATGTCTTTAATCACAGGAGCGTTTACTTCTTTGTACAGTCGCCATCTGATATATCCGAGCGGCCAAGGTGTTCAACTGTTCACAATATCTGAACACGCACTCTAACGCCCTGACAATACTTAGAGGCGTGTTCAAATATTTGTGAGCGCCTTCGTCGCTGCGATATATCTGATGGCTGTTGGAAATTATATTCTCAACTCTGGCAACACCGAATACTGTTCCGTTCTCTTTCCTTGACGGCTAACGTAATGGCTGCTGTGTTTTTGCTATCCTCGTATTTTAAATCCTAATTAATAGTTAAATAGTTATCGTGTGTCGTCTAACCTGCTTGACAAACATGAATGTATGGTATTCTGAGAAATACACAGCTTCATATGCAGAACCGTGAGTGTTTATTATTATTTCCACGCCAACTCCTTGCCGCCATTGACACGCCGTGTCCCACTGTACAGGCCCCGATCTTTACTACAGTTTATGGGCTCAGATTATTGGCGTAGACTTGAAAGCAGAAAGCTATAAGCGGTTGGCTGGAAAATAACTTGAAATTTGACACTCACATTCATTTACATAACCTTACTGCAACGTGCTTGGCATAACCTCAATCGTGTTTGTCGCCGCATAAGATGGAGAACGCTCTTGCTAACCCTTCGACTTCGAGCTTCAGCGGCGGAATACTAATTGAGAAATTGAATGGCCTTGGAAATTTCTCATCATGGAAATTTATGTGCAAAAATGCTTTAATTTTGGAAGGACTTTGGCCATCTGTCACGGGTGATGACAACGATCCAGTTAAAATACAGCGTGCCTTAGCTAGGATATCTTTAAGCCTAAAACCCACACTCTTTCAATTACTGCATGGAATTAACACAGCAAAAGAAGCTTGGGAGAAGCTCAGTTCTGTCTTTGAAGATAAAGGCTTGTTCAGGCGTGTGAGCTTGCTTCGCCGGTTACATAGAATAGAATTGGGACAGTGCTCCAGCATGACAGCTTATATAGATACTGTATTTACATTGGTTTCCCAATTGGCAGACATTGGAAAAACGATTGAAGACGGGGAGATAGCGGAGATTCTCCTTGCAGGGCTCCCGCAGGATTACGATACTCTAGTTTCCGCCTTAGGAACTGCTTCAATCTCAAACTCTTTAACATCAGAAATAGTTCGAACCAGGCTACTACAAGAGGACTTCCGGCGAGTTAGCGCTGACATTAATGGAAATGGGAATAGCGCTTTTGCTGTCAGCAATTATAAAAGGAAGATTGTGTGCCACTATTGCCACAGACCAGGACACACTAAGTCAAAATGCTTCAAACTAAAAAGGCAAAATAAGAAGGAAAAGGAAGAAAAGACTCTCTACCTTCAAGAAGAGGTTTCTGCATTCATGGCTTCAGCGGAAGCGGCTTCAGTGGACTTTATTGTGGACAGTGGTACAACATCTCACATGGTTAATAATAATAATTTTTTTGATAATTTAAAGGACTCTAAAATTAATATTAACTGTGCTGACAAGTCTTCAAAATTAGAGAGCTGTGGTATCGGAGATGTACATGTAAGACTTGAAAATTCTGATAGAGTTATTAAGAATGTAATGTATGTGCCTCATCTATCTCAAAATTTGCTGTCTGTAAGTAAGATGTGTGAAAAGGGTTTGGTAGTGGTGTTTAAAAGTGATGGCTGTTTTATTTATGATAAATGCACTTTAGAGGGCAAACCTGTTATGTCAGCTGATTTGTGTAAGGGTGTGTACCGGTTACGAGGTATTTGTGCAAAGGAGCAGTCGATGGCTACTCTGCATGAAGTGCAGGGATCACAGACTGCAAAGTTAGCTGTGTCAGATGCAAAGAAAGCATCTTTGTGGCATTCGCGTTTAGGACATCTTGGTTTGAATGGAATGCGTATGGTGAGAGAGAGTGCTGCACGTGGTGTCTCTTTTCAGATGAGCGATGACAGCATACAGCAGTGCGTCGCGTGTCTTAAGGGGAAGCCGGTGGCCAAGGCTTACCCTAAGGATGGAGCGAGGCGTGCAAGCAAGCTTCTCGAGCTGGTGCATTCAGACGTCTGCGGCCCGATGAGTGACGACAGCTGGGGTGGTGCGCGTTACCTCTTGACCCTTACTGATGACTACTCGAGAAAAACCTTTGGATACTTAATGAAAAGGAAATCTGAGGTAATGTCTTGTTTTGTTAATTTTAAAAATGTAGTTGAAAAGCAGACTGGTTTGCAGATTAAGTGTTTGCGCTCTGATAATGGTGGTGAGTATTGCAATGCAGCTTTTAAGGAGTTCTTAGCAAAGGAGGGCATACTTCACCAACTGACAGTACCTTACTGTGCTCCCCAGAATGGTGTATCTGAACGCCAGAATAGGGTGATTTTGGAGAAGGCAAGGTGCATGCTTTTACAGGCAGGTCTCTGCAATCGATTTTGGGGTGAGGCTGTTATGACAGCAATTTACCTCAAGAATGGCAGCCCTACTAGGGCGTTGGCAGGACAGTTGCCGGAGGAGGTCTGGTCCGGACACAGCGTTGATCTTGGACACCTTCGAGTGTTTGGTTGCATAGCATTTTCTTTGTTGCCGGAGCCTACTCGCACTAGTAAGTTGTCAGCTAAGTCAAAAATGTGTATTTTTGTTGGCTATTCAGAGACTACAAAGGGATACAGACTTATTGAGCCATCAAATCCCACTAAGGCTATTTTGTCAAGGAATGTAGACTTTTTAGAAAATAAGTTTTATAAGAATTTTAAAAATGAACAAAATAATAATAATGTTAATGATTACTTGATAATTCCTTCTGTGCAATATTATGATGAATTGAATGGAACTAATAATGAAATAAACATTGAACAATATTCAAATAATGATTTAGATTCTAGTCAATTAAATGAAAATTCTAGTCAAAACATAAATGAATTGTCTGATACAAATGATGATGCACAGAACAATCCTCATAATTTTTCGTATGAATTTACAGATGCTGAGTCTGGCAAAGAGAGCAACGGCGAGGAAGACTCCTCTGCTGTGCAGTGGTCACCCAATGCGGAGCTGCTTTCGGAGCCTATGCCCGCAGGAGACACTGCAGTTCAAGGGGAAGGCGCGACTAGTTCAGCGGAACCTGTAACTGTCAGCAGCCGCCCCGTTCGTGCCACTCGTGGTAAACCACCAACTAGGTATGGTGACTACGAAATGGGTATGTTTGCCAGCTCTATATTAGATGAACCTCAAACCTACGAAGAGGCGGTAGCATCATGTAACGCTCACGAATGGAAAAAGTCAATGGAAATTGAATATAATTCATTGATTGAGAACAATGTGTGGCAATTAGTAGATAGACCCACTGACGCAAATGTCATTAAGTGCAAGTGGGTTTATAAACTTAAACATGACACATCAGGTAATTTTGATAGATATAAAGCGCGCTTAGTTGCTCGCGGCTTTACACAAAAAAAAGGTATAGATTATATAGATACATTCTCTCCCGTAGTGCGTCATTCAACGATGCGTATTCTATTCTCATTGGCTCATGAATATGATATGTCCATAGAGCATATCGATGTCACCACGGCATTTCTGAATGGCGACCTGAATGAGAGGATCTATATGGAGCAACCAAAGGGTTTTGTGTCTGATGAACAAAAGGTTTGTTTATTGCGAAAGAGCATATATGGGCTAAAAAAAGCCAGTCGCATGTGGAACCTGAAAGTGCATGATTTGCTCTCTAAAAATGGTTACATACAGAGCAAAAATGAGCCTTGTGTTTACGTGCGAAAGTGTGATAAGGATCTTACCATCATAGCTCTCTATGTGGATGATTTTTACATTTTTTCTACATGTGATACAAAAGCATTATATAATTTGTTACAGCAAAATTTTAATGTAAAACATTTAGGTTCATTAACCAGCTGTTTGGGAATGCGAGTCACTAGAGATAAAAATGTATTAATATTAGATCAAAAGGAATATATTCGCAAATTGCTTAATAAATTTAATATGTTGCAATGTAAAACTGTTTCCACACCTTTAGTACCAAACTGTAAATTAAAATCAGACACGGAACCACTAGATGATGATGTTTACAAATACAGGCAATTGGTCGGCTGCCTTATGTATCTTTCAGTGTGTACAAGGCCTGATATTACATTCAGCTGTAGTCAGCTAAGTCAATTTTTATGTAACTTTGATAAAAGTCACTGGGTGGCTGCAAAGCGTGTTCTAAGATACCTGGCAGGAACTATAGATGTAGGTCTATGTTTTTATAAAAGTAAGGGCTTAGATATAACAGCCTATACTGACGCTGACTGGGCTAACGACTTATGTGATAGAAAATCATACACAGGCTTTGTAGTAAAGTTAGGCATGAATTGTGTAAGCTGGGAATCTAGGAAGCAGCGTTGTGTGGCCTTAAGCAGTACAGAGGCTGAATACTTGGCCATTAGTGATGTAGCGAAAGAGTTGTGTTTTATTAAGAATTTCCTGTGTGAAATTATTAATAAACATTATGATCCAGTTATCTTTAATGATAATCAAAGCGCTCAAAAATTGTTGTTGGCAAAGGAGTATTCACATAAACGCACTAAGCATATCGATATTCGATATCATTTCGTAAAAGATCTGATTCTAAAGCATTGTATAACTGTAAAATATCTGCCTACAAACAACATGACAGCCGACATATTTACTAAACCATTATGTACAACTAAACATTACACGTTTATGAAAGGTTTAAATTTAAATGATAAGCATGAGTTATTGTAATATTTTATTGAAATGATAATGTTAATGGTTAGTTTTGCCTGCAAACAATATTTTAATTATTTTTATATTTGACATGTAAAATGTTTCTGTGAATATAAGAATAGATACATATTGTGTTAGAAATATGTATTGTAGAATTTTTTTATGGCATGTAACTTCATATATATGTGTTAAAACATAGTTATTTTATGTATATGAATGTTGCTATTGTTGAGAATAAGGGGAAGTGTTGGAAATTATATTCTCAACTATGGCAACACCGAATGTCATTCTGTCCTCTTTCCTTGACGGCTAACGTAATGGCTGCTGTGTTTTTGCTATCCTCGTATTTTAAATCCTAATTAATAGTTAAATAGTTATCGTGTGTCGTCTAACCTGCTTGACAAACATGAATGTATGGTATTCTGAGAAATACACAGCTTCATATGCAGAACCGTGAGTGTTTATTATTATTTCCACGCCAACTCCTTGCCGCCATTGACACGCCGTGTCCCACTGTACAGGCCCCGATCTTTACTACAATGGCGACTGTACGTATACACCGTGTTTTTATTGAATTCCGTTAACTTCGGGGTATGGTTAAGTACGTTTAAGAGAACTAAATGGCAAAGTAAATTTTCAAAAAAAAAATTTTTTTTGCTTTTTTTTGTAAAAAAAATTAAGTTTAAAAAGTAATTAAATGTAGCATATAGCGTTGTTGTAACACGGGCATTACATTTAACTCAACCAAACAATTGAAATCTATGAGATATCAATGTTATTTCGAACATTGATCGACCGAGATTGTACTTAAGTTAGTAGCAAATGTATGAACTCATTCTAAACACTAATCAATATGTAAACCGGCCCTAAGGCAAGTGTACACGCTTGTAGAGGCCTTATAGGAAAAAAATAAATTATTGATTATCTCAGAAATGGAGTTAATTAGAATATCGGTGTCTTTGAGAAAGTTACTTGATTTAAGCTCAGGAATGCACCCTTGAAATTAACGGAAATCAAAAAAAACACGGTGTATAGGTACTACACTGATACATCCATCATACATGTTTATAGAACTTTAACCCTGCAACTGGATCTAACCGGCGCTTGCGACGACTCGCCGTCTAATTATGTTCACAATCTACAATTTTTACACAATTGTGGGCGCTGACTCCCGACCTGTGGCAAAGATATATGTGTAATATGTGTATCTGATATACGCTATACGCGGTCATTCACGAAGACACGAGCACAAATAATTACGAAAAGGAACTCTTATTATGGTGGTGTTTTGGGTACTACTTACTGCTGTAGCGCAACGATCCGGAGTGGATCTTGGCCTGAGACACCAAAGACCGCCATGCTACTCTGTCCAAAGCCGTTTCTGTCCAGTCGACGGCGCCGAGTTTTGGGTGTATTTTGAATTTAGTCAACATGCGAAACGACCCGAATACAAGGTACGGTTGTAATTGTAATACTCGTGCTCATATTTTTATGATCAACCTTTCATCTTGTGTAATGATGAGATGATAAAGTTCGCATGAATGACATACACGTGCTATTTATCTGATTTATCTTACGTTAATTACGTTTCCAATCGTAAACGTAGTCATATTACGTTGTATACCTACCAATACGTACAGTCAACAACAGAGCTATGAATACAGGCAAAGTGTCAAAAATATGTATACAGTACTTTATTGCCTGTACATTAAGGTCGTGTATACATATTTTTGGCACTTTGCCTGTATTCATAGCCCTGCTGTTGACTGTACAAGGTGTATGTGTGTATAACGTGATTTTTTAAATCTCTGACCATACTCTGAGGGAAACTTCTAACTTCTGAACAACTTTTATTATGGAGCTAATCCCGAAAACGCAAAAACAAATCTACGGAAAAATTGGCATACCTATGATTGGCCGAAATGCATGAGACAGCAGATTTTTTTGTATTTCGGGGTTGGCCCCATGGTAAAAGATGTTCTGTATGACCTACATAGGTATAGCCATAGCCATATATCTATGGCTATATATCTGTATAGATGTAGGACAACTGTGCCTAGTCTAGCCGTGGCTTTATAGGTAGGTACAGTCAACTGTAAAGATATGGGTGTAGCCAACTTATTCAAAAATATGTCCCACATTCGCTGACCTAAAGCCCCCCCAAGACTAAGCGCGTGAATCGCGGGCGAAGCCGCGAACGCGAGTGCGGAGTCGATTTCGCTGTCTGCGAAAATCGACGCCACACTCGCGTTCGCGGCTTCGCGCCGCGATTCGCGCACGAGTGTGGAGGAGGCTTAAGAGCTATGGGACATATTTTTGAAATGATTTGTGCACCCATATTTTACATACATATAGGGACACGTATGTCACAGAGATGATAGGAGGTAGAGCGTAGAGCAAACGTATCCTAGCGTGGAGGTACAAATATTGCAACTATATCATCATATTAGTGATACCCCAAATCAAATCTCGAGTTCTGTATTCAATAAAACTGCGCAGTACCCCATTTTCGTCAATTGATGATTTTGACAAATCGTCACCACAAGTGAAGAGCGCGGAAAACTGGTTATTTTCGGTTCCTTCCGGCCTCGCGGCCTTCCTCAAGGCGAGACGAGAAAAATTCGATATGACGTTTTATACAGGGTGATTTCTGGGTCGTGATCCAGAACTACTTTATCTGACTCTGTAAATGATCCACATTGTCATATGGTATAGTATTTGATTAAAAGATAATTACTTTAATTATTCTTATTTTTCAAGTAAAATTAATGTTGTACTAAGTAATTATGGTCACCCTATGACTTTTGACATACGCTGTATGGAAAGCGAAAAGACGTCACATTGAGTAGGGTCACCAAATTGTATGCAAAAATGTTTTTTCCTTACTTGTCATCTGGAAAATAATCATCATTATTGGTGATAAACAATAATTAACAACATCATTAGGCTCATCTTTGGACTCTGTATTTGTGTGTGTTATGTCTGGCTCTCTTGCTCCACTACCCCGAAATCACCCTGTATATATGACACGTCACTCGAACTGTCTGACTCGTCCGAGTTGAAGATGATGAAGATAAGATTGATTCAAAGCCCACGGCCTATCTACGGCTCATTTTAACCCCGACGCAAAAAATGTTTGACGCCAATGTCTGTCTGTCTGTCTGTCTGTGGCATATCGTAACTCTCCAACGGATAGACCGATTTCGATGCGTTTTTTTTGCGTAAAAGCGAGTTTCCTTGCGGTAGTTCTTACTCGTAGCTATGGTTGATAGAAATCGATCCAGCAGTTTGAGCAGTATCAGCTCTTTTTCAAAATGATGCAAGGCATTTTTGACATGACATGAATTTTATTGACGTTAATATGGTTTTTTTAATTTAATATTTATGTTTAGCAAATATGAAAATTAAACATTCATACCTATGTGTGTTGTGGTCAAAAAACGTCGGTTTATAATATCTCAGGTTGTGCTATATCTATTAAGCAGAAAAATTGTTCTCGCAAAAAAAAAATTACGACTCAAAATTCTCTCAGGATCTTTATCAGACACAGTAACAATTTTTTTTTATCGTCAGATAAATTGACACTATAATTTGCAACATTAATAAATAAATTCATTTTTTTACCGATCTGCAAGACCGAAGTGATCCCATAAGTTCTCTGAACAAAATTTCTACGGAGCACTAAAAATCGTTACCCGAGTAACCATTTTCGTAGGACGACGAACTATTTCAACAGTAATTTTATAACATTTGCACCAGTAAAATCGGTCTCTGATTTGTAATTTACTAGAAAATTGCCAGGGCCATAGCAGATTGAAAGTTGGGCAAATGTACGTGACCGTTGCATTAGAAACGATAATCAGATCACGCAATATTATTATAAAACCGGGCAAGTGCGAGTCGGACTCGCGCACGAAGGGTTCCGTACCATAAAGCAAAAAAAAAAACAAAAAAAGCAAAAAAAGAAACGGTCACCCATCCAAGTACTGACCACTCCCGACGTTGCTTAACTTTGGTCAAAAATCACGTTTGTTGTATGGGATCCCCATTTAAATCTTTATTTTATTCTGTTTTTTTTAGTATTTGTTGTTATAGCGGCAACAGAAATACATCATCTGTGAAAATTTCAACTGTCTAACTATCACGGTTCGTGAGATACAGCCTGGTGACAGACGGACGGACGGACGGACGGACGGACAGCGAAGTCTTAGTAATAGGGTCCCGTTTTACCCTTTGGGTACGGAACCCTAAAAAGTGATTTTGTTATATCTGACAATACTCTGAGGGTTGAATATGAAACCTTTACTATAGGGCCAACCCCTAAGACGCAAAAAAAATCTGTTATCTTTGTCTCGTATATTTCGGCGAATCACATTATTCACATGTCAATGTTTTCTATGGCACAGCAGATTTTTATCGCGATTTTGGGTTGCCCTTGTAGTAAATATTGAGAAAGCCCTTGGGTTGCCCTTGTAAAAGTTGAGTATGATCTATGTACATGTATTTACCCCTCAGGGCTATGGTCTGATGTAATAATATAATTAAAAAAATATTATACTTAGCCATTATAGGACACTGTTACACAGATCGACCTAGTCCCACGGTCCAATAATTGAATTAAAAATTTTAAAAACCCCCTACGCTTTATCCCAAAAATATAAAATTTTATGCCCAAAATGCCTTACATCATTTTGGAAAAGAACTCATACTCTTCAAACTGCTTGATCGATTTCTACCAAACATAATTAAGAACCACCGCAAGGAAACTCGCTTTAAAAAATTGCATCGAAATCGGTCCATCCGTTGGAGAGCTACGATGCCACAGACACACAGACAGAAATTGGCGTCAAACATATGACACCCCCCCCCCCCTTTTTATGTCAGGGGTTAAAATGACTTAATTAATTTTTAAACAAGCAGATACGTCGGCAATATTCAAAATTTTTTATATTAAAGAAAAAATGGAAAAAAATTACGCTTCCGGCAGGACTTGAACCCGCAACCTCCACAATCCATGCGTTGGGGTTCAAGTCCTGCCGAAAGCGTAATTTTTCCCATTTCTTCCATTAATATAAAAAAGTTATTTAATTGACTTTATATCAATCAAGGCAAGAGAGCAATATTGTTGTTTACCTTTCGTTCTTAAGTATATTGAGCAATGTTTTGAAACCCTGGCAATGCCCACGATTCTACTTTACGATATCTTAAGGGCACGTTCACCTTTGGTGAAATAGTTTGAAAATAAAAATAACGCATATAAGATTGCAAGTAAAACAGCAAAAGATGCACTTATTAGAGCATATTCTGATTATTTAAAAACAATTTAAATTCGTTTCTCTCTCAGACAGAGCATCCCTTCCGCAATGTTTTTTTTTTTCTAGCCTACTTTGGTGTCCCACTGCTGGGCAAAGGCCTGTTATTATAAAATGTATATAAAAAAAAAAACATTGTATTTCGGATATAAATCCATAGTAATAATAAAAGTGTAAAAAATGCACCCATCGACATAAGTTTACTGTAGGTACCATGCTATAATAGCGTTATAAATAAACAATGAAATCTTTACATAATTCAATGGGCATGAAAATACATTACGCTCCAATATGACTTGCATGAGCATCAATAAAATTGAAGAAATACAAATAACAAATATAAACGGTATCGTCTTGGGTCGCCCCATTCGTTTTTCGTCAAGTTCTGATATTAGTCCTATTCTGCTTTCGCCACTCATTCTACATTGAAAGCCACTGACGATTGTGACGAATGTAGAATGAGTGACGAAAGCAGAATAGGACTAATTTAAGAACTTGACGAAAAACGAATGGGACGACCCAAGACGATAGCATATAAACAATGGTTAAAAATGTAAATCTAGAGGAAAATCTTGGCCATTGCGGAATTTTCACTCTAAAAAAGTTACATCACAGCACAGACACTGAAAACTAACCTTGATCTTACAGACGCTAATTAGAAAAAAAATAAATAAAAAAAAACAGACTTACATCGTTTCTGCTTCTGAGGGTGCTTCGCTTAGGTCTGAGGAGTACATCCTTAAAATCTAATTTAACCTCGTTGATAATGTTGGGCATATTGAGTGTTTAACCGATATTTGTGCGAAGAGTTATTTTGCCGCGAACGCGCGTCCCCTCCCGCGCGCGGTATCGACTGACGGTTTCATGCGGTGAGGGTTACCAGGGTTCTTTGTGAAATTTCTATAACATTTGCATTGCACTTGTGGTAGAGTTAGACTAAGATAAGTCTGCAACGATTTTAATAGCATACGCAGTGCAAGTGTTCTTTATACGTAATAATTTCATAGAAGTTTGACGTTTAAAATAACGCACGGCGTTTGCTATTAAAATCGTTGCAGACCTATCTTAGTCTAACTCTGTAACATTTGCAATGGTTCCTTGTGATAGCACATAAGTTATTAAATTTATAACTTGTAACATGAAAATAATTTCTATAAGGTTATTATAATAGGTCATAGGTACTTTATTATATTTCTGATTCAAATGACAGTATTAAAATAACAATCGTTAATAAACGGAAGGAGATAAACACGCGAGCCAACTTTTGTCAGTTGAAAAATGCGCAAAATTCTAAATGTGTTCTCCGTTCGTGCCTATATTTTCTAAAGTCACCTTTTGACTTTTTTTGTCTACAATCTGATGATGATGACGAATAAACTCTCGAAGAAATAGTAAAAAAACAATGTTTCCCGTTTTTCCATCAACATGGCAACATTACTAAAGCGACCAGCGTGACGTAACAAGGGCGCAGCGCCAGAAATACGCTTTCAGCGCTAGGTGAAGGTTGCCCAACGGCACAGAAAAAACCGGAATCACTTTTCACGTCACTATTAAAAAGTTCAATTTTTTTTCAGAGATGCAAATTTATTCGTGCGGTCAGCAGCAGCGCTGCGTCGGTAAACTTTTATTACTTTATGTATTTATCGCCGGCAAAGTAAAGTTTGTCAAGCTATTGATATAACAGTCAGCTGTTTTCCCAGCGCGCAGGCGTGAATTAGCGGGTGGATTATGGAAAATTTGATCTTAGTGCTACTGTCAATATTGATATTGTGTAGTCGGATGATTTTAAAATGTCAAGAACCACTTGAGAGACTACCTGACGATGAACGGCATTTTTATCTTTTGTTAAACAAAACCAGTAATTACCTGTGCAAAATAAAATGCATAGGTAATTAATTCGCTACGCTCGTGGTTCAATTTTGTAATCTTTCGCTTGCTCGGGTATCATTATTAGCACGAGCAGTTAAACAACAACTTTGCCCCCTTGTAAAACAAATAACTATTGAACGAGAACTGTAGAGATTTATCTCTATACTTCGTTTTTTTTAGCATTAGAAATTAGGTAAACAATCTTGATGTGTCTTTTAATTGAAAAACACATTTTAAAAATAAGTTACGGCAAATATGTAACAATTATGAATCTAATACGATCATTTATATTCTTCTGCTTTCATAAGTAATAGTTATTGATTTTTAAAAAGCGTTTACAATTAAAAGACGTGCCAAGATCGCTTACCTTCTTTCAAGTTCTTTCTAATGCTAAAAAAAAAGAACTATATAGTCGCACCAATAAGTCTGCAGCGGATTTGACAGCCCACGTAGCGTAAGTGTTATATTTTCGTCACAATTTCATAGAAGTTTGACGTTTAAAATGACACTTGCACTGCGTGGGCTATCAAAATCGCTGTAGACTTTTAACGGTCTGACCATACATATTTGGGAAAGTATGGCAGATACTTTTTGGACGTTGTTTTATTAGTTAAGGGGCCCACTGATTAACAGTCCACCGGACGGCATCGGCCTGACAGTTGTTCGGAGCTGTCAAAATTTTGTTCTATAGACGGTCAAGCAAATCTTGTCAGTAGAAAAAGGCGCGAAATTCAAATTTTCTATGAGATGATATCCCTTCGCGCCTACAATTTTAAAATTTGCCGCCTTTTTCGACTGACAAGATCTGGTTGACCAAGTATAACTGACAGGCCGATACCGTCCGGCGGACTCTATTAATCAGTGGGCCCCTTTACCTACTTTTGATACTAAATGTGCATAACGTACCTAAATAAAATTAACGAAACAAACGCAAATATTAAAATGGTTTTAGTATTTAATAAATATATCAATAAAAATATATGTAAACAACAGTTTCAATTTGTATTGTGTCACAATCTAAATAACATGCCCGTCTTCATTACTTACATTTACAAGTTTGATACCAACCGCTATGTCTGTCTGTCTGCTGACGTGTCTTCATCTACAACAATAGAAGTAATATTAGTAATTTATTTGTTCTTTTTACTTTTAGGGTTCCGTACCTCAAAAGAAAAAAAGCGGCCAAGTGCGAGTCGGACTCGCCCATGAAGGGTTCCGTATCAGCAAGTAACATAATAAAATTGCGGTTTGCGATTTATGACGTATTAAAAAAAACTACTTACTAGATCTCGTTCAAACCAATTTTCGGTGGAAGTTTGCATGGTAATGTACATCATATATTTTTTTTAGTTTTATCATTCTCTTATTTTAGAAGTTACAGGGGAGGACCCACATTTTACCACTTTGGAAGTGTCTCTCGCGCCAACTATTCAGTTTAGAAAAAAAAAGATATTAGAAACCTCAATATCATTTTTGAAGACCTATCTATAAATACCCCACACGTATGATGAATGATTAATGAATAAAATGTTTACCCCCAAAATTTATTGTTTTTTTTCTATTTTTGTATGAAAATCTTAATGCGGTTCACAGAATACATCTACTTACCAAGTTTCAACAGTATAGTTCTTATAGTTTCGGAAAAAAGTGGCTGTGACATACACGGACAGACAGACAGACGGACAGACATGAGGAATCCATAAGGGTTCCGTTTTTTGCCATTTGGCTACGGAACCCTTATAGGATCATTTTGCTGTCCGTCCGTCCGCCCGCTGTCTACCACCTGTCTATCTCGGGAACGCGTGGAGGTTTTGAGTTCAAATTAAAACCATAACCTCAGGTCTACAGTCACTTGAAATTGTGAAAAAAAACAAACTTTTAAATCCCTTCGAACGCTCGAAGCAACGTTGCCCCGCCGAACACGCCGCTTGTGGCTAGCCAATGGGGTTGGCCGGTCGAAGTAGTTATTAAGGCTCCTCTTCACATTGGGCCAACGCCAACGCCAACGAGGGACGCAGCCATGCGGTAGAATGAGATAGCAATATCACTTGCTCCCTCTAACGCATAAATGCGTCCCTCGTTGGCGTTGGCGTTGGCCCAACGTGAAGAGGAGCCTTTAGCTGATGGCGCCAGCATAGCTTGCCCTACAATTGTGTCAAATTCTTAAATTAAATACAATTTCTATGCCCTGGAGGCCAGCCCATTAAGCCAAATCTCATAGAACTCGAGAAAGGGGCAAGCTATGATGGCGCCATCTAAGCAAAAGATAAAGATTTATTATTCAAAGTAGCCATATTACAATGCGCTTATGAACATCAAATAAAGCTACACCGGCTCCAACCCTGCACCTCTGCCTCGAGAAGATTTAAATCTCTCAATTTGGAGGAGGGTATCCCAATATGGAACTGGGGAAATAAAAAAACCGGGCAAGTGCGAGTCGGACTCGCGCACGAAGGGTTCCGTACCATTATGCAAAAAAAAAAACAAAAAAAAAAGCAAAAAAGAAACGGTCACCCATCCAAGTACTGACCAGTGACCACTCCCGACGTTGCTTAACTTTGGTCAAAAATCACGTTTGTTGTATGGGAGCCCCATTTAAATCTTTATTTTATTCTGTTTTTAATATTTGTTGTTATAGCGGCAACAGAAATACATCATCTGTGAAAATTTCACCTGTCTCTATCACGGTTCGTGAGATACAGCCTGGTGACAGACGGACGGACGGACGGACAGCGAAGTCTTAGTAATAGGGTCCCGTTTTACCCAAAGGTACGGAACCCTAAAAACCTGTGACAGTTACCAACCCCATTGAAGCCTAACACTTAACAAATCCTATACTTACTGTCGTCGTCGTTTTCAGGGTCGCTCCACTCGTCGAGGTGCGGGGTGAACATGGCCTCCTTGTAGTTGCCGAAGCCATCACACTCCACGTTCGTTTCTAGGCGGCACCGTTCTCGAGCACAGTCTGCACGAGTTTATTTTTTAATAATTCCTCTATTTTCCACCATCCTCTATTTTCTCCTCTATTTTTTTTTCCTCTAGCCGCCCATACGTTGACGTATGGGCGGGCGTACGTTGACGTACGTACCTTGCCAAGCAAAATGAAATTTTATTTTGTCAACACAAAGTTCAAATTAGAATGGATCAGTAGACGTTTTTATAGGTCTCTGGGCGGCTAGAGGGTAATTAACAATATATTATAACGATTAAGATTCGGACCAAGCGAATTCAGCATTAAAAACAAACAATTTCATTTCTCATGCTCAGAAAGAGGGTCATTGTTGTTCTAAAAGGTGTGCACAAAATGATACGTTTCTGCACTAGAGCATTTTAGGTTCCAAGTACCTACGGTTTTATTAATTTTTATACGATAAGCAATTGCAATTTGGGTATTAATGGATTTGTTATACAATTTCCATTCTGATTTTTGACTCCCCCATTCCATAAATAACGATCCCATCAAAAACATAAATGTAAAAAAGGAGAGCCAAGTTCAATACAAAAATTATGCTTGGCTGTGGGGTTCGCCGCAAAAAGAATGGAGATCTAAATGAGTGCCAAGTTCTATGCAAAATCCAAATATGTATTTATAGGAACAAAATAACATTATAAATAATAAATAAATAAATAAATAAATATTATAGGACATTCTTACACAGATTGACTAAGTCCCACAGTAAGCTCAAGAAGGCTTGTGTTGTGGGTACTCAGACAACGATGTATATAATATACAAATACTTAAATACATAGAAAACACCCATGACTCAGGAACAAATATCTGTATCATCATACAAATAAATGCCCTTACTGGGATTCGAACCCAGGACCATCGGCTTCGCAGGCAGGGTCACTACCCACTAGGCCAGACCGGTCGTCATTATAAACAAGTATTAAACTCTATTTCTTTGCTTTATTGGATATCTATAACAATTGCTGTTATTTAAAAAAAATGCGAGATCTTAAAGCAGGTTAGATTTGACTTGGCCAGTTTTCATTACATCAGTAATTTTATAAAGTTATTCAACATATATATTTTGTAATTCTGATAAAAACTGCCAAGCCAAATCTAACCTACTTTAAGATCTCACATTTTTTTTAAATAACAGCAATTGTTATAGATATCCAATAAAGCAAAGAAATAGAGTTTAATACTTGTTTATAATGACGACCGGTCTGGCCTAGTGGGTAGTGACCCTGCCTGCGAAGCCGATGGTCCTGGGTTCGAATCCCAGTAAGGGCATTTATTTGTATGATGATACAGATATTTGTTCCTGAGTCATGGGTGTTTTCTATGTATTTAAGTATTTGTATATTATATACATCGTTGTCTGAGTACCCACAACACAAGCCTTCTTGAGCTTACTGTGGGACTTAGTCAATCTGTGTAAGAATGTCCTATAATATTTATTTATTTATTTATTTATTATTTATAATGTTATTTTGTTCCTATAAATACATATTTGGATTTTGCATAGAACTTGGCACTCATCTAGATCTCCATTCTTTTTGCGGCGAACCCCACAGCCAAGCATAATTTTTGTATTGAACTTGGCTCTCCTTTTTTACATTTATGTTTTTGATGGGATATCAATACTTTTTGTAAAGAAAACTAGGCAGGTATTGAGATTTAATGTTTTTTCTTGTGTTTCCGCTGCATGTTTTTTACTTCTGTTCTTTGTATTAATTATGTGGTGCCGCGCGCCGCCAACGACACACCGTTGGCCGGTTGTTTAGCGTGTATTACAGGTTTTTTGTATGGGGACCCCCCCTATTTTTTAACTTTTTTTATTTTTAGATTTTTTCCTACGCTTACACACAATTACTGAGCTGGATTCCAAATTTCATCCTTCTAGGTCATGTGGAAGTAGGTTAGGTTTAGGTACTATATGTCAGTCACAATAAAAAAGAAATTTGTATGGGGACCCCCCCTATTTATTAACTTTTTTTTGTTTTTAGATTTTTTCCTACGCTTGCACACAATAACCGAGCTGGGTTCCAAATTTCATCCTTCTAGGTCATCTGGAAGTAGGTTAGGTTTAGGTACTTATATGTCAGTCACAATAAAAAATGGTTTTTTTGTATGGGGACCCGCCCTATTTTATAACTTTTTTTTATTTTTAGATTTTTTCCTACGCTTTCACACAATAACTGAGCTGGATTCCAAATTTCATCCTTCTAGGTCATCTGGAAGTAGGTTAGGTTTAGGTACTATAAGTCTGTCAGTCAGTCTTAAAATTTACGACTTTTTGACCTTCATATCTTTATAACCGTTTGAGCTAGCTTCATGAAATTTGGGCTTCTAGATGTCCTTATGGATATAATTAAACACACGTAGTTTTATGTGTTTACGTTAAAGATGTTTTGAGTTATAGAAGGGTCAAAAGTGGCACCAAGTGGTTCGTGTAATATTACACTTGGCGCTGGCTAGCCAGTTCCTTTGCTTGAACTTGGCTTGACACGCTGCCGCGTGTCTAGATATTTTTGCCTCAAAAAATACTATAAAAATGTATACTTACTTAGTCGTGTTTTTAGAAAAACAACATGCATTTTACTCTCTTCGTATTCGAAATGAAAAGTAGAGTGTTTAACTCGGGTGAAAGACATCATTTCAGCCTCGGACTGTTGGCGCTCTCACTGCGTTCGATCGCCAAACTACCTCGGCAGAAATGAGTGCTTTTCATTCCTTGGTTAACGATCTACTAATGCACTACATCTGTAATCTCCTGCAGTTTCAATATTTAAGGCCGAGCCACACCGGCTTGCGTGTGCGTGACGTGCGCGTGTGCGTGCGCTAAAATGTTGGAGCCGCACACGCACACGTCACGCAAGCGGTGTGCCATCTCTCATAAGGATCTGTATACTACAACGCCGCACGCGCACGTGCACGTCACACACACGCAGCCGGTGTGCACAGGCCTTTAATACTTGCCACAGTTCATGTTGGAGACTTCGACCCTGGGTACCTTGATGCCTTCGATGGGGGTTCCGTCTTCCATGGCGCAGTAGCACAGGAAACGGCGGCACTGACAAAACAGTGCAATTAAATGGAAGATAAATAGTTATTTACGATACAAATGCGGAAAGTAGGAAATTTGCAACGAGTGGTGATTTATTCGCAAGTGTATCGTAGAATGTTTTACGGCACGGAAAGTGTTTATTCTCGTACTAGTGCGGGGAAATAGCGCCATATGTAAGTACATACATAAATGTAAAGAAAGATATCAAGAAAAGGACCGCAGTTTCAATAATTTCAAAGAGCCACTAATATTGGTTCCATCAGCGAACGTAAAAAATATAGAAGACCAGCTGTTTAGTTTATCCTCTAGCCGCCCAGATACCTATAAAAAGGTCTCCTGTTCCATTCTAATTTGACCTTTGTGTTGACTAAATAAAATTTCATTTTGCTTGGCAAGATTTGACGTATGGGCAGCTAGAGGTTATCAAAAAATGCAAAAGCTTTTAAAAGCCTCATGATGGTATCTTAACCCTATTCCAGCTCGCACCAAACTACAAGGTTTTCCCAAAAATTTCAAATACATATATTAAAATTAATGCAGCTTTGATGATACTTTTAATGACAAGTTACTGTTGCCGAAAGTACAATCGAATATGAACCTTAAATCGGACTCCTAAGGTTGACATTCTAAGGGCGCGTATGTGGTCGTTAGGTGCACTACGCCGGGAAAAGTGTTAAAAAGCAAATTATATTTCTATTACGGATGAAACTGTTAACATCTGAGAGTAATTCAAAGGTAGGTCTGAAGTTCCCCAACCTCACTGGCAAAGCCTAAACTCTATGAGAGAACCTGAACTTAGCAGTGGGACATTACATGTATAAAAACAAAGATTATTATAGTCTATATACATACATCACTGACCCAAAGAGGATCTTGGCCTCTGGCACAAGAGAGCGTCACTCTGCCCTATTCCCCCGGCTACATACGTAACGATAAATCGTTGCGATAAAACTGTGCAGTCCGACTGTGCAGATAAATCGAACCGTATGTATGACAAATCGTTACGATAATCGACAACGATTTGATGGGTATTCCGAGGGCGGACAGGTCTTTTTGGGCTTCGTCACTCCAGCGGTATCTGGGCCCAGCTTAGCTGGGCAAACGCCCAGACGGACGTTTTCCGCCCGGATGCCCCACGTCTTCTCACAGTATAGACTAAATATACCTGGACGGGTGCATAAAGCCACAGTGGCGTGCACTGCGGCGCTTCGTAGTGCAAATGTCCCTCTTCGCCATATTTCTTCTTGAATAGCTTCATTTCGCGTTTGCAGGGCTCTGCAACAATATTAGGCTGCATTTCATGTAGGCTCCAACCCAACAGAAAGCATACAAACCCTCTCCTGTTCCCAATAAGATGTAAACAGCCTTACAAATTAGATGTAGTGCCTCGTAATTATTTTCCATCGTATTCCCTCGGAAACGTTCTTATTTGTCATGCTACTTCTCAGTACTTTTTGTACCGAGACTGACTGAAATAGTAAGACACGTTCGTGCGTTTCCGTGAAAATACGATGGAAAATAATTATGCACGACATCTGTAAGCGTCAATGGGTAATAAGAGTCATCCTTTTTCAAGACCTCTGAAAAAAGAGGGACAGAGTAATGTATCACGCTACTTCCCGTTCGCTTAAAGCAGCTATTAGATTTTTTTTTTCATGTTATAGGGGGCAAACGCTGGTGGCCTAAAAAAGCGCTGGTGGCCTAGCGGTAAGAGCGTGCGACTTTCCGGAAGTCGCGGGTTCAAGTCATCATTTGATATTTCCCAGTTACATTTTGGTGAACGAAAACATCGTGAGGAAACCGGACTAAGTAGTCCCAATAAGGCGTAGATTCCCCTCTGGGTTGGAAGGTCAAATGGCAATCGCTTTCGTGAAAATTAGTGCCTACTTAAGTCAATTCTTGGGATTAGTTGTCATGAGCCGTGCAAAATGCCGGGATAACGCAAGGAACAAGATGTTATAGGAGGCAAACGAGGAGATGAATCGCCTAATGGTAAGCGATTACCGACGCCCATGGACACCTGCCACACCAGAGGAAATCTAAATGCGTTGCCGGCCTTCAGATGGGAGTACGCCCTTTTCTTTATGGTCCGGAAATACCGCAGATAGCAAAGTGTTCGGCGACCGGATACATCTAATTACTTTCCGAAGGTGCCACATAAGTATAGTAGAGCGCAATATTGTCAGGTAACAAGCAAAAGTCACTAATTACTAAAAAAAATTTAAACAAAAATTGACCTCTTAGTACTAATATGGTTCACTATGGCTATGAACTTGTGGTGGTACTTAGTGACTTTTGCTTGTCACCCGACGATATGCACCAATGAAAACGCCACTTTTCACCGCTCCTCTACTGCGCTCTTCATCACCGTCAGAACCCACGCAGCAACAGTCTCCAACTTTCCTACCGTAAGGTTCATCTTACGGATGTTCGCGGTGTGCACCCTGTAGATACCCTGGCAGAACCCCGCCTGCAGACCAGCCCATGCCGACCCTGGCTCCAGGAGACCTTTACACACAACATCTAGTTCGTTTTTTTAGGGTTCCGTACCCAAAGGGTAAAACGGGACCCTATTACTAAGACTTCGCTGTCCGTCCGTCCGTCCGTCCGTCCGTCTGTCACCAGGCTGTATCTCACGAACCGTGATAGCTAGACAGTTGAAATTTTCACAGATGATGTATTTCTGTTGCCGCTATAACAACAAATACTAAAAACAGAATAAAATAAAGATTTAAATGGGGCTCCCATACAACAAACGTGATTTTTGACCAAAGTTAAGCAACGTCGGGAGGGGTCAGTACTTGGATGGGTGACCGATTTTTTTTTGCTTTTATATTGTTTTTTTTTTGCATTATGGTACGGAACCCTTCGTGCGCGAGTCCGACTCGCACTTGCCCGGTTTTTTGCATTAGAAATAAGATAAACAATCTTGATGTGTCTTTTAATTGAAAAACACATTTTAAAAATAAGATACGGGTAATATGTAACATTTATGAATCTAATACGATCATTTATTATATTCTTCTGCATTCATAAGTAATAGTTACTAATTTTTAAATAAAAAGACATGTCAAAATCGCTTACCTTCTTCCAAGTTCTTTCTAATGCTAAAAAAACGAACTATAGTCTTCAACTCTCCTACCGTAGGGCTCATCTGGTTCTTGGCTGCTCCTCTTGCGACTATTATGCGCGGTGTGTACCGTGTGGATGTCCTGGCAAAACCCCGCCTGCAGACCAGCCCGTCACACCCTGGCTCCAAGAGATCTTTACACACAACGCAGTCATCAATTCTTACCGTAGGGCTCATCTGGTTCTTGGCTGCTCCTCTTGCGACTATTATGCGCGGTGTGTACCATGTGGATGTCCTGGCAGAACCCCTGTCGGCAGACCAGCCCGTCGTCACACCCTGGCTCCAAGAGCTCCTCTTCCACCTGTACAAAGAGCAACAAAGATGACAAATGATCAGTTATATTTGTAGTCGACAAGGCCCTCCCTCTTGTCAAACTGAAACCTAAACCTTAAAATTACCTAGTCATCCTTATTAGACAGAAAGATCTTGTCAACACGATCCCCAAAACTGACTAAAAACTACTAGTATTACTGCATTTTAAATCCTTAATCTTAATTGTTTAGAATTCGTAGAGAAGATAAGACAGGCAGGTACATTTCTTTTACTTAATATGCGTTGTTCTTGTCTTTACTCTATAGCTCTTAGTAAGCTTTCCCTCTAAATATAAAGGAATTATAAAGAAAAAAAAACCGGGCAAGTGCGAGTCGGACTCGCGCACGAAGGGTTCCGTACCAAAAAGCAAAAAACAAAAAACAAAAAAAGCAAAAAAAACGGTCACCCATCCAAGTACTGACCCCTCCCGACGTTGCTTAACTTTGGTCAAAAATCGCGTTTGTTGTATGGGAGCCCCATTTAAATCTTTATTTTATTCTGTTTTTAGTATTTGTTGTTATAGCGGCAACAGAAATACATCATCTGTGAAAATTTCAACTATCTATTAGCTATCACGGTTCGTGAGATACAGCCTGGTGACAGACGGACGGACGGACGGACGGACGGACAGCGAAGTCTTAGTAATAGGGTCCCGTTTTACCCTTTGGGTACGGAACCCTAAACTAGAAACGAATATCCATCATATATACCTTTCTTACGAAAGCATGTTCTTACCTCTATTTCACTGCCACCATTTTGAACGGACTCTTTAAATTCAGCACATTTTTGGTTCAATTCTGTAAAAAAAACAGCGTACATGAATCCAGAAATTGATTTGCTATTTTAGCTACGGAACTCATGCAGTAGGCGAGTCATTAATGTCTTTGGAAATCCGAGTAATAGGTCAGAAAAGAGCTTTTAAAATCTTTTGAAGGAGATCATTTATATGGTTCGTAAAGTGGAATCTTGAGCGTTGCGAGACTCTCAAGACAAGAGTGTTAACAAAATTTGCTCCCGAGGGAAACAAAAAATCAGTCGGAGTTATCAGGTTCGTAGCTATGCTGTGGTTGTAGTTAGTATATACTGACGGAAGTAGGCGCTGCACTGCCCGCAGCAGTTGCACTGCCCCCTGTCGGGCACGAACGCGCCCGGGGGACAGTCTGGCTCGAGTTTCATGGAGGGGGGGGGGGGGGCAGTGTAGCCGCGGCAGGATACAGTCGGAGTTATCAGGCTCGTAGCTATGCCCCCGTGTTTGTAGCTAGTATATACTGACGGAAGTAGGCGCTGCACTGCCCGCAGCAGTTGCACTGCTCCCTGTCGGGCACGAACGCGCCCGGGGGACAGTCTGGCTCCAGTTTCATGGTGGGGGGGCAGGTGTAACCGCGGCAGGGGGGACAGTCGGAGCCTACGGGCTGGTAGCGGTAGCTTCGGTGGCTGGACACACAAATATATAAAACTATAGTGTTTGATCATAAATATGACTAACATATTAGTATTACAAATGCCTTTAGATAAAACTAAAAGACGGGGATCTAGTTCCGGAAAGTGGTTCATGATAGTCGCGGTGGCTTAGGTGCATTCTTTGACCTCCACCGATGAACAGCTGCCAGAAGCATGGATCTAGCAATAAGGATAGTACAGAAAACTGTCTGTTTCGTTGCTCTCATTATCATTAACCATTTTACCTTTTTAAATGAATTCGGTTTTAATTAACTTTAAAGACCTACATGTACGAGTTGTAGCTGTACCTATTCATGTAACAAAAGAAAAAAAGTTCAAAAAGAACTTAAGTAGGTATACCTATCTGCCGTATTCGAACTTCAAGATATTCACAAGAGACGACACGTACTAGATCCATTCTAGATACGTTATAGTTTAGATATCAACTTAATAGTTCTCTTTTGCAGCGAAAGTTCTGGCAACCAGCAATGTCACTTTTACGTTAGATAGAGTAATATATCTATTAGATATCAATTGGATCCCGTCATATCCTGTGGAAATCGTTCAAGAGTATCTCCAGAATTGCGCAAATGTCAAATTTGACAGGTTAGGATATCGTTATCGTATCTTGGTGATGTCTAAAAGATATCTAATACTTAGATGTCTATTTCAAAATCCGAATCGGGCCCTATGTAGAATTAGTAGCTTTAGGTACTTACACACCATATGAGCTTTTCGGAAGAGTTCGTACAGTCATTGGGACACCTGTAACATGAAATAGAAACATTATTATTCCGACGATTCACTTGAGTTGCACAGCTGGTCATCATCACAACTCAGCTGAAATGTCGGAATTTAAGGTAAAATCAATGAAATTATGGAGCGGTAGACCCGTTTGTGTAACAGGGTCATTTTTGGACCGTTATGGCTCCTCTACACGATGGGCCAACGCCGGCCACTCCAAGGGACGCAGCCATGCGGTAGAATGAGATAGAAATATCACTTGCTCCCTCTAACGCATAAATGCGTCTCGTGGAGTGGCCGGCGCTGGGCCATCGTGTAGAGGAGCTATTAGCCATATTGTGCGAGGTGATTAGGTAGGCCATACTGAACAACTTTTTCTATGGGACCAACTCCGAAATCACAAAAATTTTTTGGCCGTTTCATACATTCTGGTCGAGTGGATGTCGACGTTTTCTATGGAAAGGCCAAATTTTTTTTTTTGGGATTTTGAGGTTGGTCCCATAGAAAAAGTTGTTCAGTATGACCTACCTAATCACTCGCACAATATGGCTAACGGTCGAAAAATGACCCTGTGTGTACACAACGCGAGAGTTTAAAGTGTTAAGCCCCCTCCAGACTATGCGCGTGAATCGCGGGCGAAGCCGCGAACGCGAGTGTGGAGTCGATTTTCGCAGACAGCGAAATCGACTCCACACTCGCGTTCGCGGCTTCGCCCGCGATTCACGCGCATAGTCTGGAGGGGGCTTTTCGATGGAAAATAATTATGCACAAAGTACACCTGTAAATGTGCGCATTGAAGTAAACTAGCTTACATCTGCGAAGGGTCTTGTCACACCGAAGAGCCCGGGACTCCTGCTCCGGATGCCCCAAGTATGGATTGCAGCCAGCTCTGAAATCTGCACATTATGATTCAAAATGGATTCAAATATAATAGAAATAAAAGAAATAAATGTCATATACGAAGGAAAAAACCTGACAAGTGCGAGTCCGACTCGCCCGCAGAAGGTTTTAAATACTTACTTTTTAGTATTTGTTAGCCGTTTAGCCGTGTGAATAATTTGATACAACTTGGCCGGTTTTTTCGGTTTGTCAGCGCTTAGACCCCTTGTCAAAATAACTCTACTTCAGTCCAATAGGTGGCGCTGATTTGTATTGGAGTTGCGTGATTTTGTATATAGATAGACAACTTACCTATAGTGCTCACTGGAAGGAACTCCTCCGAATCGAAGTCGAACTCGTCATGTACACAGGATTCGTCTAATTCTGTCAAAAATATATTCATTAGAAATGTTGATTCATAGGTGAAATTCGGACAGTAAAAGTTCGACGATAAGGCAAAAATCCTAGCCAAGACGCTAATCCCAGGGGGCCAGGCCAAGATGACAATCGTTGTTAGAAAACGCCAAACGAAACTTAAATAATGTATGGAAATAGTCATGTGACTTTTCGTAGCATCTCTCATCTCGATAGATTTTCGTTTGGCGTTTGTCAATGTACGATCGTCATTTTGGCTAGACCCGTAAAGTGGGTCAACTTCTATAGAATAGAGCATAGTCGTCGCAACAAACTGAGATAAGGCCTGTGTTGCTACCAACCGTAAGATGGAGCATTTGCCATATAATGTACTACCAGTGGCCTATTTTATAAAGCTACAAGTTACAATTTACAAGCGGAAGTCTCGTTCTAACACATAGAGTTAGAAAGAGACTTCCGCTTGTAAATTGTAACTTGTAGCTTTATAAAATAGGCCACAGGGGTGCGAAACTCCTGACTTCGGTCAAACTCGGCTCCGCTCGGCTCAGCATTGCTCCGAGCAATTATTAGGGTTGGCGCCACTTGACTTCCTTTTGCGTGCACGACCACAGATAAGATAATCACTTGATTTTTGACAACCGAAATTTTTATAGCCGAAAGGGATCTGCCATATATTAGAAAGGGACAGCATGATTCGACCCTGAACTGCTGTCAAACTTCGTTTTTGTAGGAAGTTTCCTTTCTGTACAGCAGTACTATTATTTATTCTGTGGTACTAACGTACCCATTTGCCGTACATTGACTGTCGACTGGTCAAACTTCAACCTTACTGCATCGAGATAAGGTCTGTGTTGCTACCAACCTCTATGGAACACGCACTCGTCGCAGCAGCGGCACTGCGAATAGTCGGCCGGTATGAAGATCGTCCGCCATTTCCCGTACTTGCAGTGACTGGTCAAACTTGAACCTTGCTGCTTCGAGATAAGGTCGGTGTTGCTACCAACCTAGAAGACGTAAGACCGAGCATTTGCCATATATGTACGTACCCATTTCCCGTACATGCAATAACGGTCAAACTTCAACCTTACTCCGTCGAGATAAGGTCTGTGTTGCTACCAACCTCTATAGAACACGCACTCGTCGCAACAGCGGCACTGCGAATAGTCGGCCGGTATGAAGATCGTCCGCCATTTCCCGTACTTGCAGTGACTGGTCAAACTTGAACCTTACACCGTTGAGATAAGGTCTGTGTTGCTACCAACCTCTATGGAACACGCACTCGTCGCAGCAGCGGCACTGCGAATAGTCGGCCGGTATGAAGATCGTCCGCCATTTCCCGTACTTGCAGTTACTGGTCAAACTTGAACCTTACTCCGTTGAGATAAGGTCTGTGTTGCTACCAACCTCTATGGAACACGCACTCGTCGCAACAGCGGCACTGCGAATAGCCGGCCGGTATGAAGATCGACCGCCATTTGCCGTACTTGCAGTGACTGGTCAAACTTGAACCTTGCCGCTTCGAGATAAGGTCGGTGTTGCTACCAACCTAGAAGACGTAAGACCGAGCATTTGCCATAGGTATATATACGTACCCATTTCCCGTACATGCAGTAACGGTCAAACTTCAACCTTACTCCGTCGAGATAAAGTCTGTGTTGCTACCAACCTCTATAGAACACGCACTCGTCGCAGCAGCGGCATTGCGAATAGTCGGCCGGTATGAAGATCGACCGCCATTTCCCATATTTTCGATCGCAGTATGTATGGTCCGATTTCGGGACTCTTTTCTCCCTGATAATAATAAGACGTTTCTTCAATATGTTCGGAAATTATAGGCCTTTGTAACAAAAAATAGTACCTAAAGGAAAATCGACTTTTAAATCTAACACGGGACTTAATCCCGCGTCCCGTGCCTGGCTTAAGTGACGTGTTAGTTTTAAAATTATGAATGAAAATCGTGTTAGTTTAAATATCAAATTACTTGTTGAAAATTCAATATCAATTCTTCTTCTTCTTCTTTATCAATTAACTCAAAAAACTTATGTGCAATTCTAATCATCATCGATCAAATGCCTTGATGTTATGCGGGCTCTATGCGACGTACAAACCAGACCAACGAATAGTTTTTACCGGTCTTTGTTGGTCCAGTCTGGACGGCTCGGCTTAGCGAAAGCTAGCAATCGTTCGTTGGCATTTGCTAACGACACGGATCGTGGCGGTAACATCAAAGGAATCAAACCTTTCCAAAGATTTCAGTGTGGACTGTCGCGATATGCAAATAAATGGGTAGGGTAATACCATTCGGGGCGTGAAAACCTAACTATAGTAACAGCACCAGTCATGGGACATTTAAGAGGGAATTTGGAGTATTTGTGATATTTCCCTAATACATGTGAATGGTCTACCGCTTAGCGTATTGAAAGATGAAAGTCCTACCCGTCTTTCATGTTTCAGGCGTGTTGTATCAAAGATACTGCAATGAGTTTCCACATACTTAACAAATTAAAACTATGCTATTTTTCTCCAGTCATGGACACCAAAGCTCCAGTAATGGGCCCCCCAGTAATGGACACTGCTCTATCAGTATAAAATATTGAAATAGGTCATCAGATCTGGTCCATGTTATCATAATATTGCATTATCATCCGATTTGCATATTTAATTACGAATACAAAATTTCAACTCAATCGGAAAACGGGAAAGTGGCTCAAACTCGGCTACCAAGATTTGACCCACACTAAAAAACGATATTAATTTATCCGAAGTCCGAGCATACCTCCTGGTTGACATATTTCGTAACTACATTTTACTTCTGTATTGTTTAAACATGAAATGATGGCATGGCAAGCATCATTATGTAAATTTCCCATTATAGGAGGTATGCAGTTTTGCAGCTCCTATAATGGGATTGGGCCAAATACCACTATTTTTGTACATCTGTGGACTCACAACATAGTATGTTGTATATTATCTCATGGCAAATGCAATTAACAAAACACATTTTAGTTTTCATCAAGTATTAATTAATTAAAATTTAATAAATTAACTCACCTCTCTTAGCGAAGTTGTTAAGAATTCGTAGTGGTATTTTTTTTCAGTGACACGACAACTTTTGGGTTGACGCCAATTTCTTAAAAAACAACCAAATTTAATAAAAATTCAAACTGAAACAGCTCTAGGACTCTTATTTATGATAATATACAGGCAGTGTTTATAAACTACTTTTAGACACTTATTTTACAGGATTTGTGGTTTTTTGTCCCATTACTGGTTCCACGCCCATCATAGGGTACACTACTATATATAGTAACTTTGTATTCAATATAATATCTAAAGTTAATTATTCTGTAATATCGTACTTGCAGGATTCCCGGAAGAGTTCGCATTCTGTAGTGTTGCTGAAATGGGCGCATTGCGGACACAACTGGAAATCTGCACAAAAAAGTAGATAATGTATTATAATTTGAACGCACACCAACGCACACACATGTCGTACTTTTGAAAATACTGTCTAAATATAAGCTATAAAAATTCGACGTGTTGCTTCAGGCAAATAAATGCCCTTACCAGGATTCGAACCCAGGACCATCGGCTTCATGGCTCCTCTACACGATGGCCGAGCGCTGCGCCAGCGAGATGACCTTGTGGTGGTTGGAACGCATCTACACGATGACGACATTCAGTTGTGATCTAACCGGTTTCCAAGATAGACGTGGAAGCATTAGCCGTTGCAGCAATTTATCTGAGAGAAAGAGAGAGAGAAATGTCCGCTATCTATGTCTATTATAGGTTAGTTTGTACCAGTACTGCCCCGGCACAGCGCATGCACGTTCCGAGCACTGCTAAACCGCACGGTGTCCGTGGGGGCGGGGACTTTGCATTGCGTATAGTCCGAGAGCTCTTCTCGACTCCGTATGAGGGACAGCAGCTCGGTGGCGCGCCAGTACTCGCTGGTGTCCTGCTCTTTGTCTACCAACGCTATGAACGGCAGGTACTGGAAGAGATTAGGATTCTAAAGGTTCCGTCACACAGGCGCGTTTTCTGGGCGTGAGCGTTTTATATGTAAAAACGGCGCGCCCCGCTCACGCGCCACCCCCAAAACGTGCCTGTGTGACGGAGCCTTAAGAAAAAGTTAACACAATAGTAGTTATAAGCAGACTTTTTATGACGCCAAAAATAACTCACACCAAAAGCCCGCTCTAGCTATAGCCCGGACTTGATAGGGCCGTTATGTACAATTGTATAATGGTCCTGTTAACCCTTTAACCATTTGACATTCCTTTCTAGTCATTCGATTTTGATGATGCGTTTTTGTTTTAAGTGTGATGGCAACTTCGAGCAACGGAAGCCGGTGTTGCTCGAAGGATGGCAAGTATGTTGCCGCTACGGACTAAAGAGTAATTTTTTTTTTAAAAAGCCCGCTCTACACCCGCTATACACTCGCCGCGATTCGCGCACGAGTGTGGAGCTCTCCGCGCCAATGGTGGCCCGCGCGAAAGTTCCTGGGCGCAATATGGCCCTCAGGTAAAAAAAAAAGCTTGGATACCCCTGGCTTAAAGTATGGTAGGTATGGCAAAAAGTATCGAATTTGGCATGCATGCATAGAAAAAACTGGCCAAGTGCGTGTCGGACTCGCGCACGTAGGGTTCCGTTTCACGTAAAAAAATCACGTTTGTTGTATGGGAACGGGGACCCCACTTAAATATTTATTATATTCTGTTTTTAGTATTGGCCCAGTTAAATTAAGGGTTTCACCTCGGAATGAGAGATAATAAGCTAGAAACTCGTATACACCTTCGTTATGATGTGTTAAAGGTCCTCTTAAAAGTCGACGCATAGATCGTGTGCGCGTCAGAAGTTATTCAAGGTCAAATGTCACAAAAATCGGTTTTTCGCGGATATCAAAATTTCTATGGCTCCGATGTTTTTTACATGTAGGTAAGAATTGTAGAGCATATAATTTGCGACAAATTAGGTATCAAACTTTTTTCATGCGATTAGCCGCTTTCAAGATATACGGCATAGAAGGCGCAGCGGCCCGCCAAACGCACTATGACGCAAGGTTAGCTGGTAAACTCTGTGAATAATAAATTTAAAGTTTCATAATCGTTAAAATAACACTTGTTGGTCATAAATAGATTTTGAAACAAAAGTTGCCCCTCCTGTGGACATTAGTTAACAGCTTGTGTGCATATTGTAATGATTTTATTACATAGTTTAATATAAAAAGGGTACCCCTTTACACAGGTTTAATCAGAAAATTATGCTTTATAGCCTTTAGGTATTTCTACAGGAAAGAGGTAGATTTTAAGTAATGCGTGTGTCATACACGAAAGTGGTTCCACAAGATTTTATTTAACTCCCGATGTTCGTATGTACCTAACTATGAAACTTGGCTACAAAATTCAACTCAAATCGATTAAGCTGATCTATTGATGTTGACCTTAGATGACCATAGGAACTCTGTGATAAAATGACTCTATCCCATTGAGTTTATTTGTTACAATCGTCTAGAAGAGTAGTCGATCACCGTGAAACAAAGATCAAAATCCCTACCGTTTGAGGTTCAATTATTTTCATTTTCAACGTCATCTTTATCAATTTATCATCTATTGTCAAATCTGGGTCAAATGCACTTTCTTCATCGGGATCGCTTTGCAATGAAGCCGCATTAATACACAAGCCTGTTTGCCATTGCACTGGCCACAAGCTAAAGATCATTTCAACCCCGATTTTCTGCACAAACAGTGTGGACCACAGTCCTTTTTACAATTGCAAAATATGGTCACCCACCTGGAAGGTAAGGCTGCGCTGGCATCCAAAAAACTCGGTGTGCTCAATAAAGCGAGGCGATACTTTACTCCGGAGCAAAGACTGCTGCTTTATAAATCGCAAGTCAGACCCCATATGGAGTACTGCTGTCACCTTTGGGCAGGAGCACCTGGATGCCAGCTTGGACCCTTCGACTCAGTCCAAAGGCGCGCTGTGCGAATCGTCGATGATCCCAAACTCACACGCGGTATTGAACCTTTAAGTCTAAGGAGAGACTTTGCCTCCTTGTGTGTGTTCTACCGCTTGTACAATGGGTTGTGCTCTGAGGAACTATTTGACATGATGCCAACGGCCGCTTTCTATCACCGCACCGCTCGCCGTCGGCAGGGTGTTCATCCTCACACCCTAGAACCTAAATGGTCGCGTACTGTGCGATTTAAGAGGAATTTCCTCCCGCGGACGCTCCGGCTGTGGAATGAGCTCCCTCCCGAGGTTTTCCCGAGGGGGTTCTACAGTATGGGGTTCTTCAAAAAAGGAGTGTACAGGTTTTTAAAAGGTCGGCAACGCGCATGTAACACCTCTGGAGTTGCAGGCGTTCATAGGCTACGGTGACTGCTTACCATCAGGCGGGCCGTATGCTTGTTTGCCACCGATGTGGTATAAAAAAAATGGTATTTAGTAGCTCATCTGGAGCTGGTGCTAATTTTGTTGTTATTGGCTCCATGAATTCGTTTTGAAGCATCCAATCCCATTCTTGGGGTTCTAAGTCATTCCCTAACCATGTTTGTACATGGTAATATGTACGGTTTATACGCTGATGGGCTGCTATAGTTATCGGTGGAAGATTTAACAGCTCTACAGGTTTATTAAGCTTTGAATATAAATGTTTGGTCGAAAAAAATATTTATTATATTTTATTCGAAAAATTTGGATCCGGAGCGTATGGGAATAATGTTGGATTTTCTCTGGAACTAAAAGGCAAACCAATATCTTCGCAGGTACTTTACTACTTACAATAACAATTTGTCCTAATTTTGATATTTTCTACAGGACAGACAACTTTTAAAATCTGGATATGATCAATAAAGGATAATTAAATAACTTTGTAGAAGGTATTATTCACCGATATTCACGATTGACCTCATCATAGTGAGTTTGGCCTGCCGCTGCGCCTTCTATGCCGTATATCTTGAAAGCGGCTAATCGCATGAAAAAATGTTTGATACCTAATTTGTCGCAAATTATATGCTCTACAATTCTTACCTACATGTAAAAAACATCGGAGCCATAGAAATTTTGATATCCGCGAAAAACCGATTTTTGTGACATTTGACCTTGAATAACTTCTGACGCGCACACGATCTATGCGTCGACTTTTAAGAGGACCTTTAACACGTCATAACGAAGGTGTATACGAGTTTCCAGCTTATTATCTCTCATTCCGAGGTTGACCCCCTTTTTAGGCTTAAGATGACTGGCCCATATTTGTTGTTACAGCGGCAACAGAAATACATCTGTGAAAATTTCAACTTTCTAGTTATCACGGATCATGAGATAACAGCATGGTGACAGACAGACAGACAGACAGATGAACAGCGGAGTCTTAGCGGGCCTTAGTTTTTACCCTTTGGGTATTATGCAAAAATGACAGGTATGTGCAACCAAAGACGAAAATGAATAGGTACCTAAGGCCGACTTGCACCATCCCACTAACCCAGGGTTAAGCGGTTAAACTGTTAACCCAGTGTCAAATTGTACTGGTAACCATGGTAACTTCAGGATTAACCGCTTTACCCCGGGTTAGTGGAATGGTGCAAGTCAGCCTAAGAGGTACTTTTCTCTAACTCTTCTACTGGAAGCAAAATTGTCAAAAGATTGCTTTCGAATGAGAGTACGCTTTTGAAATTTCGCGGAACTACTAAATTGAAAAATAACTCAAGAAAATACTGACCTTCAGATTGGTCTTAGTTTTGTTGGCAGCCAGAACCCTCTTTCTAGGGTCCAAGGTGAGTACGGGTACCACGCCCTTCCGACCTGTGGGTTGGCTCGCCAACACGACGGTCAAAAATAGTAGGAACCAGATTGATTTCATTTTGTGTTTTTATACAATTTTGGTTGTGGTGGTCGCTGACGTGTGTCAGCATTGGTTTTTCTTGATTTTTATTGTAGTGGCAGATGTCAGAGATCGAAACGCGAGCCTATGGAGTGTAGAAGTAAAGGAGAGCTATCTTTTATGATAAGACGGTTGTAAAAGTGTCCAGCTGTCAGTATAAAGAATAGTTCGAAATCTCTCCGGTGGCGCTAGTAGGTAGCACCGGGAACTAACATGAATTTAGACCTTATTGACTGAGTGAAGTGCGCTGTCAGTTTTTTGAAATTTTATTAAAAATTTTCATAAAGTGATTTATTTAATTTAGGATTTCCTTGTGCAGTAAAACTAGCCGCCCCTGTCTCAGTACGCATCATATAGACTGCCACCTCTGTTATCTAGCCACCTCGGGCCTGGGCTTACCAGGCCTTAAGCCCCACATTCACACTCCTACCTTGTAGGCCGCCTCGTAGTCCGCCTCGTTGGGTAGGATTGTGTATGGGGGTTGCGGACTACGAGCCGTCCTACAAACGGCTAAACGGTAGGACGACTCGTAGTCCGCAACCCCCATACACAATCCTACCCAACGACGTGGACTACGAGGCGGCCTACAAGGTAGGAGTGTGAATGTGGGGCTTTAGGGCAAATCCACCGCTATAGGATATATTTTCTATAGTAAAAATGGGAAAAGTTTGCATCGTAAACAGTTGCCAAAGTGGGCGTAAGAGGAAAAAACAGAAAAATGTTACGAAATCCGTATCTTTTTTCCAACCAACGGTAAGTATGTAATTTTCACTACACCTTATAAAACAAAGTCCCCCGCCGCGACTGTCTGTTCGTGGGTTTGAATGTATCTTTGCGATAAACAAACTACTGGACGGTTTCAGTTCGATTTTCATGTATCAATAGAGTGATTCTTGAGGAAGGTTTACGTATATAATTTGTTGACTATAGTTCGTTTTTTTTAGCATTAGAAAGAACTTGCAAGAAGGTAAGCGATTTTGACATGTCTTTTAATTGAAAAACGCTTTTTAAAATTCAAAAACTATTACTGATGAAAGCAGAAGAATATAAATGATCGTATTAGATTCATAATTGTTACATATTTGCCGTAACTTATTTTTAAAATGTGTTTTTCAATTAAAAGACACATCAAGATTGTTTACCTAATTTCTAATGCTAAAAAAAACGAACTATAGTGCGAAGCCGGTCGCTAGTTATTTAATAAAATATTATATTGTGATTTTTATATTTTTCTTATAAAATTCACAATTTCACTTCAACAATTCTTCATTTTTCTATTAATTCTCAGACTCCGGCACGGTTAGAAAGTTGGAAAAAGTCGTTAGGAATTGCATTAAAAGCAAATGATTATATTTGCCATCTTCATTTTAAAGAAGAAAATATAAATATGTACGAAAAGTTAACTATTAAAGGAGAGCTCAAATATATTCCTACACAAAGAAAAACGCTTAAGGAAGAAGCTGTGCCCACGATCGAGCATCAGTTTATTCCCATTCCCGAACATGAACTCCAAGCCAATACTATTCACATAGAGGAATCTTTCGAACCATACCCCAATCAACCTAAGGACGAGCAGCAACAACAAATCAATGCCGAGCAACAGGAATTATCAGAAGATCAAAATGATTCTAATAATTTAATGGATTATGAAATGATACAACAGGACTTTGCGGAACCATTGTTTAGTCAATATCAGGATACTAATGTAACAATTAATCCAATAGAGAATTTTAAAAGTAAGTTTCGGGCATTTTCGTTGTTGCCGCCTTTTTGGCTACATGCAGAAAATCCTAATGGGCTGGAATTTATGCGAATGGATCCAAAAACTCAGAAGATTAAACATCATATACGTTTAAACGATGATCTAACTGTCACTGTAAGTGTTTATTAATGTAACAATAAAATTCGGTTGGCATGATTTGAATTTGTAACGAAACATAATTGCTATTTAATTGCAGGTAATTTTTCCCAATAATGAACAATTGCCACTAAAGGAGAAAATTAATTCATATAACAACACCTACGATTACTTAAAATCGGTTGAAAGATGGCCTTTGTGCGTTGGTACTCAGATTGACGACAATAAGTAAGTTTTGGTAGATTGTTAACCAAGGGATGAACGCAGTGAGAGTATAGTCCGAGGCTAAAATGATGCCATTCACCCGAGTTAAACACTCTACTTTTCATTTCGAATACGAGGAACCTAGCCCCAAAGCTTGTACTATGGGTGTAGGCGATAATACAACTGTTTGCAGTCGTCTTATGAATATATATACCATAATGTAACAGTTGTATTTAAAATAAAAGGATAACTCGTAAGCCTAATAACTTTGATTTTATTTAACATTTTTGTCATTAAAAATATTGTATGTAACGGTACATTAAATAGGTCTTAATTCTTGAACCTATCCTATTAAAACTCGACTTTTATGTGTATTTTAAGAACCCTTATTATGTAGGTACCTGTAGATTAAAGCACTATTTATACATAAACAATGGTACAGGAGAATAATAAAAGATAAAAACGAATTTATCTAATATATAATTACATCAATTTTCAGATTTTGTAAAGGTGTGATTATTGGTGATGATACTTACGAAAGAAATCAACAGTACCCAAGATGTAAATCTTGTCGAATATTACGAAATCGTTTGCAGAACCGTAATTCCACTTCAACTCTATTACAAAAAATGGCAGAAGCTAAACGGCGCGCTTCAAATCTTGTACATAAATGCAAGCGTCTGAAGAGGACGGTAAGTCTTATGCCGGCTACATACGTAACGATAAATCGTTGCGATAAAACTGTGCAGTCCGACTGTGCAGATAAATCGAACCGTGTGTATGACAAATCGTTACGATAATCGACAATCGGACAATCGGACTGCACAGTTTTATCGCAACGATTTATCGTTACGTATGTAGCCGGCATTAAAGCCGTAACAGACTACCGCACCGCGCCACGACCTTGATGGTGCGGTTAAAATATCTCTTTCACGCTCCAAATTATAGCTACATCCTTAGCCCCCTCCAGACTATGCGCGTGAATCGCGGGCGAAGCCGCGAACGCGAGTGTGGAGTCGATTTCGCAGGTCTGCGTTCTGGACACAATCCTACCCAACGAGGCGGACTACGAGGCGGCCTACAAGGTAGGAGTGTGAATGTGGGGCTTAAGGCCTGGTAAGCCCAGGCCCGAGGTGGCTAGATAACAGAGGTGGCAGTCTATATGATGCGTACTGAGACAGGGGCGGCTAGTTTTACTGCACAAGGAAATCCTAAATTAAATAAATCACTTTATGAAAATTTTTAATAAAATTTCAAAAAACTGACAGCGCACTTCACTCAGTCAATAAGGTCTAAATTCATGTTAGTTCCCGGTGCTACCTACTAGCGCCACCGGAGAGATTTCGAACTATTCTTTATACTGACAGCTGGACACTTTTACAACCGTCTTATCATAAAAGATAGCTCTCCTTTACTTCTACACTCCATAGGCTCGCGTTTCGATCTCTGACATCTGCCACTACAATAAAAATCAAGAAAAACCAATGCTGACACACGTCAGCGACCACCACAACCAAAATTGTATAAAAACACAAAATGAAATCAATCTGGTTCCTACTATTTTTGACCGTCGTGTTGGCGAGCCAACCCACAGGTCGGAAGGGCGTGGTACCCGTACTCACCTTGGACCCTAGAAAGAGGGTTCTGGCTGCCAACAAAACTAAGACCAATCTGAAGGTCAGTATTTTCTTGAGTTATTTTTCAATTTAGTAGTTCCGCGAAATTTCAAAAGCGTACTCTCATTCGAAAGCAATCTTTTGACAATTTTGCTTCCAGTAGAAGAGTTAGAGAAAAGTACCTCTTAGGCTGACTTGCACCATTCCACTAACCCGGGGTAAAGCGGTTAATCCTGAAGTTACCATGGTTACCAGTACAATTTGACACTGGGTTAACAGTTTAACCGCTTAACCCTGGGTTAGTGGGATGGTGCAAGTCGGCCTTAGGTACCTATTCATTTTCGTCTTTGGTTGCACATACCTGTCATTTTTGCATAATACCCAAAGGGTAAAAACTAAGGCCCGCTAAGACTCCGCTGTTCATCTGTCTGTCTGTCTGTCTGTCACCATGCTGTTATCTCATGATCCGTGATAACTAGAAAGTTGAAATTTTCACAGATGTATTTCTGTTGCCGCTGTAACAACAAATATGGGCCAGTCATCTTAAGCCTAAAAAGGGGGTCAACCTCGGAATGAGAGATAATAAGCTGGAAACTCGTATACACCTTCGTTATGACGTGTTAAAGGTCCTCTTAAAAGTCGACGCATAGATCGTGTGCGCGTCAGAAGTTATTCAAGGTCAAATGTCACAAAAATCGGTTTTTCGCGGATATCAAAATTTCTATGGCTCCGATGTTTTTTACATGTAGGTAAGAATTGTAGAGCATATAATTTGCGACAAATTAGGTATCAAACATTTTTTCATGCGATTAGCCGCTTTCAAGATATACGGCATAGAAGGCGCAGCGGCAGGCCAAACTCACTATGATGAGGTCAATCGTGAATATCGGTGAATAATACCTTCTACAAAGTTATTTAATTATCCTTTATTGATCATATCCAGATTTTAAAAGTTGTCTGTCCTGTAGAAAATATCAAAATTAGGACAAATTGTTATTGTAAGTAGTAAAGTACCTGCGAAGATATTGGTTTGCCTTTTAGTTCCAGAGAAAATCCAACATTATTCCCATACGCTCCGGATCCAAATTTTTCGAATAAAATATAATAAATATTTTTTTCGACCAAACATTTATATTCAAAGCTTAATAAACCTGTAGAGCTGTTAAATCTTCCACCGATAACTATAGCAGCCCATCAGCGTATAAACCGTACATATTACCATGTACAAACATGGTTAGGGAATGACTTAGAACCCCAAGAATGGGATTGGATGCTTCAAAACGAATTCATGGAGCCAATAACAACAAAATTAGCACCAGCTCCAGATGAGCTACTAAATACCATTTTTTTTATACCACATCGGTGGCAAACAAGCATACGGCCCGCCTGATGGTAAGCAGTCACCGTAGCCTATGAACGCCTGCAACTCCAGAGGTGTTACATGCGCGTTGCCGACCTTTTAAAAACCTGTACACTCCTTTTTTGAAGAACCCCATACTGTAGAACCCCCTCGGGAAAACCTCGGGAGGGAGCTCATTCCACAGCCGGAGCGTCCGCGGGAGGAAATTCCTCTTAAATCGCACAGTACGCGACCATTTAGGTTCTAGGGTGTGAGGATGAACACCCTGCCGACGGCGAGCGGTGCGGTGATAGAAAGCGGCCGTTGGCATCATGTCAAATAGTTCCTCAGAGCACAACCCATTGTACAAGCGGTAGAACACACACAAGGAGGCAAAGTCTCTCCTTAGACTTAAAGGTTCAATACCGCGTGTGAGTTTGGGATCATCGACGATTCGCACAGCGCGCCTTTGGACTGAGTCGAAGGGTCCAAGCTGGCATCCAGGTGCTCCTGCCCAAAGGTGACAGCAGTACTCCATATGGGGTCTGACTTGCGATTTATAAAGCAGCAGTCTTTGCTCCGGAGTAAAGTATCGCCTCGCTTTATTGAGCACACCGAGTTTTTTGGATGCCAGCGCAGCCTTACCTTCCAGGTGGGTGACCATATTTTGCAATTGTAAAAAGGACTGTGGTCCACACTGTTTGTGCAGAAAATCGGGGTTGAAATGATCTTTAGCTTGTGGCCAGTGCAATGGCAAACAGGCTTGTGTATTAATGCGGCTTCATTGCAAAGCGATCCCGATGAAGAAAGTGCATTTGACCCAGATTTGACAATAGATGATAAATTGATAAAGATGACGTTGAAAATGAAAATAATTGAACCTCAAACGGTAGGGATTTTGATCTTTGTTTCACGGTGATCGACTACTCTTCTAGACGATTGTAACAAATAATTGCCGTATTTTTGCCGTAACTTATTGTTACGTAACTTATAATTACATATTTGCCGTAACTTATTTTTAAAATGTGTTTTTCAATTAAAAGACACATCAAGATTGTTTACCTAATTTCTAATGCTAAAAAAAACGAACTATAGTGCGAAGCCGGTCGCTAGTTATTTAATAAAATATTATATTGTGATTTTTATATTTTTCTTATAAAATTCACAATTTCACTTCAACAATTCTTCATTTTTCTATTAATTCTCAGACTCCGGCACGGTTAGAAAGTTGGAAAAAGTCGTTAGGAATTGCATTAAAAGCAAATGATTATATTTGCCATCTTCATTTTAAAGAAGAAAATATAAATATGTACGAAAAGTTAACTATTAAAGGAGAGCTCAAATATATTCCTACACAAAGAAAAACGCTTAAGGAAGAAGCTGTGCCCACGATCGAGCATCAGTTTATTCCCATTCCCGAACATGAACTCCAAGCCAATACTATTCACATAGAGGAATCTTTCGAACCATACCCCAATCAACCTAAGGACGAGCAGCAACAACAAATCAATGCCGAGCAACAGGAATTATCAGAAGATCAAAATGATTCTAATAATTTAATGGATTATGAAATGATACAACAGGACTTTGCGGAACCATTGTTTAGTCAATATCAGGATACTAATGTAACAATTAATCCAATAGAGAATTTTAAAAGTAAGTTTCGGGCATTTTCGTTGTTGCCGCCTTTTTGGCTACATGCAGAAAATCCTAATGGGCTGGAATTTATGCGAATGGATCCAAAAACTCAGAAGATTAAACATCATATACGTTTAAACGATGATCTAACTGTCACTGTAAGTGTTTATTAATGTAACAATAAAATTCGGTTGGCATGATTTGAATTTGTAACGAAACATAATTGCTATTTAATTGCAGGTAATTTTTCCCAATAATGAACAATTGCCACTAAAGGAGAAAATTAATTCATATAACAACACCTACGATTACTTAAAATCGGTTGAAAGATGGCCTTTGTGCGTTGGTACTCAGATTGACGACAATAAGTAAGTTTTGGTAGATTGTTAACCAAGGGATGAACGCAGTGAGAGTATAGTCCGAGGCTAAAATGATGCCATTCACCCGAGTTAAACACTCTACTTTTCATTTCGAATACGAGGAACCTAGCCCCAAAGCTTGTACTATGGGTGTAGGCGATAATACAACTGTTTGCAGTCGTCTTATGAATATATATACCATAATGTAACAGTTGTATTTAAAATAAAAGGATAACTCGTAAGCCTAATAACTTTGATTTTATTTAACATTTTTGTCATTAAAAATATTGTATGTAACGGTACATTAAATAGGTCTTAATTCTTGAACCTATCCTATTAAAACTCGACTTTTATGTGTATTTTAAGAACCCTTATTATGTAGGTACCTGTAGATTAAAGCACTATTTATACATAAACAATGGTACAGGAGAATAATAAAAGATAAAAACGAATTTATCTAATATATAATTACATCAATTTTCAGATTTTGTAAAGGTGTGATTATTGGTGATGATACTTACGAAAGAAATCAACAGTACCCAAGATGTAAATCTTGTCGAATATTACGAAATCGTTTGCAGAACCGTAATTCCACTTCAACTCTATTACAAAAAATGGCAGAAGCTAAACGGCGCGCTTCAAATCTTGTACATAAATGCAAGCGTCTGAAGAGGACGGTAAGTCTTATGCCGGCTACATACGTAACGATAAATCGTTGCGATAAAACTGTGCAGTCCGACTGTGCAGATAAATCGAACCGTGTGTATGACAAATCGTTACGATAATCGACAATCGGACAATCGGACTGCACAGTTTTATCGCAACGATTTATCGTTACGTATGTAGCCGGCATTAAAGCCGTAACAGACTACCGCACCGCGCCACGACCTTGATGGTGCGGTTAAAATATCTCTTTCACGCTCCAAATTATAGCTACATCCTTAGCCCCCTCCAGACTATGCGCGTGAATCGCGGGCGAAGCCGCGAACGCGAGTGTGGAGTCGATTTCGCAGGTCTGCGTTCTGGACTCCACACTCGCGTTCGCGGCTTCGCCCGCGATTCACGCGCATAGTCTGGAGGGGGCTCTTAACGCACGTACGGCGACCACCTTACGACTATCGATACGTGCGCCGCACCGCACTAAAGTCGCGGTATGGTGCGGTAGTCTGTTACGGCTTTTTATCAAAAACATATTAAATAAATAAATATTAGGGAACATCTAAAGGCCCCTGTACACAATGGGCCAGCGCCGGCCAGGCCAAGGGACGCTGCCATGCGGTAGAATGAGGTAGCAATATCACTTGCTCCCTCTAACGCATAAATGCGTCCCCCAGACTGGCCCACGCTGGCCCATTGTGTACTGGCCTTTACACAGGTCAACCTAGCCCCAAACTAAGCAAAAGTTGTACTATGGGTACTAGGCGACGCTATAATATACTGTATTTGTATAATTGAAGACGTAAAATAATACAAAAAGAAACTTGAGCAAGAAGTTTTCATACATATTTTTCGAAATCATTTCGAAGTCCCTTAAGGCGTATCCAGATTAGTAAATTTTTCGCCAATCTGATTCAATTGCCCGATCGAATCAGGATCGAAGTGCGGATGCAAATACCAATTTGGCTCGCCGAATTCAACCGCCGATAATGACCGATATTACCGATAAAATGAAGTGCAGATGCAAGAATACCAATTTGTGAGGCCAGTCTGGATACCATTTCTGGATTTTTTCAATGTAGAGGGCTCTAATATCACCATAAATCTAAAATTAGAGATTGACGCCAATTTCATTTCTGATAAAATCAACCGATTTTATCAGTCCCGTCTGGATACCACTTTACTTAGCTGTTGTTTTTTATTCGCACACCCGCTTATAGACCAACAAGAAATTGTAGAAATTAAAAAGTGGCAACATCGTAGTGTCGTCCCTTTCAAATCAATCTAAGAAAACGGGACGACACTACGATGTTGCCACATTTTAATTACTACAATATCTTTTCGGCTTATAACTTTATACATTGTACCTACTTGAGTAACGAATTTCATATCGACCGTTCATATAATTGCAGAATATCCAATTAAGAGAGAAAATTTCCTTGGCTAAGGCGCAGTGTGCAAAGAAATCGGATACCGTAGTACAAGCATCTATTTCAAAACTACCTGAAGAATTTCAAAATGCCGTGAGATCATGTTTTGAAGCCGCGAAAAAAAATAATACAAAAGGTCGTCGATATACGTTAGAATGGATTTATGAGTGCATGTTGATACGTATAAAAAGCAGGAATAAAAAATCGCTTACAAGTTAACACCAGCGCATTTGAAACCGAAAGGTTTTCAAGTAATGAATGTTCCTCTTGCAACTGAAGTATGTACCTATAAATATAATCAATAATTTTCATTGATTGTCCGGATTTATTTCGTAGGACTTTCGGCTCATCAAAACTAATATTATTAATATTATAAAAACAGGTGTTTGGTCACGAAATTTCGGTCGCCATGGCTCACTATCAACCCTATTGCGAGGAATTGAAGGATTCAACTGCAACACAAAAATTTATTGATCTTGTATTCAATTTGATACAAGCTATGTCTTCGCGTATACCAAGAGATGCTCTGTACGTGAATGAAAATTGCAGACGAAGAAAGGTAAGAAATAGTTGGCGATTAAAATTAAGGTCAATGCGGAGAAGACCGTCTATCAGCTAAGTCCGTCTACTCACTATAACATTTAAGGGAAGACCGTCATAAAGAAAGACCGGCCGGACGGTGCCTTAAACCAGAAGTAGCCAACCTTTTAATGTATTTTTGTTAGTAGATACCTCTTATAGTGAAGAATAATTTATGCCGATTATAATTAGAATTAATATAATTATGCGTTGCTGGTAGTGAATATTATGTGTTAATGTTAATATGCCGGAACCGCCACCGCCTCGCAACCTGAATATATCCCTTGGCACCTATACAGCCTATACTGTAATTTTTAGTTTAATATAAAAATTAGGAACATTTAAAAATTTGTATGGAATATATTTTTTGCTCCTTACTAATAATATCTGTAAATGTCTACTACTGACTATAATTTTGTGTAGAGAAGCGGCCGTCCCCTTTCCTCTTAATATTTCATTGTATAGCTTTGAAGCTTGTTTACTTAATGAAGAAATACTTTTTTCAGGCAATCCAGGAATTTTTAGAATTCCTTGCAGACTGGGAAAAGCTCGAAAAAAAAATACCTGTGTCAAGGAGCACGTTAACTGGATTAAAAGTAACTTTACACTTGAAATTTTGGATATGCTGAATGTTGCATGTGATTACAAGTATTTGATGACAGCAACCCTATCTCAAGATCCGTTGGAGGTAATTAATAATTACTAATTATGTAATCCAATGAATATGAATCTGCTTGTATGGAATCTGCATCATGTATGCTGCCTTACTTTTGGAGAAAGTCCAGAAAGCCTTTTTAAAAATAAAAAATAAATTATAATTCATTAATTCAAGCTAATTATACTCATATTTTTACATTATTTACATTTTGATTACACAACATTAATAACATTACATTTAAATATAATCTACTAAAATTAACAATAAAATTTAAAAATTTACAAATCACATTAAAGAATAATGATATACAATATATACACAAAAACACAACAATACATACAAAACTAACCTACACCTGTCCTTACATGCCTGTTGCAACAGTGCACAATATAAGGACAATCAAGCCGATCTGCGATCATCGCCAGGACAGTGTTGGCGCTGGCCCGCACGCGCCGCACCAGCGCAGCTGCGCGCACGCGCATGATGGCGTGGAAACAGGCCGTGTGGGCCCCGCGAACATGCCCGAAGCGCTACAGTAGCGGGGCAGCCCCAACACCGCCCTGAATGCGTTATTGTACTGGACGCGGAGCGCGTTGTACGCTCTTTGCGTGTAGTCCGCCCACAGGCCACACGTGTACAGCGACGTGCAGTACGCTTTGAAAAGCGTTATCTTCACGTCACTACTACAACGAGCAAACCTGCGAGCCAACATGTTCGCCCTTACGCACAACGCCCTCCGCTCCCGCTCCATATCCACATCATCCTTGAGGTCCGCAGTAACAATATGCCCTAGGTACTTGAAACTCTGTACTCTGTCTAAGAGAGCTCCGTTAAGCATGACAGGTGGCACATATTTTTTTAGGATACAGTTCCTACCTAGTCCATATACTTAATGTACCCATCAATATATTTCTGCCTGGTGTTTTTGGGTTTAATTCTTTTGAAATGAGGCGTAACTTTGGGCTGTGGACGTTTTTTATCGCTTACCTTCTTTCTAATGCTAAAAAAACGAACATAGCCATATAAATATTAGTACTATTATAAATGCAAAAGTGTGTCTGTTACCTCTTCACGCTTAAACCGCTGAACCAATTTAGATAAAATTATGGAGATAGTTTGAGACCCGAGGTCCTATATTTTTTATTGAATAATAATTTTGACTTGTTTTCAGAGATTTTTCTCCGTCATGAGATATTCGTGTGGAGGAAACGATCACCCTGATCCCAAAATGTTTGCACAAGTTTACCGATTGGCGTCTTGTTTTTCCCTAATACGCCCTCCGAAAGGTTGTAACGTTTCCGGCAAAGATATGCTGAAGAACTTACTAGGAGCAAAGGATATGGTAACTGGTTCAAACGAGGCTAAGCAAGCATGGCTGGAAAGCCTCGACCATATACTAGATAATGGTGAACCATTGATTGATGGTTATGAAGACCATGACTACAACGAGGCTGTCACCAGTGACGCGGTGCAGTCTTACATTGCTGGGTACATCGTCCGCAAATTGCGAAAAATCGTAAAATGCAATAATTGTTTGAAACTCATACAAATGAGTCCCAATGAGGGAAAAATGTTAATGAGAAACGACGTAATCGATAAAATGGATTTATACGGCGGGTTAATTTATGCTAGTGACGATCTATTCAATCTGACCAAAATGATAGAGAAATGTGTGTTAAGAGCAATAAGCAAAGCTTTAACCAATATGGAGACGATCAGTGAAATTACGCAAGAATTACAAAAAGAAACATTGATAAAAGTTGGATGTGCCGACCATTCCAAACAAGTATCAAAAAAAATTATCGATATGTACGTAGTTATGCGAGCCCACTTTCTGGCAAAATATGAAAATAAACGTTACGACGCAGCCAAAACCAAAACTAAAATGAACAGGAAAAATGCCAAGTTATTGTCTTAATTACTAGTAGTTCGCCCCGAACTAAGAACTCGTATTCGCTGAAAACTACCGCGCAGCGCGCACACTCAGGTTTTGATTTCCAACTCAATCTCACTAGTGATACCTACTAATACTTTATATACGAGATTACCGCCACGTGGGATGTTGACTCGACGATCATTGTTGCGATAGTCGTCTCGGTTTTTTTTCCGTCATGAGATATTCGTGTGGAGGAAACGATCACCCTGATCCCAAAATGTTTGCACAAGTTTACCGATTGGCGTCTCGTTTTTCCCTAATACGCCCGGTTGTAATGTTTCCGGCAAGGATTTGCTGAAGAACTTACTAGGAGCGAAGGATCTGGTAACCATTGATTCATGGTTATGAAGACCATGATTACAACGAGGCTGTAAACCAGTGACGCGGTTCAGTCTTACATTGCTGGGTACATCGTCCGCAAATTGCGAAAAATCGTAAAATGCAATAATTGTTTAAAACTCATACAAATGAGTCCTAATGAGGGAAAACTGTTAGTGAGAAACTACGTAATCGATAAAATGGATTTATACGGCGGGTTAATTTATGCTAGTGACGATCTATTCAATCTGACCAAAATGATAGAGAAATGTATGTTAAGAGTAATAAGCAAAGCTTTAACCAATATGGAGACGATCAGTGAAATTACGCAAGAATGACTAAAAGGAGCATTGATAAAAGTTGGATGTGTCGACCATTTCAAACATATATTAAAAAATGTTATCGATATGTACGTAGTTATGCGAGCCCACTTTCTAGCAAAATATAAAAATAAACGTTACGCCGCAGCCAAAACCAAAACTAAAATGAATAGGATAAATGCCAAGTTATTGTCTTAATTACTAATAGTTCGCCCCGAACTAAGAACTCGCATTCGCTGAAAACTACCGCGCAGCGCGCACACTCAGGTTTTGATTTCCAACTCAATCTCACTAGTGATACTTAGGTAAGTAATACTTTATATACGAGATTACCGCCATGTGGGATGTTGACTCGACGATCATTGTTGCGATAGTCGTCTCAGCGGACGGTCTCATAGCGAAGAGTCTCGACCAACGCCTAGAGACTGGATCAAGGGTCAGATGCAGGCAAATTGTGACAAAACATTCGCTGATGTTAACAAGAAATAACTCAAAATGTAGTCAATATGATGGGTGCTGAGAAAGGGGCGGCTACAGGGCCTGGGGCCTAGGGCGGCAAAGACTGCAAATCCGCCACTACATTATACATATATAAAAATGTGTTCGAGTGTTTTTTTTTGTTTTGTGTTTTTATATTTTACTTTTATATTAATATTAAAAACGAAAAACAAAAAAGAGCCTTTTATTTCTCGCCGGTAAAACAAACACAATATTATAAACTTAAATTTACATTAGGTTTAGTATTACAATAATATTTAATATTCCTCAAATCAATGTTCTATTATGCTTGGTTATGTAATAAGTAGTAAGTAATTATATTTTTTTCGTGTAATTTATTCTGCAACAACCCCTCCTGTGAGGGTGAAGGCCTCCTCCAGTGATGCTGGTCATCACAATTTCTGTTCTCTATCTTTTTCAACTTACATATGTATATCAATATTAATTTATATATTGGTATTAAATACCTACAAATACAAATAATAAAAAGCTAATAAATACTCTTATCGGGATTCGAACCCGCGACCTCCTGCTTCATAAGCGGGGTCACTACCGACAAGGCTAAAAGACCGTCAAAAATTGGTTCGCGATGCACAGTGGCGCCGCGGCGCGGCCTATTTAATGTTTTTGAGGGACACTTTTTAATACATGAAGATTGTTTTCCTCATCTCTACCTTCCATACGCGAGCCGGTAGCCGGCCAGATACGAAAAAGTACCTGGGTAGAATTAGTGCAAGTGTTATTTAAAACGCCAAACTCGCACCAAGAACAGTCTACAGCGGATTTTATAGCTTATAGCCCACGCAGTGTGTCGTCATAATTTCATAGACGTTTGACGTAAAAGAACCGGGCAAGTGCGAGTCGGACTCGCGCACGAAGGGTTCCGTACCATAATGCAAACAAAAAAACAAAAAAAAGCAAAAAAAAAACGGTCACCCATCCAAGTACTGACCACTCCCGACGCTGCTTAACTTTGGTCAAAAATCACGTTTGTTGTATGGGAGCCCCATTTAAATCTTTATTTTATTCTGTTTTTAGTATTTGTTGTTATAGCGGCAACAAAAATACATCATCTGTGAAAATTTCAACTGTCTAGGTATCACGGTTCGTGAGATACAGCCTGGTGACAGACGGACGGACGGACGGACGGACGGGCGGACGGACGGACGGGCGGACGGACGGACGGACGGACGGACAGCGAAGTCTTAGTAATAGGGTCCCGTTTTACCCTTTGGGTACGGAACCCTAAAAATAACACTTGCACTGCGTGGGCTAGAGTCAGATCAAGAATAGTCTGCAGCGGATTTGATAGCCCACGCCAAAGAGTAAAGTAAGTATAATTGGCCCACGCAGTGAAAGTGTTATTTTAAACGTCAAACTTGTAAAATGACCAAAGAATTATATGACAAGCGCAAGCGAATCCTAGGTCTATGAAAATGACACTTGCACTGCGGGGGCTATCAAATCCGCTGCAGACTTTTTTTGGACCGACTCTATCAAATTCGCTGCAGAATTATCTTGGTTTAACTCTATGTTAATAAGATTATGTTATGGAGTGTAGAAGTAACTCTCTACCTTCCATAATATTTTCTTAAAATTATTTATGGTACAGTCATCTGCAATAATATGTTACCTACTTATTACCCTTCGAAGACCGTAAAATTATGTCAAACGCTCTTATGGCTCTACAAATCAGATCGTGTCAGATATTTTTGCGGCCTTCGTTGTGTAACATAATTATTGTACAAGAATTAACAGCTGTGTAATCAAATCAGCTGTGCTTTATCTAGAACTGATCTACAAACCAAGATTCTAAAAGCTGGTATCGTCTTGGGTCGTCCCGTTCATTTTTCGTCAATCGTCGGTGGCTTTCAATGTAGAATGAGTGACGAAAGCAGAATAGGACTAATTTAAGAACTTGACGTAAAACGAATGGGACGACCCAAGACGATACCTAAAAGCTGCTGCAAAGGCGGAGATGAGATGAGAGCACGCACTTTCCCTATTCCAGCGGTCAGCAAACCACAGCTCTTTGGAGCACGCGGGTCTTTGACAATGGCGGATCTTTACGTCACCCATCACCACTGAAAACAATATTTGTGTCGCTTAACTTCAAACTCGGGTAAATCCATTCGAACCTCTCAGCAAACATCTATCCTATTACCCGGGGCCACACAGAGCGAGCATACGCGCGAGGCATTTTCCTCGCGCACAAGATGGCTAGTGTAGACGTGCCTCGCGCGCGCCGCCTCGGCAGAGTACAGTGATGGTACAGTGTTTACACTGGCCGCTTTGAGCGCAAGGAAATTGCCTCGCGCGTATGCTCGTTTTGTGTGAACCCGGCTATTACCTTCTTAATACCAAAATCGCATAATCTGACACATGGATTTATCCGAGTTTGAAGTTAAGCGACTCATTTGCGGCTCTTTAAGGTTCCTCAAACTGGTGGTTTCTAGTGCAGTTGACTCTTCTCCTTAAAAGTTTGCTGACGCCTGCCTAACCTAACCTAACTAGAAAACACGTCTAGTAAGTAATCGGTTCGATCGAAATAAAACAATAAGCTAAGTTCGATCATTTATTTTATCATACATGTAAATACATACAAAATTGACATCGCAAAGTTACAAATAAGTTACAAGTTACTTGAGAGCCTCCACATCTCACTCAATGTTAGCAAGACATTTTTGGAGTTTTACGAAATGAAACCTTCAATAGAATTTTCCTATAAGCCCGCTCCACACTCGTGCGTGAATCGCGCCGCGAAGCCGCGAACGCGAGTGTGGAGCGGGCTATAGAGCAACGTACGCGTTGGAGGGTCTGCCATTTTGTGGCCTGGGCTAAAACCGCGAAAATCGAAGTTCGCAAATTGCGGGCATTTTTCTCTGTCACTCTAATTACGCCTTCATTGGAGTAAAAGAGAAAGATCCCCGCAATTTGCGAATTTCGGTTTTCGGTTCGGTTTCAAACAAACATGTAAGTACCTACATTGCCAAAGCAAGTGCTATTATCTACCGTTCTCGTGCGTTTTCTTGTGCATAGTGGTTCTGCCACCTTGTGGGCTACATCAGAAGCATAAACTTCTGACGACTTCTGTGCTGCCCCTATCATAGTCTATGCACGCTCAAGAGACACTGCGAGGTGCCCAGAGCGGCTACCGCGAAAACCGAAATTCGCAAATTGCGGGGATCTTTATTTTTATCTAATACATACCTTCAAACGAGCTATATACAGGGCGTCCCACGGCTATGCCACATGGAGGGAAAGTACCCTGAATATTGTAGATAGAACATTTTACTGAAAGAAGACATTATTTTAATTTAAAAAACAATTTAAACTGCATTTATAGATTTTTAAATAATTACATGGTTGAACCGGGAATCGAACCCGCTACACGAGAAAAAAAAATCAACCTGTAGCTTTATCATACCGATCGAAAGGCTTCATCATAGTGATTATTTTTTTCTAAATAACATAGTGTCAGAAATAAAAGGAAGCCCATGAATTTTAACATTTTTAACTCAAAATTAATCAATTTAATTTATCAAATGCTCAAAATGAGTCTCATTCTGTTGAATACAAAGCAGAACTCTTTTGATTATTTGGCTAAATTTCACTTCAAATGTTAAAATTCATGGTCTTCCTTTTGCTTCTGACACTATGTTATTTAGCAAAAAATAATCCTTATGATGAAGCCTTTCGATCGGTTTGATAAAGCTACAGGGTGATTTTTTTCTCGTGTAGCGGGTTCGATGCCCGATTCAACCATGTAATTATTTAAAAATCTATGAATGCAGTTTAAAATGTTTTTTAAATTAAAGTAATGTCTTCTTTCAGTAAAATGTTCCATCTCCAATATTCAGGGGACTTTCCCTCCATGTGGCATAGCCGTGGGACGCCCTGTATATATATATTTCGGGGATCTCGGAAACGGCTCTAACGATTTCGATGAAATTTGCTATATGGGGAGTTTTGGGGGGCGATAAATCGGTCTAGCTAGGTCTTATCTCTGGAAAACCGCGCATTTTTGAGTTATGATATGTTTTCCGAGCAAAGCCCGGTCTCCCGGATATTAATTTATTACTAAAGAATTTAGCTATTTTTAGCTTAGGTACAGTCGCCATCATATATATCGGAGCGGCCAAGGTGCTCACAAATATCTGAACACGCCTCTATTGTCAAGGCGTTAGAGTGCTTGTTCAGATATTGTGAACACCTTGGCCGCTCCGATATATCTGATGGCGACTGTACCTATAAGAATTGAGGTTCTCTTGGCAGTGGCATAGTACAATATAATAGAGGTATAAATGGTATTCCTATGCCTAGATGTCCCGTTCTGTAGAAAGCCGCCAGGATTTTAAAGCATTTAAACTGTACTTCAGGCTTTTATGCCAAATGTAGCTACCTATGCATATTTTGCCATGAAAAATTAAAAATATTAAACGTTACGTACGATGCACATTGAGTCCTATTTGTACATATCTAAGGTGTTATAAACTAGATTGCAATAATGTAATGGTATCGTCTTGGGTAGTCCCATTCGTTTTTCGTCAAGTTCTTAAATTAGTCCTACTCTGCTTTCGTCCCCCATTCTACATTCGGTATTTCGGTCGGTGGCTTTCAATGTAGAGTGCGTGACGAAAGCAGAATAGGACTAATTTAAGAACTTGACGAAAAACGAATGGGACGACCGAAGACGATACTAATATAATGGACAAATTATTTAAAGTTGATTTTGTGCTTTCATATAGATCTAGTTTTAATATCGAAATTATGACTAGAAATTATCACATCTGAAAAAATGTTCGGTACAATAACTTCAATAAATTAAATTAATAAAATAATTCATGCAACAAGTAATAAAATTAATTACATAAATATTTTGTCGGCGGCCGATCGTAAGATTAGGCATATCGTGAAATTCCTAGGCACATCGTGAAACGTGAAAATCATTGACTCGCTCCCTGAGTCGACGGAGCCCCGCTTTGCGGGGCTCCTATTTCTAGGCAGTTTGCCCTGCGGGCATCTGAAGCAACCTAACGAACCTATCCTGCCTAAGTATATATTGGTTTAATGTGACTATCCTCAAAACATTACACAGGAACATTACGATCTGCCTGATCTTACGATCGGCCGCCGACATATATATGAGATTTCGTAGGAACATTATGTGTAGGTATCTACTACTACTTTGGAAGGACAGTAGGTTTTGAAGCCATAACATAAAGCAGTTGGACAAAGATAGTTGTGAAATAATGCAGGTTGTAATTAGGTCGATCAACTATTTCTTGTTGTTATTCTGTCCCATCAGCCAGGAGACAATAGTAGCATAGTTTCTTAGAAGGGCTGCTGTACCATGTTCTACAAACGTGCTTAGTAGAGGTCCCATTATGGAAAGGCCTTATAACTACCAAAAAATTCAAGTTTGGTTCATTGAAATACGAAATAACTAGTATTTTAAGAGTGACCCAGGAGACCGTAACCATGGCAACTAGTGACAAAAAAAAGTTGATTCACCCATTTATTAAATAATATGACTTCTTATAGTCTGTATATTCAGGTATTTAAATAAGAGTAAATAAAATCTACCCTCAAATGGCTCCTTAGCTGAAGCGAGTTGAGGGTAGATGAAAACATTATACGATCACATAATGTAGGTTAAAGTCAGGGTTGGGCAAAATACTGGCTTCCACGTATTTCAAATACAAATTACAAAATACATTTTTAAAAGTATTTGAAATACCAAATACAAACTACTTTGGTGACTGGTATTTGAAATACAAAATACAAATTACAGTGTTTAAAATAATGTATTTCAAATACAAAATACAAAATACTTTTAATTCTTTTTGTCTAATCGTTTAGTTTGTTTAACGAATATCCTTTCCTAAAAACGTATAGGGTCATTGCGCTTGTTTTCGTCCAGCTCTAGTTTTCATCCACTTGACGAAATTTGAATATAAACCTACATTGCTGCAAATAGTAAATTAAAAATGAAATATATTATTTGCCTATCTGTCAAGTGGTCGAAAACTAGAGCATGGACGGAAACTACTGTAATGACTCTATCCCCTGGCTGTTGACGAAAAGTTCCGCGCAGAATAACTCGCGCATGGTACATATTTGCCCTCGTACAAGTTGTACATTATATTTTAAAAAAAAACGTTTTTTAAAAATATAATGTACAACTTGTTTAGGATCATAGAATTTAATAAAATGTATTTTGTAGAAATGTATTTTGAAGCTTGAAGTATTTGAAATACAAAATACAAAATACATGTGAGTGCAGTATTTGAAATACCAAATACAAAATACTTTTCCAGGTAGTATTTGAAATACAAATACAAAATACTACAATGTATTTCAAATACGTATTTCAAATACATGTAATTGAAATACTGCCCAACCCTGGTTAAAGTCAGGTCGTTCAGTGACAGATCCAGGCGGTTTTACATTTGGTTGGTTAACCAATAAATGTTATAACTACCTGAAAATGTACAAATTATTAGTTTACTTTTATTTAAATACCTAAAGATGCAGAGTATAGTATAGACAGGAACAACTGGGCGTTGATTATCCATACAATAATCAAAAGAGTAACCAAAATAACATTAACTTCAACGTCGACGACATGCGAAGATTTTTATTACATACAAAGTTGAATGTTACACTTCAGGCCATGTGCCATTAAATATTAGAACAAGATATCAAAATTCACCCACTTTTACAAAATCAATGCTACATTTACATACATTGATGTACCTATATATCTCAGGACTGGCCTTACGGGCTATAAGAATGGGGCCAGTACAGCGGTGTGACATCGCTAGAACGCGATTGGTTGATGAGTTCGCATCACGCACGCGATTGGTTGATGAGTACGCATCACGCGCGCGATTGGTCGCAACTAGTTGCGTTAAGCTTCACGACTGGCTCGAATTAGTGAGTGACACCGCTGAACTGGTACCATTTTTAGTGCCCCTAAGACCAGTCCTTAGATATAATACGTCAATGTTTACATAACCATGTAAATACCGGAAACAATATATACCAAATTCTTGGAAAGCATCACTTACCGTATGCTGGTACGTAAATCCATCAGCGCACTAGCAGTTATGACCCCATGCCGTTGATTTACCGTCTTACCATACCCGTAGTCCACATCGCCTCCTATAGTAACCGTTGAAAATGACGTGGAATTCCTCCTATGAACCATGGAGGGTTTTTTACCGCCACTCAAATACCCGGTTTCTGAAGGGCTAAGTCGAGTCACTGGTTGGAAATAATCTCCATGACAGGAGGAATCCATCCAGCTGCTTTGAGTTTCGAATAGCTTGGTAGCTCGCAAAGGTCGTGATATGGTCTGCTCCGAGCGATGCTCTTTGAGAGGGCGTTCCTTGGGCTTCAATCTGGTCTTCTGGTCTGCGGATATACTGTGTTTGAGGGTGGGTTTAGTGGTGGGGTAAGATTTGGAGAGTTCGGAAGTGTCGTGGTAGCTTTTGCTTGGTTTCGTTGTGTTGGGGGACAGCGGATGAGTCTTGTTGCTGAAAAAAGATAATATCCTTTAAGTCTTAAAATTCCAGCATTTCTCAATTATTTGTAGGTAGCTATTTTTTTTTACTCTTTTCCAGACATAGTTCGATTTATCATACGCGCCACTAGAATTTCAACTTTAACGTTCCGGTTTAAGATTCAAATTAGATTGCACTTTCGGGAAATTTTACTTGTCTTCAAATGAATCATCAAAGCTGGATTAATTGGAATATAATATTTGGATTTTTCGGGAAAACCTTGTAGACTGGTGCGGCCTGGAAAAGCGAGATTTTGTGGCACGAGTGGTGAGAAATACTTTCGTTCTATCCAACATGACAACTCGAAATATATTATTTATGATTGCAAAGGAGTCAAACGACACCCTAGGTGGTCTAGTGTATGTTGCGTTCTCGCGCGCGAGTCCATACTTGAAGTCGCGCTAGATGTATGAAATCGCACGCGAGAACGCAATTCATGCTAAAAACTCGTGCTTTTAGATCGACAGGTGTCGTCTCGGAGAGGGAGGAGCACGTCCGAGGGCAGCGTTCCGTCTCGCTCTGTCGTGGAACACTTACCTCGAGTGTTTCTTGGCAGCGGCATGCCCGTTGCCCTTGGCCATGATGCTGTACAGCTTGTTTCTGTAATCGTCCACGGAGAGCTGCTTGTCGTCTCGCAGAGGAAGGAGTACATCCGAGGGCAGCGTGGGTTCGTCTCGCTCGCGATGGAATCTGATACGAAAACCAATTATGTAGATACACTTTTGGAGGAATTCATAGGAGTTTCAGAACATTAAGAGCCCATCAACTTTGCCCAGCAGTGGGACACACACATAGACTAATAAAAAAAAAAACTTTTCCCAGCGGTGTCCCGAACTAAAACTCACTTGGCAACGTATTCATGGTCCAAAGCCTTCTCCGCGCTCAGTCTCTTGGTAGGATTGAACAGCAAGAGTCTCTGCACCATATCGGCCGCGTCTTTAGGGGCACAGGAGAGCAGGTTAGTGAGCGTGGGCCCGCTGCTGCTGGAGGCTTGCTCGCGGATCAGGGCGGAGCCGTAGCCGTTGCAAATGGAAGCGATATCTGGATAAAATAGTTATTTACGATACAAGTGCGGAAAGGAGGAATTTAGTTACCTATTCGCACGTGTATCGTACAACGTTTTACAGTAGATATGGCCCTTTAAACTTTTGACATCGCACGAAAAGTGCTATTTTACGCACTAGTGCGGGAAAATAGGACCATATGTACTGTAATATATATTAAGGGCTGATTTAGACGGCGCGAGAACTCACATGCGATTTTGTTACATTGTGGACTGTTGGTTGCGTCCAATTCAACCGACCGATCAATGTAATGAAAGTCGCATGCGAGTTCTCGCATCGTCTAAGTGAGCCCTAAAGGAAAAAAATTACGCTTCGGCAGGACGTGAACCCGCTCGTAGACGTATAATTCTGGTTGTTAAAAAAATTATATAGGTAATTTGGTTAGTTAATCAGTCAATTAATCAATAGAAACAATAATATATACTTAAACTATAATTATAAACAGAAACCGAAGAGGTCTCTTTCTTCAGTCAGTTTCAAAAGTAGCGGATCAGACTACGCGCCAAAAGTATCTACCACTGTAGGTTACCTTCTTGTGAAGGCCGTGGCAGGGCCGCCATGATACGTTCCACCTGGTTGACGGTGGAGGTGCCCGGGAACAACGGGTGGCCTGTCAGCATCTCCCCGAGGATACAGCCGAGTGACCACATGTCGATGCCTTTGGTGTAGCTGTAAACATGTCAAAGTATCTACCACTGTAGATTACCTTCTTGTGAAGGCCGCGGCAGGGCCGCCATGATACGTTGCACCTGGTTGACGGTGGAGGTGCCCGGGAACAACGGGTGGCCAGTCAGCATCTCCCCGAGGATACAGCCGAGTGACCACATGTCGATGCCTTTGGTGTAGCTGTAAACATGTCAAAGTATCTACCACTGTAGATTACCTTCTTGTGAAGGCCGCGGCAGGGCCGCCATGATACGCTCCACCTGGTTGACGGTGGAGGTGCCCGGGAACAACGGGTGGCCTGTCAGCATCTCCCCGAGGATACAGCCGAGTGACCACATGTCGATGCCTTTGGTGTAGCTGTAAACATGTCAAAGTATCGACCACTGTAGGTTACCTTCTTGTGAAGGTCGCGGCAGGGCCGCCATGATACGCTCCACCTGGTTGACGGTGGAGGTGCCCGGGAACAACGGGTGGCCTGTCAGCATCTCCCCGAGGATACAGCCGAGTGACCACATGTCGATGCCTTTGGTGTAGCTGTAAACATTACATCACATAGAAAGTAATTTAATGTCTTTTACGCGGCAATAGGTATCAGAGTTGCCAATGAAAATTTTATTTGAAATCATTAAGGTCTTATTTACAGCGTACGCTATTACACTTATGTAAACTTTCTTAGTGCTGTCGCCATAAGGAATAAATAGAAGTAAACAACTGACAAACTTTTACTAAGCCACATGCCAATACCATATATAAGACTTAAATTACACTTTTATGGTTTGGTGACCCATACGGCATCCATCCATACGGCATTACAATATAAAAAACAACGAAGCTCTAAACAGTCTACACTTACTTCCGACTAGCTATAAGTATCTCAGGCGCCCTGTACCAGCGCGTAGCTACGTAATCGGTCAGACAGGGGTCTGCGCTCTCGCCACCCGAGTACAGACTCGATACTGAGCGGGCCAACCCGAAGTCTGCTAGTTTTACTCTGCGAAAAAAATAAGTCGGCTCTTATGTGGAACATAAAGACTAGAGATGCACCGGATATCCGATTACTATCCGGTATCCGGCCTATCCGGCCATTATTTTACTATCCGGCCGGATACCAGATAGTGACCTACTTTCCGGCCGGATACCGGATAGTAACATTGCTTGATTTCGAAGTAAAAAATTGGGTTTAAGAAACAGACACGATCATAATCGTACTTGTTTATTATTTTAAAACAATTCAATCATTGTACTGACTTGCACCCGCACTCATTTCGAACCTAGAAATGAGTCCATGCGAACGTTTACTAGGAAACAGGTCAAACCTGCAGAATGCGCACCTGAAAAACCGAAATGTAGGTATAATTCCTCTGGCCGAATATTCGGGCGCCGGATACCGGATATTCGGCCGATGGTCAGGCCGAATATTCGGTATCCGGTATCCGGCCAAACAACTATCCGTTGCATCTCTAATAAAGACACGAATAAATACTGTATTCTCTATCTCATCAATGATTAATAATTTGCCTTAAGAGGCAAGACGAGCTCTGCGAGGCAACTTCATTTGAAATATTGGTGTGGTGAAAATGTTGTGTTTCACTCGGGGGCAAATTTTGTTTAACCCTCGTGCTTTCAAACACTCGCAACGCTCAAGATTCCATTTTTCGAACCACTCACTACGCTCGCGTGGTTCAATTATGGAACCTAGCGGTCGTATCTGTCCTAATCGTAACAGACGCGTTTTGTCTTCTGTACCTAGTACTATTATTTATTCTGTGGTAATATGCTTGACTCACCTACAAGCGCTGTCAATAAGCACGTTGCTAGGTTTCTGGTCCCTGTGAATGACGTTCCCTGAGTGTATGTACTTGGTCGCCTTCAACATCTGGTACATAATGTACCGTTTGTGTATGTCCTTGAGTATGTTGCCTCGTTTTATCACGTTGTGGAGATCCGTTTCCATATATTCGAAGCCGAGGTAGATGTCGCGGTTGTTTAGAGCTCTGAAATAGTTATTTACGATACAAAAGTGCGGAAAAGAGGCGAGTGGCGATAAATTAGAACACGACTGAAGGGGGTGTTTTAAATCGACACGAGTTGCGAATTACCAATTCGCACGTGTATCGTACAACGTTTCACATTACATATGGCCTTTTAAACATTCGATATACGCACGGAAAGTGCTCTTTTCCGCACTAGTGCGGGAAAGTAGCACCTTATGTACTGTAAATATTATTTTAATTAATCGACTCGGAAAAATACTCTTTCCCGAAAAATAATGTTCTTTCATAATCTATATGTCGCAGTCGGATCGTATAATCCGCCGTATTACATTACGGCTAGCCGTTTTCAAAAACAGGGGCGTTTTGAAATGCGGCGGTTTAACGATTAGCCGTATTGAATGCGGCTGAATGAGAATCCGCCGGAATGTATTCGGCGCCATACGTTCTTCAACAAGGCTAGCCGTAATGTAATACAGCGAGTCATTAGCCGCCGCTTTGACAGTTTTTAGTTCCCATTTTTAACACTCGTGGCGCTGCCTGACAAACGCTGGGGTGTCCATCAAATCTGGAGTTTGTCGGACTGTTTCTTTTCAAAAAAAAATTTCCTTCGCAACTTAACTAGACGGAGCCCCGCTTCGCGGGGCTCCTATTTCTGAGCGGTTTGCCCTTCGGGCATCTGCCCATACAACCATTTCCAGTCGCCGTTACGACGCGGTGTAGACACATCTTGTGTCGACACCGTCTGTTTCGGTCACAATTCCAGTCGCAGAGTCGTCGCCATGTCGACACAGTTACCAGAAATGGGGAAGGGTCGACACATGACACAAAGTGACATAAAGTGTGGTCGCCGTGTGCACACATTGTTTCGGGTTTGCGACTACTTTATGCCAAAATCATTCGTTCATTCGTTCATTTTGTTCCTGTCAAATGGAAACTGTCAGATGGAAAAATAGTTAAATAAAAATAAGTGACATTAATACGCCATCTCTAAAACGGATTACAAGACGTAAATTATATATTGTTTGCATTTACATTACAATAGGACTTAAATTATTATGGGGAATTAAACTGCTCGAGTGATTTGATAAACTAAGTGTAATATAATCAACGCGCCACCACATTGTTTTAGTTTAGCCGGAAATGAAATTGTTTACTTCTCAGTGCTTGTGTTCATAAATATATTATTTGATGCATTTTTAGTACTTCGATGCGTATACTATACTTAAATAACAGAAATAACGCTTTACATACTACGAAACTTGTTAATTATGATGTATAAATATGGTTTAAGGCTGAGAAATATTGCAGTCACAAAGTAGTCGCAAATGTTTCGACTTTGTGTCGACTCTGTGTAGACACATGACACGCGCTGTCAAAAGTAATAACAAAGTTACTGGATTTGCAAAATGGCTCCTTGTGTTCATTTGTTTTCAGATATTCTCAAAGTGTAAAAATGACGTGGTCAGAGATGGGACTTAATAGATTAACTGTTTATTCGACTAATTAATGGAATAAAAAAAGTTAATCCTCAAATTTTAATCACGATTAGTTTAGTCGACCTAACATAGATTGAAATTGAATTAATCTGAACATTAATCGAATAAATTATCGATTAAATCTCGGTTGGAAGTTGACAGGGGGCCATTTTTGTACGTAAAAATAATAGAAATGTCTTGCATGCAGATGGTAGCCAAACACTTTGTCATAAAAGTCGAGATGGGTGTCGATTTATAGGTTTTAGGGAGTGCCGATTTCGAAAATGATGACCATTTTGGAATCCAAAATGGCGGCCATGCACTGTGTCATAAAAGTCGTCATGGATGTCGTTTTATACGTTTTAGGGGGTCCCAATTTTGAAAATGATGACCATTTTGGAATCCAAAATGGCGGCCATGCACTATGCCATAAAAGTCGTCAGGGGTGTCGTTTTATAGGTTTTAGGAGGCGCAGATTTCAAAAATGATGACCATTTTGGATTCCAAGATGGCGGCCATGCACTATGCACTATGTCATAAAAGTCGTCATGGATGTCGTTTTATAGGTTTTAGGGGGCCCCGATTTAGAAAATGATGACCATTTTGAAATCTAAAATGGCGGCCATGCACTATGTAATAAAAGTCGTCATGGGTGTCGTTTTATAGGTTTTGGGGGGCGCAGATTTAGAAAATGATGACCATTTTGGATTCCAAAATGGTGGCCATGCACTATGTCATAAAAGTCGTCATGGGTGTCGTTTTATAGGTTTTAAGGGGCGCAGATTTCGAAAACGATGACCAATTTGGATTCCAAGATGGCGGCCATGCACTATGTCATAAAAGTCGTCATGGATGTCGTTTTATAGGTTTTAGGGGGCGCAGATTTAGAAAATGATGACCATTTTGGATTCCAAAATGGTGGCCATGCACTATGTCATAAAAGTCGTCATGGGTGTCGTTTTATAGGTTTTAGGGGGCGCAGATTTCGAAAACGATGACCATTTTGGATTCCAAAATGGCGGCCATGCACTATGTTATAAAAGTCGTCATGGATGTCGTTTTATAGGTTTTGGGGGGCCCCGCTTTCGAAAATGATGACCATTTTGGAATCCAGAATGGCGGCCATGCACTATGTCATGAAAGTTGTCATGGGTGTCGTTTTATAGGTTTTGGGGGGCGCAGATTTCGAAAACTATAACCATTTTCGATTCCAAAATGGCGGCCATGCACTATGTCATAAAAGTCGTCATGGGTGTCGTTTTATACGTTTTAGGGGGCGCAGATTTCGAAAACGATGACCATTTTGGATTCCAAGATGGCGGCCATGCACTATGTCATAAAAGTCGTCATGGATGTCGTTTTGTAGGTTTTAGGGGACGCAGATTTCGAAAATGATGGCCATTTTGGAATCCAAAATGGCGGCCACGCACTATGTCATAAAAGTTGTCATGGGTGTCGTTTTATAGGTTTTAGGGAGCGCAGATTTCGAAAATAATAACTATTTTGGAATCGAAGATGGCGGCCATGCACTATGTTAAAAGTCGACATGGATGTCGTTTTGGTGGTCATGGTCATCATTTTCGAAATCTGCTCTTCCTAACACCTATAAATCAACATCTATGACGGCTTATATGACAAAGTGCACGGCAGACATCTTGGAATCCAAAATGATCATCATTTTCGAATTCTGCACTCCCTAAAACCTATAAAACGATATCCATGACGACTTTTATGACAAAGTGCACGGCACACATCTTGGATTCCAAACTGGTCATCATTTTCGAAATCGGCACTTCCTAAAACCTATAAAACGATATTCATGACGACTTTTATGACAAAATACGTAGCGGCCATCTTGGATTATAAAATGATCATCGTTTTCGAATTCTGCACTCCCTAAAACCTATAAATCGACATCCGTGACGACGCAAGTTATCTTTATTTTCAGATCTAACAAATTGCTACAGAATACAAAGGACAAAAAAAGAAGCGAGGAGGTAATGAAACAAGCAAAAATACAGATGATTCCTCGACGCAATTGGATGCTTCTTAAATTGTGTCCAGATTTTTTTGTCATAATAGTTTTTATTTTTCACGTATTACTCTCACAAGTTCCGTGACATTTCGACCTTGTAATTTTTTAAGTAAATGTTTTTGTTTATCTGTGAGGATCTCACTAGAATAATATAATCAAGGTATGTTTATATTTGATGATTGAAATAGTAACGCAAAAAAAAAAATATATATATTTGTGTCTTATATTCCTGCCGAAGACTTTTATTTTTCCTTTTCCTTCTACACAAGTTTGGTCAAGTAATAAGAATTTAGGGCTCTCAATTTTATTTTGACTTCTACAACAGTAAAGCTACGAGGCCATGTTTGGCATCGTTTTCGTATAAATTCGCAGTACCAAATTTAGTTACGCTACGTCTTACGTAGGCGAACAACGCGCGAACGCGGCGCGGCGCGGCGCGGCGAAAGCGGCCGCCGCCGCGCCGCGCCGCGCCGCGCCGCCTGACATTCGCGTGCAAATCGCGCCGCACCGCGTTCGCAACGAGATCGCTTACGTAGGACACTTCTATGGGCATCAAAGGATTGATTTCGCCGCACCGCGCCGCGCCGCGCCGCGTTCGCGCGTTGTTCGCCTACGTAAGACGTAGCGTTATGGTATCACATTGACACCATTCCAAAGTAAAAACATATAAACTTACTTTCTTTTAAACTCCTCTTCACGCTTAAACTGCTGAACAGTTTTAATTTAAATTTAGTACACATATATTTTGAGTCCCGAGACAGGACATAATAAGTTATCTCAAAAATCATCCTTCAAAGGTGTGAAATGAGGTATAGGGGGGAATTCAAAATTGACTTCTTGAAGTTAATACTGTTTAAGTTTAGGTTTGAAGTCATGTTTTTTTTATCATTTTTAACTAAATCAAAGATGTAGACCATCCCAAATTTAATATAAATCGGTTCAGCGGTTATTGATTTCCCTTACAAATTTCCACGCCACTTTTCACACCTTCAAAAGATGATTTTGGTTATAAGATCTATCCTATGTCCTGTTCCGGGACGCAAACTATTTCTATACCAAATTTCAACGAAATCGGTTCAGCGGTTAAGCGTCAAGAGGAGTTCAAAAAAAACCGACCAAGTGCGAGTCGGACTCGCGTATTAAGGGTTCCGTACATTAAGTCCGACTCGCGCTTGACTGCACATTTCTAATAGGTTTTCCTGTCATCTATAGGTAAAGAACTATTTTGTGTATTCAGACAGACAGACATACAGACGCACGAGTGATCCTATAAGGATTCCGTTTTTTACTTTTGAGGTACAGAACCCTAAAAAGATTTTTTAATTTTGTGGAATGGTGTCAATGTGATACCTTAAATGGATTCAGCAACCCAGATTTATACGAAAACGATACCATACACGGCCTAGCACCTTCACTGATGTAGATATATCAAGATAAAATTGAGAGCCCTAAATAAACTTTCAAGAGCGGATATCTCAAAAACTATTCAACATATCGAAAAAATTGACGGAATAAACTTGTAACAAATTAAATTAACTTTCATTTTGTATAAGTGGCCATGTCGCTAAGATGCATAGTTTCCGAGATATAATCGAAAAACCGGAAAATGGGACCTTCAAAGCCCCCTCTCTTCCCCCCGCTCAAGGGCTACGGCCGGGGACTTTTGATATGTTCACCTCCTAACTTGTCCAAACCAAGTTACAGAGTCAAAAATTGTGTTCCGAGCATTTCCCTCTACAACTTTTTTGAGCATTCGTTGGCTGACCTTAGTAGCTTATTGCATTTCTTTAAAAACTTTTCTGTAAAAGGTTGACGGGTGTTGGGTGTTTATATGGTTTTGGTCGATTATTATCATTTGCATCGCCCATGATGACTTACTAGAATTACTTACGAGCACACGAGACACTAATAGTAGTTTGACAAACCTTGGTTTTCAAGAGGTATTTTATATTGACATTTGCTGTCACAAATTTGCTGTCAGATTTAGTCGCAAACCGCACGCAAAGTGCACACAAATGTGTCGACACCTTGTTACGGAAAAGTGTACACACGGCGACGACACTTTGTTTCGAAACAATTCTAGACACATTGTGTGGACTCTGTTACGACACATCTGACATTTAGTTACCACTTTGATGATTCTGCGACTGGAATGGTTATATGGGTGAAGCTACCTAACGAACCTAACCTACCTACCTATTGATTAAGTGAGACGTCCGTGAAAACATTACACTTTGGGGAAAAAAACGTAGGTAGGTAATTGAAATATCAAGCGTAACAGTTATCCTGATATTTGGACGACTGAGCCACTGTTTCCGTTGAGCCACTGTTCTCACCTTGACCCGAGCGTTGCGGAGAACCCCTGCATTTCCTTGTGTACTAGGGTCATTGTGCTAGTATTCGTCCGGTGTCAGTTTCCGTCCACTTGACGAAATTTGAATATAAACCTTCATTGCTGCACAAATTAGGACTTACTGCATCCTTAATATCTAAACAATTTATCTATCTACATAGGTAAAAAATTTATTTCGCAAGTAGCAAATTAAATAATATTTAATGTATTATTTACTAATCCGTGAAGTGGACGGAAACTGACACCGAACGGTAAACTGATATCGGTATCAATTACCCTATCTTAAAAATAAACACCAACCTGTGTATACTATGTAGCTTCACAATATTGGGATGATTTCTGAATGACTGTAAAAAAATAATTTCTCTAAAAGTCCTTTGGGCATCCGTCTGGTTGCGAAAGGCATCGAAAATCTTCTTGATTGCCACCACATCCTTACTTTTTTTATCTATGGCTTTCCATACTATACCATACGCGCCTTTGCCAAGTCTTTTTTTTATTTCAAACCTCTTTAGTATATGCTCGTCTATTTCAGACATATTTTTATCTGGACTCTTCTTTTGCACCGGTTTTTGTATAGTGCCATCCTTTTTCTTATCATCTTTTTTAATTTGCGTTTGGTTCATTGGGTATAATTTGTAGTTTGTAAATTCTGCTGCGTTTGTACTGCGAGTTTCTGATCTATAATCGAAATGGAATGTGAACGTCTGGTTACAGTTACGATTTGGCGAATGTGCAAGACAGGCATAAAATATTCAAATTGGCTTGACGATATCCTAATTTGCATATGGAAAGCACGAGGACCATCAATTTATGTTTATTGATCACAATACACAAAGCAACCGGAAAGGATCGATAAAATTTTCGCCGATCTAAATTTGTAATTCGAAAATGTAACGGATAACAATTCAGAATACTTACAAGATAAAGCTTCTTAATTTACTTTAAGCATCTTATCTCACACTTTCACAATAAAACTTGGTTTTTACTAGATACGTAAATAATAGTGAATTTTTGGTTTGAAATTCTGGCAGCCGAGTTTCATTTGTTTACGGCGCCCAAACAACTGTGTGCTACCATGGCAACCAGTTGTCAACTAACGCTAGTAATGGGGTAAATTATGTGTAATCGATAATTTCCCACAATCGAAATCGATTGTACCATGATTAATTGACGTGTTTTATGTCAAGAGTAAACTTATTTGTTCGGAATTAGGACACGAAATGTCGTATATTTGGACGATGACCTTCATGCTATACAAAGTTTTCTTGGCAATCAACTCTAGCCATATTTTAGGAACATTAATATCGGAATTGCGAAATATTTATCATCCTTGCCTAGAACTAGCGTTTTAAGTAAACACATACTATATTTGAATATGAGTAAAGATTATATTTCCCTTTTATAATATTATTACAGTGTTTTAATGCTTTTTATAATTATTATCGTCATCGTCTCATTTATACTAAAATGCGAATATATATGAAGCTGAATTTCTTTTTTTTGACCTACAATTTTAGTATTGTACTAGGCAAACCTGTCTAATAACTAAGTAAATTGCTTAAAATAAAAGAAAAAATGGAAAATTTCACTGCCTTAGATAATACCAACCCGCCAATCTGCCAACGGAACTAGAGCGCAATTTGCGAACTTCGATTTTCGCGGTTATAGCCCAGTTATAAAATTTGAGTTTAAAGACTTGCACGTGTTTAACAATATCAACAAATATAAACAACATACAATGAGTGAATGTATATTTATTAGTAAACGTTTACTTACAAGAATATGTACTTATAATTAGGTATTTGTCGTTGAATACTTTATGTTAATTGAGTATCTACATACTATTAATGTTAATAAACAATTGTAACACTTTCGTATCATAAAGTTTTTGTCTTAAGACTGTGTTGTATTGCACTATAACAGACATATAAAATTATTAACTACGTAAACAAAGCAAACACCAAAACACAACTGATAAAACTTAACAAAACAAGTTGTAAAACATAAATATACCTACTTAATCAATATCGTTTGAACTATAGTTCGTTTTTTTTAGCATTAGAAATTAGGTAAACAATCTTGACGTGTCTTTTAAAGGAAAAACACATTTTAAAAATAAGTTACGGCAAATATGTAACAATTATGAATCTAATACGATCATTTATATTCTTCTGCTTTCATAAGTAATAGTTTTTGATTTTTAAAAAGCGTTTTTCAATTAAAAGACATGTCAAGATCGCTTACCTTCTTGCAACTTCTTTCTAATGCTAAAAAAAACGAACTATAAGCCCCAGATTTCTGTCTGCGCAACTTATGGTATCTAATTATCTATTTGAATGTAGCTTGACTGCTATATAATGCTTAATTATATACAGTTACATACACTGCTTTATCTACACACATTTTATGAGCTTTCTATGATGTGTTCAGGGACCGCCTGTTACGACTGTCATTGCGGCATTGTACACTATTTGTCAAAATGTCATCTCGACTGATAGGTATTAGAATTGAGGTCATATCAAATTCCATTGAATTTCAGAGACGTTAGAAATTTGAATATCTGATATGTGTGTAGATAAAGTTGTTTTAAGTTATTGTATATTAACTTTAATTATGTAAGTAGTTCTGTTTGTTTCGATTTGGCGGGAGCACCGTGCCCCCAGATATGAGCTACACTAAAAATGTATAAATATAAAAAAATGTATAACCTTTGTGTAAAAAATATATAATTAAGCTGCTAACAATAATAAACCCGTGTCTAAATGTTTTAAAATGACTAGGTGAATTCTATTTACAATCTACAAAGTAAAAAAACACAATTCGTAATTAGGTATCTAACCAATATCTAACGCACGAACTGGCACGAAATATGAATGCAATTTAAGACCATTCTATTTTTCACCTCTAGTCTAATATACAATGAATGGCTTGTGGCTCTAGCCAGCAAGCGATCATAATAATTTATAGCTTTGATAAATAAGTACCCCTACCCCTTATGATAAAGTAAGCCACATTAACTTAAGACCCTAATATTAAGTCACAATACCAATCACTGGACCGATTACTTTTCAAATCCTTTGTCTTAAATCTCATCACCATCATCTCATCGTCTTAAATAACGACCTTAAAAACTTTTTCAAATATTAATTTACATGGAATATAATGCAGGTATAGTCGCACCAAACAAAGTCTGCAGCGGATTTGATAGCCCACGCCGTGTAAGTGTTATGTATATGTCATAATTTCATAGAAGTTTGACGTTTAAAATGACACTTGCACTGCGTGGGCTATCAAAACCGCTGCAGACTTTTTAAGGTCTCACTATACCTATATATTAGACAAAAGACGAGCTGAGATTTTCCATTTTAGAATTATGCTATCTTAACATCACATACATATTATTGTACCTATTCTGAGTAATCTCAGTTTAGATTACAAATAGGAATGTGATACAATTTTCTGGGCTTAAGTACCTTATATTTTACTAGAGAAACCTTTCAGATCTTTTCAGAAATGTATATACCTACTTCAGGGAAAAATATCCGAAGTCGAATTCGAATATTAATATCCCACCAAAAACATAAATGTAAAAAAGGAGAGCCAAGTTCAATACAAAAATTATGCTTGGCTGTGGGGCTCGCCGCAAAAAGAATGGAGATCTAAATGAGTGCCACTGCCAAGTTCTATGCAAAATCCAAATATGTATTTATAGGAACAAAATAACTTTATAAACAAGTATTAAACTCTATTTCTTTGCTTTATTGGATACCTATAACAATTGCTGTTATTTAAAAAAATGTGAGATCTTAAAGTAGGTTAGATTTGACTTGGCCAGTTTTCATTATATCAATCATTTTATATATATTGTAATTCTGATAAAACCTGGTCAAGCCAAATCTAACCTACTTTAAGATCTCACATTTTTTTAAATAACAGCAATTGTTATAGGTATCCAATAAAGCAAAGAAATAGAGTTTAATACTTGTTTATAATGTTATTTTGTTCCTATAAATACATATTTGGATTTTGCATAGAACTTGGCAGTGGCACTCATTTAGATCTCCATTCTTTTTGCGGCGAGCCCCACAGCCAAGCATAATTTTTGTATTGAACTTGGCTCTCCTTTTTTACATTTATGTTTTTGGTGGGATATCAGTACTTTTTGTAAAGAAAACTAGGCAGGTATTGAGATTTAATGTTTTTTCTTGTGTTTCCGCTGTATGGTTTTTACTTCTGTTCTTTGTATAATTATGTGGTGCCGCGCGCCGCCGACGACACACCGTTGGCCGGTTGTTTAGAGCGTATTACAAGTTTTTTGTATGGGGACACCACTTATTTTTTGACTAAACTTTATTTTAATATAGCAAATATAATAATACATGTATTGGGGTAGTTTCAAATATCTGCTTGTAACGGTTCTTGGTTCTTGTTCTTGTAAATATTTTTTTGTATGGGGACCCCCCCTATTTTTTAACTTTTTTTTATTTTTAGATTTTTTCCTACGCTTACACACAATAACCGAGCTGGATTCCAAATTTCATCCTTCTAGGTCATCTGGAAGTAGGTTAGGTTTAGGTACTTATATGTCAGTCCCAATAAAAAATGGTTTTTTTGTATGGGGACCCCCCCTATTTTTAAACTTTATTTTATTTTTAGATTTTTTCCTACGGTTACACACAATAACCAAGCTGGATTCCAAATTTCATCCTTCTAGGTCATCTGGAAGTAGGTTAGGTTTAGGTACTATAAGTCATAAGTCAGTCTTAAAATTTACGACTTTTTGACCTTCATACCTTTATAACCGTTTGAGCTAGCTTCATGGAATTTGGGCTTCTAGATATCCTTATGGATATAAATAAACACACGTAGTTTTATGTGTTTACGTCAAAGATGTTTTGAGTTATAGAAGGGTCAAAAGTGGCACCAAGTGGTTCGTGTAATATTACACTCGGCGCTGGCTAGCCAGTTCCTTTGCTTGAACTTGGCTTGACACGCTGCCGCGTGTCTAGATGAGTTTAGTTAAATTTGTCCACATACCTATACACGATACAGATATATTACAGTTTTTATCATGAATATAACATTCAACGATTATTTTCTATAAATGATATAGTTTTAAAATGATTTCGCTCATGAAAGTAATTAACTACGTAATTTTTCCTAATTCACGGATATTGATTTATTTTAAACGCTTTTTGAACTACAAAGCTAAAGGCACATGCCTGAACATTGAGATTGTTGATGAACAGTTTATAGAAGTGGCGGATGGATTCGTTTTTTCTCCTCCTCGTCCTCACGCCCAATGTCGATGGAAGACGGAGACGGAAGACCGCACGGCCACTCCAGAGACTCCGCTTCATGGGTCATGATGTGTTCAGCTTCCACTGTGATAGAAAACATAAAAATAATGTTAATAATACTATACTCAGTTTAGCTAAATTTTTGACTTAATATTAATAATTACTAAATTTTAAACTTATAAATATCCTAGAGATTCTATCAAGGTCTACCACATAAGAAACCACTCTCAAAGTAATATAAAAAATCATTTCTAAACCCATAGTTTTAAATATAAAAAGTATTTGTTGAATTGTAGGTACATGAAAATGTAATTAGTTTATGTAAAGTTTAGTATTTTTAGACTCACGGGATTTATAAACAAACACTTCAAATCAAAGTCAAACATTAAATTTAATATTTTTAATGATTTGGTGGAACTATTCCAAAGAAAACACTTTCAAATGTCCAAATTCAAATCAAATCACCCGCTACATTACTGACCCTGAGGTTTGTATTACTAAATTTGAACTATAATATTAATAACACGTAACATAATATACTTTGATTTAGCTGTGACAGTCTTAAAATTTTCATAAAGAATTATGTTTTATATCAAAACCTCATCAAAACTGAACCCAATAAATTTGTGAGATAACAAGGCAAATGTTTTATTTATACTAATTGCTGAGTCATGGTAAATGCTAATTATTCAAATAAATACAGAGGATCTCAGTAAATCAGGTAACTTAGATAAGTTAGATACAACAATAAAAGATATAAGTAACAAAATATGTAGGTATTAGACTTCTAGCTAACGACCAAACAATAAGGAAACCAACTTACTTCTAATCCTATGGACTTTGTTTCCATAGGCAAGGTCCCAATAATAAAGGGTCACAAATGTTAAGGGTATTAGTGGCATCAGTAGGTAGGGCCTCTTTGTCCTCCTGAAACTGTTCGGGACGTAAATATGATTAAGGAATAGGAAATCAATGTGTAAGTAATTGGAAAAATGAAAGGTAAATGTATTTGTTAATCACTATGACATCACTGGAGGTAAAACATCTTTCCTACCAGTGATGATATTATGAATTAGAGATATAGGTATTTTAATATTGATAGAAAAAATCCATAATGTTAAATATTAGACATAGAATGAAACATGCACATGAGCAGTAGAAGTATTAGTAAAATGTTAAGGAATTACATTATCGAATACCTCCTTAGTCTGCAAAAAAATTGAATTATAAATCAGTATATTTTTTTACTAAATAATTATCTAGCTAGATAAACCTAATTCAACCATAATTATATGCATACAGCCTACTCAACATTGTTAAAATTAATAATATGTAGGTAAGTACATACCCTGTGAATAAGCCAGTGGTAGCAGTAATGTAAAAAGCTGTCATCCAAAGACAGGTATCTCTATTTTTAGCAATTTGCAAAGCCATTTGTCGCTCTTGCATTTGATATTGTAATTGAATCTGTCTTTCCATCTGAAAATTGAAAGTCGCATAATTTGTTATTAGGTCATTACCAAAAAATGCCTTACTTATGATTTGGCCTAGATTATACAAAATAAACAAAATCATAAAACTGACCTTGATTTTATTAATTGTCTGGATAAATTCTTGATTCTTTTTAAAATTTTCTTCCATGTTTATTGTAAAATGATTCCCCATTTTGGGAACGACGAACTTAATTTATTTTAATAGTTAATTAATAAAACAAGATACGACGCAACGGACACAACGCCCTACTTTTACGATCACTACTGACACTGAATCTTATCAGCTGATTGTTGTCAAAACAAGCGCGTCGGTATTGATTCCCTTTCGTCTCGTTAGTTTTTCTGTTAGTTTTAAAATGACAATTAACGACATATCTATACCAAAAATTAAAATAAATAAAACAATTGAATTCGTCACAAATATTGACTTTAAAAAACTAAATTACATATTTTATCGATTTAGACTTCAACCAACGTTTGGTAGCAACACTACTGCAATGCTGTCAAACGAAACGTCAAAATTATTCCCGCCAAATTTACCAGTTCCATAGCGTATTTTAGTGAACCAACTAGCATTGGATTGTTTTTATAAACAATTAAGGATATATAAAAGCCAAAATGGGTATTCAGGGCTTAACAAAACTCATAGCAGATATAGCCCCACAGGCCGTAAAGGAAATGGAGATCAAAAACTACTTCGGTACGCTTGCTGAATCGCTATGAATATAACCTTAATTTGTACACAAAAAACTGACGAAATACTTCGATTTCAGGACGCAAAATCGCTATCGACGCTTCTATGAGTCTTTATCAGTTTCTAATAGCAGTAAGAAGCGAAGGTAAGTAACATTTCTCACCGAAATTTAACAAAGATATTTTGACGAATACATTCAATGTACTCGTGCTTTGAAATGCCATTCAGTGGATGTTTTTGTGTAATAGGGGCTCAACTGACGTCAGTAGACGGCGAGACAACCTCTCACCTGATGGGCACATTCTACCGTACCATCCGGTTGGTAGAAAATGGTATTAAACCAGTGTATGTGTTTGACGGAAAGCCGCCGGAATTGAAGTCTCATCAGCTGAACAAGCGAGCTGAGCGCCGGGAGGAGGCTGAGAAAGAGCTTCAGAAGGCTACAGAAGCAGGTAATAAACATTTGCTTTATATTTCAAAATGTTATTTGCCAATATAAAATTTTTGGTTAACAAAACCTTCTGCATTTATTATTTTGACTCTTTAGGGTTCCGTACCCAAAGGGTAAAAACGGGACCCTATTACTAAGAGTCCACTGTTCATCTGTCTGTCACCAGGCTGTATCTCATGAACCGTGATAGCTAGACAGTTGAAGTTTTCACAGATGATGTGTTTCGGTTGCCGCTATAACAAATACTAAGGCTGGTTTTAGTGTCACGCGGATCGCTCCGCATGGAACCAATATGTATTAAGTTCAGGTAGCGTTATAGAGTAAAGCTGACGGGTCAGGTCGGGTCGGGATGGGTCATACAATTTGGCAGGTGGAGCGATCTGCACGGACCGTCTGCGTGACACTAAAACCAGCCTAAAATGTATGGAACCTTCGTTGGGCGAGTCTGACTCGCACTTGTCCAGTTTTTTAGACTCGTTACCTTAAATACAAAACCGCCCAATTTAAAATATGCTTATATCCTTTTAAACATTTTTTCCTCCAGGTGACCAAGCAAGCATCGAGAAGTTTAACCGTCGGCTGGTGAAGGTGACCAAGCAGCACGGAGAGGAGGCTCGCTCCCTCCTAAAGCTCATGGGCATCCCGGTGGTGGAGGCTCCGTGTGAGGCGGAGGCCCAGTGTGCGGCACTTGTAAGTTTAATGAATCTCTGTAGGTATTTAAATAAAACTAAACATGCTCTCTCCCTCCCCTCAAAACTACCCTCAAATGGTAGATTATGTTTACTTTTATTTTATGTTTACGGAGCTGAAACCTGGTCACTAAGGCTACATGACCGCCGGATAATTGATGCCCTTGAGATGTGGTGCTGGAGACGCATGTTATGTTATCCCTTGGACAGTTTTTCGAACCAATGTATCCATTTTAAAAGAACTTACGATAAGGGAACGGCTTTCGTCGACTGTGTAATTTCGAATTCTTAAGTTCTTCGGTCATGTACAAAGACCGGACTACGGGAGCAAAAATGCACTTTTCACTAGTGCTTAGTTAAATATCAACTCTTCTATCGACATCCATACGAACCAGTTAATAACATTTACTGGTTAACTGACTAACTACTCGAAAATGTACAAATTGTTCGTTTAGTAACTGACCCTTCTATTTTTTATCCAAGAAAATAATTGTAGGTAACCGATCTCACAATTCGCCAACAGCTATGTTGCCATATTAACAAATAGTCTTCCTTCCCTTATTTTCTTGGACGCAAAATAAGTGTTTTTTATAGATGGTCAAGCAAATCTTGTCAGTAGAAAAAGGCGCGAAATTCAAATTTTCTATGAGACGATATCCCTTCGTACCTACAAATTTCAAATTTGCCGCCTTTTCCTACTGACAAGATCTGCTTGACTAAGTATACTTCCGTGTCCAATCACTCACATTTAAACTTGCAAAAACCTATCAGAATTGCCTATTTCAGGTAAAAGCCGGCAAAGTGTTCGCAACGGCCACAGAAGATATGGACGCGCTCACGTTCGGTGCCAGCGTGTTGCTCCGCCATCTTACCTTCTCCGAGGCCAGGAAAATGCCCGTCCAGGAGATACATCTAGACCGGGTCTTAGACGGGCTGGAGCTTAAACACAATGAGGTAACTTTTTTGTAAAACTAACCATAGTGTGTCATCCCCAAGAACGTGAAACTAGCAGCGACAGGGCTTTCCTCTTTTACCTGGTTCAGGGAAAGCAAATATCAGTTACCGTTGACTGTATATTGCCTCCACAAGCCTTACGGTAAGCGGTTTGTGGTATCTGAATTGTCTTCGCCATTAGCTTTTGACAACGTAGGTACTTACCACATAACTTACCTAATGTATAGAAGGACGGCCTTACTGCAGACCTTGGTAAACCCAGATTTTGCTTCATTCGATTTTATCCTTCTATACATTAGGTAAGTTATATCAGGTTACATATATTTAAATGACAGTTTCATTTCATTTCATTTCATTTATTTATTGCATTCCATGGTATTTACAGATGGTATTTTAAATTGAATTGTACAACATGGACCCTGAATAGGGTATGGCAAGTTAACCTTAATAGCTAAATACTTAAAGTTACCTTACAAAACATATTACACGTATTGCTTAATTAGTTAGTTTCATCATAGTAAATAATAATTATGGAATCTATTTAACACTAATAATAATCAATACGAATTTAAATGCTATACTTGTTTATATAATGCAATGATGTCAAATATTAATAATCAAATTTAAGCTGTCGTGAATCATACTAACACTAAGCGATACAATAACTAATTATGTCAATTCATTTATAATAATAATAGTGTCAATTTATTTATAATAATAATTATGTCAATTCATTTATAAAATAATAATTCATTTAATCATTCCATTACATTGAGACAAAGTTATCGGTTTCAGTAAAATTAATTCTCAGTCATTATCACTATTGTCAGATGCCATAAATTCCTGATAAGAATAAAATGATTTATCAATTAACCACGTTTTCAGTTTATTTCGGAACATATTATAAGTTTCAACGTCTTTAATAGAATCAGGGATTTTATTATATATTTTTATCGACTGGTAATGGGGCCCGTTTTTATACATAGTTAATTTAGGTTCAGGGAGAACTAGTTGTCTATTTCGACGCGCGCTTTTAACATACTGGAAGTTGGATATGTGTTTTCTTACAAATAGTCCAGCCTCCAGTATGTAAATACATGGTAAGGTTAGAAGCTTTAGGTTAATAAAGTGTGGTCGGCAGCTTTCTGGTTGTCGGATGTTAGCTATAACGCGTACGCATTTTTTTTGTGCTATAAAGAGATCTTCGACGTCTGGGCTATTCCCCCATAAGACTACCCCATACCGCAACCATGCATAGGCATATGCATAATATGCCGAGAGTGCACATTCTACGTTAGTGTTCCTTTTTAATACACTTAACGCAAACAAAAAACGTGATAATTTGTTCCTGACCTCTTCAATATGCGTTTTCCAATTTAAACTCGTGTCAATGTTTAATCCTAGTAGTTTGAAAGAGCTAACCTCTTCGATGCCAAGTTCTTTTGAGGTGGCCGATAAATCTAAATCGTCTTTTTGGTACGGGTGAAATTGAATTAATTTGGTTTTGCTCATATTAAGTTCCAAATTGTGTTCATTTAACCAATTCGTAATTTCTGTTAAGGTTTCATTGATATCGCTCTGAAAGTTATGGTTATTAGGGCTTCTAAACAAGAGGGACACATCATCTGCGAACATGATGCAAGTGTGTTTTGTAATTTTGGGCAAATCATTAATATAAACTAAAAATAGGATACATCCCAAAACTGACCCCTGAGGTATTGAACAATTGGTTATTAGGGTGTCTGATTGTATGTTTGAGACTTCACCTGTTTGTTTGTCATGATGTTGGATTTGTACGCATTGCGCTCTGTCTTTTAAGTAGGATTGTAACCATTTGTGTGCATCGCCTCGAATACCTATTCCATAAAGTTTATTTAATAGGATTGAATGTGAAATTTTGTCGTATGCTTTCGTCATATCTAACATCAAACCGATAGCGTAATGTTTATCTCGTATACAATTAAGAATTTCATTTACATATTTATATACTGTGAGCGTGGTGCAGTGTTCTTTGCGAAAACCATTCTGATTTACATCTAATAGGTGAAATTTTTCTAAAAACTTGTAAATGCGATTTGCCATTGTTTTTTCGAAAACTTTGGATATTACTGGTAGTAAGGCTATGGGTCGATATTGGTTTGAATTTTGCGGGTCACTTTTATTTTTAAGGATAGGTTTTATTATTGTAAATTTTAATTTATCTGGAAAAGTTGATTGCGTATAGGACTGGTTAATTAATTTAGTAATTATAGGCGTAAGTTCTGCACTACAGTTTTTTAGCAAAGCTGTGGGTATTTCGTCTATACCGGCACTATATTTGTTTGGGAGTTTCCTTATTATTGAATGTACTTCGTTATCAGTTACGGGTCTGAGGTACATCGAGTTTATGGCAGGTTGCATAACCGGCCGGCCAGTTGGTCGGTTGCTCTGCGTGCAAGATGATGCACCCACGGTCAGTCAATGGTCGAAGCGCGCGGTACGGAATTGGGAACGTATTTCCTGTATATAAGGTTCTAATTTCTTTGTCTAGTAAGAAGCCAGCTCAGATAGATGTGAATCGTACATAATTGGTTTTATCCGCAGTTCATCGATCTCTGCATCTTGTTGGGGTGCGACTACTGTGGGTCCATCCGCGGCGTGGGGCCCAAGCGAGCCATCGAGCTGATCAGACAACACCGCACACTGGACGAGGTATAAATAACTTATTAAAAAATACATTTATAACTTATTTAAAACCACGGACTGGACCGACCGGAGGACTGGAAAGGGAGAGGGGAGGCCTTTGCCCAGCAGTGGGACACACACATACTAATTTAAAAAAAAAAAACAGCAAAGCAGCGAGTTTTGCTCGGATAACATGCACACAAACATCACACAAAAATGCATCGGACACAAAAATGTACGTTATCCCAGAGATAAGACCTAGCTAGATCGATTTTTCGCCTCCGAAAACCCCCATATAGCAAATTTCATCGAAATCGTTAGAGCCCCTTTTCCGAGGTCCCCGAAATATATAGATAAATAAAGATATAAGTATTGCTCGTTTAAAGGTATAAGGTTTTGTACAATCGTGATATATACGTAGACCACTCAGCAAATCATAAAATGCATACATTTTAAAACAATCCATTCGAAAGTCTAAAATTATTAAAATGCAATTGTATACTTCATTTTTTCGTAGGAATTTATCGGTTATTGACACTTTCACACTTTGCGCAAGCGCTGGTGGCCTAGCGGTAAGAGCGTGCGACTTTCAATCTGGAGGTCGCGGGTTCAAACTCCGGCTCGTACCAATGAGTTTTTCGGAACTTATGTGCGAAATATCATTTAGGTAATATTTACCAGTCGCTTTTCGGTGAAGGATAACATCGTGAGGAAACCGGACTAATCCCAATAAGACCTAGTTTCCCCTCTGGGTTGAAAGGTCAGATGGCAGTCGCTTCCGTAAAAACTAGTGCCTACGTCAATTCTTGGGATTAGTTGTCAAGCGGACCCCAGGCTGCCACGAGCCGTGGCAAAAATGCCGGGATAACGCGAGGAAGAAGTAGAGGAGGAGTGACACTTCCACACTCTGTGCAGAGATCTAACAATTACAATAAACTTATGATATGGCAGGTTTTGAAAAACATCGACACTGCCAAGTACCCTCCTCCAGAGAACTGGGACTACGCGGACGCGAGGAGGCTGTTTTTGGAGCCCGAGATCACGGACCCTAAGGATATTGAGGTTAGTATAGTAAAAAATTACTATAGTCTGTCAAGCCATTTCCATCGGTATAAAAAAGCGGTAAATTTAAAAAAATGTAGGCGCTTAGAGTAATAGTCCCATAGAAAATTTGAATTCGTCAGTCCACCTTGTGGGGGGTCTACTGCTGCGCCTTCCAGTACGTGGTCGCCACTCGAAAACCTTTCCGCCCACGGTTCTACACGTTTCGGTTTAGTAATGTCAGACGCGGCTCACTCCGCGATTTCGTCGCTTTGCTACAGATAGCTACAAGTACATCCGTTCCACACCAATTTTGGTGGCTAGCTATAAGCCGCGCGTGGCGCTATCGCCACCTAGCGGTCATATCTGTTCCAATCGTAACAGACGCGTTTTGTTAGAGTGAATCTTCTGTACCTAGTACTATTATTTATTCTGTGGTAATGTACGCCTCCTATTTGCAGATAAAATGGACAGACCCTGACGAGGAAGGGCTGGTGAAATTCCTCTGCGGAGACAAGCAGTTCAACGAGGAACGAGTCAGGAACGGAGCCAAGAAGCTGATGAAAGCTCGCTCCACCACCACACAGGGCCGGTTAGATGGGTTCTTCAAGGTACCGTTTACCTTAAATATTTCTTTATTTCATTGTATAGTTAGTTTTTTTAGCATTAAAAATAAGGTAAGCGGACTTGACAAGTCTTTTAATTGAAAAACACTTTTCAAAAATCAGTAACTATTACTTATGAAAGCAGAAGAAAATAAATGATCGTATTTAGATTCATAATTGTTACATATTTGCCGTGACTTATTTTTAAAACGTGTTTTTCAATTAAAAGACGCATCAAGTTTGTTTACCTTATTTTTAATGCTAAAAAAAACGAACTATAGATTTCATAATTATCACCCGTACCAAAAGCAAACTTCACTACGCCTTATAAAACAAAGTCCTCCGCCGCGTCTGTCTGTTTGTGTGTATGTATGTTCGCGATATACCCAAAACTGAACGGATTTTCATGCGGTTTTCACCTATCAATAGTGTTTCTGATGAAGGTTTGGGTGTAATTGTCGCTATACTCTGTATCTTTAGATACTTAAATAAAAGCAAACAAATTATTTGTACATTTTCGGTTATAACATTTATTGGTTAACCAACCAAATATAAAACCACCTGGATCTGTTACCGAACGACCTGACTTTAACCTACATTATTTGTTCATGTAATGTTGTCATGTACCCTCAACTGGCTTAAGAAGTCATTTGAGGGTAGATTTAGTTTCCTCCTTTTTAAATACCTAAAGATACAGACTATAGTATTTTCACATTGCAGAAATAAATGAAATAAAATTCCAGGTGTCGACAACGCCGAACCCCAAACGTAAGGCCGAAGAGGAAAAAAAGAACGCAGCCAACAAGAAAGCGAAGACGGGAGGGAGGGGACGAAAGCCGAAATAGACACCAAACTATAGTCTGTCAAACCATTTCCGTCAGTAGAAAAAGTTTTTGGCAAAGATTTCATTTTTGGTCCAAGCTTTTATGCTTGACCAAACGCTGACTGTACTTTTCTTACGACAGACAACTAATACTCATCGAGACAATTCTAAAAACCCCTTACACAATGAGGTTGCGTTGTTTCATCGCAGAGTTCATATGGCCACCTCCTGTCTCCATCATCAGATCAGCTCGATGGTACAGTCATCAGCAATAGTATCTTACACAACTAGGGCCGCAAAAATATATGACGCGCTCTTATTGCGCTCCAAATAAGAACGTGTCACATATTTTTGCGGCCCTAGTTGTGTAAGATGCTATTGCTGATGACTGTACCATAACATTGCATTGTCATCGGATTTATACATGCATGCAAAATTTCAGCTCAATCGGGAACCGGGAAGTGGATCAAATTTAACTTGCAAGATTTGATTACAGACTGACAGACAACGGGAGAGGTGAAAGTAAATAAAAGCTTGTAAAAAACCGGCAAATAAAAAAATGTAGACGCGAAGGGTTATCATCCCATAGAGAATTTGCCTTCCCGCCTTTTGCTACTGACAAAGTTGTTTGACAGACTTATTTAGGTATTCTTTAGTATTGCTAGACTGTTACATTGGATCGCCAGAGACGTCATATCACGTCAATGAATAATTGTGCAACGTAATTTGACGCCAGGTTTTAAATCAAGTAATGTAAACAACTGTACTAGTAAGAGTACTGTCTTATAAATCTTATAATTATTATTTTTCGCTATACTCGTACAGTCGCCATCAGATATATCGGAGCGGCCAAGGTGTTCACAATATCTGAACAAGCACTCTAACGCCTTGACAATAGAGGCGTGCTCAGATATTTGTGAGCATCTTGGCCGCTCCGATATATATGATGGCGACTGTACACAGGGACACTACGAAATACGGTTGACCGGTCGAAGTATTTAGCAGATGTCGCCATCATAGCTTGCCCTGTCAATCCCTAAAACTGTATCAAATTAATGTTTTTTTAATGGAATTTTATGCCCTGAGGGGCTACCGCGGTTTCAAACCGAACCGAAATTCGCAAATTGCGGGGATCTTTCTCTTTTACTCCAATGAAGGCGTAATAAGAGTGACAGAAAAATACCCGCAATTTGCGAACTTCGATTTTGGCGGTTATGCCAGCTCTTTGAGTCATATTTTTTTAATATGCACTATGATGGTGCTTTCTATACAATTGCCAACCCCATTGCTGGCCATGAAGAGAGTTTATGCCATACAAATTTGAATGTATGATATACCAGCTGTTAAAAAAGACGCATAATTCTCGATTATTCGTTACGTGAAGTCGGTTTCCATATAAGGTTTATGCCATAAAATGTTTTCTTGTCATTAATTTGTTTTGCATGCTCGTTTTTGGGCTCCGTCTAATAATCTGTCCATATAGTTTAGTTATAATCAGTCTGGAACTGTTATCTCTTGCATTTAATTTGTATTTTAATGATAAATCATAAATAAGTAACTCGGCTTTTTTATTTTTTTAATTCATTAAGGTCCCGCTTTTGAACCAAATTCCAGTAAAATTATAAAGTTTTGGATAACACTTTTAGTTGGATAATAAAAAGAATAAAACAATTTTAAAACAGTGATTTATTCATATAAACATCAACATACATCAAACTAAGCAACATTTTAGATATCTCATACATTAAAATATATTTAGATATGGTTATAGTTTCATACATACATTTATACTTAAAATACAGCTACTACGTAATACTTCATTGAAGCGATAAAAGAAACAAAAATATATTTAGTAAAGACATTCACAAAAATAAATAAAGCTTACAAACAAAAATATACTTCGATTTTTTTGGAAAAGCAAAATGGCAGTAAGTGCAAAATATTGAATGCAACACCTACTCTTAAAGAGAATGCATACATAATATAACTATAACTGCTGTTTGTACTATTATATAACAAGCTATAAGTACATATTTATTCCATAGTGAGTACCACCAGGGACCCGTTCCACAAAACTTATAGCAATAGCGGAATAGTTTTTCTCAGAGTTTTTTTAGAAAGGGACTTCCAGTAATTTTAGTGAAACAAGCCAGCCGAAAGTGGATCTATTTGATACAATAGATAAATAGCTCTATTACATTCGGCTAGAGTATTTTAATTACTGTCTACACCTACAGTGTGTGTCTGAACATGGGGCTTTAAATCCAGGGCTCGATTGTTCTCGCTAAACTGAGCTACTTTTACTATGGCACCAACCCCGAAATCCCAAAAATTTTCTTTAATTTTTTCATATATTTTGGCTGATCAGATGTCTACGTTTTCTAAGGAAAAGCCAAAAAAAATTCCCCGACTTGACGGTTGGTCCCATAGTAAAAGTAGCTCAGTTTAGCGAGTAAAATCAAGCTCTGGATTTAAAGCTCCATGGTCAGACACACCATGTATAATTAGACATTTTATTAATCCTTTGAAGTCATAAAAATAAACGTCACTCACACGCCAACGTCACAGGAGCAAGCGAGCTAATGTAAACCTTATATGAAAGTGTGAAGGTTGAGGTTACTTTGACAGCCTACGCCATAACACTTAGTTGTCAATGGTGCTGTGGGCACGACTAGCTAAGCCGTCTTTAGGTGTTCTTGGCGTTCAAAAGGTTAAAGAGCGCTAAAGCTGATATTAACCCTTTATAAGGCATAAGGGTGCCAGAAATTATGCAAAATTGAACCCTATTACTTTGAAATAAAGTGCAAAATCAGGTGGGAAATATATTCCCTCTGCCTTATAAAGGCTTTTAACCGTTAAGTCCCGGGGATCTAACATTGCCAGCCAGAACATGACCTTGAGATTTAAATTTAGAATAAAATTCAGATTGTTATACTTGCAAGAGACGGGACTTTTCAAATGTCAAGGTGTTTTCTGTCTGATGTAAATAGACATATACTTAATTACACAGACGGGTCTACCGCGATATAATTTCATTGTTTTTTCCTTAAATTCCGACGTCACAGGTGACAGGTCAGTCTTTCCGTGACCACAGCTGGTGCAAATCAGCTGAAACGTCGGAATTTAATTTAAAAACAATGAAATTATATCGCGGTAGACCCGTTTCTGTAATTAAATATGTGTACAAAACGCGAGAGTAAGTGTTATGTAGATAGACATAGTAAGTTTCGATCTAAATACTTCTAAGCGAAGTTCTGCTTCAAGAAGTTGATAAGTCCGTTGGTGGAGGCGTCGTGTGACGTCACAGGCTTGGAGTCGGCCAGTTCTGGCTCGATGGCCTTGGCCAGCTGCTTGCCTAGCTCGACGCCCCACTGGTCGAAGGAATTGATGTCCCAGATGACGCCTTGGGTGAAGATCTTGTGTTCGTACATGGCTGGAAGGTATAGATATAATTAATGTGGGTCTGTGGGAGTCTAATTATCCTCTAGGCGCCCAGAGACCTATAAAAAGGTCTCCTGCTCCATTCTAATTTGAACTTTGTATTGACAAAATAAAATTTCTTTTTGCTTGGCAATGGCAAGGTTTGACGTATGGGCGGCTAGAGGTTATGTGCGTTTTGAAGGGTTAACTAAGAGACGCAGAATAAGTAATAGTACTACCGTACAGAAAGTACACTTCCTACAAAACCGAAATTTGACTGCGATTCAGGGTCGAATCATGCCTTTCTAATGTATGGCACTACCCCTTTCGGCTATTTAGGGTTGTCAAAATTCAAGTTATTATCTATAGCCGTGCACGCAAAGGGACGTCCAGTTGTGCCAGCCTTTTACTGAGAATTTACTGGACTTACCAACAAGAGATTTTACTGAGAATTTTTTTCACACCATTTACCACTGGGAATAATCGAGAAAAAAAGGCAAGTTTCAAAAGTTTCCTTTCTGTACAGTGGCACAGAATAAATAATAGTACTAGGTACAGAAGACTCACTCTCTAACAAAACGCGTCTGTCACGATCAGCACAGATATGGCCGCTAGGTGGCGACAGCGCCACGCGCGGCTTATGGCAAACCCCAAAATTGAGGTCGAACGGATGTACTTTTAGCTACCTGTAGCAAAGTGACGAAATCGCGGAGTGAGCCACGCCTGACAGTAGTACTATTATTTATTCTGTAGAACTGCGCCCCACTCTACAGCACTTTAATATTAGACTCACCAATGAGAGCTCCGAGTACGAAGGGCGTGACCTTCTTCACGACGATGGAGTTGGTGGGGCGGTTGCCTTTGAACACCTTGTGGGGGAGAATCTTGGCCACCGCCTCTGGGGCCATGCCGGACTTTAATATTAGACTCACCAATGAGAGCTCCGAGTACGAAGGGCGTGACCTTCTTCACGACGATGGAGTTGGTGGGGCGGTTGCCTTTGAACACCTTGTGGGGGAGAATTTTGGCCACCGCCTCTGGGGCCATGCCAGACTTCTCTAACTCTGCCTTAGCCTGTGAACAATATAATTATTTCAGATTCGTGACCCTCTCGAATTCTGAGATATCGATTTTCATCAAGATCGGGCCGAAAATAAAGAAATACAAGATGGCGACGGTTCCGTGTCATTTTGACTTCAGATTTGTGTTAAGGGGCTTCTCGGATTCTCAGATATCGATTTTCATCAAGATCGTGATGTTGAAAATAAAGAAAATGAAAATGGCGACCATTTCATTCAATTTCGACTTTAGATTCGTGTTAACGACATTCAGCGCGCTCCAACATTACAGGGCGCCAGACGCCCTTCACACTAAAACAGGAGTCTTTAAACTTTTTGACCTGAGGGCCATAATGCGCCTCAAAATTTTCGCGCGCGCCACCGTCGGTGCCGAGGGGGTGGGCGGGTGTATCTGGTTGCTGCAGTTAGGGCTGAACACCTGGACCCTGGCTCCCGCGGGCCGGATTGGAACGCTGTGGGGCAGGCCGGATTGGAATGCTTCGCGGGCCGGATTGGCCCGCGGGCCGAGGTTTGGAGAGCCCTGCACTAAAAGGTCGAGCGAAGCCCGACATTCCATTCACACTACGAAAAGCCCGACATTCTATTGAATTGAATAGAAACTCATTTAATCAAGTAGGATTTTACAATCTCTTTTGCATCGTCAAAGTACATTATAAATAAATTAAAATTAAATTAAAAAATAAATAACAGCTTACAAAATCAACAATTATACAGGGCGCCTTCACACTCATAGGCGGGTGGGTCGCTAGTTTATTAATATAAAATTTGATGGTACAGCTTGGCAAAAAAGAGTAGATATTAAAAACTGGCAACACTGTAGTGTCGTCCCGTTTTCTTATATAAATTTGTTTGAAAGGGACGACATTACAGTGTTGCCACTTTTTAATTACAAGCTTTTATTTACTTTCACCTGACCGTTTTGTCTGTCTGTTTATCGGTCTTCTGTAATCAAATCTTGCAAGTTAAATTTGATACACTTCCCGGTTTCCGATTGAGCTGAAATTTTGCATACATATGTAAGCCGGGTGACAATGCCATATTACGGTGTCATCGAGCTGATCTGATGATGAAGACCGGAGGTGGCCAGAACTCTGTGATAAAACAACGAAACCTAATTGTGTTTGGGGTTTTTATAATTGTCTCGATGAGTTAGTTGCCTGTGGAAAAAAAGTACAGTCGGCGATAAAAGCTTGTCCCAAAAATGAAATGTTTGCCAAAAAGTTATTTCTACTCTTTTCTGCCAAGCTGTAGGTACCTCTTCCGCAGTCTTGCCCTTCATGAGCGCCTCGGTTTGGGCCAAGAAGTTCGCCAGCAGGATCTTGTGGTGCTGCCCGCCGGCGATCGGGTTGTGGGTCTGCGCCGGGGCGATGAAGTCGCAGGGGATCAATCTGATAACATATTCAATGTTTACATATTTTACAAGCTTTTTTATTTAGTTTCACCTGACCGTTGTCTGTAATCAAATCTTGCAAGTTAAATTTGATCCACTTCCCGGTTTCCGATTGAGCTGAAATTTTGCATGCAGGTAAAAATCGGATGACAATGTAATATTACGAGCAATGTACCATCGAGCTGATCTGATGATGGAGACAGAAGGTGGCCATAGGAACTCTGTGATGAAACAACGCAACCTAATTGTGTTAGGGGTTTTTTTAGAATTGTCTCGATGAGTATTAGTCAGCGATAAAAGCTTGTACCAAAAATGAAATTTTTGCCAAAAACTTATTGTTATTTCATAATTCCCTAGCACGAGTTACATCAGGGTTCTATATTGGGTCCATTCTTATATCTTACAGGAGTGTCTCGGGGTTCTATATCAGATCCATTCTCGTATCTTACCTGGTCCCCTGGAGTATGAGCTGGTAGAACGCGTGCTGCCCATTTGTCCCCGGCTCTCCCCACACGATGGGCCCGGTGGAGTAGTTGACTTGTTGTCCGCCCCGTGTTACGTAGAGGAGTGGCTCAGGGTTCTATTTTGGGTCCACTTTTATATCTTACAGGAGTGTCTCAGGGTTCTATATCAGGCCCATTCTCGTAACTTACCTGGTCCCCTGGTGTATGAGCTGGTAGAACGCGTGCTGTCCATTTGTCCCCGGTTCTCCCCACACGATGGGCCCGGTGGAGTAGTTGACTTGTTGTCCGCCCCGTGTTACGTAGAGGAGTGGCTCAGGGTTCTATTTTGGGTCCACTTTTATATCTTACAGGAGTGTCTCAGGGTTCTATATCAGGCCCATTCTCGTAACTTACCTGGTCCCCTGGTGTATGAGCTGGTAGAACGCGTGCTGTCCATTCGTCCCCGGTTCTCCCCACACGATGGGCCCGGTGGAGTAGTTGACTTGTTGTCCGCCCCGTGTTACGTAGAGGAGTGGCTCAGGGTTCTATTTTGGGTCCACTTTTATATCTTACAGGAGTGTCTCAGGGTTCTATATCAGGCCCATTCTCGTAACTTACCTGGTCCCCTGGTGTATGAGCTGGTAGAACGCGTGCTGTCCATTTGTCCCCGGTTCTCCCCACACGATGGGCCCGGTGGAGTAGTTGACTTGTTGTCCGCTCCGTGTTACGTATTTGCCGTTACTCTCCATGTCGCCTTGTTGAAAGTAGGCCGCGAATCTAATGGAAAATACGTTTTTTTTATAATGAACAGAATATGAACCACGGGCGATATTGTAAATTCGAATAATAAAAGTCGGATCTCTACATATTGATCCTCGTTAAAAATTTTAGACGTGTCAGCCATATTATACAACGAATGATCTTATCTAATCTATCTAATACCTTTAAACGAGCAATTCTTGTATATTTATTTATATATATATTTCGGGGATCTCGGAAACGATTTTAACGATTTCGCTAAAATTCGCTATATAGGGGTTTTCGGGGTCGAAAAATCGATCTAGCCTAGTCTTATATCTGGGAAGACGCGCCATTTTTGAGTTTTTATAATATATAAATAGCGACCGAATGGGCACCACAGATCACCCGAGGCTAGGGTTGCCATACGTCCGGATTTGTCCGGACATGTCCGGATTTTTGACGTTTTGTCCGGATTGCAGCCGGACTTGGCATGTGTCCGGATATTTAGGAATGACCTTATAAAAATAAAATGCGCGCCCGGGAAAGGGGCTACGGGATCGGGCTAAGGGAAAGGGAAAAGTAGATCCACGATACAGTACACCGCAGAGAGCAGCGCGCCGCCGGGGCGTCGTTCAAGCTACGCCAAATCTCTGCTACAAGAAATGTCCGGATTTTTAGGGTGATGTCAGGATTTTTATCAGGACATTTAATTCTTCCATATGGCAACCCTACCCGAGGCAGAGTCAGACCAAAAATGAGATGGCGAAACGACCTGGACTCATTCTGTGGCGATTGGCGGGAGCATGCACAAAGCCGTGACGAGTGGCGAAAGACAGGGGAGGCCTTTGCCCAGCAGTGGGACCAATATAGGCTACTGAAAAATAAACTAGTATTTAACTACATAGTTAGTGGTTACCTGTGTAAATACTGGTCGTAGGGCAGCAGGGCGTGGGTCTCCGCGCCGTGGAAGTTGCTGTACCATACACCCAGCAGCGCTAGGATCACGGGCGCCTGTACACAACATAACAGAACTCATAAGAGAGGAGCTAATGTAAGATAAGATAAGATAAATGTTTATTTGCAAGAATATAGGTACATAATTACAAGATGTCAGGGTGATAATTTTGGTCTCCATTTACATTCAGCCATTTATTGGCGTGTAAAACTGTAGTTTGTAATATGTGACGTTCCACGGTAAAGGGTACCTTATGGCGGCTGGCGCTTACGTCGCATAGCGCCGCAATAATATTGGAGCAGCGTTAATAATAGCGTAAGCGCCAACCGCCATAAGGTACCTTTAACCGTGAGACGTCACATATTGTCTTCGGATACCGCGATAGTTAATCATGAAATAAAACTACTCTTTTCTACGAAGGGATCCGTACCATAATGCAAAAAAAAACCAAAAAAAAACAAAAAGAAAACGGTCACCCATCCAAGTACTGACCCTTCCCGACGTTGCTTAACTTTGGTCAAACATCACGTTTGTTGTATGGAAGCCCCATTTAAATCTTTATTTTATTCTGTTTTTAGTATTTATTGTTATAGCGGCAACAGAAATACATCATCTGTGAAAATTTCAACTGTCTAGCTAAATATCACGGTTCATGAGATACAGCCTGGTGACAGACGGACGGACGGACGGACGGACGGACGGACGGACGGACGGACGGACGGACAGCGAAGTCTTAGTAATAGGGTCCCGTTTTACCCTTTGGGTACGGAACCCTAAAAACTAGGTACACTGCAAAAACTACCCTACTACTATAGTTCGTTTTTTTTAGCATTAGAAAGAACTTGCAAGAAGGTAAGCGATCTTGACATGTCTTTTAATTGAAAAACGCTTTATAAAAATCAGTAACTATTACTTTTGAAAGCAGAAGAATATAAATGATCGTATTACATTCATAATTGTTACATATTTGCCGAAACTTATTTGTAAAACGTGTTTTTCAATTGAAAGATACATCAAGATTGTTTACCTTATTTCTAATGCTAAAAAACCGGGCAAGTGCGAGTCGGACTCGCGCACGAAGGGTTCCGTACCATAATGCAAAAAAAAAAAAACAAAAAAAAGCAAAAAAGAAAACGGCCACCCATCCAAGTACCGACCCCTCCCGACGTTGCTTAACTTTGGTCAAAAATCACGTTTGTTGTATGGGAGCCCCATTTAAATCTTTATTTTATTCTGTTTTTAGTATTTGTTGTTATAGCGGCAACAGAAATACATCATCTGTGAAAATTTCAACTGTCTAGCTATCACGGTTCGTGAGATACAGCCTGGTGACAGACGGACGGACGGACGGACGGACGGACAGCGAAGTCTTAGTAATAGGGTCCCGTTTTACCCTTTGGGTACGGAACCCTAAAAATACGAACTATACAATGGGAAAATAACTTACATTCTTATCCAAAGGCGCGGTGCAGAAATGGTCGTCCATGTAGCTGGCTCCGTCTAGAAGCTTCTCGAAGTTGTCGTAGCCCACGTAGAGGGAGATGGATAGACCGATCGCCGACCACAGTGAGTACCTGAATAATCCATAAAAATTACTGCAAATTCTACAAATTGGCACAAAAATATTACTACATATTCTACAAATTGGTACAAAAATATTACTACAAATTCTACAAATTGGTACAAAAATATTACTACAAATTCTACAAATTGGTAGAAAAATATTAGGTACTACAAATTCTACAACTAGGTACAAAAAATACTACAAATTCTACAAATTGGTACAAAAAAATTACTACAAATTCTACAAATTGGTGTGGTAAGATCATCGTCATCATCTTCCTCGCATTATGGGTTTTGCCACGGCTCATGGGAGCCTGGGGTCCGCTTGACAAGGCACTAGTTTTTACGAAAGCGACTGCCATCTGACCTTTCAACCCAGAGGGTAAACTAGGCCTTATCGGGATTAGTTCGGTTTCCTCGCATTACAATTATAGAGTATTTTTTACAAATTGGTGTGGAATCATAATTTTTCCTAATGTTGATATACGAGAACTGTCTCGCTAAAAAAATATCCCATCAAAAACATAAATGTAAAAAAGGAGAGCCAAGTTCTTCGGTTCGCCGCAAAAAGAATGGAGATCTAAATGAGTGCCAAGTTCTATGCAAAATCCAAATATGTATTTATAGGAACAAAATAACATTATAAACAAGTATTAAACTCTATTTCTTTGCTTTATTGGATACCTATAACAATTGCTGTTATTTAAAAAAAATGCGAGATCTTAAAGCAGGTTAGATTTGACTTGGCCGCGCGCGCGGTGGTGCCGCGCGCCGCCAACGACACACCGTTGACCGGTTGTTTAGCGCGTATTACAGGTTTTTTGTATGGGGACCTCCCCTATTTTTTAACTTTTTTTATTTTTATATTTTTTCTACGCTTACACACAATTACCGAGCTGGATTCCAAATTTCATCCTTCTAGGTCATCTGGAAGTAGGTTAGGTTTAGGTACTATATGTTAGTCACAATAAAAAAGAAATTTGTATGGGGACCCCCCCTATTTATTAACTTTTTTTTGTTTTTAGATTTTTTCCTACGCTTACACACAATAACCGAGCTGGATTCCAAATTTCATCCTTCTAGGTCATCTGGAAGTAGGTTAGGTTTAGGTACTTATATGTCAGTCACAATAAAAAATGGCTCTTTTGTATGGGGACCCCCCCTATTTTATAACTTTTTTTAATTTTTAGATTTTTTCCTACGCTTTCACACAATAACTGAGCTGGATTCCAAATTTCATCCTTCTAGGTCATCTGGAAGTAGGTTAGGTTTAGGTACTATAGGTCTGTCAGTCAGTCTTAAAATTTACGACTTTTTGACCTTCATATCTTTATAACCGTTTGAGCTAGCTTCATGAAATTTGGGCTTCTAGATGTCCTTATGGATATAATTAAACACACGTAGTTTTATGTGTTTACGTTAAAGATGTTTTGAGTTATAGAAGGGTCAAAAGTGGCACCAAGTGGTTCGTGTAATATTACACTTGGCGCTGGCTAGCCAGTTCCTTTGCTTGAACTTGGCTTGACACGCTGCCGCGTGTCTAGATTTAATATAGCTGGTCAAGCAAATCTTGTCAGTAAAAAAAGGCGCTAAATTCAAATTTTCTATGGGACGATATCCCTTCGCGCCTACATTTTTCAAATTTGCCGCCTTTTTTAACCGACTTCCAAATCCCAAAGGAGGAGGTTATCAATTCGGTTGTATGTTTTTTATTTTTTATGTTTGTTACTCCATATCTCCGTCATTACTGGCCCGATTTTGAAAATTATTTTTTTGATTGTATGTATATGCATACAGATTGGTCCCGTTTTTGTCAAAATCCAGTTCTGATGATGGGATCCATGAGGAATCGACGGAACTCCTCAAATCTTAAAGGCATACATATGGTGATTTTTGTGTTTTTATCAACAAATCAAGCATATACATTCAAAAACGTGACATTTGATGAAGTGGAACTGCTGATAATGATCAGAACGGAACTCTTCAACGACGCATAGTTCACCTTTGGCGATTTGTCCTCTTCGTTATGTTTGTTACGCAAGTTAAGTTTTTAAGCCACAATTTTGTCAAGCTTGAGTTCTGATGATGGGATCCATGAGAAATCGAGGGAACTCCTCAAATTTTAAAGGCATGCGTATAGAGATTTTTGTATTTTCATCAGAAAATCAAGCATTTTCATTAAAAACTGTCGCATTTGATGAAGTGGAACTGCTGATGATGATCAGAACGGAACTCTTCAACGACGCATAGTTCACGTTTGGCGATTTGTCCTCTTCGTTATGTTTGTTAAGCAAGTTTAGTTTTTAAGCCACATTTCTGTCAAGCTCGAGTTCTGATGATGGGATCCATAAGGAATCGAGGGAACTCCTCAAATCTTAAAGGCATACGTATAGAATTTTTTGTATTTTCATCATAAAATCAAGCATTTACATTAAAAACTGTCACTGCTGATGATGATCAGAACAGAACTCTTCAACGACGCATAGTACATGTTTGGTGATTTCGAATTTCGATTTTGACTTGTACTGGGACCCGGACTCATACCCGGATCCGGTTCGGACCCGGACTCGGACTCGGACCCGGACTCGGACCCGGACTCGGACCCAGACTCGGACCCGGACCCGGACCCGGACTTGGACCGGGACTCGGACCCGGACTCTGACTCAGAGACCCGGACCTTGACCCGGAAAACCACTATGATACCTAAACTAAATAAACCACTATGATTACCTACCATAAAATGTGGGTATGATGATGCCAAACCCCTCCCGCTCAAACTCCCGTACACCGCACCGCATGCGCCGTTAAGTGGGTTAGGTTAGATTTGAACTGCGATCCTCACAGAACCGAACAAAAGTGGGTTACGTTTGGTTAGAACTGCGAGTCTTACAGAAACGAAATGCTACTAGAAAAGTGGGTTTCATTAGGTTCGAACTGCGATCCTCACAGAACCGAACTGCTATGAGAGAAGTGGGTTAGGTTAGGCTAGATAACTACGACCCTTACGGAAACGAAGTGCTACTAGAAAGTACTGGTTTTACCTCCTTTTCTACATAGTGCACCATCTACCATAATCTTTCACCGGGCCCCATAGAAGTCGGTTTTTTTTTCTTAAAAATTATCTACTGACAAGATCTGCTTGACCAGCTATAATTACTTTCTTAACTGATCTTTTTTTAACCGACTTCCAAATCTCAAAGAAGGAGGTTATCAATTCGGTTGTATGTTTTTTTTTTTAATTTTTTTTTTAATTTTTTTTTTTGTTTTTTTTTTATGTTTGTTACTCCATATCTCCGTCATTACTAGATCGATTTTGAAAATTCTTTTTTTGATTGAATGTATATGCATACAGATTGGTCCCGTTTTTGTCAAAACCCAGTTCTGATGATGGGATCCATGAGGAATCGAGGGAACTCCTCAAATCTTAAAGGCATACATATAGTGATTTTTGGGTTTTTATCAACAAATCAAGCATATACACCCAAAAAAGTGACATTTGATGAAGTGGAACTGCTGATGACGATCAGAACGGAACTCTTTAACGACGCATAGTTCACGGTTGGCGATTCGTCCTCTTCGTTATGTTTGTTAAGCAAGTTAAGTTTTTAAGCCACATTTTTGTCAAGCTCGAGTTCTGATGATGGGATCCATGAGGAATCAAGGGAACTCCTCAAATCTTAAAGGCATGCGTATAGAGATTTTTGTATTTACATCAGAAAATCAAGCATTTTCTTTAAAAACTGTTGCATTTGATGAAGTGGAACTGCTGATGATGATCAGAACAGAACTCTTCAACGACGCATAGTTCACGGTTGGCGATTTTTCCTTTTAGTTATTTTCGTTAAGCAAGTTAAGTTTTTAAGCCACATTTTTGTCAAGCTCGAGTTCTGATGATGGGATCCATAAGGAATCGAGGGAACTCCTCAAATATTAAAGGCATACGTACAGATATTTTTGTATTTTCATCATAAAATCAAGCATTTACATTAAAAACTGTCGCATTTGATGAAGTGGAAATGCTGATGATGACCAGAACAGAACTCTTCAATGACGCATGGTACACGTTTGGTGATTACGAATTTCGATTTTGACTTGGACGGGGACCCGGACTCGGACTCATACCCGGATCCGGTTCGGACCCGGATCCGGTTCGGACCCGGACTCGGATCCGGATTCGGACCCGGACTCGGACCCGGACTCGGATCCGGACTCGGACCCGGTCTCGGACCCGGACACGGACCCGGACTCGGACCCGGACTTCGACTCGGACTCGGACCCGGACTCGGACCCGGACTCGGACCCGGACCTTGACCCAGAAAACCACTATGATACCTTAACTAAATAAACAACTATGATTACCTATCATAAAATTAATGTAGGTATAAAGTACGATGATGCCAATCTTACTTGCCCCTCCCGCTTAAACCCCCGTACACCGCACGGCATGCGCCATTAAGTGGGTTAGGTTAGGTTTGAACTGCGATCCTCACAGAACCGAACAAGGATTAGGTTAGGTTAGGACTGCGAGCCTTACAGAAACGAAATGCTACTTGAATAGTGGGTTTGATTAGGTTCGAACTGCGATCCGCACAGAACCGAACTGCTATCTGAGGAGTGGGTTAGGTTAGGCTAGAACTACGACCCTCATGGCTCCTCTTCACGATGGGCCAACGCCGGCCACTCCAAGGGACGCATTTATGCGTTAGAGGGAGCAAGTGATATTGCTATCTCATTCTACCGCATGGCTGCGTCCCTTGGAGTGGCCGGCGTTGGCCCATCCTGTAGAGGAGCCATTATACAGAAGCGAAATGCTAGTAGAAAAGTGGGTGGTTTTACCTCCTTTTCTACATAGTGTACCATCTACAATAATCTTTCATCGGCCCCCATGGAAGTCGGTTTCTTTTTCTTCAAAATTATTTGTTATCTGTTTGTCTCAAATTTGAGTTTAGAAAATTATAGTCCTTTTTTTAGGGTTCCGTAACCAAAGGGTAAAAACGGGACCCTATTACTAAGACTCCGCTGTCCGTCTGTCTGTCTGTCACCAAGCTGTATATCATGAACCGTGATAGCTAGACAGTTCAAATTTTCACAGATTAATTATATCTGTTGCCGCTATAACAACAAATACTAAAAGAATAAGAATGATTTATTGATAATAATTGGCAACAAAGTATATGCACAGGAGGTGTCTGGTAAGCCCCAAACTAGGCTGAGCCTGTGTCTTGGGGCTTAACAAAAAGAGTTAGTACGGAACCCTCGGCGGGCGAGTCCGACTCGCACTTGTCCGGTTTCTTACCTGCCGCCGACCCAGTCCCAGAACCCGAACATGTTCTTAGGATCGATGCCGAAAGCGGTCACTTTCTCGCCATTGGTCGACAGCGCCACGAAGTGCTTGGCCACCGCTGACGGCTGTGAACAAATTATGTATTAATTAGGGTTCCGTACCCAAATTCGACGAGCGGTCTGGCCTATACTCTGTATCTTTAGGTATTTAAAGAATAGTAAACAAAATCTACCCTCAAATGGCTGCTTAAGCCAGTTGAGGGTAGATGAAAACATTACATGATCAAATAATGTAGGTTAAAGTCAGGTCGTTCAGTGACTGGTCCAGGTGGTTTTGTATTAGGTTGGTTAACCAATAAATGTTATAACTACCCGCAAATGTACAAATTGTTTGTTTACTTTTATTTAAATACCTAAATATACAGACTATAGTGACCTCATACTATTGTCACTGTGACAAGGTACAAAATAAATTAAAACTTTCAACTGTATAATAAATAGGAATTGTCTTCCTTGACCACTTCGACCATGGAATGAACTCCAAGGGCGCATTGTATGGACGTATTGTACGTGTCATTCTATGGAACTTGTTAACTATGTAAACAAACCGCCATATTGAAATTGTCTCTGATGAATTTACTAGTGACTTTTGTATATGTGACTATTGTGTACCTACATAGTTAGCAAGTTCCATGGAATGACAGTTTACTACTATTGTACTTACATCCTTGGCCGCCTCTAGGAACCAATTCTTGGCAGATGTGGCGTTGGTGATGGTCTCCTGCGTGGTGAAGGTCTTGGAGGCCACGATGAAGAGCGCCGTCTCAAGGTTGAGATACTTCAACACTTCGGCTATAGAATGACACTTTACTACTATTATACTTACATCCTTGGCCGCCTCTAGGAACCAGTTCTTGGCGGAGGTGGCGTTGGTGATGGTCTCCTGCGTGGTGAAGGTCTTGGAGGCCACGATGAAGAGCGCCGTCTCAAGGTTGAGACACTTCAACACTTCGGCTATAGAATGACACTTTACTACTATTATACTTACATCCTTGGCCGCCTCTAGGAACCAGTTCTTGGCGGAGGTGGCGTTGGTGATGGTCTCCTGCGTGGTGAAGGTCTTGGAGGCCACGATGAAGAGCGCCGTCTCAAGGTTGAGACACTTCAACACTTCGGCTATAGAATGACACTTTACTACTATTATACTTACATCCTTGGCCGCCTCTAGGAACCAGTTCTTGGCGGAGGTGGCGTTGGTGATGGTCTCCTGCGTGGTGAAGGTCTTGGAGGCCACGATGAAGAGCGCCGTCTCAAGGTTGAGACACTTCAACACTTCGGCTATAGAATGACACTTTACTACTATTATACTTACATCCTTGGCTGCCTCTAGGAACCAGTTCTTGGCGGAAGTGGCGTTGGTGATGGTCTCCTGCGTGGTGAAGGTCTTGGAGGCCACGATGAAGAGCGCCGTCTCAGGGTTGAGCCGCTTCAGCACCTCGGCGAGGTGGGTGCCATCGATGTTGGAGACGAAGTGGACCTGTTGGAAATGTAAATAATACAATTATACATTTTGACAACCATGCGCAGTGTGTTCATGATTTTAATAACAAAACTTCCTTGAGACACAGACATATTAAACATATTAAGAACGGGTCACTCACGCATTTTAAGTCGGAAAACGCTCGACATGTTTCACTCCGTACCGTTTCCTTGCGTTTTTCGACTTAAAATACGTGAGTGACCCGTTCTTAACATGTTTAATGTGTTCATGATTCATGATGATAATCACAGATTAAATCAAAAGGGAAGTCGTCCGTGGTTTTACTTTTGGATAGGGGTCATCCATTAATTACATGACACAAAATTTAGATTTTTAGACCCCAAAAAATAAGTCGTTAATACGTACTGTCACACTTGGCATGAAAATATAAAATTGTACCATATTGTTGTAATTGTAAATATGTATATGTATAGGTAATATTAAAATGATAAATTCTAGTTTTACTTAATCTGGCAAATAAAAGATATTTCTACATTATTAAATTGCACAACGGGACTTGATCGCGTATTTAAGTTTTAAGATTTACCTGCGACGTTTCGAGGACGGCATTGTCCCCGTGGTCTCGGAGAAGACTGGCTAAAGTTGACATCAACATCTTCTAGCCGCGCGATTATTTCGAACTACCCGCACTTGGTCTTGTTTATTAATTTGAACGTTCATAATTTAATAATGTTTAAAAATCAGTGAAAATATATTTATATTTTTATTTCTTAAAATGCCGAAAAATTTGTAATTTCTGCCATGGAATTTTCCTTCAGTGCTATGCTTGTCTGGTTCTACTTCGAAACTAACTACTAACCTTGAGATGGTTGGCGTATGGCTTCAGGGCTTCGGTGACCATGAGAGGGCCGAGGTCCGAGCCGCCGATGCCAATGTTGACCACGTCGGTGATCGCCTTGCCAGTGTACCTGATATACATACAACATAATTAATATAGAGTCCGACCAAGATAAGTCTGCAACGATTTCTATGAAATTCATCATCATCATACGACATCATCAGACGTATAAATAAAACTTGCACTTGTTGTTGTGTGCTATCAAAAGCGTTGCAAAATTTTTGCACAAGATTAAAAAAAAAATCGGTATGTAATGTATAATATACATCAGGTTGATATTAAAAATACTTCATACAGGGTGAGTTCATTATGTCTGACCCACAGACAAAACATCCTCCAGACTGAGCATAGTCGCGCTACCCCCTCAGCCACGCGTACGGTAATTTTAATCCATGTTCGAGTCGAAAGTGTCTTTGTGTGACGTCCGTGTCTTTGAACGGACCAATCACGGCACGGGACTTCGCTCACCTCGTCCCGCGCACCCCCGCATTTTTGGCATCATCGGTTGTAAGAAATAATTGCTCTAAACTCGGTCTAGAGGATTCCTAGTCTGTGGTCTGACCATATCCAGACCAGAGGGGTGAATATGAGGGATGCAGGTCATATGGAACAACTTTTACTATAGAGCCGACCCCAAAATCGCGAAAAAAAATCTATTCAATAGTAAAAACGGGACCCTATTACTAAGACTCCACTGTCCGTCTGTGAGTCACCGAATGAACCGTGATAGACAGTTGAAATTTCCACAGATGATGTATTTCTGTTGCCGCTATAACAACAAATACTAACAAGTACGGAACGAGTCCGACTCGCACTTGCCCGGTTTTTTTTCGAAGTTGGCTCCACAGTACAAGTTGTTCAGTATGACCTACATATTCACCCCTCAGAGTATGGTCAGACATAACAAAATCACTGTGTATGTGCCAAGACTACATTAACGTGTGGAGTGACATCGGCGCCGTCAACTAAAATGGGTCGAGTGTGTTCTGGCACTATCTTTAGGTATTTAAATGTGACGTTCCACGGCAAAAGGTACTGGCGCTTACGTCGCATAGCGCCGCAATAATATTGGAGTGGAGCGGCGTTAATAATAGCGTAAGCGCCAACTCCCATAAGGTACGTTTACCCGTGAGACGTCAGAAATAAAAGTAAACAAACAATTTGTACATTTTCGTAGTTATAATATTTATTTTATTGGTTAACCCACCAAATACAAAACCGCCTGGATCACTGAACGGCCTGACTTTAAGAGCCCATCAACGTGCACACTAGCGCCACTGCTAAATAATCGTGATTATTTAAATTTAACGACAGGTATTTAAAAAAGGGGGCCGCTACGGACTGTATTGTGTATTTAAGTAACTTTTGAATACATCAAACTAGTTTTTATGTTACTGGATTCGTCAATCTACGCGTCCAAAGTTAAAACGGCCGTTTGTTTTGAGCTCATAGATCGACGAATCCAGCAACATAAAAACTAGTTTGATGTATTCAAAAGGTACTTAAATAAACAATTCAGTCCGTAGCGGCCCCCCTTTTTTTAATACCTGTCATTAAATTTAAATAATCACGATTATTTATTTGGGAGTGGCGCTAGTGAGCACGTTGATGGGCTTTTAACCTACATTATTTGATCATGTAATGTTTTCATCTACCCTCAACTGACTTAAGTAGCCATTTGAGGGTAGATTTTGTTTCCTCGTTTTTAAATACCTAAATATACAGACTATAACAACTTACTCCTTCCACTGCCCGCTGATGACTTGTCCCGAGAACTCCTACATATGCGCCAAGACTGTGTTCACTAAGATGGGCCTGTTTTTGCGGTTACGAAGGGCGATGTGCAGAACAACACGGTTTTCGTTCTACAGGGTGTTACTGACCATGGGGCTTTAAATCCAGGGCTCGATTCTACTCGCTAAACTGAGCTACTTTTATTTAGGCACTAACCCCGAAATACCAAAAATAAAATTTACTTTTTCATACATTTTGGCTGATCAGATGTCGACGTTTTCTATGGAAAAGTCATAAATTATTCCCCAATTTTATGGTTGGTCCCATAGTAAAAGTAGCTCAGTTTAGCGAGTTAAATCAAGCCCTGGAATTAAAACTCGATGGTCAGACACATACTGTATTGTTGCAAAATCCTGCCTGTTGAAAAATCTTAATAGCGCGATGCAGCCGACGGGACAGCGACATCTATGAAATTCAATAACAACTCACCCCTTCCACTGGCCACTGATGACTTGTCCCGAGAACTCCTTCATATGCGCCAAGACCGCGTTGACGTCCGGCGTGACATCGGCCCCGTCGACTAAGATGGGCCTGTTCTTGCGGTTACGAAGGGCGATGTGCAGAACGGCACGGTTTTCGGTGAAGTTGATCTTTTCACCTAAAATTAACAATTTATTTAGTTTTAATTACCAGCCATAAAATTACCTTGATATTTTAAATTAACAATTAAATATTGATATCATTTCGGACGCGTGGTCACGTCAGCGCGACGCAAAGCGGTTAAATTACGTTAATTTGTTTGATTTGCGTTTTATGTTTCTTTTTTAACTAAAATTTTAATGTTATAAATTTAACATGTGTTTCTGCTGATGAATCTGTTTTAACAGAAGTCTTGGCTGTCAAGATGGTTCTTCGATTTCTTTGGTAAGACTTTGTTAGGTTTTTTTTACTTTAATTTGTAGGTACCTACATCTGGTGAATCAGTGCCTTGAGAAATATCAACTCATAAATAAAAATTAATACACGCCAAATGGTAACTTGTGTTACTCTTGTCACGGGTTAACAAAAACAGCAGTGGCTGTCGTAATAAACAGTAACTCCTGGGCTCCAGACTGATGAATGGTATACCTGCAAACATGGCATCTCGAGCCTTCTCCACGCCGCGGGTGCGGGCCAGGTTCAGAAGGAGCGCCATGACAGCGTTGTCCACTCGGTTCTTGGAGTAGTCGAGCAGGATCTCACCATCATTGGGCGTGGGCAGGCGGAGACTGGTAATAATTAATAAATAAATATAAAAAGTTTTTATTTCTGGGTAACTGAATAACAATATGTATAAAATATTAAAAACGTAACCTAGGATTACCTTAAGTAGGATAGGACATGAGGGGTCATCCATTAATTACATCACACGTTTAGGGGGAGGGAGGGGTCAAGAAAATGTGACATATTGTGACATGGGGGAGGGGGGACACACAAACTTTGTGACGTCACTTTAACTTCATCAGTAACCGAAAATTTATTTAAATTATTTTATTCACTGTACATTTAAATAACAAGTTTTTAAAAAGATAATCGTTTTTATTCGTTTAATTTTCTTTCCTAAGCAGTTTTGGGTTATAAAATTACTAATATTTATATCGTCAATAATAGTTTGATAATATATTAATAATACTTAGGTACTTACTTAATTCGATTTGGCGATTTCGTAGAAAAAATGTGACGTCACACTAGGGGGGAGGGGTTTGCCAAATGTGACCAAGTGTGACAAGGAGGGGGGGAGGGGTCAAAACCTAGAAATTCGTGTGACGTAATTAATGGATGACCCCTGACTGTGCTTTATATTATTGCAAAGGTAAACATAACTTTTACTTGGCTATATAGTACAACCTTACTAATCTGGCACTATTGCTGACACAAGAGAACCGGATTAATGGAAAAATCGGTGTACTGGAAGTTAGAGCAAATCTGCATATTATTTATGTGTTTTTTAGTATGTCTTAGAAATACATTTTACTAAAATACTAATTAAAAAAAACCGGGCAAGTGCGAGTCGGACTCGCGCACGAAGGGTTCCGTACCATAATGCAAAAAAAAAACAAAAAAAAGCAAAAAGAAAACGGTCACCCATCCAAGTACTGACCCCTCCCGACGTTGCTTAACTTTGGTCAAAAATCACGTTTGTTGTATGGGAGCCCCATTTAAATCTTTATTTTATTCTGTTTTTAGTATTTGTTGTTATAGCGGCAACAGAAATACATCATCTGTGAAAATTTCAACTGTCTAGCTATCACGGTTCGTGAGATACAGCCTGGTGACAGACGGACGGACGGACGGACGGACGGACAGCGAAGTCTTAGTAATAGGGTCCCGTTTTACCCTTTGGGTACGGAACCCTAAAAAAGACTACTCTTATCTGGGACTTAGCCATTGAAGTGCGAAAGTTAGCACACATAGTAAATTAGGATGTAGAATGATCAATTTTAGTGCAGCATTACTAGGTGTACTGAACCATCAACTGCCGGATTATCGAGATTTCACTGTATTTTATAAATCATAAAGTTGTAAGTTAAAATCTAATTTTTAGCATTTAAGTTCAGTAGTAGCAGTTCTCTTTTAACTGATATTAATATCTAATAGGCCGTAATAAAATAGACCTCATTCAGCCTAGTACAAAGTACATTGAACCATGTTTGGCCATTTTACCAATTCAATTTCATTGAGGGCAACGAAGGTCAATTTGAGGTACGAAAAGCTTGTCATTGACTTGAAAGCTACGACCTTCGCCTTCGGAGTTGAAGGAACTTATGTCTAATTTTGTACAAGAATATAGCTTTTCTTATTGCTGTTATACAACTTTACATAAGTATGAAGGTTAAACAAGAAGATGTTCAAAAAACAAATATTTGTCAGGGACATTCAGGGCAAATTATGCATGAGTCCTTACCTAACTTTTTAAAATAAATAACATTAGTTTACCTGAATTTTTCAAACCGCTGTGGGTCCTGTTGGAATAGCTGTTGAATGTTAATTTTCTCATGGTTAAGACAGTAAAAACTTTGTAGAGTTTGATACGCCGGGTCATCCTTGAGGCTAATTTTCGGTTCCATGGTGGCAATAGAAAGTACACGGGCGGTCAGAGAGCGGCGCGGCCTAAACTGTTGTCCTATCAGTGATAACGAAAGTCGTGTTGACATGTCAATGACGTATGAAGGTTAATTGCGTTTCGTTACTTTCGTTGCTGCTATTCTCAATGCAAACAAATTTTGTTTTCCCCGACTAGCACATGTCGATGAAAATTAAAGCATATAATTGAATGAAAATTATGTAACAATGTATTTAAAGATAATGGCAAGTAGATCTTACTCTATTAAATGCTTTAAAGCATTTAGTAGTGGCCTTTTATTGTTTTTGTAAAAGTGAATTTAAAATATCGGTTTTTCGTACATCACTGCGTTGTAAACAAAAAGTTCGTTCCGTTCTTTGATGAATCATTTTCAATCCGTTCTTTCATTCATATTTCATTCAATGACATAGTTTTGTTTGATTTGACAGCTAGTTCGTCGTATTTGTTTCGATACTACCTATCCAACGAAAAGTAGCTTTGTTTTGTGCAAATACCCACTGAATCCGATGCAGGATTGCAATTAGCAATGACGCTGGGTCAATTTGAGAACGTTGGAGCTTTTATACGGAGTTGCAATGGGGCTACGTTGCGTTACGACCAAGCATGTTTGGAAATCATTACAACGGAGCCAATAAGTTTTATGAGCCAGTATGAAGAATGCCAGGACTGCATGTTGCTGCCGACTGAGCCGCTCGCAAACTCGTCGTCTTACGTGTTGAAGACCTTAAGTCCCGTACGCTACGCTATCGAGAATGGGCATGGCCAGATATGCAATGGTAAGTATTGTAATGAGATCAGGTTACGTAGGGGGGCAGCTAACCAGCTATTGTTCTCAAATGCATGTTGTTGCAAGAACGCGGTCAACCAGGCCTTTGTAAACATTTTTCAACACTAACTTAAGTTTGTAGTTCTACCTAAATCAATGTAATTTCAATCTGAATTTGTAAAATGTTCTTTGTTGTGTTGTCTATACATGGTTTATATATATCTATGTAAATCTGTTGGTGACTATTAAATATCTTATTTGGTAGAAAGCTAACAAGACAAGATATATACATACATATGACAATGGCTGTATTGGTGGTCCCAAAACCTAAAGTTTAAAAACTTGCTAATAGTTTACAGGACTTAACAAATAACATACAACCGTATATACATTTTTTACGGGACCCTATTACTAAGACTCCACTGTCCGTCTGTCTGTCACCAGGCTGTATCTCATGAACCGTGATAACAGTTGAAATTGTCACAGATGAAGTATGTCTGTGGGCGCTATAACAAATACAAAAAACTGGGCAAGTGCGAGTCGGACTCGCGCACGAAGGGTTCCGTATCATAATGCAAAAAAAAAAAAAACAAAAAAAAGCAACAAAAAAATGGTCACCCATCCAAGTACTGACCACTCCCGACGTTGCTTAACTTTGGTCAAAAATCACGTTTGTTGTATGGGAGCCCCATTTAAATCTTTATTTTGTTCTGTTTTTAGTATTTGTTGTTATAGCGGCAACAGAAATACATCATCTGTGAAAATTTCAACTGTCTAGCTACCACGGTTCATGCCTGGTGACAGACGGACGGACGGACGGACGAATAGTAATAGGGTCCCGTTTTACCCTTTGGGTACGGAACCCTAAAAACAGTATAAAATAAATATTTAAGTGGGGCTCCCATACAACAAACGTGATTTTATTGCCTTTTTTTGCGTATTAGTACGGAACCCTTTGTGCGCGAGTCCAACTCGCACTTGGCCGGTATTTTTGCGCCATTTTCACAGTACACCTGTCTACTGTCTATTGTCCCTCAATTGCTTTAATGTTAAGATATCCCAAGGGATAATTTCGCCTTTGTTAATTACAAATGCTTATTTTCCTGTTTTGTTTTCATTTTTGTACAATAAACTGTTTTAAGTAGGTACTACTACTAATATTTAGGCAAATACGGAGAGTGTATTGCCACCAATAAACTTGCACATTTGTTGCTATATTGGATTACAAACCAGGAATAGCATGCTTGCCATAATTCAATTATGAACTTGTTTATCTTATAACCTCTGGGTCATGACTCATATACATTTACATATAAACATCCCTGTTAATGACATATCTACCATATACTAATTAATCTGTAGGTATACAACATTTTAAATAAGTATGTTCCTTTTATGATAGTCATAAGGGGTCATCCATTAATTACATTACACGTTTAGGGGGAGGGAGGGGTCAAGAAAATGTGACATATTGTGACATGGGGGAGGGGGGAGACACAAACTTTGTGACGTCACTTTAACTTCATCAGTAACCGAAAATTTATTTGAATTATTTTATTCGCTGTACATTTAAATAACAAGTTTTTAAAACGATAATCGTTTTTATTCGTTTAATTTTCTTTCCTAAGCAGTTTTGGGTTATAAAATTACTAATATTTATATCGTCAAAAATATTTTGATAAAATATTAATAATACTCAGGTACTTACTTAATTCGATTTGGCGATTTCGTAGAAAAAATGTGACGTCACACTAGGGGGGAGGGGTTTGCCAAATGTGACCAAGTGTGACAAGGAGGGGGGGAGGGGTCAAAAAACCTAGAAATTCGTGTGACGTAATTAATGGATGACCCCTAAAGACTGGTTCCTAGGCCAATCAAATTAGATCCAAAACAAGCATTTTGAGGAATTAATTCCAAACAAGCTGAAAATCATTTTAATACCTTCATTTGGTCCTAAATGTGTATAATCTGAATTTGCTCCATCCCAAGAGGTCTGGATAAATTTTGGAACCTTGGGAGATACATTTTACCTTGGACTGACAAAGCCACTCAGTGTAGAAGGAACCCACTGTCAAAATCAATGTCACTTACCAGGAAGGTGGCTGTAAATCAGACTTTGGTAAAAAAAAATCGGATTTTAACACGATTTTACCAAAAATAATAAAATATTCTTAGTGGCGGCCATTTTTTACAATGTTTGACTAAGAATTCATATTAGGGTACTTTTCGAGTCGTAACTCGTAACGGGTCTTCTTGCAAAGATATTCCACCACATCGTCTGCCGTGGCGAAAACATGCAGGCGCGATACATATAGGTCGGACCTTAAAGACCTTAGAATGATAGAGAAAATGTTCCTACTTTCAAAGATATCTTATACATATCTTATAGCTCTTTGTAGTCTAGTCACAGTCACATGATAGTATGAGTCATATAACATGTAAACATTGCATATCAACTGAATAGTTTATTGGAGGTTATATGCAAATTCATACATAAATATACCACATATCTTGAAGTTCTCGTAGTTTATAGGCTATTTTACTAGATGTGATACAATTTGTGACGTTCCAAGCAAAAGGTAACGCGCCAAAAAAAACAAACAAACAAAAAAGCGCCAACCGCCATAAGGTACCTTTACCCGTGGGACGTCACATTTGTTTATTCGGTAAATATTCAGCAGTTCGAACCAAACTATTCGACCGAATAGGAACATTGAAAATATGCTGAATACCGAATATTGGCCCCATCTCTATAATAAACTGTCTAAATTTGCTCCAGGTTCGTACCAGTTTCTCGAGTTCGGTCAGTACAGCATCAACCTCACCGAGGTGACCAAGCAGCAATGCCAGCCCCGGATGACAGCGGAGCCGGACGCCGCCTCACTGCCCATCCTCACCGCTGTACTGATCCTTCTGTCCATGGCCACGCTGTGGTATGTGGTCAAGGGCATCGGCAAGAGGATCATCGCTGGGAGACTGTATGCCAGATACTTTGCTAGGTAAGGCATCATCATCTCAGCCATAAGACGTCCACTGCTGAACATAGGCCTCCCCCTTATGGGGTTGAATGCCATAATCGCCACGCTTGGCAGGCGGGTTGGCGATCGCAGTCGAGTACACCGAATTTGAAGGACGCTGCTGCCCGGCCACCGGTGGTCTTGGACGTAGTTTAAGGACATACCCCGGTCCCGGGTAAGGCATGCCTGTCTTCAATACAATATTTAAAACTTTCGTGTTCTGAACACATATTAAATTTACACACATAGTTGGTCAAACAGATTTTGTCAGTAGAAAAAGGCGGCAAATGTGAAAAATATAGGCGCGAAGGGATATCGTCTCATAGAAAATTTGAATTTCACGCCTTTTTCTACTGACTAGATAGACGGTGGGTCTATCGCGAATTTATTTTACTTACTTGGTTGGCGCGATGACCCAAAATGAGTCTTGGCCTCCAACACAAGAGCACGCCACTTTTGTTTTATTTTATTTTTTTACCTTTATTTACCGACCTTTCGACACGGGTTTCAATGGCGGCTAACTGATGTCCCAGCATAATAATGTGACAATAATTTATTGATAAAGTTAATATTTACGGAAATAATCGCTCCGAAAGAAAAAAAATGTGCCCCTCTAACTTTTGAACCATGGGTCCAAAAAATATGAAAAAAAAATATGGGAGCCCCCCTTAAATCTTTATTTTATTCTGTTTTTAGTATTTGTTGTTATAGCGGCAACAGAAATACATCATCTGTGAAAATTTCAACTGTCTAGCTATCACGGTTCGTGAGATACAGCCTGGTGACAGACGGACGGACGGACGGACAGCAGAGTCTTAGTAATAGGGTCCCGTTTTACCCTTTGGGTACGGAACCCTAAAAATCGTGAAACAAAAGCTTAGTAAATACTTTCAATGAAAACTATAGCGAACATGATCGGTCCAGTCGTTTTTGAGTCATTGTAAAAAAATCTTCTTCACTTAGTAATAAGACGTAAAAAGCGCTGCAAAGATACCTACTTACTCCCGCATGCTCTTAAGGGCCCCCCCACATCTAGCGTCTTTCGAGCGTCGGCGTCTGGTCAGCGCTATGGAAAAAGACGTCGCTGCGCAGTTGCGTCGACGCTGCGTCGATGTTGCGTCGAGCAGCGGCCATAGAATTGTAGACGCCGACGCTCGAAAGTCGCCATATGTGGGGGGGCCCTAATGTACATGATATGTCTAATAGCCCCCGTTTGTCCTATTTTGACAGAATGATAACTACGAAACCCTACAAAGAGCATGGCCCGACATGCTCGATTATTTTCATGTTAGCGGTACACAAATCAAAATATTGACTAAACTATTGCTTTGCACAGAAAAGTCACCATACTTTCTACTCGCCCCATCGGACTGAGATCAGAGTACCAAATGGGCAGCGCAGGGTAGGGAGGCATGACATCTTTTTTTTTTAGTCATGACTCCATAATGCTACCTCGCTAAACTGTGCTCATAACTTTTAATATATGTCTGCCTACACATACATATGCTGAAAGTGGCTTTTATGTATGCATGGATGTCATCTCATCAGCGCTTGTTCAAGTTTATAAACTGTGGCACCATAAACGCCATTAAAATTAATAGTAATATGTTTTCAAGCTTTAAATAAAACTTCATTGAAAACAAACTCTTTCTATTATAGGGTACATTTCACAAAACCATGAAAACTCTGCGTAGGGAGCGCCACTAGCACAAACGGTAAATAAACCGCCATCAATGCGTAACAAATAATCTGTATAAACTTGTCAAAAAACTGTTTAAGGCATAGTATACACGGTGGCTAATAAACTAATAAATAACTGCGTTCCCGTTGCCAGGGAGGTTTTGAGATTATACTGAGCAACTCTTTTACTATGGGACCCACCCCGAAATCGCGAAAACAATTTGGCTGTTTCATACATTTTGGCTGGTCCATTTTCTATGGGAGGGTAAATTTTTGTTCGCGATTTCGAGGTTGGTCCCATAGTAAAAGTTGCTCAGTATAATCCCAAAACCTTCCTGGCAACGGGAATGCAGTTATTTTATAGCCACCCTGTATAAGTTACTCTATGGTTTACCCAGTGGCGGATTTGCCCTAAGGCCAAATAGGCCCGGGCCTAGGGCGGCATAATAGCTTGGGCGGCAAATTGTGACAAAAAATTCAATGATGATAAGAAGAAATGCAAAAATGAAATGATAAGAAGAAATGTGCGGAATGCAATAAATAGAGAAGCATGGCGGGAAACGACAAAAAAAGGCCGAACAACGACCTCAATGACCACGACTGCTCTGACAAGAGTATCCGACTAAGAAGAGAAGAAGAAATAATTCAAAATGTAGTCAATATTATGGGTGCTGAGAAAGGGGCAGCTATAGGGCCTGGGGCCTAGGGCGGCAAAGACTGCAAATCCGCCACTGGGTTTACCGTTTGTGCTAGTGCTGCCTCTGGCGGCAGAACATTGCAGGGGCATTCCACGAGACTGTCGCTTACATAACGCTTTTGTCTTGTATGGCAGCTACCTCAATAAAATATGTGAATCTCGAGAATATACTGCCAATTTGTTAGCCATGTCATGAAATATTACCTGACCCAATATCGCTTACTCAGCATTTCCAGTATTAGAAGAATTGCGTTATGTAAGCGACAGTCTCGTGGAATGCCCCTGCAGTCACTACCGGCCCTCGTTTACGACTCTACCATACAAGTTTTTATTGCAGGGAAGACAACGAGTTGGGCTCCGAAACGCGCGTTCTCACTACAGAGGCGAGCGTGCCTCGCTCCCCGACCCGGTCGCGTCTGCGTTCCCTTGACATCTTCCGCGGCGCTGCCATCGCTCTGATGGTAAGTCATACATTACACATCGGCACTACTTTGAAAAAAAATCGTATCTTGTTCTGCCTGAGAATCTACTTGAGAGATTACCTGGCGATGAATGGCCCAACTGTGAGGCAAAGTAATCAAATGCAAATTTTGAGTTGTTTTCTTATGTTTACTGGTAGAATTGACTTTTAAATGACGATTTTGGATGATAAATATTTAATAACATTCATTTGGATTTGATTTGGTTTGATATTTTACATTTAATATTTGCTTCAGTTTGGTCTGGTGAAAAACTTTTTGCTTCACTCGGGGGCAAATTTTGTTCAACCCTCGTGCTTTGAAACCCTCGCATCGCTCAAGATTCCATTTTTCGAACCACTTGCTACGCTCGTGGCTCCATTTTGTAATCTTTCGCTTGCTCGGGTATCAATATTAGCACGAGCGGTTGAACAACAACCTTGCCCCCTTGTAAAACAAATAACTATTACAAATCTATAATTTAACAAAAGCGGTCTCATATTACGGCGATATCTAATATTACGGCGATTTGTCATAGAAGTACTCTTGAATGGAGTAGTAGGCTTTTTTTGATAAAAAAAAACCATGCAAAATGTTCTTAAAATGTTGTAAATTATTACAGTTTAAGATGGGTTTTGGGAGGTTATTATATAATTTAGGTGCCATTCCGAATACTCTTTTGGAAAGTAAGGCCCTTTTGAATGGTTTTGCGTATATTTCTCCTTGATGTCTAGTTTATGTACAGATCTTCGTGAACGCCGGCGGCGGCGGTTACGCCATCTTCTCGCACTCTGTGTGGAACGGCCTGACGGTGGCCGACGTCGTGTTCCCCTGGTTCGCCTTCGCCATGGGCCAGGCGCTCGTGCTGTCCCTAAACGCTCGCCTCAGAACCTCTCTACCAAGAATCACAGCTTTACAGCAGGTATAGTAGTCATGTGGTCTCTCAAGGATATACGGATCCCAACTTCTGATATCTACCATCTTCTCGCACTCGGTGTGGAACAGTCTGACGGTGGCCGACGTCGTGTTCCCCTGCTTTGCAGCAGGTATAGTAGTTATGTGGTCTCTCAAGGGTGATATACGGATCCCAACTTCTGATATCTACCATCTTCTCGCACTCGGTGTGGAACGGTCTGACGGTGGCCGACGTCGTGTTCCCATGGTTCGCCTTCGCCATGGGCCAGGCGCTGGTGCTGGCCCTGAACGCTCGCCTCAGAACCTCTCTACCAAGAATCACAGCTTTACAGCAGGTATAGTAGTCACGTGGTCTCTCAAGGACGATATACGGATCCCAGTTATAGTTCGTTTTTTTAGCATTAGAAAGAACTTCAAAGAAGGTAAGCGATCTTGACATGTCTTGTAATTGAAAAACGGTTTTTAAAAATCAATAACTATTACTTATGAAAGCAGAAGAATATAAATGATCGTATTAGATTCATAATTGTTACATATTTGCCGTAACTTATTTTTAAAATGTGTTTTTCAAATAAAAGACACATCAATATTGTTTACCTTATTTCTAATGCTAAAAGAAACGAACTATAGTTACATTACATCATGTACAGATCCCAACTTCTGATAGGTACTTTATTTCAGGCAACTAGTGTCCCATGGATACTATGCGATGCGAAACTTCTTCTTCTTCTAAATCGGTCCCTCACTGCTGAGGATCGTGACTCCGCTTAATAATTTTTCCTATGGCAGCTCTCCACTTCTCCCTGTCGGTTGCTTTGTGGAAAGCGTTGCTTAGTGTGATGTCCATCTGGGCGGATATTTGGTCACACCATCTCGTTGGACTTGGTCCTCTAGGCCGTCCGCCGTCCACCATGCGAAACTAGCATACTTACTTATTACAAAAGATTCATATATTTTAAAACTAAAAACTACAAAACTCATCATGTTTGCGATGTATTACGCAACCACGCAGTGTCAGGGAGCCGGCTGCGGCACCGCCAGAACTTGACACCCTTCAGCTAAAACTCGTTGAAGGTCGCTAAGAACGCTCACCTCGAGAATGAATGATTTAAAACTCGCATGAGTAAAATATTGTTGTTTAAAATAATCGAAAACGCAAAAAAATTAAGGCTCGAAGGCTTTTTAGGCTCGTACCCAAAGGGTAAAAACGGGACCCTATTACTAAGACTCCGCTGTCCGTCCATCTGTTCGTCTGTCTGTCCGTCACCAGGCTGTTACTCACGAACCGTGATAGCTAGACAGTTGAAATTGTCCCAGATGTATTTCTGTTGCCGCTATAACAAATACTAAAAACAAAATAAAATAAATATTTAAGTGGGGCTCCCATATAACAAACGTATTTTTTGCCGTTTTTTGCGTAATGGTACGGAACCCTTCGTGCGCGAGTCCGACTCGCACTTGGCCGGTTTTTTTTTGTGTTTTCCGTAAAGACCATGAACCACTGTGCACACTGAATTATCTATAGGAAACTATAACAATGACTTGTTTTCTCAGGTGGCCCTCCGATCCCTCCTAATGGCGATGGCAGGCGTGGTGCTCGGCTCCGTCAACACCTCGTGGGCCGGGGTTCGACTCCCGGGCGTGCTGCAACGCCTGGCTGCCATGTACCTCATCGTGGGGGCTCTGGAGTGCGCTTTCATGAGGACCAGCCAGAATATTACACCCGGTGAGAAACATCGTATTAACATTGATCTAAAATTATATTTTTCTCTAAAAAGAATGTAATAATTTTCTGTTCTTCATCAGTAAATCCGTTTCTTCATGTCTATCTCCGAGAATGCTTGAAGCCCAAATTTTTATAGGTGTTTAAAATACTAATTTTATAAGGTTTTTATAAGCAGTTACACACTAGGTAAATGGTGCTCTACGAATCTTAAATACTCAAAAATTAAAAGGAGGAGCAAATTTCATGTCTTTTATCTACTGTACCTAAATAAGTTATAAATTATATTTTATCTAATACATATAATATATTTGTATTATTTGTGTACAGGTCGTTCTCTGTTCCGTGACATCGCGGCCGGTTGGCAGCAGTGGCTCGCTACTCTCTCGCTAGTAGCAGTCCAGGTATGTTATAGGTACATAATTACCCTTAGAGGATATAACCAACGGAGACGCCATGTCTAAAATTTTCGGTACAAAATAGTCTGCCGTTTTTTGCGGGGGAGGGGCACATCAAATGTATTGGTACGTCATGTCAGATAAACGTCAGTCCATACATATGGTTGACATGTGGTTGACCATTGGCCGCCTATTTTCGACAGAGGGGAACGCCTGTTAATGGCGGCTCCATTGTTAATTACTCCGAGTAATTACCTAACCCGGTGGCTCCCAAAGTTGATTGGGCTCCGACCTACCTAACAAAAACTGCCAAATTCGGGACCCACCTCTTGGCCGTCTTAAAAAGGAGCATACAATATTATTGGTAACGCTCAGGTGCCCATAGTAGTTTCAGGGCCCACTCCATATTCGCTCGCGACCCATAGCTTGAGAAATGCTGACCTAACCTTTTGACTGGCCAAGACGTCCACCATCGCGTACGGTTTTGTAATTTAGTCAGTGTACCTAATTTAGACCTATACATTTTAATAACAAAACTTCTGTGAGACACAGACTTATTAAATATATTAAAAACGGGCACTCACGTATTTTAAGTCGATCAACGCTCGACATGTTTCACTCCGTACCGAGGGGTGTCGATAGGAGTATGCATTTTAACCTAATAAGGTTTACGATGGCGCGTTATCTTCTCGCTGTCGAAATGGTAAAACTAGCCAAGACGATTGCAAATTTGATTTGTCAAAATGAAGATTCAAAAGAATGGAACGAGAGACCTTTTTATAGGTTTGTGCAAGGATGTAATAAGCATGGTGTTCAAGGAGTTAGACATATAACTTATCGTAGATCTGCGTGACGCTGACCATCGCAGCCCCGGGCTGCCCTCGCGGCTACGCGGGCCCCGGCGGGCTGCACCTCTCCGCGGAAGGCAGGAACCTCACCAACTGCACCGGGGGCATCGCCGGATACATTGACCGGTATGCTACAGAATATAAGTTTTTACCAAAAATTAAATTTTTGGTCCAAGCTTTTATCGCTGCCTGTACTTTTCTTTCTACAGGCACCTTAACTCATCGAGACAATTCAACACGAAACATTAACAGAGTTAGGTTACATTGTTTTATCACCTATGGCCACCTCCTGTCTCCGTCATCAGATCGGCTCGATGGTATGGACTTACATATGTATGTAAAGTTTCCAATCCCAATCCGGAAAGTGGGTCAAATTTAACTTGCAATATTTGACCCGTGCTAAAATATGTTGCTATTCCACCTGTCCAATTTTTTTGTCTAATGTGCATTGCGTCTCAGTCTCTGACTGAGCAAAATGTGCGACGCAAATACATAATGGATAAAGAAATTAGACAGGTAGAATACCACCCATAGATAGTTACATACATTTCAAGTTATTAAAAATCTTGTAAATTATGCATCACATTCCGCCAAATTGTACTGTTTAAATTAATTTTCTTTACAGAATGGTGTTTGGCGAAGGCCACCTCCACAAATATGGTACCTTCCGCGACATATACCACACCACCGTCCGCCACGACCCTGAGGGTCTCCTGGGCATCTTATCCGGTCTGCTGGTGGTGCAAGCCGGTGCCCACGCCACCAGGATCATGCTGGCTTACAACCATGCCAGGTCAGTTACATAAGTACGGTACCTTCCGCGACATATACCACACCACGGTCCGCCACGACCCTGAGGGTCTCCTGGGCATCTTATCCGGTCTGCTGGTGGTCCAAGCCGGTGCCCACGCCACCAGGATCATGCTGGCTTACAACCATGCCAGGTCAGTTACATAAGTACGGTACCTTCCGCGACATATACCACACCACCGTCCGCCACGACCCTGAGGGTCTCCTCGGCATCTTATCCGGTCTGCTGGTGGTCCAAGCCGGTGCCCACGCCACCAGGATCATGCTGGCTTACAACCATGCCAGGTCAGTTACATAAGTACGGTACCTTCCGCGACATATATCACACCATCGCCCGCCACGACCCTGAGGGTCTGCTGGGCATCTTATCCGGTCTGCTGGTGGTCCAAGCCGGTGCCCACGCCACTAGGATCATGCTGGCTTATAACTATGCCAGGTCAGTTATTTATTGTATTTGAAGTGTTCCCCCGACTTTTTCAGGATACCAATATCAGATTCTGGGGTGATGGCAATGGGTAAGGGCCTTTAAAAAGACCCGGACTAGACTTTTCTCAAAACCAAGCATTTTGGAAAGTGCTATTTATTTGTGTGATGAACACTAATATTTGTTCCTGAGTCATGGGTGTTTTCTATGTATATAAGTATGTATTTATCTATATAAGTATATATATCGTCGCCTAGCACCCATAGTACAAGCTTTGCTTAGTTTGGGGCTAGGTTGATCTGTGTAAGATGTCCCCAATATTTATTTATTTATTTATTTATTTATTTATTTGGTAAAATAATGGCGTCGTTACAACTGTTTTGAGAAGTGGGTTTTTTCTATTAAAGATTATTATTTAGAATATATATTATATTGTATCGCTATTTTCTTTTTATTTTATTAACATTAAATGTAGTAAATCAAATATACTACTCCATTTTTTTCATTTTGGAATTTTGTAATTTTTAGCTCTTGTGTTCTTTTCCATCCCAATTGCGCTCTTTTCTAGACAATGCATCACAATGAACTTTTTTCCAGGGCCCGCATAATGCGCTGGGTATTCTGGTCCCTAGTCTTCGGAGCTACCGGCGGCGCCCTCTGCATGTTCTCCAAGAACGATGGCCCGATCCCGATCAACAAGAACCTATGGAGCGTCTCCTACTGCCTGGTGACGGCCGCCATGGCGTTCATGGCGCAGGCCGTGCTGTATTACATAGTGGATCTGAAGATGAAGTGGGGGGGTCGTCCGCTGTATTACGCCGGTGAGTTTTACTAACCTGTGGAGCGTCTACTGCCTGGTGACTGCCGCCATGGCGTTCATGGCGCAGGCCGTGCTGTATTACATAGTGGATCTGAAGATGAAGTGGGGGGGTCGTCCGCTGTATTACGCCGGTGAGTTTTACTAACCTGTGGAGCGTCTACTGCCTGGTGACTGCCGCCATGGCGTTCATGGCGCAGGCCGTGCTGTATTACATAGTGGATCTGAAGATGAAGTGGGGGGGTCCTCCGCTGTATTACGCCGGTGAGTTTTACTAACCTGTGGAGCGTCTACTGCCTGGTGACTGCCGCCATGGCGTTTATGGCGCAGGCCGTGCTGTATTACATAGTGGATCTGAAGATGAAGTGGGGGGGTCGTCCGCTGTATTACGCCGGTGAGTTTTACTAACCTGTGGAGCGTCTACTGCCTGGTGACGGCCGCCATGGCGTTCATGGCGCAGGCCGTGCTGTATTACATAGTGGATCTGAAGATGAAGTGGGGGGGGTCGTCCGCTGTATTACGCCGGTGAGTTTTACTAACCTGTGGAGCGTCTACTGCCTGGTGACGGCCGCCATGGCATTCATGGCTCAGGCCGTGCTGTATTACATAGTGGATCTGAAGATGAAGTGGGGGGGTCGTCCGCTGTATTACGCCGGTGAGTTTTACTAACCTGTGAGTGTGGAGCGTCTACTGCCTGGTGACGGCCGCCATGGCGTTCATGGCGCAGGCCGGGCTGTATTACATAGTGGATCTGAAGATGAAGTGGGGGGGTCGTCCGCTGTATTACGCCGGTGAGTTTTACTAAACTGTGGAGCGTCTACTGCCTGGTGACGGCCGCCATGGCGTTCATGGCGCAGGCCGAGCTGTATTACATAGTGGATCTGAAGATGAAGTGGGGGGGTCGTCCGCTGTATTACGCCGGTGAGTTTTACTAACCTATGGAGTGTCTACTGCCTGGTGACGGCCGCCATGGCGTTCATGGCGCAGGTCGTGCTGTATTACATAGTGGATCTTAAGATGAAGTAGGGGGGTCGTCCGCTGTATTACGCCGGTGAGTTTCACCATAGAGAAATATTTTTATTTGATTTTATTTTATTTATTAGGCACACAAAACAGATAACATTTATTACATATAATAATTATCTTTAGTACAGGATTTGGTTGGGAATGCCATCCAAAGCATGTATGCACATCATGAAATATATATTAGAGCGAAAACTACAACTATACTAAGAGACTTGTACCAAAAATTAAATTTATTGGCAAAAATTTTTTTATGTAAATTATGTATTATTCTATGCTTAGACGGACTCTAGCCGACGAGTATGCGTTAACGACCGAGGCGCAGCGAGGCCGTATAAATTTACTATTTTAAAACTTTTTTTTAAGGTCAAAACGCGCTGTTCCTCTACCTAGGCTCCGAGTTACTCAAGAAGCACTTCCCCCTCCACATCCACGTGCCCGCCGCCACGCACGCGCAGCTGCTGGCCACACACGCCTTCGCTATGCTAGTGTGGATCGCGGTCGCCATAGCGCTGCACAGGAAACGGATCTTTATCACGCTGTAATAAGGTTGGAAGTTGATTGGCAATGTTGGTTTTCAGTTTTATCCTTTAGCCCAGCGGTCGGCAACCTTTGAGCAGCCGAGGGCCACATAGTAGTTAACGGAGGTGAAGCGGGCCGTACTTTGTTGATATTTATGACTTGATGAGACATTGTCTTTTGTCACTATTACATACAAAATAGCCAAGGCGGCTCTCGGGCCGCAAGTGACAGATTCGCGAGCCGCATGCGTCCGCGGGCCGCAGGTTGCCGACCGCTGCTTAAGCCCATACATCAAAACTTGCCAAGAGAAATGCAATTTCGATTTGTCAAAACAAAGATTCAAATAAAAACATTGTATTCTATTCTATTCTATTCTAAAATTAGAATGGAATAGGAGACCTTTTTATAGGTCTCTGAGCGGCTAGACGGTACGATAGGATAATGGCGCGATTTTGTTGCTCATAGAAAGTTGATTTATATCGAGATTTAATAATAATATTGGAAATGGATTGAAAAAGATTATTTAGCAGGCCTTTTGAATATTTTCATTTTTATTTTAATAAATATTTTGTTATAAAATGTAATGATTTCTTGTATGAAATTGCAAAAACAATCAGTGAAAATATTGATTATACTGAGAACCATATTTTTAAAGTAAACGTCCCAATATTTGACACACTATTCCAATGAAAACTAATTTGTTACCCCCCCTTTGATTCACTGAAGATGTCAGCAAATGCGACAGTCAGTCGACCATTGGGACATTATAGGGAGGTTAAAACTATATATACCAACTTAATGCCCACTTGCACCACCCCACTAACCCGGGGTTAATCGTTTAACCCGTTAACCTAGTGTCACAGTGTACTAGTAACCATGGTACTCCAGGATTAGCCGGTTAACCCCGAGTTAGAGGAATGGTGCAAGTGGGCCTAAGTCATTTTGAATCTTAAATAATAGTAATTAAACACCTCTAGTAGATTTTCTCACAAAATAGGCTGAATATACAGGATGTCCCAGAATTCGACGTCAAGCCGTAAACGGATGATAGACCAAGTCATAACAGTTATCATAAAAATACAAAAAAAAATCCAACTCATGTTCTTTAAAAATTATGGTCACTTTAAAAATTCACTAAAAAATCCACAACCTGTAATTATTCAAAATTACACAATAATAAAAAAATTAGAATAAATTATGGAATTTGTAGTAACAAGAGTTAAAGAACCATTCCAGGGTGTGGATTTTTTAGTGAATTTTTAAAGTGACCATAATTTTTAAAAAAACATGAGTTGGATTTTTGTTTTGTATTTTTATGATAACTGTTATGACTTGGTCTATCATCCGTTTACGGCTTGACGTCGAATTCTGGGACACCCTGTATTAGATATCGCCTACGAAATTAGTCTTTATTTAACTGTAATAAGATGCATTATTACTTGTATAGAAACTGGAAATGAATAAAGGTTTGGTTTACCGGACGGTCAGATATTTCTTTAAATATTTAAGGCCTGGTATAGTCCGCATCTATAGTAGCGGGTGAAACAACGCGCCAAAACTATCTGTCATTCTAGAATACTTTTCTGCCGCCAGAGTGCAGCACTAGCACAACCCGTAAACCATAGAGTAACTTATATACAGGGTGGCCAAAAAATAAATGATGATGAGTATACTGAGCAACTTTTACTATGGCACCAACCCCGAAATTCGCGAAATAAAAATTTGGCTGTTTCATACATTTTGGCTGGTCCATTTTCTATGGGAGGATAATTTTTTTTGGCGATTTCGTGGTTAGTCCCATAGTAAAAGTTGCTCAATATAATCCCAAAACCTCTTGGCAACGGAAATGCAGCAATTTTTTTAGCCAATCTGTATATAAAACAGTTTTTAACATGTTCTCACAGATTATTTGTTACGAATAAATATGACATTGATGCATCGTGGCGGTTTGTTTACATGTGCCAGTGGCGCTCCCTATGCAGAGTTTTCCGTAATACTAATATTCCATATAAGAGATATATCTCTGGAGTTCAGGTTTAAAGTATATATCTCATATATATATAACCAATATAACCATATCTGTTTTTATGTCGTTAGAGAAGGGTAGATACTATTGACGCTTAGTCTGTTCGTCTACTTTTGATGCAGACTGTACCATGTTGCATATATGGACATCAAATTAAATGAAACGTTATTTTGAATATCGAATAGTTGACAGTTTCTAAAAGCGACAGAAACTTATTTACATGCCCATATGTGCAACTGTATAACCAAAGAGAATTTGAAATAGAGAGGTACTGTCATGGTAGATTATGTAGCTACAGTACATTTACTGCCATCTTTCGGCAGACGATTAAAACTGTTAGAACGCCATTTGACTTTGATCATTATTCTTTCACTGATATGTGTTAACTTGTTAAATATTTATATTAACGCCATCTACTCGAGAGTAGGTTATGGCGCCAACGCTCGAAAACATTGCACCGATCCATCCATCGAATAGATGGCGTTAATATTTAATAAGTTAACACATATCAGTGAAAGAATAAGGATCAAAGTAAAATAGCGTTCTAACAGTTTTATATTCTGTCGAAAAATGGCAGTAAATTTACAGTGGCTTACATAATTTACTTTGACAATCCGTCTCTATACACTCTATTCTCTTTGGTATAACTATTAAAGCATACTAACCTATAATCTAACCATATCAATCTATGAATTATAATGACTTAGTGTTTATATTATGATTTGCATCTTTTCACCAAATAATGTATTTTAGAAAATATGGAATTTGTGATATTGATATGTAACTCAATTATTATTAATTATTGTTACTGTAGAAGTCAAAATTATCTTCTTAATTAATATTAAACTTTGTAGTGCTTATAAATAATAAACACATTTTTTTACAACATTTGCATTTAAAACTTATCCTGTGACCGATATTTTTTTAACTTACATAGAATGATTGTGCTTATAATTTCATAAAGCATGTAAATGCATGCTGCATGCATGTAAATGTTTTTAACGATTTTTTATACTATAAAATTATAAATGAATATAATGTAAAAATGTATTTGGCCTCCAACAGAATTGGGGAAAAAAAAGCGTTAGAAAACATTCGTTGACTTTACTAGATGCTTTGACTTTACGAATATCGTTCTAAACAAATTTGATTTTATATGAAATATGTGACGTCCCACGGCTAAAGGTACCTTATGGCGGATGGCGCTTACGCTATTATTAACGCCGCTCCAATAATATTGCGGCGCTATGCGACGTAAGCGCCAGCCGCCATAAGGTACCTTTTGTCGTGGAACGTCACATATTATCATTTCGATAGCAGACGTATGAAAATATGTATTCACATAACAAAACATTACTTATCTTGTTTAAAGAAAAGTAACACTTTTATAGTGATTTGGATAATAAAATCTTAAGCTGTATATAGGCGTGTATATTGTCTAGACGTTAAAAATTTCCTTATTGTTCCCGAATCTACTACACTTGTCCATTTTTTTATACCACATCGGTGGTAAACAAGCATACGGCCCGCTCGGCCCCATGATAGTAATTAGCCACTCCTAATAATAAGGCTTCAATTGGCTTGTTTATTTCTGACTTGTTAGGAGTGGCCAATATCTACAGGGTGTGTCTGACCATGGGGCTTTAAATCCAGGGCTCAATTCTACCCGCTAAACTGAGCTACTTTTACTATGGCACCAACCCTGAAATCCAGATTTTATTTTACTTTTTCATACATTTTGGCTGATCAGATCAGATGTCGACGTTTTTTATGGAAAAGCCAAAAATATTTCCCCGATTTGAGGGTTGGTCCCATAGTAAAAGTAGCTTAGTTTAGCGAGTAAAATCAAGCTCTGTATTTAAAGCCCCATGGTCAAACACACCATGTATATCAGCCACCGTACACTTTTTTAGTGAGTTCGTTATAATTTTATATTTTTTGTGCATTTTAGTATCCGCTCACATTGCTCGCATGTGTGCGTAGCATACGCCGCAGTGGATTACAAGATAAACATGCATAGTACGTAGAGTGAATTCCGGTAACTTTGAAAACGGGATAATTTCGGAAATTAAACTCGCAATTAGACATAAACATAAAAAAAAGTGATACACATATTTTTCATAAATTTTCGCACTTTGGCAATATATACCTACTTACACCTTAGGATGTATTGGTAAACGTTGCACGTGTACATAGTGCTTTTAATTTAGTATATATTTACGATTTTCGAAATTACCGCAATGCACCACGTCGTCGGGGTCACACAAGTTACATAAGAGGTAAACTTCATTGTTAAGAATTGCTCATATTTAGGATAGCGGTACACAATCCAGTCATAAAACAATTTATACATGTTATATCTGTATAAACTCCGAGTAGTAAATATGTAGATTCCAAAAAAAGTAAGACAATGTTGCCACTGCAATAATTTGTTTGTAAAATAGTAAATTTCTTTTTATAAATAAACACGCTAAGATAATTTATTTATTGTTAATTTTACTCCTACGATTTAATAAAGTACTTTTATTTACTTATTTTTACATAAATACAAGACGCGCTAGTAATAAGTGGCAACACTGTCTTACTTTTTTTTTGGAATCTATTATGATTTTCAGTTTAGAAAAAGTTATATGTAAATATTAGTAGCATAAAATTACCCCGTTGCACTCCAATTTAACGTGGTTATCAGTACGTCTACCACCAGTTTTACACTGACATATTCGCTAACGTCTGCGTAAACTTACATTCTATACATCTCGCTCACACTAATATGCCAGTACGAGCGAGATGCATAGAAAGTAAGCTACGCAGGCGTTAGCGAATATGTCGTCAAGCTCGTGGTAAGGCTACTGGTCTCACCGCCAATAATCACAATAGTTGTAATTACAATGGAAAACCATCCTATGTACTACGAAATAAGGTGTATTTATGTACTACGAAATAAGGTGTATTTTGCAAATGTTATACGCGTGGCGTTTATTATGGTTTACTAGTTTTGCGCCATCATATTGGTGAAAGAGAAGATATATTATTATTATTTCATGTTTATGTATTTTTTTGTACTTCTAATATGAAAATACGTATGTTCATTTAGATGTTACCTAAAAAGAAAATAAAACTATAAACATCCTGACATATAAATGATCTACATATGTGACGTCACACGGGTAAAAGTACCTTATGGCGGTTGGCACTTACGCTTTTATTAACGCCGCTCCAATATTATTGCGGCGCTATGCGACGTAAGTGCCAGCCGCCATAAGGTACCTTTTGCCGTGGAACGTCACAGATATAGTTTAATACCTAAATGAGCACACTAGTTTTGGACAAAATAATGTTTTTCTTTTATTATTATTTTCAATTAATGAGAAAGATTGAGTTAACATTAATCTTAGAACCTAATTAATTGTAATAAAATGTTTATTTCCCATTTACTTTCAATAAATGAATTAATTTGTATTGTTGTTTTAATATAATAATCTAATTTCAGTAATTTCTAGTTCGTCACACTGACGCAATACTCATTCAACCCTACTAGGGTGACTGATAAAGTTTCTGGCCACAATATAGTAATTAATTGGCCACTCCATAGTGAGGCAGAAAGAAACAAGCCAAAGGCCTGAGTTACACTTGTAAGTTTTTACGTAAGTAGGGACACGGCTATACTACAGAATGAGAGATGAATATCGTTATCTCATTCTAACAAATAGCTTTGTCCCTACTTACGTAAGTAAAACTTACAAGTGTAACTCAGGCCAAAAGGAGTCCTACTGTTAACAGTGGCCACTTACTATAGTTCGTTTTTAGGGTTCCGTACCCAAAGGGTAAAACGGGACCCTATTACTAAGACTTCGCTGTCCGTCCGTCCGTCCGTCCGTCTGTCACCAGGCTATATCTCACGAACCGTGATAGCTAGACAGTTGAAATTTTCACAGATGATGTATTTCTGTTGCCGCTATAACAACAAATACTAAAAACAGAATAAAATAAAGATTTAAATGGGGGATTTGTATGGGATACAACAAACGTGATTTTTGACCAAAGTTAAGCAACGTCGGGAGGGGTCAGTACTTGGATGGGTGACCGTTTTCTTTTTGCTTTTTTTGTTTTTTTTTTTGCATTATGGTACGGAACACTTCGTGCGCGAGTCCGACTCGCACTTGCCCGGTTTTTAGCATTAGAAAGAACTTGCAAGAAGGTAAGCGATCTTGACATGTCTTTTAATTGAAATACGCTTTTTAAAAATCAGTAACTATTACTTATGAAAGCAGAAGAATATAAATGATCGTATTAGATTCATAATTGTTACATATTTGCCGTGACTTATTTTATAAACGTGTTTTTCACTAAAAAGACACATCTAGATTGTTTACCTTATTTCTAATGCTAAAAAAAACGAAGTATATGTAGTGGCACAGAATAAATAATAGTACTACCGTACAGAAAGGACGCTTCCTACAAAACCGAAGTTTGACAGCGATTCAGGGACGAAACATGCTGTCCCCTTCTAATGCATGGCACTATCCCTTCCGGCTATTTATGGTTGTCAAAAATCAAGTGATTATCTTATCTGTGGTCGTGCACGTAAAGGGACGTCGAGTGGTGCCAACCCTAATAATTGCTCGGAGCAATGCTGAGCCGAACGGAGCCGAGTTTGCCCGAAAGGAGGAGTGTCTCCCCCATGAATCTAGGATATACCTGGATCTGGCATGAGTGGTGGGGGTAACTGACAGAACGGGATAGTCTTACCCATCAAAAACATAAATGTAAAAAAAGAGAGCCAAGTTCAATACAAAAATTATGCTTGGCTGTGGGGTTCGCCGCAAAAAGAATGGAGATCTAAATGAGTGCCAAGTTCTATGCAAAATCCAAATATGTATTTATAGGAACAAAATAACATTATAAACAAGTATTAAACTCTATTTCTTTGCTTTATTGGATACCTATAACAATTGCTGTTATTTAAAAAAAATGCGAGATCTTAAAGCAGGTTAGATTTGACTTGGCCAGTTTTCATTACATCAGTCATTTTATAAAGTTATTCAACATATATATTTTGTAATTCTGATAAAAACTGGCCAAGCCAAATCTAGACACGCGGCAGCGTGTCAAGCCAAGTTCAAGCAAAGGAACAGCCGGCCTAGCCAAGGTTACAATCGCTATCGCTTCGACAACGAAAAGCATTATGTCTCTCTATCACTCTTCCATATTGGTGCGACAGTGACAGTTGCGTTTCGATCGCTACGGAGCGTAAGCGATCGGCATCTTGGCTACGCGGCCTGGCTAGCCAGCGCCAAGTGTAATATTACACGAACCACTTGGTGCCACTTTTGACCCTTCTATAACTCAAAACATCTTTGACGTAAACACATAAAACTACGTGTGTTTAATTATATCCATAAGGATATCTAGAAGCCCAAATTTCATGAAGCTAGCTCAAACGGTTATAAAGGTATGAAGGTCAAAAAGTCGTAAATTTTAAGACTGACTTATGACTTATAGTACCTAAACCTAACCTACTTCCAGATGACCTAGAAGGATGAAATTTGGAATCCAGCTTGGTTATTGTGTGTAACCGTAGGAAAAAATCTAAAAATAAAATAAAGTTAAAAAATAGGGGGGGTCCCCATACAAAAAAAACACTTTTTATTGGGACTGACATATAAGTACCTAAACCTAACCTACTTCCAGATGACCTAGAAGGATGAAATTTAGAATCCAGCTCGGTTATTGTGTGTAACCATAGGAAAAAATCTAAAAATAAAATAAAGTTTAAAAATAGGGGGGGTCCCCATACAAAAAAACCATTTTTTATTGGGACTGACATATAAGTACCTAAACCTAACCTACTTCCAGATGACCTAGAAGGATGAAATTTGGAATCCAGCTCGGTTATTGTGTGTAAGCGTAGGAAAAAATCTAAAAATAAAAAAAGTTAAAAAATAGGGGGGGGTCCCCATACAAAAAAATATTTTTTTATTGTAGCGTTGGAACCGTTACAAGCAGATATTTGAAACTACCCCAATATATGTATTATTATATTTGCTATATTAAAATAAAGTTTAGTTAGTCAAAAAATAAGTGGTGTCCCCATACAAAAAACTTGTAATACGCTCTAAACAACCGGCCAACGGTGTGTCGTCGGCGGTGCGCGGCACCACATAATTATACAAAGAACAGAAGTAAAAACCATACAGCGGAAACACAAGAAAAAACATTAAATCTCAATACCTGCCTAGTTTTCTTTACAAAAAGTATTGATATCCCACCAAAAACATAAATGTAAAAAAGGAGAGCCAAGTTCAATACAAAAATTATGCTTGGCTGTGGGGCTCGCCGCAAAAAGAATGGAGATCTAAATGAGTTCCACTGCCAAGTTCTATGCAAAATCCAAATATGTATTTATAGGAACAAAATAACATTATAAACAAGTATTAAACTCTATTTCTTTGCTTTATTGGATACCTATAACAATTGCTGTTATTTAAAAAAATGTGTGATCTTAAAGTAGGTTAGATTTGGCTTGGCCAGGTTTTATCAGAATTACAATATATATAAAATGATTGATATAATGAAACTGGCTAAGTCAAATCTAACCTACTTTAAGATCTCACATTTTTTTAAATAACAGCAATTGTTATAGGTATCCAATAAAGCAAAGAAATAGAGTTTAATACTTGTTTATAATGTTATTTTGTTCCTATAAATACATAAGTATTTGGATTTTGCATAGAACTTGGCAGTGGAACTCATTTAGATCTCCATTCTTTTTGCGGCGAGCCCCACAGCCAAGCATAATTTTTGTATTGAACTTGGCTCTCCTTTTTTACATTTATGTTTTTGGTGGGATCTAACCCACTTTAAGATCTCACATTTTTTTTAAATAACAGCAATTGTTATAGGTATCCAATAAAGCAAAGAAATAGAGTTTAATACTTGTTTATAATGTTATTTTGTTCCTATAAATACATATTTGGATTTTGCATAGAACTTGGCACTCATTTAGATCTCCATTCTTTTTGCGGCGAACCCCACAGCCAAGCATAATTTTTGTATTGAACTTGGCTCTCTTTTTTTACATTTATGTTTTTGATGGGATATCAATACTTTTTGTAAAGAAAACTAGGCAGGTATTGAGATTTTTATGTTTTTTCTTGTGTTTCCGCTGCATGTTTTTTACTTCTGTTCTTTGTATTAATTATGTGGTGCCGCGCGCCGCCAACGACACACCGTTGGCCGGTTGTTTAGCGCGTATTACAGGTTTTTTGTATGGGGACCCCCCTATTTCTTTCTTTTTTTATTTTTAGATTTTTTCCTACGCTTACACACAATTACCGAGCTGGATTCCAAATTTCATCCTTCTAGGTCATCTGGAAGTAGGTTAGGTTTAGGTTAGTGTCCGACCGAAGGTTCGGTTTCGGCCAGTTTCGGCCAAAAAAACATGTTTCGGCTGTAGTTTCGGTTTCGGCCAAAAAACGGCCGAACCTTTCGGCCGGACCGAAACTTACGAAATGGTACTTCGGACAAAGACCAAAAGTTGGGGAATAAGTAGGACAACAATATTAATATCTATTATCTACATAGATTCATGTATAGATACAGAAATTAATTGGTTTACTATAAAACACAATTCCACTAATGCGGGCGCCACTGGACGGCCGACGCAACCTTAAGAGGCTGTCAATACTTATAACGCGCACACTGTCTAATTGTATCGGAGTGAATGAGATAGCACTGTCGCATGTTACTGGGCCCTGGGCAAGAGAATAATAAGAAAACTCATCATCTTCCTCCCGTAATCCCGGAATTTTTGCCGTGCCCTGGCAATGGGAATGGGAGCCTGGGGTCCAATAGACAACTAATCCCAAACATTGGTGTAGGCACTAGTTTTTACGAAAGCGACTGCCATCAGACTGACCTTCAAACCCAGAGTGTTAACTAGGCCTTATCGGGACTAGTCCGGCTTCCTCACGATGTTTTTCCTTCACCGAAAAGCAAAATAGTAAATATCAAATGATATTTCGTAGGTAAATAAGTTCCGAAAAACTTTTGCTTCGTCGAACGTCGACGAAACTGCGGTCTCGCTTTTTAATACAATGGACATTGGTTGGAGTCTGTGCTCAACTACTTATCCTGAAGCCTGAAGCACGGCTTTGACTTCGCATGAAAGTTCGCCTCACTGGGGCACTTCGGACTTTTAGGCAGAGGCGTAGCGTGGGGGGGGCTAGGGGGGCCATAGCCCCGGGCGGCACATAAGCGGGGGCGGCAAACACGGCATTTAAAAAATAAAAAAATTAAGAAATCACGTTTTTCAAAAACCGATGGCGCGAACGTCGCGAGACGGCGGTGCGGATATCGATATTGCTGCGGGCCGGAGCGCGGCGTCCCGAGCGCCCGCCGAGCTTACACACGAACGGACGAAAGGGAACGGAAAAAACGGTCTAAAAGGGACTGTTTTACTATACTAACTATACAATATTACTCCTTATTTTTATAACTTTAAACCTTATTTTGGAATGTGTGGGTTTTTTTATTTCTCGAACTTATGTCACAGATGACAGGGATGACAACAAACAAAGTTCGTCATTTGTTTCGAGTTTGAGAACAGTGCAACTAGTGCAAAGTGCAATATTTACGGAAACAAATAATAGATTCGATTTGCGAATTGTTATTGAATTATTGTCGAAAGGTAAGTACCTACCTACTTATTTTTATTGTATTTAAATGTTGAGTAATTTAAATGTAATTATGTACATATATTCCTAGTTTGAAAGTTTTAGGCGTATGTGCGTAAACTACAATATCTACCTTAGAATTAGGTGCCGAGCTACCGAGTAATTAGTAGGTACATAATGTGTATCCGTTTTATTTTGGAAATACAGTGTGATCTCGATAATGCGAACCTCTTTAAGTCGTAATTCTCAGTCATTGACGTTTTTTCTCATACTTAAAATACTTAAATAGAAAAACGCGGTAAACATAGAATTATTTCGACTCCGTAACTCGAACAAAATGTTAATTCCCTGCGAGGTACTGACAGTAGTTACTTATTTATACACGAATTTCAAAGAGCAGACTCCGTAAATCGTAATTAGCAAAATTTATAATGACGTCTTACTTGGAATCTCGCGAACTCATAGCAATAAAATCCAAAAAAATGTTCGGGTCTTCTATCTATTGTTTGTGCCTTGCACAAGTTGCACGTGCAAGGAATGGACACATTTATTAAACTTTCTAAGTAACACAGCTGTGTTCGTTATTTTTATTCACTATCGGTCAGTATTTAATTTACTGTCAGCTTGATAACAAATAAAGAAGCCAGAGCAGCAGTTAACACTATGAACTTATGTTGAAAGGTGTAATGAGGAGTTTTCAGAAAATAGTATCCCCAATTAGCGAGAGTAGAGTTTGGCTAATGAAAGGTGAACCTGCAAAAACTCGGTAATATCAAAAAAATCAACAGCAGGCATCACAAGGATTGCATAATTTTTATAATTTTTTATAATACGAGGGCTGCTACTTATGTATCCGGAATGGGCCACTTACTGGAACTGTATTAAAAATATATATAACATATAAAAATGGAACTCTTTGAAAGCAAAATACAGCTTGTTTCACATGTCTATCAACTCGTATACATACATATTATAGATATTTTGAAATTTTGCAGGTTTCGTTAACAACTTTCATTAACAAGACTCTAGTTAAGAAAAGTTAATCGCTGTCAGTTTTATGACGACAATTAACCATATGAAATCTTCATGGGATTAACTTTTTGCATTTTTTTTATATTATAATATTGCTAACAGTTTAAACCAAGTTTCCATTGAAATATAATGCTTAATTTTATTATCGTCACAAAACTGACAGTGATTAACTTTTCTTAACAACTCACGCTAATTGGGTACACTTTTTCTGAAACTCCCAATGACGTCGAAGATCATGTTTCGGTTCTTTGCTTGAACTTGAAAAAATAATAAAATTATTGTTAAAATAAAAAATAATAATAAAAAATCTGTTATTTTTAATAACAGATAGGCCAAGCAATAAGAAGGTATAGAGGGAAATGCAAGGAACACAATTTTTGACTCCGTAACTTTGTTTGGACTAGTTAGGAGGTGAACATATCAAGAGTCCCCGGCCGTAGCCCCGATGCTGGGGGTAGAGAGGGGAAAGAAGGTCGAATTTTTCGGTTTTCCATTGATATCTTGGAAACTTTGCGTCTTAGCGACATGACTACTAAGACAAACCGAAAGCTAATAAAATTAGTTACAAGTTTTATCCAGTCAAGTTTTTCGATATCTTGAATAGTTTTTGAGATACCCGCTCTTGAAAGTTTATTTAGGGATTTTAATTTTATCTTGATATCCTATCCTATAATTTTATCTTGATATAAATGATATAATTTTATCTTGATAAACAGCACCGGGGCTACAGCCGGGGACTTTTGATATATTCACCTCCTAACTAGTCCAAAACAAAGTTACGGAGTCAAAAATTGTGTTCCTAACATCAACGTTTTTTGAGCATTCATTTCCTGACCTATAATATGTTATGTCATTTATGTACACGGTTTTATTTCTGAAATATAATTGTTTAGGCAAGTTGATTTATTTATTAAAACTAAATTAAATAAACACAAACCATCATAATATAACGTAATATACTAAATACTAAAATACCTGCTTAAATAACTAAATAAATGATTGCCAGCCAAGAAAAAAAAGTTTTATTTTAACATTTTTACCGAACTTTTTCATGTCTGACTACTAATGTTTATCATAAACGGGGCGGCAAATTTCTGATCGGCCCCGGGCGGCAAACACATACGCTACGCCGCTGCTTTTAGGCCCAGGTGAAGATCGGTACCCGGCCTTGCGATATTGTTAACAAAATATTTCGCGCTCGCTGCGCTCGCGTTTTTGGTTGGTGTTTTGGTTGACCCTGTATCTACATGTTAGCTTGACTGGTGACTGAATAGAGTTAGACCAAGAAAATTCTGCAATGATTTTGATACGCAGTGCAACTAGTGCAAATGTTATTGATACGTCATAATTTCATAGAAGTTTTGACGTTTAAAATAACACTTGCACTGCGTGTGTTATCAAAATCGTTGAAGAATCATCTTGGTCTTAGTAATTTTCTTAAAAAAACTGCTTAAATAACATTAATTTCAAGGACATTCGGTGTTGACAGCCCCATAATATGTGTATAAAAGCGGTTTTATGACATTTTTCAACGATTTTATCAAGTGTACAAAAGTTTCGGTTTCGGTTTCGGTTTCGGCCGAAAATAGAGCCAAAGCCGAACATTCTGTTTCGGTTTCGGTTTCGGCAAAAAAACATGTTTCGGTCGGACACTAGTTTAGGTACTATATGTCAGTCACAATAAAAAAGAAATTTGTATGGGGACCCCCCTATTTATTAACTTTTTTTTTGTTTTTAGATTTTTTCCTACGCTTACACACAATAACCGAGCTGGATTCCAAATTTCATCCTTCTAGGTCATCTGGAAGTAGGTTAGGTTTACGTACTTATATGTCAGTCACAATAAAAAATGGTTTTTTTGTATGGGGACCCCCCCTATTTTATAACTTTTTTTTATTTTTAGATTTTTTCCTACGCTTACACACAATTACCGAGCTGGATTCCAAATTTCATCCTTCTAGGTCATCTGGAAGTAGGTTAGGTTTAGGTACTATATGTCAGTCACAATAAAAAAGAAATTTGTATGGGGACCCCCCCTATTTATTATCTTTTTTTTTGTTTTTAGATTTTTTCCTACGCTTACACACAATAACCGAGCTGGATTCCAAATTTCATCCTTCTAGGTCATCTGGAAGTAGGTTAGGTTTAGGTACTTATATGTCAGTCACAATAAAAATTGTTTTTTTTGTATGGGGACCCCCCCTATTTTATAACTTTTTTTTTATTTTTAGATTTTTTCCTACGCTTTCACACAATAACTGAGCTGGATTCCAAATTTCATCCTTCTAGGTCATCTGGAAGTAGGTTAGGTTTAGGTACTATAGGTCTGTCAGTCAGTCTTAAAATTTACGACTTTTTGACCTTCATATCTTTATAACCGTTTGAGCTAGCTTCATGAAATTTGGGCTTCTAGATGTCCTTATGGATATAATTAAACACACGTAGTTTTATGTGTTTACGTTAAAGATGTTTTGAGTTATAGAAGGGTCAAAAGTGGCACCAAGTGGTTCATGTAATATTACACTTGGCGCTGGCTAGCCAGTTCCTTTGCTTGAACTTGGCTTGACACGCTGCCGCGTGTCTAGATGTATCTTTCAGTAGGAGTAGCAGAGAAAGCGGTATTATTGCTTGTCCTTGTCACAGTCTCACTTTTTGTTTGTTCCCCACCTTTTTATTAGTATGGAGAATGGTGGGCAACAAATGAATTCGACCAATCACAGTGTCGCATTTGCGTATGTTTTGTCCCTCACGGAGGCACGCGTATACCACTTCTATGCGATCCTACCTTCTATGGTCTCCCCACTGGTAGTGGCCAATATCAGTCACCTGACTTGTAACATTATAAATGCGAATCCTGCCTACATATTGTTTCATCACGATTAAACCGCTGAAGGAGCATTCCATGAAATTGTCTACCGTTGTCCCGTACAAACGCGAAGTTTCTGAAGATTTAAAGGTATAAGAGTTTCCTTTTCTATGACAAATGGTCAAAAATATGCACAGAAAAATAATCGCCTGCTTTAAATGCCGAGAAAAAAGTCGCAACATAGGAAATACAATGTGTTTGTACGGGACAGCCCGTGGAATGCTCCTGAACTGATTTAGATGAAATTTGGGTACAATAGGATAGTTTTTAACAATCATCATCATTATCCCACGCAGACGAAGTTGCGGGCAGAAGCTAGTTTCATATTTTGACCGAGCGTTAGCGAAGGTCTTCAGTTCAGCTTGGACGAAAATGCTTTCGTATGTCCGGATGTTCTCGTCTACAGGTCACATTTTTCAATCGATTCTCGTGAAATTTTGTGAGCAGGTTCAAGAAATAAATAAATACTTGGTTTTTTTTGTAACAAAATGGCGTATGGGGGTTCGTGAAGTCTACAGTTCAGAGCCACTAGTTTGTAAGAATGGGGGGAATTAAGAAAGAAAGTTTTGTTGATTAGCTATCTTTATTATTAACATGTCTTTCGAAACTTGTTTGCTTAAACTGGAAAACTAATAAACATGGTCAACAAACGAAGGAGAGCGTTATAAAACTCGCCGCTCACATCTTTAGGAACATCGACGTATAGGCCGATTGCGTCCTGTTGAACTTCGTGCTCTTCGTGAAACCATTCGGGGAACAGAGAGGGAGGGCCGATGATGTAGTGCCACCGTCTCCCTTCCGCACGGACTACTAGTGAAGTGTGCGCGCCTTTGAAGTATAGCTGAAATGAAAATTTAGTTACTCTATGGTTTACTAAAGGCGCTAGTGATGCACTCTGGTGGCAAAACATTGCAGTAGTATTGGATGGAGATGACAGCCGTCACCGTACCCAAGTTATCTGACGGAAAAACCTATAATGCCGGCTACATACGTAACGATAAATCGTTGCGATAAAACTGTGCAGTCCGACTGTGCGGATAAATCGAACCGTGTGTATGACAAATCGTTGTCGATTATCGTAACGATTTGTCATACACACGGTTCGATTTATCTGCACAGTCGGACTGCACAGTTTTATCGCAACGATTTATAGTTACGTATGTAGCCGGCATAAGTAAGTACCTTTATTGAAGGGAGCCCCCTATCTGCATCGTCTATGTTTACTTCTGCTTCATCTTGGGTAGTCAGACTGTAATAAAAAATGTTAATTAGGGCGCTGCCACACTGGCGATTTGCGAGCGAGGCGAGCGCCTGTGTAGCAGCGCCCTTATATTAGTGTCTTTTATTAGAGTTATCGCAAGACCGAGAGGCATGGCGATGGCGTGATCTGGTGTTGGGCCCGAGGACTCACTTTGGGTCGTTGCGTCACCGTAGTAAGTATACCTATGTAAGTCATAGTCAGTTTTCGGCACAGCCGGCCTAGCCAAGGTTACAATCGCTATCGCTTCGACATCGAAAAGCATTATATCTCTCTATCACTCTTCCTTAATAGCGCGACAGTGACAGTTGCGTTTCGATCGCTACGGAGCGTAAGCGATTGGCATCTTGGCTACGCGGCCTGAATGTGTTAATGTCCTCGACTGTAGGTACTTACGCGAATTTGTTAATAACTCTCATTATTTCAGCAAGCATAGTTTTTTCATCCACTACAGGCATAGCTCGTCTAGACGGTTTTTTAGATTCTTTGTTCTTCCTGGGCTGACGATAACTGGGAGCACTGGGACTGAAAGCAGAACTTTAATTAACCAAAGAAAAAATTGTTGTATAATTATTTTAAAGTCTAAGAAAGAAGTGCCCGAGTTTGGCCACTGAAGTAGGTAAGATGTCCATCGAAGCCATGTTTTTTGAAGCGGATTGTCAAACGTATCTTAATCTCAACAGCGCCATCTAACAAATCCGAAGGACCAATTACTCCAATTAGTCTTTTCTGTAAGTTTACAAACTCTTCAATAATCAATGTACCTATGCCTTAACTTAAGGTGTGTCTCAGTGGATGTTTGTAAAAACAATATCGTGGTGCCGATAATCGGCAGACAAGAAATAACGGCCAAAGTGCGAGTCGGACTCGCGCACGACGGGTTCCGTACCATTACGCAAAAAACTGCAAAAATTACGTTTGTTCTATGGGAGCCCTACTTAAATATTTATTTAATTTTGTTTTTAGTATCTGTGAAAATTTGAACTGCCTAAACTATCACTTTTCATGAGTTACAGCCTGGCGACAGACAAACTGACGGACAGTGAAGTTTTAGTAATAGCTATTAGGGTCCCGTTTTTATCCTTTGGGTACGGAACCCTAAAAATTGTGCTGGCTTGTTGGCATCAGTCTAGGTTTCCGTATGCCCTCCACAGTCGCGTATGCACGCAAACGGACTACGGAACCCAAATAAATATACAGATACTCACCCATCATTTAACTGAGCACCAAACACCTCCCGCGCCTCTTCCCCCGACACTTGTCTCAATCTCAACGAATCCACGTCACTATTCAAGCTTAAAACCCAAGCATCCACCGGCGGCGAAGCAACTCTAAATCTCGGAATCTCTTGCAAACTGTTAAACAGCTCGTGAAATATATAATCATGATTTGGATTGTCTAATTTCGCGAAAACCGTTGAAAAGAGAAATATGATTTTGTACATGGTCGCAGGTAGAATGAGTAATGATATGGACAACAGAATGATAACAACTAAATCAATATAATGTTATTCTTTTTCTGCGATTCGTTGCGGTGTATTAGATACGCTGTATGTCTTGATTACTAATTGAAATGTATGACGCATTCAGGGTGTTGCTTCCTAGTAACTTCTTTACGCGTTTTCACCCTGTGACATTAATGGAAAGCTCACTGCGGCGCATTAATCGTTTCAATCTTCAAAACTTGTTTGGTAAAATCTACTTATCCTATGTCCTTCCTCGGTCCTCAAATTATCTCAGTACCTAATAATTTCATCGAAATCGGTTAAGCGTTGTAAGCCTGAATAGGTGACAGACATACTTATACTTTGTATCTTTAGGTACTTAAATAAAAGTAAACAAATAATTGGTACTTTTTCGGGTAGTTATAACATTTATTGATTAACCAACCAAATACAAAACCACCTGGATCTGTCACTAAACGACCTGACTTTAACCTACATTATTTGACCATGTAATGTTTTCATCTTCTTAGATTTTGCTTACTCTTTTCTAAATACCTAAAGATACAACTTTCACATTTTCAAGATGACCCACCGTTTTGTTAAAACGCGCATGTCCGTGCGTGTTGCTTTTTTACACGATATACATTTTATGACGCTAACGAATTAAACTTAAACAACTAAAACAAAGGGAATAAAAGAGTTCAACTTTACTGATATTACTTCTAGGTACCTACTTTAAAATAACTTCCAATACTTCGATTAAAAGTACACACAATATTGTAACAAAATCTTTATTTATATATTTCTATATCTATGTACATTATCAATATTATCATAATCATAAGTTTATAAGAATAATAAAAATCGCTCGTTCGCCCGCTGCACGCTCCGCTCACCGCTTCCCCATCGGCCGCGGCCTTAGCTTATGGAATGTGAATAACGTCACCGATCCAATTATATTTAAAATTATGCACATAAATTATTTCATCGTACACAAGATTGCTCATTTTCATGTTTCTAGAATATTTAAGTACTTGTACATGTTTCAGTTTCACATGTTTTGGAACATATGTGGATGTAGAATTATTTTTTTCAATTTATTTGGGACAAAAAACAGTAACACAGGGTTTAGACACAGAAATAGAGTACAAAGGATAATAAAGTGCGAGACCAACAACATCGTCCACTGATTACTAGATTACCTACTGGTAAATCTACAATATATATGTGACGTCCCAGGCGAAAAGGTACCTTATGGCGGTTGGCGCTTACGCTATTATTAACGCCGCTCCAATATTATTGCGGCGCTATGCGACGTAAGCGCCAGCCGCCATAAGGTACCTTTTGCCGTGGAACGTCACATATAGGGCTAGGTAAAAATATATAGCGTATATTGCAGAACTTGCGGGTATGGTATGTATGTGCCACTGGATTTTTTTTTTCATGCGAAATTTTTACAAAGGAAATTTTCAGAAGCTTCTCATACTTGTGGTCGTTAGAATTGTCTCGGTGCGTATTAGTTGCATGTGGAAAGAAAATTACAGTCAACGATAAAACTTGTACCAAAAATGAAATTATTGCCAAAAAACTTATTACAAAATAATTAAGCGAACGTGTTGACGGTGACAGACGTTTTGGTGCAACGTGCAAAAGTTATTTATAACTATTATAGGTACTCTGCATCTTTAGGTATTTAAATAAAAGTAAACGAACAATTTGTACATTTGCGGGTAGTTATAACATTTATTGGTTAACCGACCAAATACAAAACCACCTGGATCTGTCACTGAACGATCTGACTTTAACCTACATTATTTGATCATGTAATGTTTTCATCTACCCTCAACTGGCTTAAGGAGCCATTTGAGGGTAGGTTTTGTTTACTTTTATTTAAATATCTAAAGATACAGAGTATAGTTTTGTTCCAAAAGAACACCCCCGCTTCCCCCCTCCCTCCCCCACAGCAAGATCACGTGGTAGCGAACAGGTATAGTAGAGCCTTAGCAAACTGCACTATCTCGGAGCCTCCGAGCTTGGACTCTCCATACACGCGGTCCACGAACGTTATGGGCACCTCGCCAATTGTGTAGTCTAGTTGGCGTGCTCTGTGGACAAGTTGATATAACTTAAATTCTTTTTTGGGGTTCCTTACCCAAAGGATAAAAAGGGGACTCTATTACTCAGAATCCACTGTCCGTCTGTCACCAGGCTGTATCTCATGAACCGTGATAGACTTAAACCAAGAGAAGTCTGTAGAGATCTTAACAGCACACACAGTGCAGGTGGTATTTTAAACGTCAAACTTCTATGAAATTATGACGTAACTAACACTGGCACTGTGTGCTGTCAAAATCTCTGCAGACTTTTCTTGGTCTAACTCTAGCTAGACAGTTGAAATTTTCAGATGATGTATTTCTATTGCCGCTATAACAACAAATACTAAAAGTATGGAACCCTCGGTGGGCGAGTCCGACTCACACTTATCCGGTTTTAATGATATAGGAGGCAAATGAGCAGAGGAATCGCCTGATGGTAAGCGATTACCGCCGCCCATGGGCACCCAGAGGCGTTGTAAGTGTGTATTACAACAAATAAGACTTTGTAGACACGTAAATAAATGGTTGCAAACCAGGGGTGCGAAACTCTTGACATAGGCCAAACTCGGCTCCGCTCGGCTCAACATTGCTCCGAGCAATTATTATGGTTGACACAATTTGACGTCCCTTTGCGTGCACGACTACAGATAAGATAATGGCGTGAATTTTGGCAAGCATAAATAGCCGACAGGGATAGTGCCATATATTAGAAAGGGACAGCATGATTAGACCCTGACCCGCTGTCAAACTTCGGTTTTGTAGGAAGTTTCCGTTCTGTATGGTAGTACTATTATTTATTCTGTGGTCTTACAAATATTTTAAGGGTGTAAGTAAAAATTATCCCATCAAAAACATAAATGTAAAAAAGGAGAGCCAAGTTCAATACAAAAATTATGCTTGGCTGTGGGGTTCGCCGCAAAAAGAATGGAGATCTAAATGAGTGCCAAGTTCTATGATTAGATTAGATTGACTAGATTTTTTGTGTGTGTTTTTTTATCTGTATTTTGTATGTAATTCGACATTAAGAGACCATATACATCTCTTAGTAATTGTAATACGTTAGATTGAATTGTTAGTTTTAATTTATAAAATTGTTGATGTTATTATTTTTGCTTTTATGTAAATTCAATGTTGACGTGTAAAAGTGCCCTTGTGGCCTATTTGCTGAATAAATGTTGATATTTGATATTTGATATTTGATATGCAAAATCCAAATATGTATTTATAGGAACAAAATAACATTATAAACAACTATTAAACTCTATTTCTGTGCTTTATTGGATACCTATAACAATTGCTGTTATTTTAAAAAATGCGAGATCTTAAAGCCTGGTTAGATTTGACTTGGCCAGTTTTCATTACATCAGTCATTTTATAAAGTTATTCAACATATATATTTTGTAATTCTGATAAAAACTGGCCAAGCCAAATCTATTAACCTACTTTAAGATCTCACATTTTTTAAAATAACAGCAATTGTTATAGGTATCCAATAAAGCACAGAAATAGAGTTTAATAGTTGTTTATAATGTTATTTTGTTCCTATAAATACATATTTGGATTTTGCATAGAACTTGGCACTCATTTAGATCTCCATTCTTTTTGCGGCGAACCCCACAGCCAAGCATAATTTTTGTATTGAACTTGGCTCTCCTTTTTTACATTTATGTTTTTGATGGGATATCAATACTTTTTGTAAAGAAAACTAGGCAGGTATTGAGATTTAATGTTTTTTCTTGTGTTTCCGCTGCATGTTTTTTACTTCTGTTCTTTGTATTAATTATGTGGTGCCGCGCGCCGCCAACGACACACCGTTGGCCGGTTGTTTAGCGCGTATTACAGGTTTTTTGTATGGGGACCCCCCCTATTTTTTACCTTTTTTTATTTTTAGATTTTTTCCTACGCTTACACACAATTACCGAGCTGGATTCCAAATTTCATCCTTCTAGGTTATCTGGAAGTAGGTTAGGTTTAGGTACTATATGTCAGTCACAATAAAAAAGAAATTTGTATGGGGACCCTCCCTATTTACTAACTTTTTTTTGTTTTTAGATTTTTTCCTACGCTTACACACAATAACCGAGCTGGATTCCAAATTTCATCCTTCTAGGTCATCTGGAAGTAGGTTAGGTTTAGGTACTTATATGTCAGTCACAATAAAAAATGTTTTTTTTGTATGGGGACCCCCCCTATTTTATAACTTTTTTTTATTTTTAGATTTTTTCCTACGCTTTCACACAATAACTGAGCTGGAATCCAAATTTCATCCTTCTAGGTCATCTGGAAGTAGGTTAGGTTTAGGTACTATAAGTCTGTCAGTCAGTCTTAAAATTTACGACTTTTTGACCTTCATATCTTTATAACCGTTTGAGCTAGCTTCATAAAATTTGGGCTTCTAGATGTCCTTATGGATATAATTAAACACACGTAGTTTTATGTGTTTACGTTAAAGATGTTTTGAGTTATAGAAGGGTCAAAAGTGGCACCAAGTGGTTCGTGTAATATACACTTGGCGCTGGCTAGCCAGTTCCTTTGCTTGAACTTGGCTTGACACGCTGCCGCGTGTCTAGATTTTCCATTTATGTACCCACCTGATAATCATTTCCATTTGGAACACATAGCCCTTAGACACACAGCTGTCTATGAGCTTCTGCAAGATGTCCTTTTTGTACAATCTGCAATAAAAAAAATCATAAAATTTTTTACATGATGCAACTAGAATACCTTTTATACTAGAAAGTGTAAAGTGGTATTTTTGACTGAAGATGTCACAAATATTTACTATAATGCATCAAGGATGTGCTAGAGTCGGACCAAAAAAGGTCTTCAGCAGATTTGATAGCCCACACAGTGCAAGTGTTATTTATGTCATAATTTCATAGAAGTTTGACTTTTAAAATAACACTTGCACTGCGTGGGTTATCAAATCCGCTGCAGACTTTTCTTGGTTTGGCTCTATAACCCTTCAAGTGGTAGGCACTGGCTCCCAGACAATTGCGTCAATGAAATGTGAAAGTTGATTAATTAAAATAAAATGCCCATCGGCAGTTACTTGGAGGATGTTTTTTATTTATAGGCCCTTTAAGTTTATTTATAGATAGTTTATAATTTATATTATTATTTATAAGCTTATTTAATGTTTTATGTTTAATTAATTGTGTTATAATAAATTGATCATAATTAAGAATAAAAAATTAAAATAAAATTTAAGTTCCAATAATTCAAAAATTACATATGCCACACTTTTTTATTGAAATCTTTATTGCATAAAAGAATATACAATCGTACTTAAGGCGGACTTAATGCTATGAGGCCTATGAGGCATTCTATACCAGTCAGTCACTTGAAGGGTTAAGTAGTAGGCTTAGTCTTACTTACTTACTCATACTACTTGGTTAATGTCAAGCTGTGTTACCTAAAGGACCCTGTCAAGTCAGAAGCCCCCGGTCTCAATAGCATCTGAGTTACAAAGTTGGCACCGCGGGAGATGAGCTTGCGCTTGAAGTCCCAACCGTAGACGCCGCCACCGTCCTTGTAACGAGTTCCGGAAACCACATCAAAGTCGTGCTTCCGTTGGAGCTCTATCATCTTGGGTATGAATTTAGGCTGCAAAGTAATTTAATTATATCAAAAATTGTAATTAATGTGTGTTAACACATTCACAAGAGGCAAATCGACAATGTGGCATGATAAGCGCTGAAAGGGTCAAGGGGACATTAGAATAGGAAATTATAATATGACACTAATGTCAATATCACTACACCTTAAAAAGTCCCCTGCCGCACCTGTCTGTTTGCATGTTTGTTCATGATAAACTCAAAAACTCCTTAACGGATTTTCATGCGGTTTTCACCTATCAATAGACTGATTCTTGAGGAAGGTTTAGGTGTATAATTTGCTAACCTGTGCGAAGCCAGGGCGGGTCGCTAGTCCATATTGTAAAAAAAGACGCAGACAGTCACTACAGTCTGCTTGAATTTTTTTTTACAAAAATACTTACGTGATGACTAAGGTCAGCGTCCATGATAATGATAAAGTTGCCAGTTGCGTGTTTTATACCGTGCATGTATGCTGTGCCTAAACCTAGTTTCTTCTCCCGCGGGCGCAAAACAATTTTACTGGATCCATACAGCTTTTGCAACTGTTTGGCCACATCCAGGGTACCGTCGGGACTTCCATCATCAATTATTATCACTTCAAAATCGTAGCCACTGCAAGAAAACGGTAAAAAACAATGACAAATAAACGAAAACTTTTGCGACGTATTTTGACGGTCTTTTATAGATGTGCTTTTGAGTTTTGGTACTTACCTTTTCTCCAAATATTTCATAATAAGCCATATTATTATAGGCAAGTTTTCTCTCTCATTGTATGTGGGCAATAATATGGAATATTTATCACTTTTCATGATTTCGGAATCCAAAGCCGTGGCAGCCATGCTGTCAAATGTCATTCTTAATTTAAGTTCGTTCAAGACATGGTGAACCAAAAGGAGAAAATATTGAAATCAGTACGTCGTTTTTAACATGACCTTAAATGAAGTGGTCTTGAGAAAGCTTATAAAAAACCGGTGTTTAGACGGTTTTTGTCAGTCACTGCTTGAATCTTGCCAGTCAGCTGTCTGTCACTGTCAAGTCGGTGGAGTCGGCAGTCAGCTTAAAAAACAACACAAAAAAATTAAATAAAAGCGCTATTATTTACAAATCTCAAAGCCTTATTACAAAAATTAGTGGTATAAAATTGTACAAGTTTTTTTATAGAAATATGTCGCAAGCCCGGTTTACATCGTGCATTCCTTTACCGTTGGAAGAAAAGACGTTGGTAGGAGTTATAGAGAAGGCCAAGGACTGGGCTCTGATGCATGGTGTAGGCATGAGAGACAAGAAGAACTTCACCAAGGATGCTATCCAGGTAATAGACCTTAATTTGCTCATGCAACTGGAAATATACAAACTTTATACTACCTTGAGTATAGGCTAGTTTAGTTTTTATTTACTCTGATAAAATATAAAAATACCACGGCATTAAGAACTTAACCTTTAGATGGTTATAAAATATAGTGTAAACATAATATTATACAATGCTTTGTATGCATGTCCATATTTGTAAATTTTGTAAACATTTAATGTTGCAAATTTCTTCATACCATAGCACAAACATAATACTTCCTAATATTTATAATTTATTTGATACTTTAAGTTAATCTAACAATGATGTTGTACGGATATGATGGTCGTTCTTGTCTACGTGACAATAAAACTATTTCCTTCACTTTCAACCGTGGGGTGTTAAAAAGTGATGGTTATTTTATCACATAGATAAAGCCACCCATAATACATCTGCTGGACACATATTGCATTGAAACCGTATTGTGTGAGAGTGACTAAAATACATGTGTTAAACCGTTAAATTATTGTGAAGTTTCATGCTGAACAAGCTATTGACGCATACTCCTTTTCCAGATTGCACCCTTCGTATTGCTGCCGTCCCCTTTCCCACGGACAGAGTTCAACAAGGCCGTAGAGCTACAGCAGGTTTTAAACGAACTCATGCATAAGGTAAGCATGAATACATTTATCTCTCTCTCTCTTTTTTTCTCTCTCTCTCTCTCTTTTTCTCTCTCTCTGTCAGCTTAATGTTTATCCTGGGTGCATCCTCAATTACTGATCGGCCTCAAGGTAGGTCCCAGATTAACATGATTTGTAACCATCACTGAAAATGATGATGATGAATTTGTTACGGAAAAATGGGACACATGTTTTTTGACTAAATTTGCTTTTTACAGACGTAGAATACAGGTGAGGTCAGGGTTGCCATATGGAAGAATTAAATGTCCTGATAAAAATCCTGACATCACCTTAAAAATCCCGACATTTCTTGTAACAGAAATTTGGCGTAGCTTGAACGACGCCCCGGCGGCGCGCTGCGCTCTGCGGTGTACTGTATCGTGCATCTACCTTTCCCTCCGCCCGACCCCGTAGTCCCCTCCGACTTTTTATGAGGTCATTCCTAAAAATCCTGACACTCGCCAAGTCCGGCCGCAATCCGGACAAAGGGTTAAAAATCCTGACATGTCCGAACAAATCCTGACATATGGCAACCCTAGGTGCGGTCCATTTTTAATTTTCGTGCATCTCAAAACTTTTCGAGAGACCTACATAATAATGCTCAATGAAAATCACTTGTATTTCTTTCCTACTTTTGCAATAAAAATAAAACATACAATGGGAAAACACGTTAATGACGCCTTTCAGGAAAGAGGCATTTATTAATTAGACAATTCAACTCCTGATTTATGAATGACTCTAGGAAAATCTATTGTGTCTTAATCTTAATGACCACTAACTCATAAAATTATTACCTATTTACTCATTATGCATGTATTGTGACTGTTAACTAATTACCTACGTTTTTACTACATATTACCTCGTATGAATAATATGAGGAGTTGTATTTATGTAAATCCCTTATGATAAAGGTAATATTCATTAGTAAATGAATAAGCATTATTGTCTTATACATTCCTCATGGTACCTATAGTTAACCCCCGGCGCAAAAAGAGGGATGTTATAAGTATTATATGTATATAGTCTATAAGTGTTATAAGTTGTGATTTATGAGTCCCTATCTATGTACTTATGGGTTTTTTAGCTGAGCCGTTGCGGATATGCGTTTTTTAATTACATTATAATGTCATCTGCCATGACCACTATCAGATCTGACCACTTAGCATGACTTGCGTTCTGGCGGGCGAGGCGACTCCATACCTATACTTATATTATTATATATCGGCGCCATCGGCGGCCTTGCTCTTCATCGACATTGCTCTCATCGATCTGCCGAGGCAGATCGTGATATTCCTGGGCAAATCTTATATCATGAAATAGCGCTTTCCATGATGTGCCAAGGAATTTCATAGATGGCGATCTATGCAAACCTTTGACAGTTGCCAACTCCATTAATGATCATTTATAATTGTCACCTAGGTTGCCCATAACGACGATTTTCTGGAGCACACTCTGCAAAACGCTCTGCAAGTGGATGAGTTCACGGCCAACCTTTACGAGATATGGGTCAAGGTCCGGAAGGAGGGCATCGCTCAGGTATGTGCTTAGTACTCATAGTTTATTAGGTTCTGACGTTACAAACCTATCCATACTATACTCTGTATCTTTAGGTATTTAAATTTGTCAAATGGCTCCTTAAGCCAGATGAGGGTAGATGAAAACATCACATGATCAAATAATGTCGATTAAAGTCAGGTCGATCAGTGACAGATCAAGGCGGTTTTGTAATTGGTTGGTTAACCAATAAATATAACTACCCGAAAATTTACAAATTGTTTGTTTACATACATACATGTATATAAACAAACTGTAACTAACTGTAATTAGTATAATTAAATAACATGTAAGATCATATAAATACCTATCACTCAACACATAAGTTGGCAAGGAACTTGCGTGGTGACTTTCTGGCGGAGAGTAGCTGAATTCTTGGACTAAAACCTAATTTTAAAGTATATACACACTTGATTTATAAATCAGCTCCACCCAGCCAAGCATTCAGCCGCTTTGTGGCCAACCACAGCAACTTCTCGATCACCATCCACCTCGATGTAACCGTAGAATGACAACGTATTTCCGTTTCCCATTTTATTTAGTTTCTTAATCTTATTAACTCAACTTTAAGTCTACACATGTGGTGTGTGCCTATAATTAGCTGTGCATTAAACTTAAGACACCTATCGAATGTACCTATACCTAACAATGTATCATTGTAACCGCTGTTGGCAGACCTATTAAAAAAAAATACATACATATAATCACGCCTATTTCCCGGAGGGGTAGGCAGAGACCACGGATTTCCACTTGCTACGATCCTGACGTACCTCTTTCGCTTCCTTGACTTTCATAACATTCCTCATACACGCTCGCCGGTTTAGGGTGCTCTTGACCTGCCATTTCTTCAGGATTTGTTTGTTTACTTTTATTTTAATACCTAAAGATACAGAGTATAATACTAAAAGTATTCAAAACTCATAAATTTATCTTTGAACGTGTTCTGTTCTTATTAATATGATTTAAAAGGAAACACTAATGAGTATTGTGATAATACGCAAGGTCATATCAATATAAAGCGCTAAGTATGACTTATATTGACAAATGCTTAAGAACTCCCTGTATGTATGTGTATGTATATGTCTATTAGGTCGTCTGAAGACAGATTCTTTCTACCAATGTGCCTGAGAAAGCCGGAAAATAACTATATCTCATACCATTGTGCGCCTTGGGGGCTATTCATAAATTACGTCATTTCAAATTAGGGGGGGGGGGGGGGTCTGGACATCGGATGATGGTAGCATGACGTAGGAGGACACGGGGTCATTCGAAGCATGATTTTTGGATGATTTTAGGGGGGGTCAAAAATCGTTAAAAATCGATGACGTAATTTATGGACAGCCCCTTGACCGATTCTTTATACTCTTTGCTCACATGTTTCAAAGGAAAAAAATACCTAATCATATTTTTTGTTATTTGAAGAACGACACAACTACTATTATACCTTACAAACGACAACCTTAAATAACTTTACGTACATACATACATACATACACCACTGTCTCAGTGACCCAAAGAGGATCTTGGCCTCTGACACAAGAGAGCGCCACTCTGCTTTATTCTGCGCCACTTCACGCCAGTTGGGTATTCCGAGGGCGGACAGGTCTTTTTGGGCGTCACTCCAGCGGTATCTGGGACGCCCGGACGGACGTATTCCGCCCGGGTGCCCCAAATCTTTTTACAGCACGATCCTCCCCCATCCTCTCCAGGTACTTTGCTGTTAACGTAAAAGCCGTATTTGTATTATTTCGATGTAACTAAATACATACAGGGGGTTTTTAAACACCAGTCTTACTATAATATCGATAATAATATCACTACATTTAATTCTAAAGTTCACTGCACACTTTCACTCATCTGTACTTAGGGTTTGCACGACGGATCCGAAATATACGGGAAGATCCGCGGATCCGGATCCAGATCCGGATAATTTCATACATTTCGGATCCGGATTGCAAACCCTATCTGTACTACTAAAAGTGTTACAGGTTTTGTGTAAATCGATTTATAATATTTATTTTTTATCGTAACAATTGGCATAATTATTCCAAATTATATTTATAAGATAATTGTAGTCTTAACTCTGTGAAATAAGTAATTAAGTGCCAACTTAGATTACGATGTATTTCAAAATGGGTAAATCCAGCCGGCGCCTAGGGTGACTGAGACTGGTATAGTTATTGACCATAGTAATTGGTCACTCCATAGTAATTGGCCACTCCATAGTAATTGGCCACTCCATAGTAATTGGCCACTCCATAGTAATTGTCCACTCCGTAGTAATTGGCCACTCCATAGTAATTGTCCACTCCGTAGTAATTGGCTATTCCTAACAATAAAACTTCTATTGCCTTGTTTCTTGCTGATATATTGAGTTGTCAATTGCTATGGAGGGGCCAATTACTCTAGCAGTCACCCTATTACTACTACCCAAGAGAAATATTCATCGAATCCTTTATAGAAAGATACATAAGTACAAAGTGAACCTTATTGCTTTGAGATACGGTATACCAATATACATTGGGATGAAATTTTTACTTTCTGTCGTTTTTTTCGTCAGATTCGATAAAAGGACCCCGCAGCAAACATAGGGAAAAAGTGGTTTCAGTTAAATCTCACGAAATTTTAGTATGATGTTAATTTGGCTCTCCTGATTATTTTTTTGTATGGGCACAACTCTCTCAGAAGTATACATTCAGAAATAATCAAGTATATAATTTTTCACCTCAGCAGCTCGAACAAGAGTACTTTGCTTCTTAAAAACAGTGAGCAAAATGCGATTTTGCTCACTGAGTCATTTTGTCTCACTCAGTGAGCAAAATCGCATTTTGCTCACTTAGTGAGACAGTATGAGTGAGCAAAATCGCATTTTGCTCACTGAGTGAGACAAAATGTCATTCAAGTGACTTTTATAGTCAAATGTCATTTCAACATGCGGGGTCTAATACAAGTTCGATATACTTGGGTTCTATTATCTATGTTCTCACTGCTTAGGGTAAAAATTTTTGTGTACTACACGAGATCAAAGTTATTTACATCTCGTGCGCTTTTGAATCCCTTACTACGCTCAAGATTCTAAATTAGATTCACTCGCTACGCTCGTGAATCTATTATAGAATCTTTCGCTTGCACGGGACTCAAAATAAGCACTCGAAGAAATATCAAACTTTGATCTCTTGTTGTACAAATAACTATTCTATTTACGCGACATGTTTTCTGTTTTCTAAAATCGATATATTGTTATGACACGCACTGACAGTTACTGACGTTATAAGTTGCAGCCACCAACTGTCAAGAGGAGGAATTACGTAAAAATTGTTAACAAACACATATTTTGTATAAAACAATATCATTGATTATTTCTGAAAGTAGACTTCTGAGAGAGATGTGCCCATACAAAAAAATAATCAGGAGAGCCAAATTACCATCATACTAAAATTTCGTGAGATTTAACTGAAACCACTTTTTCCTTATGTTTGCCTTTTGATGGACAGATAGTTTACTGAATAGATATTGTTCTATCTACTATATGTCCTAAAATCTTCCATAAAAAAAAGTATTTCCGTAACTCATCGGAAAACTATATACATTTTTAGTGCTATTAAAACAAACCAAATTTTATCCAAGTTTGTAAAAAAATAAGTCAAAAAAAGTTGGCTATTTAAGTTTATATTGGGCGTTAATCTATTTATTTCGTTATGTAATCCCTTAATGGATGTCGGCCATTTTGCAATATATCAACACTATTATAAGTTGTATTATAAATGTGCAATGCAGTGGAACACTTTCTAATAGTTTTTATTTCAACTTAGATTACTACATTTACGTAAATCGCTCGATAACTGCGAATAAGGTTGTGTTTTATTTAAATATAATTTATAGCTTCGTAAGATCAACTTTATGACAACGCAACAGGGCTAAAATTTCATTGACCTGGTAACGTGAGATATATACTTAATGTTATTCTGATGTCCCGTGACATTTTTTTAATTGAATGCCGCTGTTCAATCTTTGCAGTTTTCTGTGAAATTATTGCAAATGAAGTAGGCATAGACATAGACATAGAAAAACTTTATTTAACATCACAAACATCACATGAATGGTACATTTGAACATAAAATCTTAAAAACTTCTAAAACAAAATTAAATTTATGTTAACATATAAACAAAACAGCGTGATGTTAAAAAGGGGCTCGACTCAGCATGATGTTGCAGTAAAATTAACTGCAACGCTGATTTTCAGTCGGACCCTAATAAAATAATAAAGAACCTAAAGTAAATAAAATATGTGACATCATTCAGACATTCACAGTCATTGCTATTGTCATGTTCAATTGTGACTGACTTTGCCGTGTATTTTATATTCTCCCGTTCTGTTATACATGTCTAATTTAATTATTTCTGACCATTATCGCCAGTTTAATGTCTCACCTATTCGGATTCGTTATATTTTTATGTACATGATTGGTATATAACTCTCCTCCGGCTTAACATTCCCGGCTACATCCAAAGAACACATTGTTTTCTCATGTCCACATAGCATGACCAATCGACCATCATAGGCACTGTCCCAGATCGAGATCAACAGATTATTCTGATCTTCTAAATTTGAGGACCATATTCATGTGACACTGTCACTGTCATTGATAAAATGTCATTTGTCGGTTAACTGACAAATGATGAGTTGGCATTGTCATTGAGAGATCGTCAGTTGTCATTTGACACTTGACTATACTGATGATAGTTATTGTCATTGCTACATAATGCTACATAATAAGTCGTGTGATTTTCTCGTAATCCTTACCATTTTTAGGTGGAATAAACAATTAACTGTGGTTGGCCAATTTAATATCAAAATTTTCATTAGGCGTCCTTAATTTGTTAGATTGTTTCCTATTTCCGCATTTAATACGAGTATGACAGACGCATTTCTGACTCCTTTAAGCGACCAAATTCAGTTCTCTATGTACCTACTTGAAGTTTATAACCGTCATATCAGGAATAGACATCAAATATGCTAGGCATGCTGCGCTCCGTCATCATGCTACATGCTAAGTAATAGACGCATTTCTATGACTCCTTTAAGCGACCAAATTTAATTATTACATTTAGTTTCATTTATTTCTCAATAAGTATTACATGTTTTTATTACATACGAATATAAATATGAGAACATATTAATATCGTCAAAAAATATTATTATTAGTATTATGTATTGTACTTGAAGTTTATAGCCGTCATATTAGGTCAGACTAGACGTCAATATATGTACATGTACCTTGCGCAGCCGGTATCGCTAGGCATGCTGCGCTCCGACATCATGCTGAGTATGACAGGCTCATTTCTATGACTCCTTTAAGCGACCAAATTCAGTTCTTATATATCTGTCAGATCTGTAAGTTTATAGCCGTCATATTAGGTCAGACTAGACGTCAATATATGTACCTTGCGCAGCCGGTATCGCTAGGGATGCTGCGCTCCGACATCATGCTGGAGTCGCGCTGCCCGCACACGGAGAACCAGTGCGCGAAGCACACGCCCTACTGCTCGTGGAAGCAGGTCGAGATCAACAGCATCGCGTCCGGGTTCGGCCATCTTGGGCCCGTGTCCAGGGAGATACAGAGGTGATTACGGGCGTACGCAGTGTCGCATAGATTCTTGGAGCGTTTGAAACAAGGAGTTTCTCTAGCCTTTAACCCCGATTTAGACGATGCGGCTCGCATGCGAGTTTCATACCATTGCGGGTTTCGATCGGTCAGTTGAATTGGACGTAACGTAACCAACAGTCGGCAATGTAACTAAAATCGCATGCGAGTTCGCGCGCCGTCTGAATCAGCCCTTACTTTGCAATTTAGAACAAGAATGTTATAGAGTTAGACAAAAAAGTCTGCAACGTTTGTGATAGCATACGCAGTGCAAGTGTTATTTATGCGTCATAATTTCATAGAACTTTGGCGTTTAAAATAACACTTGTACTGCGTGTGCTATCAAAATTGTTGCAGACTTATCTTGGTCTAACTCTACATAAATTTGCGAGATAAGTCTTTATAATGCAAATAATTGGGCACCTATGCTTGACTATTGTCACCTGACAATGACAATTTCTTGCACATTTCTGGTTCTGTATTGATACGTAGCGTTTTCTTTTTGAACTAGCAATATCAAGGAATTGTCATTTGTCAAGTGACAATTGTCAGCGTGGTGGTGACAGGAGTTTTAAACGCTTTGAGAACCATTCTCAAATGTTTTTTGTGCTCCCGAAAATAAGATATAAATATAATATCATGGCATTCATAATACTTGTATGCATAAAGGTCGCCTGGGTCACCCTGGATGAGATTACCCAATCATCTTTTTTTTGCCAAGTATCGCCTCCTACGCAGAATATTGCGTTATTTGACAATGATAATGTTGTAGGTACCTATTGTCAAAAGTGTAATAGGGAAAGCCAAATATTCAATGGTTTCATTTCAATTGTTGGTTCTAAATTATGTTCCGCACAATCTTCCTGGTTTATGTGATTTCAAATTATTATCAAATTTATAATATCCAGTCAGCTAGTAAATAGCCTAAAATGAACAAAAAATATTATTTTACTATCTGTATAATCGACGTAATTTATTTTATAATACCTACTTAGAGAAAGCGGTTCTATCTTAAATCTTATTGTAGGGAACAGAAAATACATAAGAATATGAATGCGTATTACATCGCCCAAATGCGACATTGTTAACCTGTAAACCATATGTACCTATTTCTGTACCTCGAAAGTGATCCAAGTCCAGTTTTTCACCCGTAATTTGACATGTTACTGCTTAAAACTTTTAAATACCTGAATGCCGTGCTATTGACGTGGATTTAGGTCACTTATGAATCTTATGATCTACTACAACAATGTTCAAACGTGAAAAGCGAAAGGTGACAGTGACAATTCGCCGTACATTTCCATGACAAGTTGCTGTGGCTTTTTATTACCGTGAGAAATATTTGTTTCTTTGTTTTGCTGTCACCTGTCGTTTGTCACGTTAGTAGAAGTGAGGTACAGTGAAATGTTACATGGTTTCGATATAGATACTCGTAGACTGATCAAGATTATGATGTAAGTTTTGTAAATAACTATAGATAATATTCGTTTAAATATTAAAGTTGGTTAATGAGGTTTACCCACTGATTAGTTTCATGTGCGTGTTTATAGAGTAACATTTTTAATATTATAGAGTTAAGCTAAGTTTGCATTGAATTGGCACTCGTGGAAAATTATGACAGTGCCACTATAAACGTTAGATTTATCCGAGACCACGGGGACAACGCCGTCCTCGAAACATTGGAGGTAAATTTTTAAACTTTACTAAACTTATGTATAAACGTTATGTCCCATTCTGTCGCGTGCCAAATCAGTGCAGACTTAAGCGCTACGCATACTTAACTGAATTCAATAACTGACGACAGGGTCGCACCTATACATTATTACACTGTATACAGAATTGTATAGGAATATCTGCATCTCACTTCTAAGTATTACTGCGTCCCGTTCGTCAGTCACTGAATTAAGTAAGGTGCATGAAGCGCTTTAGCTTATACGAACTCTAGCAATTTCATATCTCCATACAACTAACTAATCAACTCTAATATTTACTCGTAATGTTATCTGTTAATGTTTAAAGATGACTCGCATAAAATACTCGTACATACTTGAGATGAGTGATACACTGGAAATTACCTTATGGCTTACGATACGATCGGGTCGGATCGGGTCAGTAGCGTCAGTCGTAAAGTAAATTCAAGTGAATTTCTAACTTTTAATTTGCTTTGATAATGTAACTGTACATAATGATTGTAGATTATACTATGTGTAGACTAAATTATAGATAAGACAAATGTAGAAACTAATATGTCCCTGTAACAGAATGACTAATATTTAACAACTTTAACAAAGAGCAAACTGAAATGAAAATACTGATCCTTTCTATTCCAACATGACAGTTGTCGTTTGACATTGATTCTTCTGACATTGACACTTTTCTAACAGTATCAGTGACATTGGTACTTTTCTAAATTTAGCTAACGACAACTACGTATGTCTGTCTGTCTGCTGACCCCGTTTTCATTAAGTTGACAATTGACAATTGTCATGTGACAATTTCGATTCGCAGTTAATTTCTGAGTCGACGTTGTATGACGAATTGTTACTGTGTTTTGACAATTGTCATGTTGTTGAAATAAGGCACCGACTTATAGGATAACGGTGAAATACGTAGCTGGCGTATAAGATAACTGTTGACGGTAGATGATTTTGCGGTCTTGGATGTAAGTATTAGTTGGTAAAAGGTTACAAGCAATGCTTCCAATGTAAAATGGTAATAGGAATGTTATGTAATTATTCCTCCTCCTCCTCAGTCGTTCACTCTTGACAGAGTGGTCGTGGTTGTATGATGAGACGTATCTATTGTGGATAACGCAGCCCTCGCAATGTGCCTCCATTTGCCACGGTCTTCGGCGTTACGGGAACATTGGACTATGGTGGTTTGTGTCGCAGATTTTATCAGGTCTGTCCAGCGCGTAGGTGACCGACCTCGTGACCGCTTGCCTTCAACTCGTCCCTGGACAACGAGACGTTCCATGGAGTTTTGGTTTCGTGTAACGTGCCCGAAGTATTTGAGGATTCGTATTTGAACAGTCGACGATAATCTCTCCTTCACTTTGAGTTCTTCCAAGATCGAAACATTGGTCCGAAACGCAGTCCAAGGAATACGCAGTAGTCTCCGCCAGCACCACATTTCGAGTGCGTCAATTTTGCGTCGGTCTTTCAGACGCACCGTCCACGTTTCTGCGCCATAAAGAAATATTGGGAAGACTAAGACTAAGATGTAATTATTAATGAGTGTCTATATAATTATTGGTTTAGGGTTTTAGGTGCGGACACTGATTTTTTATATTATTTGTAATAAGTAGACACTAAACACACAGTTAAGGCGCTTAATGATACTGCACATACACTAGTTATATTTTTACACATTATTTCACTTTGATGTACGGTGTACTGTGTAATACTAAGCTAAAATATTTATATATTTTTTTTCCAGTTCCTGCAACCTATTTTATGTGTAAAATATTTTATTAATATTTACTTGCGGTATCATAGCCTAAGCCCTTTCTTGCTTGAGAGGGGGCCTGTGCCCAGCAGTGGGACGTATATAGGCAATTTTTTTAGTATTATTATAACTTTGAAACTCAACACAGCAAACCTAGCGGAGACTGGACAATGATGACCTTCAACATTTCAGACCCTCAGCCTGGGGCTGTTCCGCTCCGACTACCTGATGCAGCAGCCAGACGGCAATAAGATTAAACAAGTGGAGTTTAACACGATCGCGTCGAGTTTCGGCGCCATCTCCTCCAACCTTCCCGCCATGAATCGGTACAGATGCGCTAGTGGTCGCTGCTTGACCGGTTGGCCAACTTTGAAAAACTAAACTTAAGAATAAGATTCAATATCCTGTGGCTGTGGCACTAGGCTATGCCTGTGATGTGGCAGCCGGGTGACAATATTGTCTTCGGTTACCGCGATAGTTACCCACGAAATAAAACGATTGAAACGGATTATATCGCGTATACTTATTGAATTCATACTACATCCCGATGTTTCGACCCCTTTACTGCGTTTGTGTCACCCGTTGACCATGAACGCTGTAAAGGGTTCAAAAGTAAAGTATTTATTAATTGTAAACTGTGTACATTAGATGTCACATACAGGAGATATCGAATCAACAGTTGCCCATTTCGAGAAACGTCGGGCTGTAGTATAAATTCAATATACGCGATATAATCCGTTTCAATAGTTTTATTTCATAAACTTTAGACGCCAAGTTTTTCAGCCAGAAAGTAACTGGTTCATTAATATGCGCGTCCACGATCATAAAATTAGACAGTGAGTTTTATTAAATCGAATTGTCGCTTGACAAAACAAAAGAGTCTATTAAATTTTAGCCTTCACAATTTAAACACCAAGTTTGTTTTTCAAAGTTGACCAAAATACAGGGAAGCTGGATACTTTAATGTGTTAACTGGGTGATACAATTATGTCGCGTCGTATGTTTTGGCTAGTGGTGAAGCCAGGACACAAAGCTAATGTTTAATGTTATTCTGTTCTTCTTTTCTAAGGGCCGTGACAGGTGAACTGTTTATATATACTGTATTAAATATAAACTTCAAAATCGGAACTTCTCTAAATTTGTGTAAACTGTGTAATTTGTGTGTCCGGAAGTTACTGAGAGCCTTCCCGACTTTATGAAAGGTTTTGAAACTTGCTGCTGCTTTACCAAAAGCAGTCTACGCCATCGAAATCATTAAGTCTACTGTCCCGGCTCTAAGAAATGTTTTATTTATGTGTATGTCTTTTTCAGCTATCACTTCATCATTCTCATCTGACTGGCTACACCACACGCCCATAAATATTGTCTTGTCTATGTCCACTATATGCGTTCACAATTTTCTTTGAGCACAAAGCAATGTTTTCCAAATTATATGTTAATTTTTTCCTCATCATCAATACAGCGCTGAAATGATAAAGGGCTTGGGTATCGCAACATTACAACGATCAATTTAGTATTAACAGTAAAAACTGCATGATCGGAGCATCTAGGGAATCATCTATGAGGATTTTATTACATTTTTTGGGTCCAAACCTTGCAACCAAAAATGCCTGCAGTTTACTATATGGCATGTGACAGACGAGATAATATCTCGTCAATAAGGGGAATTGGGATTCAAAATAAGTTCTAACACATTAATGTATCCACGCCTTTACACGTTTAAGCAGCGAATAGTCGACATCTCTCACGTGGCTGTCTCTTTCTCTCTTCAATGCACGCTATCCATTCATTTCACTCTGGAGCTCGCTTGTGTTCATGCCTTTATTTTGGTACCGTTCGCTTGGCTTTGAAGTGTTTTTTTTATTTGTGTATTCTTTTGTAGATTAAGTTATAGTTGTTATGTTTGCGTGCATGTATTTTAGTGCTTTGTTGAGTTGGCAACACTTGAGAGATGTTACCTGCCACGCCCGCACTGTCCGTGACGTGCAATAACATGTACACATAACGTCTCTATTAACGGGCAATATTCAACCTACTTTGTACGGGAGGCTCTTGTGGCAATGGACTACAATTTTGCCTATTGTACGTTTAATTTTACAGATCAGGCGGTTTGCATCACACATTATTAAACTTACCAAGCAAATTTAAACCAACTGTTTAAACAAACTGTTTGGAGAAATGTCCAAACAATAGAAAATATTCATTATCTATATTTTCTTTAATTATACATACGTGTATAAGATATTAAAGGAGGTCGAACATTATTTATCCGTATCTGATTTCTGTTTCACTAACTTGACAATTGCGGTAACACACTGACAATTCGCCACACGTTTCTGGCTGGCAAATGACGACACCTAACGATAACTATCGCGTGTCAGAAATGTAGAGCTAATTGTCATTGTCATTTGATAATTGTCAAGTTGGTGAAATAAACGTTTAGTGACGCCACGCGTCAATATTATAATAGTTACAGCCTACAAAATGGACGATATTCAGGTACGACTGAAAGTCTGAAAACCCTATGAAAAACTAATAACTTGGCCATAAAACGGATTTTATGTCTTACAAATTAGCATTCCCACAATATACATGTTTTATACCTTAATGCAACATCTGATCAACAAAAACATCAGAAAATTCTATAGCAAAATTATTATCGCATAATCTATTACAATGTACATGTTATTGCATGACAATGAATTACCCTATTGTCTTATTACTTTTACGTTGTCCAGTCGTTGCCGGGTTGGTTAGGGTACACATCTTTCAATAATTAATTAACCGACTTCAAAAGTGAAATATAGACCAATGCAACCAAATACATAAACCAAAAGACAAATCACAGAATCTGTTAATAGAACGAGTTTGATTTGCATTTACAGGGATAAATACTAAGACAGAATTTAATCAGAACATTATCAAGGCTGTAAAATACAGATTAAGTGTTTACTACTGTTTCTTAAAAGGAGCAGCAGGAAATATTATGATATTTACTTAAGGGAAGGGAACAACTAAAAAACAAAACAACAATTATATTATGGAACAATGTAGATAAACTTTGAATGTGAATAGGTACCTACTGAATAAATTAATAATTAAAATGCAATGCAGCTCTTCGTTAACATTTAAAAATCGAATTGAAATGAAGAGTTTATTTTGAAGTCGGTTAAATATCCCCATTACATGCGCGACCCAAATATTACGAGTATCATTTCATACAGACTGTTTCAGGTTTCCTTAGCAGTTTTGGATTTCTCTGACGTACCAAACACTTGATGTCACGTATGTATTTGTGTATATTTGTATATCGAAAAAAAATCAGGACTAAAAAAGACAAAGGCGTATTAAAAACACAATTGCTACGAATACCTATACAATTCAAACGAAAAGAAGTCCGAAGCAGGAACCATGAGAGATGGGAGTACGTAATCTTCAAGTCTGATAATTGTCGCTTGACAATGACAATTCACCGTACATTGCTGGTCGAGCAACGAAACATTGACGCTATTAACAGTCGGTACTTACAGACCCGGGTATGTACAGAAAATATTCAGTGTCAGATGACAATTGTCAAGTTGGTGTAGGCGCCTTGAAAATTGTCACCTGTCATTGTCATTTATCGCACATCTGGGTCAACTGAGGATTGCTGTTAAGGTGACATTAGATTACTCTTCTATCTAGACATGGTGAATAGTCTTTGTCAGATGACAATTCTCAATTTAGTGACAATTCCAAAACAAAGAATTCTCTTCGCGGTTTCAGTTTTAAAATATAAATAAAACGCCAATAAACGGTAAAAATTAATAGGAGCACAACAATTAATAGTTGTTACAATTATTTTAAATTAAAAGAAGAAAACATCCAAGACTTTGAAACAGATACTTAAAATATTTAAGATAAAAGATAGGCAATTCGAATACGCATTATGACAGACATTAGACTAAACTGACTTATACATTAAATGCATGTATGGGACGTAGACTAGTCTGCATCGTCGCTTTTAGAATTTCAACCTTGTAGCAAATAAAATAGAGTTTAATTTAGCATTTAGTATCAGAATAGCATTTATTTTGTAAACATAGGATATTGTCACAGACATGTTCACATAAATCGAGCTAAATCATAACAGCTTAAGTCAAGTACGTTTAATGCAGTTATCAACCTTGGCACTTAGATTTAAGGTTCATAATTCAGTGCATTTTAGTGATCATTATTTTTGTTTTGAAAATGTAGTTAGTAAATTGTATCGTGGTTGCTATGTTTACTTTACTATCCATTGTGAACTGACACAATGATATGTAGAGACCAGTATATAATCAACAATGTATATCTAGAGATACCGGGAATTCTACTTTTTGTTGTACCTACATAATTTTTAACACTGTTTCGCACAATGTATATTTTAGAATACTTGGCAATTACTTTCATTTTCTGTTTTGTGATGGAAAAATAGGCTTTAGGCTATCCCGATTCCCGATAGCTTTATTCAATAAATAACTACTTTAATATTTTTAATCACAGTAACTCAGTGGTCCTTGATTGTCTGCCGATTTGTATGAAAATAAGGCATTGACTTAACACCGCGTTACCATCTTGTTAATTTCTATTAAGTATTTGGTTCCGGTACAATTTGGGAATACAATTTTTATACACGAATTCAATATACAAAAAAATCAATATCTATCAAATTTTTTTTGCCAATATAATAATCACGAAAAAGTAGAATACAGTTTTTTCCGAAGTAATGCATTTTCGATTGTTACATATTGCCATTTTTTGAAAATTCTGTTATTTTATCATAGATACTATGCCTAACTAAATATTGTGAACATGCTTGGTACAATATCAAATAGTAATTTTAGAGGTAGATATTGTTTCTATGTAATTATCTACATTAATTTTATATAGAATATCTTTAGGTTAAACACTGCATAAATTTGATCACTTTATCTCTTCATTTTACTTTCTCTCATTGTGAAGCAGTTTGGCTTGTATGTTATTATACCTATTTTCTTTTTGCCTGTCGTGTGTTTTTGTTATCTCTATTATTATCTCTTATTTTCATAGTAGGTTTTTGTTTTGCACGTTTTTTAGTGTTTTTATTTGTCGCATGAATTTCTAACATTAGTATTTACCTTATACTTACGATATTATTATTAACCTTTTAACCGCCAGCAATTTTTGATCGAGAAACCAATCAGATCGTTGTCTTATTTATCAGACTGTGGCGAAATGAGCTGGATATGTAATGTCTTATATATCAGACTCTGGCGGTTAAAGGGTTAATTATTACACTTTTCTTTTCATAATTACCGTAAATGACATTCGAAAATTCATCAATTTTTATAGGGTTAGACCAAGAAAAGTCTCCAAAGATTCTGATAGCATACGCAGTGCAAGTGTTATTTATACGTCATAATTTCATAGAAGTTTAAATTAAACTTTCACTGCACGCATTCTGCTATCAAAATCGTTGCAGACTTATCGTGGTATAACCCTATTTACCTTATTTTCTCCCAAATCCTATTTTACAATTGATTTTCCAATGTCATGGTTGTTTTACGTAGTTAGGCAGCACTGTGTGGGTACTTGTACATGCAAAATAAATCGAATAAAACATTTTCCATAAATGTTTACATTAAAAATTCAATGTATCCTCCTGAGACCCAGAAGCAATTGTTTTGTGTTGCAAATTGGAACCCTTAGTTATACAATAAAAGTTCAAAATAGATTTTGGAATATGCAGAAAAAATTGTACGCAGGGACTTAGGAGGTTAGATCACATAATTGTTTGCTCGGAATACGTACCTTCGCACAGTGCCTTCTTAAAAATGCTTTTTCATGAATTATTATTTCCTTTGTTAATAATTCTTTACTTACAGCTACATATTGCGGCAGTTGGGATGCGGTGATCTAATAAAGAACGTAAGTAATTATTTATTATTGCTAATTCTACCATTTCTACCGTCCTAATATAACCTAAACCACGTACCTATCTCGAGGGACTCGAGGACAAATTGATTTTTAAATTGAATTATCAGATGAATTTAAGGTACAGTCGACGTCAAAGATATGTTTACACTTTTCGCCTTATTACAAAGGAGTAAGGTGCAAAAGGGTAAACATATATTTGACGTCGACTGTACATGTTCGTTGAGACCAGTATATGTTTGCAGCAAATTTGATAGCTCAGGGCTTAGAAGTGTTATTTTAAACGTTTAAGCATAAATTAATCTCGTAATGTGTACGGTTATAAAAAAAATTGCTCGACACTGCTTTCAAATATAAAATCAGTGACTTGATTTTCCAAGTTTTTTTCTAAGCATCATATATATAGACAGCGCCATCTAACGAGACTCACGCTAAACTTTACCTCTCTAGATGCCAGAAAACAAGGCCCTCTCCGGCCTCTGCTCCGGCATCATAGAGGCCTACGATCTGTTCGGGGTGCCCGGTTCAGTGGCCTTGTTCGTGGTCGAAGAAGTTTCCTACAACATCTGCGACCAACGCTTCCATGAGTTCGAGATATCGGAGACACGGCCCGACATTATAGTGAATTAATAATTTAACTATCTACCCGGCATGGCATCGCAAAAGGCCTGCGACCTGTTTGGTCAACATGTCATACAACATCTGCGACCAACTCCATGAGTTGTTTTTTTTTTCTTATTCAAGTTTTACGAATTTCTCTCAGACACATCTGGGTCGATCAACTATTTCTTGTTGTTATTCTGTCCCATCAGCCAGGAGACAATAGTAGCATAGGTAGTTTCTTAGAAGAGCTACTGTATCATGTTCTACAAACATGCTTAGTAGATGTCCCATTATGGAAAGACCAAAAAATTCAAGTTTGGTTCATTTAAATACGAAATAACTAGTAATTTAAGAGTGACCCAGGAGACCGTAACCATGGCAACTAGTGACAAGAAAAAGTTGATTAACCCATCTAACAAAATGGACGAATATTTTGTGTTACGTAAATGTCTGGAATCGTGAGGACAAAATCACTGTTCGGAATAGTTTATCATCCAAAGAACATAGCCCGATTGTTGTAGAACGAGTGACTTTAAAATTAATGAATCATTATGTTGTTTTCAGATATACAGAAAAACACTGAATGAAATATTCGAGGAGACGTCACTTAATGACAAAAAACAATTAATGCTGTAAGTACTGTTTACGTTATGTATGTATAATATTTTTTTCTCAAACATGCAATGAAATATTGATGTTATGTTCCTTATGATAGGCTGCGAAGTATGACGTTTCAGGTGCGGCTAGGACAAAAGGTCGTTAATAGAATTTCATACACATCTTGCAGGCCTAGGCCGGCAAAGTCCTCTTTTTTAATTTTCATTTCACAGATATTTGTGACACAGCATCGTGGCATTCATCCATTAAAAAAAACTAGAGGCAGTATTTGCTTTATGGTTCGTAATGACACTCTGCCACTACGCCTATAAAAAAAAACAAAAAACAATGTTTGCTATAATTTGCAGTTTTATTTGTATAAAATTAACATGAACTTAATAAATAATACATTCTATAATTTTAAATTATAAATTTAACTACACAAATAAAAACATTTAAAATATTTCATCTAAACGTTAGCGGTAAAAAGGTCTACTCAAACACGCGTAAGTTATATTTTTTAAATTGTTATGGAGGTAAAGTTGAAAAATATTCATTCTGTTTTATTGGATTTATGGTGCGTTGTTGATTTTTTGACTTTAATATGAGTTCCGACGAAATAGTGAAATTAATATTAATTGTAATCGTAGGTGTTGGAATTGGCAGCGTAAGCAGAATTGATTTTAAATAACTTGCTGCCTCTGCCGCCAAGTCAAAGACGAAGTATGTATATGGTTGTTTATGGCAATTTTATTATTTGAGAAACTAAGAAAAATGGTTTACAGTTTATTAGAAACAGTTTTGTGGCATATTTAAAATGAATGTAACTACAAATTCGTCAACACTGTGGAAATTATACTTATTTACTCCATGCATAAAGCAACGATGTATGTGAAACATGATATCAACATGAAAGACTATGTAAACTTATGTGACGAAAACGACAGTCAGACGGATATAAGGCGAAAAAATCAAAGATACATGAAAATATACGGGTAGTAAAAATACACGACTCTTGTAAAACATAGGTACGCGTGATAATGATATAGGTACGTGTTGGTTATATTTTGGGTGTAGTTTACTTTTAGTTTTTTCTATAAATAAAACTTGGGTTTCGTGGATTTTTTATTTTATTTATTTCATTGCATGTTTGAGAAAAGCACTATACATACCTCGGCGGGAAATGGGGTTGCCCGCGCTCAGACCTATCCGGCCTCGCTTCGCTCGGCCGTCTATATGTCTTCGGCCGGCAACCCCTTTCGTCCCGGCCTCTGTAGTAATGTACTATTTTCGTTTCGTTTTGTCTTTCTGTTGGCCCCAGGGGGTGTGAATTGTATTTCTTTTATTTCATTGTTTTTCAAACAAACGATATCCAACCCTATTTACTAGTTAACAAGGTTCATATTCAAAAGAGTAAATTTTTTTATGGCGGGCCATAACAGGTTAATGATTTATGGCCAGGGCAGTATTAAACGGGTTACTCTCACTAGTTACCACCAAGTTGTTACCATTGGTAACTACAGGGATTTTTTTCCCACCTTTTACCACTGGTAAGGGGTTGTGCACAAATCACGCGAGGTATTTTAGCTACTTTTTGACCCCCCCTCCCCCTTGGTGATATTTGGTGAGGTTTTTGGCTACCCCCCCTCCCCCCACGCAACCTCACGTGTATTGTTTGAATTTTTTTCATTCGACCTAATTTTAAGATAAATAGTGTTGTATTTAGAAAATATTGTTTATTTATCTATTTTCGTTAAATAGACTCGCTATTTTGAAATGCAGAGTGAAGACTTATGTTTAACGAAACCGAGAAAAAGTATCTACTCATGTGGTAGGTATTTTTTTCTTAGTTTCATTTACTGTAGAAAAATACACGTGAAGTTTCCTTATACCCCCCTCCCCCAACGTGATCTATCGTGAGTTTTTCGTGACCCCCCCCTCCCCCCATCGAACCTCTGGAAACTACTGGAAAAAAAATCCCCTGTAGTCCTGGGAATTATTAACCTCGTGAGACTAAAAATGTACATTAGAATGTACATATTCGTTGCAATCTAATATGAACCTTTTATGGACCAAATAAAGTTAGCATTCCTTTTGTTTCATTGCTGTTTAAAACAAACGAAATTCGTTCCAATTTACTTATAGAAGCGGACGACCGGTCTAGCCTAGTGGATAGTGACATTAGTGACCCTGCCTGCGAAGCCGATGGTCCTGGGTTCGAATCCCAGTAAGGGCATTTATATGTGTGATGAACACTAATATTTGTTCCTGAGTCATGGGTGTTTTCTATCTATACCGGGTGTGGCCTATAATATGAGCAAAAAATTAAACTGTAGGCTGTACTCCTCATACTGACCAACATTTGTTCAGCGACTTTTAAAAATAACTTGTGGTTTGATTTTTAATACACTTTAAAATTTATTCTAAGACGCAATGTATTGCGAATTCTGTTATGTTTAAGGCATGACAAGCAACGTCACTCACAATGATATGGCGTGGCGATGGCCTCCATTGAAGATAATATTTATTTTGTATGAAAAATAGGGAGTCTAAATACTTCATAATTTTTAAAAGTTGTTGAACAAAAGTGTCACCGTTTGAGGAGTACAATCTATGTTTTAATTATTTGCTCATGTTACAGGCCACACCCGATATAAGTATGTATATCGTCGCCTAGCACCCATAGTACAAGCTTTGCTTAGTTTGGGGCTAGATTGATCTGTGTACGATGTCTCCAGATATTTACTTATTTATTTATAGAATGAGGTTCAAATTAAAAATTGGGAAACTTCATATGGTGGGTCTTATGAAGGATCAATTTGTTTCAGAGACGACAAAGTGGTCGCCGTGGTGTACTACAGATCTGGGTATGAGCCGGCGCAGTATCCGTCTCAAAGGGAGTGGGATGCAAGACTCAGGGTAGAACAATCCACGTGAGTATTTCTAAACATGGACTTAGGTTACTACATCAAATCTACATTCTCATTATTTTTATACTCATTCATCATCATCATCATTTCAGCCTATATACGTCCCACTGCTGGGCACAGGCCTCCTCTCATGCGCGAGAGGGCTTGGGCTATAGTCCCCACGCTAGCCCAATGCGGATTGGGGACTTCACATACACCTTTGAATTTCTTCGCAGATGCATGCAGGTTTCCTCACGATGTTTTCCTTCACCGAAAAGCTAGTGGTAAATATCAAATGATATCTCGTATATAAGTTCCGAAAAACTCATTGGTACGAGCCAGGATTTGAACCCGCGACCTCCGGATTAAAAGTCGGACGTCATACCCCGACATCGTATCGTCGTCGTGTCGTATTTTATACTCATTAACTTGACTTTACTTAATAAATAATTCGTTGCCTATTTGTATTGAATACACATACTGGTACCTGGTACATTAACTGATTCAATTCGACTTTCATCTAAAAACAAAAAAAAACTGAATTGACTTACTTTCATATTATACACATAAGATTTAAGATTAGATCCTAAGCATGTAATATTGCTATGCCCTCACAGGGTCCATGTGAAACTACCCAGACATTGTAATATCTATAGAAATACCATGGTTGCAACTTGCAATAAATAAATATGAATATGAATAGGTATTTTAAATTCAATATCTGGGAGACCGAGCTTTGCTCGGAAAACGTATAAAAACTCTAAAATGCACTTTTTTCCAGAGATAAGACCTAGCTAGATCGTTTTATCGCCCCCGAAAACCCCCACATAGCAAATTTCATCGAAATCGTGTCGACCAAAAAATCCTATTTCGGTCGGACACGCACGAATGATTAAACATATTTGTGGCGGCCTAGCCAAGGTGTCAATCGCTATCGCTTCGACAACGAAACGCTTTGTGTCTCTCTATCACTCTTCCATATTAATGCGACAGTGACAGTTGCGTTTCGATCGCTACGGAGCGTAAGCGGTTGACATGCTGGCTACGTGGCCAGTGCCCTGTATATCAAAAACTTGTAACTTGTAATGGCTCCTCTACACGATGGGCCAGCGCCGGCCACGCCAAGGGACGCATTTACGTGCTAGAGGGAGCAAGTGATATTGCTATCTCATTCTACCGCATGGCTGCGTCCCTTGGAGTGGCCGGCGTTGGCCCATCGTGTAGAGGAGCCGTAATACAACTGGAAGTCCCTTTCTAAAAAAAGCGGTCGGTTCAGTGGTCGTCAAGTTAGCTTCTCTTGTTCCCAGAGCAATCAAATGTCCGTCCATACACTACCAGCTGGCTGGTACGAAGAAGGTACAGCAGGCGCTGGCGGCTCCCGGCGCGCTCGAACAATTCCTAGGTAAACACTTTTTAAGTTTCCGTACCCAAAGGGACCCTATTACTAAGACTCCGCTGTCCGTCTGTCTGTCCCCAGGCTGTATCTCATGAACCGTGATAGGTTTTATAAGATAGTTGAAATTTTCACTGATGATGTATTTCTGTTGCTGCTATAACAACAAATACTAAAAACAGAATACCTAAAATAAATATTAAAGTTCAAGTGTATGTAACAGCTAATTCGTGATAATATATTTTGGTAATGTAGTCTCGACGGAAGGCGAGAACACAGCGCTCGTATTTGAACTTTAGTCTTTAGTACTATCACGATACAGTTGCTTTTTAAACGGCATTGTTGCTTTGCCACGCGCCAAAGTTGTAAGCTTCGGCTCTTCATAATAATAACAGAAACAATGACTTTTGTTTAAGAGATTAAGGTCTTAGGCGTAAAAATCATTTGAGAAGTTCCATATAAAAAGGTATAGTTATATCAAAAAAACTTTGCCCAAAAAATTAAAAATAAATGTAGGGTGCATTGGGGTAAACGAAGGTGGGGTAGTTTCGAAACTGGCAAATATCGACTAAACTAGAAACACTTTCTACTGTAGCAACAGTACGCAAGATGCCATGTAAGCGTTGCAGCGGCGTAAGTGTTGGTAAAGTATGAACTGTTTCTAGTGTTGTAGATATTAGCCAGTTTCGGAATTACCCCGCCTTCGCATTTACCCCAATGCATCTTAATCTTTTGTGACATTTTATTTAGGTGCTGGCGCAATATCGGGCCGCGTGCGTGATATATTCACCGGACTGTATTCGTTGGACTTCGACGACAGCGGCGAGCGAGCGGTCGAGATGGCCCTGGCAGACGCTGAACGGTTTGTTAACTTTAAAACCAAAATATTACTTTGCTAATCCGCAAAAAGATAACGTGCTAGTCAATCAGTGCTAACCCGTTATACTTACTTGCGTATTTTTACAAGCAATTAATAATAAATACGCCAATAAATATAACAAACCACCACCAAAAGAACAGCCGGCCTAGCCAAGGTTACAATCGCTATCGCTTCGACAACGAAAAGCATTATGTCTCTCTATCACTCTTCCATATTAGTGTGACAGTGACAGTTGCGTTTCGATCGCTACGGAGCGTAAGCGATTGGCATTTCGGCTACGCGGCCAGTACTCACTTCCTATCGACCCCCTCCCCCCTTCCGTTGTCGGGCGTCAGACCGTCAACCTCTCCTGAGAATGCCTCCCCCCAGCTCCAATCTGTGCTACATTTCTGCCTGCTCTTGGCAACTAGATCGTTATATATATTCTTGTAAAATTTAGGGACGCTAATTCATTTTTGAAATTAACTTTTTTACAAATAATAAATATTATCATCGCCTGAGACAAATAGTGCACACTCACTGCACTTACTTACCCCCGAAATATTGATTCAGCTTTGCGTATGAATCCGCACTATCTGTATTTATTTATGAACAGGTTCGTGCTAAAACCGCAGCGAGAGGGCGGCGGCAACAACTTATATGGAGCGGACATCCGCGAAGCGTTGCTACGGATGAGACACAGTCGCGAGCGAGCCGCCTACATCCTCATGGAAAGGATATTACCACCGCTGGTGAGTATTACATTATTATAAGATACTTATACCGGGTGTGGCCTGTAACACGGGTATCGTCTTGGGTCGTCCCATTCGTTTTTCGTCAAGTTCTTAAATTAGTCCTATTCTGCTTTCGTCACTCATGCTACATTCGTCACAATCGTCGGTGGCTTTCAATGTAGAATGAGTGACGAAAGCAGAATAGGACTAATTTAAGAACTTGGCGAAAAATGAATGGGACGACCCAAGACGATACCGTAACACGAGCAAATAATTAAAACATAGATTTTGTACTCCTCAAACGGTGACACTTTTACTCAACAACTTATAAAAATTATGAAGTATTTAGACTCCCTATTTTTCATACAAAATAAATATTACCTTCAACGTAGGAGGGTGTGTGAGCTATGTCCTACCTTGTAGTCCTGCGAAGCGGACTACAAGGTAGGAGTGTGAATGTGGGGCTTAACTCTAGAAGTGTAAAGTGGCGTGTTATTGCAGGCGAAAAGAATAGATAGTATAGAGGGGTCCTGTCATTGTAAATTTTGTAGTCACAGTAAATTTACTGCCATCTCACACGACTATAACTCAAAATGAAAACGTAACTATAAAATTATCCAAAAAATGTGTATAGTATATGGATAAATGATTTTATTATTTTTATATCATTTTGATCCATGTTCATTCACTGATATCTATGTTTTAAAATTGTTAAATATGTAACGGTGTCGTTACGCCATCTAGCCGAGTACCGTAAAACGGGGTCAACAGAAATCGCGGGGTGAATAGATACATTTTGAACTTTTTCTTTCAAGTTGTTATATTTAAAAAGGTACATCTGTAAAATTAGATTTTTTGGAATGCGTATATAGTAGACTATTTATTCTCTACATAAAAGTTAGCTTTTTTTACTCTAAGGTAAGGTCTCGCCGAGGTAAGAAATGAAGCCTGTCTGAACTTTGTTCTAGCGGTAAATGTTTTGACATTAACTAAGTAAAAGTTAGCTAACCTGTTAATATAGTATCTGTAGTACCTAAATAATAAATAATATCACTAATTTTCTCTATAATAAGGCATTTTTTTTGCAAAAAACCAATAACAAGCAAATTTACGTGATAAAGCGGTCAGTCGACACGCATATGGGGTGAACAGTTACGACATAGGGGGTGATTAGATACAGCAAAGGGGTGTAAAGACACGCCTTGGGGGTTAAAAGACACGAAAAAATAATTTTGTGTCAAATAGCTGTTTAATAGATATATATACTATACCATTTGCCAATAGAGTATCCACATAATAATGATCAAATTCGATGCCTATGACCACTAAAACTTAATATTTCTATTCACCCCTTTCTTGTGTCTATCGACCCCGTTTAAAGGATGTGGAGAAATCAGGTAGTTTTCGTTGATTTTCTCTGAATTGGGTTGGTAAAATTTTTTTCACAAACGCAATATTGAAGAACTAACCAAGACTCAAAAAAAGATATCAAAATTATTACTTTTATCATTTGGATTATTGGCGAAAATCGTCCTTGAAGTTGAAAATCGTGTCTTTTCACCCCGTTTTAGGCTAGAGGTGTGTGCGCCATCTATCCGAGAATGACTTTTTCTTGATTTCCGAGGCACGTTTTTTCCTTAGACTTTATTCATCTTATACGAAGTTACATATGTCTTTGATGCAGGTATCCGGTTACGTGGTCCGTCCGGGCGGCCCGGTCCCGCCGCCGCTCACAGACCTGGTGTCCGAACTGGGGATCTTCGGCGTCATCATCGGGTAAGCATATACTATACATACCGTCACGAACGGAACTTATATGTACGAAATAACATTTGATATTCACCAGTCGCTTTTCGGTGAAGGAAAACATCGCGAGGAAACCGGACTAATCCCAATAAGGCCTAGTTTACCCTCCGGGTTGGAAGGTCAGATGGCAGTCGCTTTCGTAAAAACTAGTGCCTACGTCAAATTATGGGATTAGTTGCCAAGCGGACTCCAGGCTCCCATGAGCCGTGGCAAAATGCCGGGACAACGCGAGGAAGAAGATGATACCGTCACGAACGGGAGGCTGGTCGCGAAATCAGAAATCGGATTAATTACAAAAAAAAACCGTATCCCATCAGATTTTTTTATTAGCTTCCATTTCCATGACCTCGATCAAATAGATTTTATACTTGTTTTGAACTTTATACTAACATTAGTACTAGGGAATGCAATCTCGATCTCGCAATTTCAAGATCTCGCGAGATCTCGCACGAATTTTCGAGATTCAATCTCGTTGACAGGAAATCTCGATTTTAGCAATCTCGGTCGAGATCTTGATTAATATTTTCGAGATCTCGTACGAGATTGAATGATTGATCCGTGTGAATTACTTTGTTTTGAGTAATCTTTTTGACCTTAGGTTCATGTTGTTCAGGCAGTGCTATTGTATGCGGCCGGCTTTAGCTGACGATAAAAGCACTGTGGCGCACTCTGTGCGGAAAAATCGGACGAACTTAACGTACCCAGTCACAATTATTTATAATTTTTGCTCGCTTAAACTAACTACGTTTTTTAGTATGTTGCTGAGTGTTTGTCAAAAATATCAACTGAGCATGTTATTGCTTCTGCTTACAATTATGTAAAATTAAAAATAATTAATACCACTTTTCATAATTACATGCAAATTAGAGCTATATACTTTTAATTTATTATTTTGTGTCTCCTTTTGGATTTCACGGGCCTATAAATCCCGGTCTTTTGATAGGCTTGCGTGGGGATATAGATCCAACACGTAGAGGCCCCTTGGAGAGCTTTAATGTCATGTAGAACGCCTGCTGGAACCCGTTCACAGGCGCAACAATAGACACCCATGAACCGGTCGCAGCAGGCATTGGGACTATTGTAGAAAAAGTGAACAGTATTCCGGTCTATGGATTGATGTTTGGGTGGTCAATGAGACTGGGCTATTGTAAAAGAGGTCCGGACACCTGCCATAACAATGTTAACACCGTCATCGAGGCAGGCGGTGACTCGCCGCTGACTAGATGGGCCCCTGAAACTGCCGTCGCGAAGACGACCAGGAGCAACATCGGTGTGAGCGGCTCAGGGGTGTCGAGAGGTGTGCGCCGCTTTCTACCCAGTGGCTGTTACCAGCCACTGTGCCAACTCGCGTCTTATGCATCTTTCACTTCCACCCCTGGAGCATATAGCTCTAACGACTCCTCTCTGGACGGCCAATGAAGGCAAGCCAGAGCTGAGAGTCCTGCGGGTCCCCTTGGGGTCCACTCCGACCGACGAAGACACGCCGGAGACGGAGACCCTGACCGACTCTCGGGAGCACTCGGGTCCGTGGGGTCGTTACTCCCCAACAGCTCGCCACAAGCTGCCCTGCGGGCTTAATTTATTATTATTGTAGTATTAATAGGTTTTTTTTAATAAAAGTTGTTTTTTTTGTTATATTAAATGTTGATTAATTTGAAGATCTTCAAAATAAAAAATGACGTAGGTACTCTACATAAGTAGTATATACGGAATTATTCGATATTTTTGCTCAAAATAACACATTTTGAATTACTTTGTCAAATATCGATCTCGTATAATAATCTCATATAATAAGCTACGGTGCGATAGTATGGTGGCCACGCACCAAACTATCCACTGTGGAGGCTAGACTACAACGACTCCAGAGGTTGGCCTGTATGGCGACTACGGGCTGCATGAGGACAACACCTACCGCGGCCCTGGAAGCCTTACTGGGCCTCCCGCCGCTGCACCTCTTTATACAACAAGAAGCGCTGGCTGCGGCGGTACGTCTCAAAAAATCTAATCTCTGGAGACCGCCTAGGGTGCCACACACCGAAATCCTCTACGAGGCAATAGGTAAGGAACCGCTTATAGAAGCGGTGACTGACAGGATACCCAAGCAGTTCGTCTTCGACAAGAAATACAAAATACAATTACACGAAGAACCCCATGAAGGACTCAACCCAATGGAGCTGAGAATCTTCACGGACGGATCAAAAACAAGGTCAGGCACTGGCGCTGGGGTTTTCTCAGAGGACCTAAACATACACATCTCGACACCACTTGGTGCCCATAACACAGTCTTCCAGGCGGAATGTATGGGCATTATAATGGCAGCACACGCAATCGTCTCAAGGGAAGTAATGGACTACCCCATCCGCATACTCTCTGATAGTCGGTCAGTACTACAAGCTCTACAAAGTTATACTTTCACTTCAGGGCTAATTTACGAATGTCACAAAGCTCTGTCAGAGGTATGTACCACCAATGGCGTAACTCTGCAGTGGATCAAAGGACACAGCAACTCACGAGGTAACGATGCAGCCGACATCTTGGCGAGAGGTGGCTCGGAACTGAGGGTGGCAGGACCTGAGCCAATCCTACCTCTGCCATATGCCTGGCTCCGGAACACGCTGCGACACAACACCAAGGTAAAACACCAACAATACTGGTCTAACCTAGGCACCTGCAGGCAGGCGAAGGAAGCCCTCCCGACACTCAACCCCAATCTGTCGCGGAGGCTTCGACAGCTGAAGAGACCACAGCTCCGGCTTATAGCTGGGGCAATAACTGGACACGCCTCATTTAACAAGCACCTACTAACCCTACGTGTTACAGATAGCCCCCTCTGCAGAGCGTGCATGGAGGCAGAGGAGACAGCCGCCCACGTCATTCTCGAATGCCCAGGGGTGGCAAAATACCGGGCACAACACCTCGGCTCACCGGGGTCTCTCCCAGAAGTCGTCGGCAACGTCAAGGGTCTGCTAGGCTTCTTGGTAGAGTTGGGCTGGCAGGAATAGTGCCGCCAACCCATTACGCAAAATAGGCGCGATATTATGAGTTGCGGAAACCAAGCCCGCGAAAACCTATAACCTATAACCTATCGATCTCGTCGAGATTAATCCCGATCTCTAAAGTGTGACGGTCGAGATCTCGAAACACCCTATCTCGATTCAGATTTTTAGTGCGAGATCTCTAATCGCCAATCTTGGTGCGAGATTGCATTCCCTAATTAGTACCTATTTTTAATTAAAAACTGAAATAAATGTCATAAAAGTATATGAAAGAAAAAGTGATCAAGGCCTCTAGTCCCCAAGGCCGGAATCGAACCAGCGTCCTCTGCCATCGCGGCAGATGCCTAAAATCGCTCGGCCACCCGGGCCACAGCGTCATGGGTCAATAACAATAACACAAGTTATTACTTTTTCTCAAAAATGGACGGCAAAGTCGACTTTGCCGTCTAAAAAATAGGTCGCGAAGCGCGTAGTTTATGGTCAGTCAAAAATTAAAAAGTTAAAAACATTGCAGTCTTGATTTTGGGACTGCAATGTTGCATACAAATTCCATTATTTGTCGAGTTCCAAACTTTTTAAAAGTTGAAATGGCCATATCAAATGAAGGCACATGCCCATTAAACAGCCAAACAGATGATTAGTACCGCGACTATTTAGATGTCTCAAATAAGTTGGCGTATTTTTGGCAGAAAAATACACTTCTATTTATTATCAAAAAAATAAAAAGGCGGCAAGGGCTTTTTTCTGTCAATTTATATATGTAAGAACGTTGCTTTTGTAAAATATTTCTATGATATTTATATTTATTGCACCATTTTTGAGAAAAGCACTATACAGGGTGGAAAGATAAGTCGGGCCCTGGAGGGAAACTACCTTAAATCCTTAAGCTGGCTCATTTTACTTAAAGGAGACATTCCTTTATTTTTAAAAAGAAACAAAACTGCATTCAAAGTATTTTTATTTTTTTCTTCAATTTGGCTAGTAAAAAAAAATCTTAAGTACTAAATATTAGATTTTATAGATATTTTGAACGACAGACGAGTGTAAGACCTAATGTTTCTTGGAGAAATGTTATCATTAACATTAACTGTATCGACTAGTAGAATAAAATTGCGAGTTTATATTTTTTGGAATTTTTAGTCGGGGCGAGTCCCGGGCGAGGCAAGCGAGTTTTAGAAAATCTTTGGATGCAGTTTTGTTTCTTTTTAAAAGTAAAGGAATGTCTCCTTTAAGTAAAATGAGCCAGCTTAAGGATTTAAGGTAGCTTCCCTCCAGGGCCCGACTTATCTTTCCACCCTGTATATGACTCGGCTGGAAGGCTGCTTGCTGGCTTCGGATTCAATTAAACGGACTCCCAAGGTCGTCCGTTTAAAACGAATCCTCAGCCTGCAAGTAGCTACTTCCGAGCGTCGACAATAATGTACTATTTCATTATGAACATTTTTTCCAGATCAAAAGACAAAATCTACAGCAACCGGCAAGTGGGCCACATGCTGCGCACGAAGCTTGCGGACGCGAACGAGGGCGGAGTCGCCGCCGGCCTCGGCGCTCTCGACTCGCCGTACCTACTCGACTTGTAACATACCTCAGCTGCTCGACTTGTAACTTACCTCAGCTACTCGACTTGTAATATACCTCAGCTGCTCGACTTGTAATTTATCTCACCTGCTCGACTTGTACCTTACCTCAGCTATAGAGAAAAAATACATAGAGTGCTCACTCCATACATCAGCTTTAGGACCAAAACTACTATTATTTTCGTAGTCGACATCTAGCATCGAGTAGCGGAATTATCAGTACTAATGTCATTAAGAGTGACCCAGGAGACCGTAACCATGGCAACTAATGACAAGAAAAAGTTGATTCACCTGAATATTTCTTCAACTGAAGTAGATGTTCACATCTAAATTACTCGTATCTTGTAATAAAGTACTTATAAATTGAAATATAATTATGATGAGGTGCATTGCGTATACATAGATGATCGCCGTTGCACATTTAACATCAAATGTAAGTATTGAAACTAGTATTTATTATTTGCAAGCCATTATATAACCTAATGTACATATATACACTCGATAGCAAACTAAACCGGGTCACATCGTACGGTAACTTGTTGGAAAGTATGTAGTATAATATTTTTAGATACCAATTATGTAGTTTGCTAAACTCAAAGATAAAATCGTGCACATACTAGTTTTGCCAGGACTAAGGGAATAAACATAAGTCATTGTGGCGAAGACCGTCTATAAGGGAAGACCGGCTACAAGCTCTTTCGTCGCTTTAAAGTTTTGCCAGGCGTGGCTCACTCCGCGATTTCGTCGCTTTGCTACAGGTAGCTAAGAGCCCATCCGTTCGACCCTAATTTTGGGGTTTGCCATAAGCCGCGCGTGGCGCTGTCGCCACATAGCGGCCATATCTGTGCTGATCGTGACACGCGCCTTTTGTTAGAGAGTGAGTCTTCTGTACCTAGTACTATTATTTATTCTGTGGTTTTGCGTTTGAACACATACTCCACTTACAAAAGGTCGGTAGAGCAGGACTGAAGCTCTTCTTTTCTGTGTATGAGCGACGTTTGTTTAAATACGAGAGTTTGCCGTGTGACGGTCTTCCGTGCAATAAATTTTATATGCCGATCTTTTCCACTTTGACCTATTTTTCCTTACAATTTATCGATGTCACAATACTTATTTGAGATTCCGCATTTTTTTTAGTATTTCTTTGACTTGAGCATGCTATAATATTTTTATTCTTTACTAGAATTACATTCCAAAGAATTTTTTATTAATTATTACTATTTGCATTAAATAATTGGGTTTGTACAGTAAAGTTAGTGTAAATAACTAAATGAACAAATCAAAAATCTTTTACACGTCCATTTATTTCTTCAAAAACAATAAATAAATTATTGAACTTCTTGAAACTTGAGTTATATCGAGTTTTGATGTATCCAGAAGTATTTTGATTTGTTCTTTAAATGGTGCTGTATAGGCTATGATATAAAATATAAACGTATGTAATGAAATATGTTTTTTACGATTTTGACTACCGAATAAACAATAAATTAATGGATATATTTTATTTTGCATCCATTTCGTAAAGTAAACGTACTGGTGCTCGTCGCGGTCCCAGTATGACATACATATATCTTGAAACTTAAGTCATTGTCAATAGAGGTGACAGCAAGGTGTTATCTATTGGGCATTAGCATGTCGAGCACTAGTACGTTTACCTTACGTATTTTATGAACAATCCGTAGTGACAATAGCTGCGGTCGTTTGTTACAACTTCTGCTACGGTATTGTTAGGGCCTTGTATGGTTAGATGGGGTGAGATAAACCATGGGGCAAGAAAGACACTTGGAGGGAGAATATTAAGCAGTTAGAGATATTTAAAGATTTTAAAATATATTAAAGGCTAATAGTACAAATAAAAGTAATGCATTAATAAAATGTACTCTTTAAAAGTTACTCTTACGCTTAGAAAAATAAACTGTTTCTCTTACCCCACCTAACCTTAATATCTAACACCTTTCATTACTTATCTAATACCTTTAAACGAGCAATTTTTGTATATTCATATATGTACATATATTTCGGGGATCTCGGAAACGGCTCTAACGATTTCGATGGAATTTGCTATATGAGGGATTTCGGGGGCGATAAATCGATCTAGCTAAATCTTACCTCTGCCAAAACGCGTATTTTTTAGATGTTTTCCGAGCAAAGCTCGGTCTCCCAGATATTGATATTTATAAAAACAAAGTACAGAGATATAAGAAAGTGCTAGTAAGCCATGTCAATGAACGCAAACCCCGTCGATAAGCATATCGAGTTACTACGGGCTATTTAACATACGTGCCGATGGCGTCGCCACTAGGAAACCATAGTAACTTGGTCTTCGGAATGTTGTTATAGTGTTTGGTTTTTTTTTTGTCCTATCCACTTTAACAGCGTACTTAGGCCCACTTGCACCATTCCACTAACCCGGGATTAAGCGGTTAAACTGATAAGCTAGTGTCAAATTGTACTGGTAACCATGGTAACGCCAGGTTTAACCGGATAACCCCGGGTTAGTGGAAAGGTGCAAGTGGGCCTTAGGAAAACAAAGCAATTGTTAGGTTAGCGCAAAACACGGTAGTAAAAAAAAAGTCGTTGTAGATTCTTTCATATAGAATTTTCTCAACATCGCAACGCCCCATATATTATCGCAATCGTGTTAATGACTTGCGACCCGCCCCGGCTTCGCACGGGTTAAGAAATTATACACCTTCGTCAAGAATCACTCGAGACTTTGTTTTATAAGGTGTAGTGATACAGTGTTTACCTAAGGGCCTTCGCGACATGGTGGAGGTGCTGGGATCCAAACCAAAGTGAGTGAAGCCACAGAATAAATAATATTACTAGGTACAGAAGACTCACTCTCTAACAAAACGCGTCTGTTACGATTATTAGTCCTATCTGTCCTATTATATAGTTCGTTTTTTTTAGCATTAGAAATAAGGTAAACAATCTTGATGTGTCTTTTAATTGAAAAACACATTTTAAAAATAAGTCTCGGCAAATATGTAACAATTATGAATCTAATACGATCATTTATATTCTTCTGCTTTCATAAGTAATAGTTACTGATTTTTAAAAAGCGTTTTCATTTAAAAGCCATATCAAGATCGCTTACCTTCTTGCAAGTTCTTTCTAATGCTAAAAAAAACGAACTATAGGATAGATAGGACTAGCCACCAAAATTGGTGTGGGATGGATGTACTTGTAGCTACTTGTTGCGACGCGACGAAATCGCGTAGAGCCACGCCTGACCAAAGTAAAGTGAGTTAAAAAAAAGAGAAGTATGAAATTTTAAAGTGTGTTTTTTTTGTGAAAAGTTTGTGTGTGTAAAAGTTGAGCCGAAAGAAGAAAACACGTGTCCATTTCTTTTTTATGTTCTCCGACATATAATCAAACCAGTAAATTACTACTAGCAATTTGCTTGAACACTACAGAGGTCAACTTATAATGGCCGTAACGACAAGTTCAGTTTATTATGATTAGTTAGACAATACATTAGATTGACCTTAGAGTGGTATAAGGGCATAAGTATAGTACATTTCAAACGGTTATATGTTCATTCGAATTCAGACAATTTAGATGAATAGAAAGTACACTTACGTAGAAAATTTGTTCTAGTCTCTTAAAGGCGGGACTTGCATTTATCAAAAACATACAATTAGCTCCATCGGCGTGTGACCGAGACGACGCTATAGGAATGTCCCACTCGCACACCGGAGCGGGGTCCGGATCCGATGCCAATGAGAAGACAGCCTAATGCCAACCATTTAGTCCGACCATTTGCCTCTTTATAGTTAAAATATGCAAGAGCGAAAGAGGGGTCAAATAACGAAATGTTCGCGGTAGACCCTCAGGAAAAAATACAGTGGAATGAGACAGACTTATGATGTTCGCCGTAGCTCGTTGCGCATTAAACGCACCTCTTGCTGAACTATTACAGTATAAGATCTAATGATATGATTACATTGATTACATAATAGGCCCCACAGACGAGACGTCACTGATAATTACATGCGATTTGCGATACACTGCCGACTACTGAAGAGCAACGAATTCGCTCGGTCGATCAAACACCGCAATCTATCAAAAACCGCGTGCGATATCGTTGAGGTTTGTGGAGCGCCGTTCGATATTCAAAGAAGCCTTGTGTGTGCGAGTGTGCTGCACAGTGGAGTAGAATGAACTAATTAGGCTACGTTACATTATAATCCGCGGGACGGCGGCCTGCGTCGGCGTCTGCCAAAACTCTCTGCCTTAAGACTGAATTAAAAAAAGTTCCTATTAAAATTTAAAAAGTTTCACGCGGTATAGATATTGAAACTACGAATTTTGAAAACTGAAATTGTTGTGGTACCAATAATAAAATCGTATGTAATGTTTAAGTTTTAGCATTACCTAAAGGTAATCGGACGAATATATTTTTAGTATCCCAATTTTTTAAAGTTATTTATAAGTTTTCGTAGTGTTTTTATTAAGTTATTAAATACTCGAATTACTTATAATGAATCCGTAACAATTTATTTGTGTGCAAAAAGTGAATGTTGATGTGTTTATTATCAGAACTAAAAAAAACTTGTTTTGGCAGAGAGGAAGGGGAGGTGAGTGTTGATTCTTTTTTTTATAGCCTTTTAAGCCTTGGAGACTTGTTTCATAGCATTAAACTAGACACAGGTAAAACCTATGCAAGCGCCATCTTTAAAAACCTTTGACAGTTGTCAACCCCATTGGACTTACACTTGGACGGTTTTTATTTAGTTTAAGTACAGTGAATACCGTAAAATGGAGTGAGTAGGGTCAAAACTGAAATTCAAACCTCGATAACATTTTATTTTACATATGAAAACTGAAGGTGTAGGTATATAATAAGTGTTCCGGACGTTTGTATTTTGTTTTTTATTTTATTTTGGGTAGTTCCATTTCATAACTTTGACGATAAAGAGGAAAACTCACCTCACCCCGTAGTGCCTCGTATTTGGGGTGAGAGGGGTTTTCATACAAATGTGATTTTGGAAGATTGTTGGATCGTTTTTTTTTTATTATGCGTATTACTATAGCTCCATTTTAAATTGGAATACATTATTTTTGTAGCAGTAGCCTTAAAATCCCTTCTCACCCCCCTCTCAAACCTTCTCTCCCCATTCATAACCCACCTCTCCCCGCGAAACCTACTCACCCCGTTTTACGGTACGTAACAATATAATTTAACTAGACTTATAACGACCGGGATATGAACTGTTATTAGTGTAATAACGTTTTGTATTGTATCGGGAGCTCGAAAACAATACAAAAGGTAATCACTAATCACGGTTCATATCTCGGTCGATATAAGTCTAGTGAAACAAGCCGTGAATTATTAAAAACTGTTAATTTAATATATACATATAATTTAAATATACGTATCATGGTTAATTTTCGTAACACAGTGGATTAATTAACATAAAATTAACTAATAAATGTCTTTTTAACTACTACCTACGTACAATTTCGTTAAAATACCAATTAATAACCCATATAAAAAACTTAAAATATTTCATTCATAAAACCAAATTAAAAAATATAAAATAAATTTAGTTAGCGTTCTCAGAAATTCATCTCCTTTAATTATTCCGTCAATTATTATAATCAAGTTTTTAACTTAATTATAGATATGTAAATAGCGTTTATAATGAAGTAATGTTTTTATATTTAACACATTTGTCTCATTTGGAAACGTTTAAAAATTAAACAGGTTTAAACGTGAAGTGCTAATTATTGGCGCCTCTGCAGTTTTAATTAGTTATTATTTTTTTAGGGTTTCGTAGTCACCTAGAAACGCTTATAGTTTCGCCATGTCTGTCTGTCTGTCCGAGGCTTTGCTCCGTGATAGAAAGCTGCAATTTGGCATGAATACATTAATCATTGATTGCGACAGAGCAGTAAAATAAAAACTACTTATAAACATTTTTTTTAGGGTAGGTACCTCCCATATAAAATGCTTTATTTTGGATTTTGTTTTGCTTTGTCCCAATAGTGTGGGGTATCGTTAGATAGGTAGATACATGAATAAGGGTCTCCTAAAACCATTTTTTGCTAAAGTTGCATAAGTAGTTGGATACTAACGCGCCAGCTGCAGATATATTTAGGTACACTCAGAGTAACAGTACTCTGAGTTTACCTCTATTATGAATACCGATAGAAGTCCCAAACGATGGTCGGACCAAATAGCGACGCACTCCACCAAGCTACAGATCGGGACCGATGGAGACAACTAGTTGACGGAATCAAACGGAGTCACGATCCTCAGCAATGAGGGCCCGATTGAAAAGAGAGATGAATACCAATACATGACAAAAACAGTAGGTACCGGAATAAAAAATTATCGGTATTCGCAATATAAATTTAGTACCGGAAACATTTCCTACACCGCATCCATCATTTATCGGAATAATTGAATGCCAGACTCCTGCCAGTCATCCTTGAAGGATGACTTACGTTAGACCGGGCCGTGTCCGGGCCGGAGCTTCCGGCGTTTACTTTTCTATGACATGACAGGCGATCACGTAATGCTTTCGATAAAAAACGATGCGCCGGAAGCTCCGGTCCGGAAACGGCCTGGTCTAACGTGAGTCATCCTTCAATTGTGCTTCTCGTAACGTACCTAGGTAATTGTTATCCCGTTAGCCTATATGCGGAGTGGCGACACAGACTTTCAATGAAAACTATAGCGAACATGATCTGTTAAGCCCTTTTATCTCGGTAAGTACCTACCTACTGTACCTACTTACATGATACTCGTACTTATATACAGGGTGATTCCGGGGTCGTGGAGCAAGCGATCAAGGCATGATACACAAGCCCATACTGAACAACTTTTACTATGGGACCAACTCCGAAATCGCGAAAAAAAAATTGGTAGTTTCATACATTTCGGCCGATCACTGTATTATGCCTTGATCGCTGGCTTTACTATGGGACCAAATCCGAAATCGCGAAAAAAAACTGGCCTTCCCATAGAACACGACAACATGTGATCGGCCGAAATGTATGAAACTACCAATTTTTTTTTTCGCGATTTCGGAATTGGTCCCATAGTAAAAGTTGTTCAGTATGGGCTTGTGTATCATGCCTTGATCGCTTGCTCCACGACCCCGGAATCACCCTGTATAGCGATAGCGGTACAACCTGAAATTCGGGAATCAGCTGCAAATGGTGTTAAAACCTTTTGGCCGCCGGACCTAGTCCGCAAAGACGCTCACTCACACGCCAGAGTAAATTCTAAGTAAACAACTAATAAAAAGTTTAGGGATTGCAAAATGTGATATCGATATTTACAATTTATAGTAAAAATCTTCTCAATTTGGCTTTGTTCTTAACCAACTGTAATTTATTTCGAGAATGCCAAAAATTAACATATTTTTTACACACGACAATGTTAAAAATAAAGGTCTTTATCATTAAAAACAACCACTAAACAATATCGATTCATGACGGAATATCACCGCACTAGGCTCTACGAGAAGTCTTGTATACATGACAACGGCGCGCATGGACTGCCCGCAGTGCAGACCGACAAGGACCGTTTCCGCGCGGATTAAGTAATAATAGTCTCTAGGTCAACGGCGTAAGCGCTTGTCGGTACGTAAACTTTATAAGCGTATGATTAGAGCCGCGCATCGTGTGTCGATAATATAAATGTACCGGAACTGCATTGGGGAAAATGACACGTGGGTTTAATTGTCAATGAGTGAAGAATAATAATATTGGAAAAGGGTGGGGATCAGAAATGTTCGGGAATGCATGTTTCACATTCGACATGTTCCTTAGAAGAGCTTGTCAGTTCCCGTATTACACCCTCCCTACCATAATAATTTTTCGTCAATTTCAAATACATAACATTCTCATAGTTAGGCGACACTGACTAGTCCGAGCGTCCGCCTGTAGAAGCGAAGCGAAGCGAAGCGGTCACTGCAGGGTATCACTCCCCACTACACTATCATCTCAAAATGAATCATTTGTTCTGCAAATAGACCACAAGGACAGATTTACTTGTCTGACTCTACTATGGACAGCTGAATAAGTTCCCTGAACTCCAGCTATAGTTATGCCTGTCTCTCTCTCGTTTAACGTATTCTAGTTACTAGTTATCACCAATTGGCATTTAACAGGTGTTCAAATGCTTAAATAAAACCAGATTGGACACTTGATATTTATTTTGAATATTCTCTAGAGATGCACCGGATATTCGGTTACTATCCGGTATCCGCCCTATCCGGCCAGTATTTTAATATCCGGCCGGATACCGGATAGTGCCCTACTTCCGGCCGAATACCGGATAGTACCATTGCTTGATTTCGGAGTAAACAAATTGGATTTAAGAAACAGTCACGGTCATAATCGTACTTGTTTATTATTTTAAAACAATTTAGAGATTCAACTGACTTGCACGCGCACTGATTTCGAACCTAGAAATGTGTCCGCGCGAACGTTCACTTAGAAACAGGTCAAAACTGCAGAATGCGCACCTGAAAAACCGAAATGTAGGTGCAGCTCTGCTGGCCGATATTCGGCGGCCGGATACCGGATATTCGGCCGATGGTCAGGCCAAATATCCAGTATCCGACCAAACAACTATCCGTTGCATCTCTAATATTCTCATATCGAGTTAACATTCCCATCCCTAGCTGTCTTGTATACAAGACAACGGCGACGAGGAACATGAAAAACGTTGAAATCGGGAGCAATTTTTTTGATTGCCTTATTATAAAAGAATGGATTTATTTATCTGCTTTAAATGCAATTATTTTAAAAATCAAAGACCTAAAACATTAACACGAGTGTAAAAAAATACTACAATTGATGTTTTTTCACATTTACCGAGCGGTTGAATTTGTGTCTTGTATACAAGACAGCGGCGCCAGTGTATCGTTCTATCGTTGTCTTGTATACATGCCAACGGCGGTCAAAGGGTTAAAGGTATGAAAATCGGCACGATTAATCTTTAGGCCATTTGAATCAATTTGACCCGTAGCACCAAAAAAAAAAAACAAACGAAAAGGAGTTATGACGTCATCTTTTTTTTGTATGGAAAAATAAAAAAAAATGTTCAGAAACCTATCGTGTGTGGTATTAAATGAAAGGGCATTTTGAGCCGGTTCTAAAAATATATCACATTATTATATTTCCGTCACTTGCATTCAATTAAAATAAAAATAACTTTCAAAACATACCAAGTTTGGGCTCTTCCAGATACGAAACCGTTGAATTATTTTTTTCAAAATATACTCGTACCTCAAGTAATACCCAATATCCTCATATCTAACCCCAAGAAATTAATTTCGAAAATATTTAGTTTGAGTATTATTTTAATTTTTTTTATTATTACAAATTGTGATCTATCAATCTATCAATGAAATGGCCTCCTAGCCTAGTCAATAGTGACCCTGCCTATGAAGCAGGCAGTCCCAGGTCCGAATCCTGGTAAGGGCATTTATTTGTGTGTTCATCATCATCATCACACAAATAAATGCCCTTACCAGGGCTTGTATATATTTGTATATGGGCATTTATTTGTGTGATGATGATGATGATGAACACACAAATAAATGCCCTTACCAGGATTCGAACCTGGGACCTCTTGCTTCATAGGCAGGGTCACTATCGACTAGGCTAGGAGGCCGTTTCTTTGATGGATTGATAGATTACAATTTGTAATAATAAACATTTAAAAAATGACGTCATAACTCCTTTCCGTTTGTTTTTATTTTTTGGTGCTACGGGTCAAATTGATTCAAATGGCCTAAAGATTAATCGTGCCGATTTTCATACCTTTAACACCATTTGCAGCTGATTTTGGTCAACCGCTACTACTAATAATAGTAGACCTCGTTTAAGGCAGCGTATTGTGTCCTGACGGGTGAGTAGTGCTGAGTACCTAACTACAGTAACTACAACTACTTACTTTACCTATATACCTAATACCTAAAGTACCAGCCGGCCTAGCCAAGGTTACAATCGCTATCGCTTCGACAACGAAAAGCATTAGCCGGCCTAGCCGAGGTTACAATCGCTATCGCTTCGACAACGAAAACCATTATGTCTCTCTATCACACTTCCATATTAGTGCGACAGTGACAGTTGCGTTTCGATCGCTACGGAGCGTAAGCGATCGGCATCTTGGCTACGCGGCTAGGTCTCTCTATCACTCTTCCGTATTAGTGCGACAGTGACAGTTGCGTATCGATCGCTACGGAGCGTAAGCGATCGGCATCTTGGCTACGCGGCCTGTATGGAACCTCACACTGAGCAAGCTCGATCGTCTTTTAATGTATTTATTTAGTATTCCTAAGCTCTAATTAACAAGTCACTTGTTTTTAAACGAGTTTTGTGGCTGATATTTTGCTCTAGACTAAATGACTCGAACGCAAATGTCAATGAATTCTGCATTAAATTAAAATTACCATTAAGAAATAGATGAAAATGCATTTCATTTAACATATTAATTATTATATAACTGGCCAACTAATAGAGGAAACGCCAGCAGCGTGCTAGGTACATTTAGCCGGGTACCTATGGCCTAACAGCATATAATACCTACCCTTAATTTTTATATTTACCTAGTTATAAGTTTGTAAATTTCTGTTCCTTTTTACATTTCACTAATAACATTATATGATTGGAGGCTGAAAAAAAATAAAAAATAATAATTAACTAATAAATATTATATAACCTTGAATCTCAACTCAACTAGACTATTTGGTTTTATAAAGTTTGAATAGCAATTTTAATGACCCTCTTATTCATTAAAGTACCTACAGGTTGTAACACTTGTATTGTAAACACACTGTTAAGTGTTGTTAAAGTAATTAATTAATGTACACGTACCTATTGGTAACTACTTCCGTATAGTATATATAGTGGTATTAATATACCACTATATATACGCAGTTTCACGCAGAAGATACCTACGGAACAGAGGATCTACTTACCTATCGAAATTTCTTTATCGCTCGAATTATAAGCAAAAACATCCAACAACACAATTAGGTACACAACCAGCAACAAGAGAGAGAGGCAGGCAATTTCGATTATCGTTTTTCGTGGTAGGCCCTCAGAGCGGCCTTCTGCCTATGGGGCTAAGGGTTACGCTCCACTAGACGCTCGCCACAAGCCGTACACTTTTATGAACTCCTAATCCTTGATGCATTTTCTTTGACGACCGGTCTGGCCAACTGGGTAGTGACCCTGCCTGCGAAGCCGATGGTCCTGGGTTCGAATCCCAGTAAGGGCATTTATTTGTATGATGATACAGATATTTGTTCCTGAGTCATGGGTGTTACTGTTTTATATGCATTTAAGTATTTGTATATTATATAATATCGTTGTCTGAGTACCCACAACACAAGCCTTCTTGAGCTTACTGTGGGACTTAGTCAATCTGTGTAAGAATGTCCTATAATATTTATTTATTTATTTATTATTATTTTCTAGTCTTGAACCATGAAGTACCCCCCCGCGATGCAGCGCCTCGGCACCCCCAAGCCGCAGCTAGTCTCCCATCACTCTGGCTACACCGCCGGGGAGACGGTGGGCGGGCTCAGCGTGCTGTTCACAGTGCTCTGCATTGTTGACCTGTTCGGTGTGTTCCCGGTTATCGCGCTGCCTAAGAGCGTCATCGCTTGTGGTAAGTGTTCTAAGCTGTAAAGCGGTTGTCACCACTCTGACTACACCGCCGGCGAGACGGTGGGCGGGCTCAGCGTGCTGTGCATCGTTGACCTGTTCGGTGTGTTCCCGGTCATCGCGCTACCTAAGAGCGTCATCGCGTGCGGTGAGTGTTCTAAGTTGTAAAGCGGTTGTCGCCACTCTGGCTACACCGCCGGGGAGACGGTGGGCGGGCTCAGCAGCGTGCTGTTCACAGTACTCTGCATTGTTGACCTGTTCGGTGTGTTCCCGGTCATCGCGCTGCCTAAGAGCGTCATCGCGTGTGGTGAGTGTTCGAAGCTGTAAAGCGGTTGTCACCACTCTGGCTACACCGCCGGCGAGACGGTGGGCGGGCTCAGCGTGCTGTTCACAGTGCTCTGCATTGTTGACTTGTTCGGTGTGTACCCGGTCATCGCGCTGCCTAAGAGCGTCATCGCGTGCGGTGAGTGTTCTAAGTAGTAGCCCTACACTAGCGTGTTTTGGGCGTCAGCGTCTGGTCAGCGCTATCACAGAATAAATAATAGTACTACCGTACAGAATGGTCACTTCCTACAAAACCGAAGTTTGACAGCGATTCAGGGACGACGAATCATGCTATCCCTTTGCTACGTCAAGTAGGGCCAACCCTAATAATTGCTCGGAGCAATGCTGAGCCGAACGGAGCCGAGTTTGCCCGAAAAGAGGAGTGTCTGCCCACTGGCGGTATGGAAAATGGTATCGCTACGCAGTTGCGTTGCTGATCTGATGATGGAGACAGGTGGTGGGCATAGGAACTTTATGATAACACAACACAACCTAATTATGTTTGGGTTTGTTAGAATTGTCTCGATGAGTACCCACTAGTTGTCTGTTGAAAGAAAAATACAGTCACCGAAGAAACTGAAATGTTTGACAGTTAAGGCCGAGCCACACCGGCTTGCGTGTGCGTGACGTGCGCGTGTGTGCGCTAAAATGTTGGAGCCGCACACGCACACGTCACGCAAGCGGTGTGCCGTCTCTCATGAGGATCTGTATACTACAACGCCGCACGCACACGTGCACGTCACGGACACGCAGCCGGTGTGCACAAGCCTTTAACTTATTTCGGTACAGGTTACTACGGCATTCCGCTGGTGCTGGCCGTGTTTGGGCTGCAGATATACACGGCGATGCTGCTCGGCCGGTGCTGGATCCTGGCGCGGCAGATCACGCCTGACATCCGGGAGAAGAACAGGTTGGTTATGATTTATGATAAATCAGTAATATATATCCCACCAAAAACATTCTGTAAAAAACTAGCCAAGTCTCGATGGAGCTGCTTGTTTATCTCTAAAAAGTAATGAAATCTAGACAAAGTCGTGCCAAGTCTAAGGTTCCTTACTGCGATTTCTTTATTATTATAGTTAATGTTGTGTGACTTGGCCGTTGAAGGGTACACAAGGGTACAAAACCAGGTGCTCCGTGACACCATTGCACCAATCTGTCGCCAGAACCGCTACCCATTGACGATGGAAAATTGCCACTTGGAAAACGTTGATTCAATAACCAGTCAATTGTAGGCTTGATAAAGCTGCGTATTTCAATAATACTTATGTATGGGCGAGCCTGAAACAAACACTTCTTTTTGGTGCAATGGCAGATTGGTGCAATGGTGTCATGGAGCACCTGGTTTTGTACCCTTGTGTACCCTTCAACGGCCAAGTCACACAACATTAACTATAATAATAAAGAAATCGCAGTAAGGAACCTTAGACTTGGCACGACTTTGTCTAGATTTCATTACTTTTTAGAGATAAACAAGCAGCTCCATCGAGACTTGGCTAGTTTTTTACAGAATGTTTTTGGTGGGATTTCACTTCTTTTTGTAGAAACGTGGGCATATTGATTTATTTTATTAGATTTTCTTATTTAACACATTTTTTTTCTTTTTCGGAGTAGTTTTTTTATTATTACAAATCTTTCTTTTCTTTTTTTCCGGTTCTGATTCTTGTACAGTAGCAACAGTTTTTCGTATTGCCCATTCATTAAATCTAATAATTAAATAATAATCAGTAATCCGTCACTAATCATCATATAATGACTTGGCAATCGCACATAATGCTTTACTCGTACCGTACTCGTAAATATGTGTAATGCTCAAACTGCAATTAGCGCTAGCGTTGTGTTCAATTAGAATTATTTTTAATAGGTGACGATGATCCTTTTCTCATTATGCAGCCGTGCGATGGCCAAGTCATTATACGTATTACAAATTAAAGATATCTTATTGATACGGTTTTAACACCCCCTGGCACTGATTAAAATAACCGACTTGGTTTCACATTACATCTCAAGACTTTTTTGTAGTAAAAGCGTTGCGAGACTTGCACCTTTTTACATGTAATGTTTTTGATGGGATCTCATCTCTTTTTGTAGGCAGTCCTTCTTTTCGGGTACTCATACCCATACTATGTATACACATATCATAACTAAACATATCTTCATTCATACTCACATCGTACATCGTAGAGTACCTTTACTTTACTTTACCTACTATTTGTAGGAACTGCAACAGTAACTTTGTAATATCATATATTTATATGGGATTACAAACTTACTTATGCAGTTCTTAGATCTTTAAAACGTGACTGATATTGCAATATTTTTAGGTTTTCCCTTTATGTGGCCATTAAACCCTAACTCTGTACCAAATTTCAGCTCTCTGAGTTTATGGGAAGTACTAGTTCTATTCTGATGATCATGAGTGAGTTTCATAAATGCGAAACTTTGCTTTCGCTTAACTTCGGAACTAAATGACCTACAGACTTGAAATTTTGGATTTTAAGTATGTGATTATAGCTTACTGGATGACCAAAATTTCTTCGTTCTGGTCTTATCCAGAGGTTCTCAAATAGGGGCCTGAAAATGCGGCGAAATGGTTCCAGTAAATATGGTACGGCAGTGTTTGCTTCGCGCTCGACTTGGCGGGGGCACTGCCGTGCCCCCCGATTAAACGTCCCGGCTCCGGTAACAGCAGTTATTTTTAAAACCCGTGTAAAACTATTGGTAATTTGATCGTGACGTCACATGCTACTGTTTCATATAAATTCCATAGACAAATCGTTTTGACAGTTAAAAAAAAGAAGCTAATTTGACTAGTAGTCAAATACCGTATTCTGTTAGACCCGTTATAGCCACTAAATATGGGATGGTAATATTGGCAATGTTCGCAGGTACCCGTACGCCGCCGTGGCGGAGCTGGCGTTCGGCCGGCACGCCAGGCGGCTGGTGACGTTCCTCATTGACGCCACGGTCTTCAGCGCTGGCGTGCCCAACTTTATAGTCGGTAAGTTATAGCCACTACCTGTAATCCCCCCGGTCACAGAATAAATAATAGTACTAGGTACAGAAGACTCACTCTAACAAAACGCTTCTGTTACGATCAGCACAGATATGGCCGCTAGGTAGCGACAGCGCCACGCGCGGCTTATGGCAAACTCCAAAATTGGTCTGGAACGGATGTACTTTTAGCCACCTGTAGCAAAGCGACGAAATCGCGGAGTGAGCCACGCCTGCCCCGGTTCCCTTGACCCATAATTATGGTGGAAAGATTTGCTGGCTTCGGATGAGGTCTTGTTGGCTCAGATGGCAGGCGCTGGAGTATCTATCCAGAGGCCCTGAGAGGCAAGGCCGTGAGTTCAAGTCTCACCCAAGACAGTTAATTTCTCCACTTTTAAATTAGCCGTTACTAATTCCAAGCAGACGAAGCCGCGGGCAAAAGCTATGTTCGTTTTTTTTAGCATTAGAAAGAACTCCGCAGAAGCAAGCTTGCAGTTTGTATCAGGCTCGTTAATTGTTAATAATCATTGAATTATCTAATGTAGCATGGTCAATACATATAATTTACTTCAAATTGTTACCGCTAAAAGTGCGAAGTTCTTTCTAATGCTAAAAAAACGGACTGTAGTAACAGATGTTTTGTTCCAGCATCCCAAAGCATGCAGCTCTTCTGGTGGAAGATCACCGGAGGCGAGGTCGGCATCTCCTACTGCGTGTGGATGATCATCATAGGGCTCCTGCTCTGCCCAGTCATGTGGCTCGGCTCTCCTAAGGACATGAAGTAAGTGGCCTCAAGAATGCACTTTGGGCCATTAAAGTCCAAAACTGCCCATCGAGGATGACCCTCAACTCCATCGTAGTAAACTTAACTTCTCAGCGACCTTCTCAAAATGGTAAAAAGACATAATACATTTTAAACAATGGTTGCTGTTCCTGTAAGCAATACTTACCAGTTTGTATGCTTAATCATAGGGTGATGGGTGACTGCTATTCATTGGCCACTACATAGTAAATGGCCACTCTTAATTCTGATGTTTTAGGAAAGGCCAATTACTATTTAGTGCCCAATAAATGATCATTGTCAAGAGGGCGCTGTTATCCTCATATGTATACGGAGACAGTTCAATATAGTAGGTATGAAAAAATTAGTTCCAGTGAAATTCCGCAACTGAACATGGCGCGTGATCATAATATATCCCGTCAGGCTTTACAAGCAATTTGATTACATACAGACAATGAGGTGAAACTAAATAAAAGCTTGTAACAAACGGGCACCTGTCTGCAGATCGCTAGCAGTCACATCCGTGGGCATCGTGTCGACGGTCGCCCTCTGCGTGTGGACCTGCATCTTACTGGACGACTCGTCGCCGTCCAGCGCTGGGCTGCTGGACCAGCCCCAGCTTCAAGACCTGGTTGTTGCTTACGGCATCATAGCTTTCCAGGTAGGTTGTCACATCCGTGGGCATAGTTTCAATGGTCGCCCTCTGCGTGTGGACCTGCATCCTGCTAGACGACTCGTCGCCGCCCAGCGCTGGGCTGCTGGACCAGCCCCAGCTCCAAGACCTGGTTGTTGCTTACGGCATCATAGCTTTTCAGGTAGGTTGTCACATCCGTGGGCATCGTGTCGACGGTCGCTCTCTGCGTGTGGACCTGCATCCTGCTAGACGACTCGTCGCTGCCCAGCGCTGGGCTGCTGGACCAGCCCCAGCTCCAAGACCTGGTTGTTGCTTACGGCATCATAGCTTTTCAGGTAGGTTGTCACATCCGTGGGCATCGTGTCAACGGTCGCCCTCTCCGTGTGGACCTGCATCTTACTGGACGACTCGTCGTCGCCCAGCGCTGGGCTGCTGGACCAGCCCCAGCTGCAAGACCTGGTTGTTGCTTACGGCATCATAGCTTTCCAGGTAGGTTGTCACATCCGTGGGCATCGTGTCGATGGTCACCCTCTGCGTGTAGACCTGCATCCTGCTAGATGACTCATCACCGCCCAGCGCTGGGCTGCTGGACCAGCCCCAGCTGCAAGACCTGGTTATTGCTTACGGCATCAAGGTTGTCACATCCGTGGGCATCGTGTCAACGGTCGCCCTCTCCGTGTGTACCTGCATCTTACTGGACGACTCGTCGTCGCCCAGCGCTGGGCTGCTGGACCAGCCCCAAATGCAAGACCTGGTTGTTGCTTACGGCATCATAGCTTTCCAGGTAGGTTGTCACATCCGTGGGCATCGTGTCGACGGTCGCCCTCTGCGTGTGGACCTGCATTTTACTGGACGACTCGTCGCCGCCCAGCGCTGGGCTGCTGGACCAGCCCCAGCTGCAAGACCTGGTTGTTGCTTACGGCATCATTGCTTTCCAGGTAGGTTGTCACATCCGTGGGCATCGTGTCAACGGTCGCCCTCTGCGTGTGGACCTGCATCCTGCTAGACGACTCGTCACCGCCCAGCGCTGGGCTGCTGGACCAGCCCTAGCTCCAAGACCTCGTTGTTGCTTACGGCATCATAGCTTTCCAGGTAGCTTGTCACATCCGCGGGCATAGTGTCGAGGGTCGCCCTCTGCGTGTGGAGCTGCATCCTGCTAGACGACTCGTCGCCGTCCAGCGCTGGGCTGCTGGACCAGCCCCAGCTCCAAGACCTGGTTGTTGCTTACGGCATCATAGCTTTCCAGGTAGCTTGTCACATCCGCGGGCATAGTGTCGAGGGTCGCCCTCTGCGTGTGGAGCTGCATCCTGCTAGACGACTCGTCACCGCCCAGCGCTGGGCTGTTGGACCAGCCCCAGCTCCAAGACCTGGTTGTTGCTTACGGCATCATAGCTTTTCAGGTAGGTTGTCACATCCGTGGGCATCGTTTCGACGGTGGCCCTCTGCGTGTGGACCTGTATCTTGTTGGACGACTCGTCGCCGCCCAGCGCTGGGCTGCTGGACCAGCCCCAGCTCCAAGACCTGGTTGTTGCTTACGGCATCATAGCTTTCCAGGTAGGTTGTCACATCCGTGGGCATCGTGTCGACGGTCGCTCTCTGCGTGTGGACCTGCATCCTGCTAGACGACTCGTCGCCGCCCAGCGCTGGGCTGCTGGACCAACCCCAGCTCCAAGACCTGGTTGTTGCTTACGGCATCATAGCTTTCCAGGTAGGTTGTCACATCCGTGGGCATCGTGTCAACGGTCGCCCTCTGCGTGTGGACCTGCATCTTACTGGACGACTCGTCGCCGCCCAGCGCTGGGCTGCTGGACCAGCCCCAGCTCCAAGACCTGGTTGTTGCTTACGGCATCATAGCTTTTCAGGTAGATACCATACCAACCAACAGTCCAGTGCAGCTTATTAACCATTTGCTTCAGGATTCTTAAATTACTACGAACAGACGGGTGCCAGATAACTTTTGGAGTTTGATACTTTGTCAAATGATAGTTTAAGATGCAGTTGTGAATTAAAAAAAATCGTCAGCCGGTTGTACCGCGGTGGAAAGAACGTCAGCTGGTCACAATGAATATGTAAAAAAAAACTAAGTAGGTAAGCTATTAGACAATGGTAGATATTCTTTACGCATAGTCTAACGTACTACTTTAGATGCTGACTGTACAGCGTGATTATTTTCCAGTTCGACATCCACCCGATGCTGCTGACCATCCAAGTGGACATGAAAGACAGCCGTAAGATCAACCGCGCGGTGCTCTGCGGGTTCGCCTTCACCGGCGCCCTGTTCGCGGTCACGTCCGCGCTCGCCGCGTACCGTTACGGGAGTGCGGTGGAGAACAACATACTGCAAGGTACGGGAAGATTTGGGGGGAGGGGATCTACGAAATAATCAGTAGCCGGTATAGCCGGGTTACAGTTTTCAAACGTTTTGCTGATGGTTTTATCATTGATATAAAGAGTGCCGCTTCAGATAAGGGGGGGGGGGGGAATGGTCATTTTTTGCCTATTTTCTTGAATAACTTCTAAACTGTTTATTCGAAAATTATAAAACAAATATATTTGAGACCCTTACAATAAGCTCTTTCATTTGATATGTAACATGATATAGTTTGAAAAAAAATTTTTTTTCATTTTTTCATTTACCCCCCAAAAGTGGCCCCCATGTTTATAATTCATCTGTTTACGTTACATGTCCGTATTTGGGTCACAAACTTACATATGTGTACCAAACTTCAACTTGATTGGTCCAGTAGTTCCGGAGAAAATCGGCTGTGACAGACGGACAGACAGACAGACGCACGAGTGATCCTATAAGGGTTCCGTTTTTTCCTTTTGAAGTACGGAACCCTAAAAATAGGGGGACCCTAAGACCCTACTAAGACTCCGCTGTCCGACCGTCCGTCCGTCCGTCCATCCGTCCGTCCATCCGAGAACCGTGATAGCTAGACAGTTGAAATTTTCACAGATGATGTAATTCTGTTACCGCTATACAAATACAAATACAAATACTAAAAAGTACGGAACCCTCGGTGGGCGAGTCCGACTCGCGCTTGGCCACTTTTATAAGTAATCGACAAGCGAGCGAAGAGAAGCCAAGTTTTTACATTCAACTTCGAATACAACTGGCTTTTAGAGACACCTACCGGCATTTCGGTGTTTTTTTTTATAGTTGGTTCATTTATACTAATTAAATGAAATGTAATTTGGATATTGCGTTTGTTTAGGGATCCCGCCGTCCATAGCCCTGTTCGTGGTGGCGCTGCTAGTGACGCTCCAACTTTGTCTCTCCAGCGCCGTCGGCAACTCCGCGCTCTTCCAGCACGTCGAGGATCTGCTGCACATACCCAGAGGTTGGACCTATACACTATTAATTAAAACCAAAAATATTACTTTGCTAATCCGCGAAAAGATAACGTGCTAGTCAATCAGTGCTAACCCGTTATACTTACTTGCGTATTTTTTACATGCAATTAATGTTCCCACACTCCCACCGCAAGAATAAATACACAAATAAATATAACAAAGCACCACCAAAAGATTATACTCGACACGTGTTTCGCCTCTCTACGAGGCATCCTCAGGAGATGTTGACGGTCTGACGCCCGGCAACGGAATGATGTGTCTGATTCCCAAATTCATTAGCGTCACTTTCACAACTACATCTTTTGAGTTTGCCTCTTTTTGCTCATGGAAATTTGCCTATAATAAAACGTTGCTTCAGATTTCAGCTGCCAACGCTGCCTCCTCCGCTCCAGCATCGTCGCACTAGCCGTATTCCTCGGCGAGAGCGTGCCACGCTTCGATCTAGTCATGGGCCTAGTCGGGTCCACGCTGACCGGCCCGCTAATGTTCATATTCCCCCCTCTCTTCTTCCTGAAGCTGTGCCACGCGAAATCTAACCTCAAAATTCTCAAACAAAATGGCGGAAACAAAAATGGCGACAGTTTCCCGCTCATTATCCACAACGCTTTAGAAACTCAGTACAAAACCTTTGTTGAGACGCATGACGAGTTTTATTCAAAAATGGAACAGTATAAAATAAAGTGGTACGATATATTTCTGGCTATATTAGTTATGTCGATGGGATTGGTGGCGACAGTGGTGTCGACATATTCGAGCTGGTCGGACGCTGTGAGTTCCGCGACGTTTTCGACGCCATGTTTGTATAACGCGACCGCGGCCGCGAGAAGCTTTCTCGAGGCGACTACGAAAATATAAGGACGGGTGATCTCAGTAATACAAAAACATTTAATTTGAGAGTTTTACTACAAGTTTTGTATTAAGATAATGATTTTAATTATTGAAGCTATTGAGCATATAGCATACCTTTTAATTAGGTAAATACGAATAGGTACCTACTGATTTATTAATCTTATTGGCTCTGAAGTAGGTATAGATAGTATATCAAATAGACGGCTGAAGGGGTCAAATAACAAAACACATCCTTATTTCTATGGAATCAAACTATACAGGGTAATTTTTGGACCATTAGCCATATTGTGCGAGGTGATTAGGTAGGTCATACTGAACAACTTTTTCTATGGGACCAACCCCGAAATCCCAAAAAAAATTAGGCCTTCCCATAAAATCCACTCGACTAAAATGTTATGAAACGGCCAAAAAAATTTTTGTGTTTTCGGAGTTGGTCCCATAGAAAAAGTTGTTCAGTATGGCCTACCTAATCACCTTGGAAAATATGGCTAACGGTCCAAAAATGACCCTGTATATAGACATAGCATCTGTGATGCTGACTGTACTAAGTATAAACTATATTGTTAAGAACCAGTCCATAAGAGATTATTAAGACTTGAGACTATTGTTATTAAAATTTTACACAAATAATTGTATTTCTTTTTCATTTATTGCCTATTGAACTTACAACTTATGTTATGAATGGGGTGAGAAGGGGTGGCGGCGAGATGGTATTTTTTGACCGTATATATATGTATAAATCAACGGGCCATATAAAAATAAACTTTTTCTCAAACATGCAATGAAATATTGATGTTATGTTCCTTATAATAGGCTGCGAAGTATGACGTTTCAGGTGCGGCTAGGACAAAAGGTATTTAATGGAATTTCATACAAATCTTGCAGGCCTAGGCCGGCAAAGTCCTCTTTTTTAATTTTCATTTCACAGATATTTGTGACACAGCATCGTGGCATTCATCCATAAAAAAAAACTAGAGGCAGTATATTGGCTTTATGGTTCGTAATGACACTGCCACTACGCCTATAAAAAAAAACAAAAAACAATGTTTGCTATAATTTGCAGTTTTATTTGTATAAAATCAACATGAACTTAATAAATAATACATTATTAACCAAATTTTATAATTTTAAATTATAAATTTAACGACACAAATAAAAACATATAAATACTTCATCTAAACGTTAGCGGTAAAAAGGTCTACTCAAACATGCGTAGTTATTTTTTTTAAATTGTTATGGAGGTAAAGTTGAAAAATTTTCAATCTGTTTTATTGGATTTATGGTGCGTTGTTGATTTTTTTACTTTAATATGAGTTCCGACAAAATAATGAAATTAATTGTAATCGTAGGTGTTGGAATTGGCAGCGTAAGCAGAATTGATTTTAAATAACTTGCTGCCTCTGACGCCAAGTCAAAGACGAAGTATGTATATGGTTGCTTATGGCAATTTTATTATTTGTTAAACTAAGAAAAATGGCTTACAGTTTATTAGAAACAGTTTTGTGGCATATTTTCAATGAATGTAACTACAAATTCGTCAACACTGTGGAAATTATACTTATTTACTCCATGCATAAAGCAACGATGTATGTGAAACATGATATCAATATGAAAGACTATGTAAACTTATGTGACGAAAACGACAGTCAGACGGATACAAGGCGAAAAAAATCAAAGATACATGAAAATATACGGGTAGTAAAAATACACGACTCGTCTAAAACATACGCGTGATAATGATATAGGTACGTGTTGGTTATATTTTGGATGTAGTTTACTTTTAGTTTTTTCTATAAATAAAACTTAGGTTTCGTGGATTTTTTATTTTATTTATTTCATTGCATGTTTGAGAAAAGCACTATACATACCTCGGCGGGAAATGGGGTTGCCCGCGCTCAGACCTATCCGGCCTCGCTTCGCTCGGCCGTCTATATGTCTTCGGCCGGCAACCCCTTTTGTCCCGGCCTCTGTAGTAATGTACTATTATTTAAGTAGGTTTGCACTTCGGATTTGTCCCAACTCAACCCATTTTACAGTACGAATATATTTCAGAGAGCTTCTTGGGTTACGCAGCATTTTAAAGGGTTTTGGTACTAGCTAGCTAATAAATGAGAGTTTTGAGGACATGAATTTAATGTGAAGTAATGTTTCGTCGTTAAGGTTCATTTTGGAGTGAAGGTGTTAGAAGAAATTAAAACAGGTTCATACTCTTTTATGACTATTTATTGCAACTGAACTGCGGCGGGTTAACTCTTTGTACATATAGGTATGCAGTATGCATGTATAAGTGCGTATAGGTATTCAAATTTCCAGTTAACAAGTAATATCAGCTCGCTTTGTTCCGGCCACGTCGGCCATTGCGTCGGCGACTTGGTCGGCGACGGCGGCGCTCGCGTTGACTCCCATCAGCCCGACGCGCACCGCCGCGCCCGCCGTCGGCCCCAGCCCGGGGGTTATCATGATGTTGTGCCTGGGAATTTTGATTTTTGAATAACACTACAGTTTGTGAGGAGACACTGGTGGCCTAGCGGTAAGAGCGTGCGACTTTCAATCCGGAGGTCGCGGGTTCAAACCCCGACTCGTACCAATGAGCTATTTTGTATGAAATATCAGTTGATATTTACCAGTCGCTTTTAGTGAAGGAAAACATCGTGAGGAAACCGGATTTATCCCAATAAGGCCTAGTTTCCCTCTCTGGGTTGGAAGGTCAGATGGCAGTCGTTTCAATAAAAACTAGTGCCTACGTCAATTCTTGGGATTAGTTGTCAAGCGAGCCCCAGGCTCCCAAGAGCCGTATCAAAATGCCGGGATAACGCGAGGTAGAAGAAGACTACAGTGTGTGAGGTTAGCAGTAAAGAGTACCTATTGGTCTCATACTCGTCACTGTAGGTACCTACAGTACAATGTACCTACAGTGACGAGTATGAGACCAAGTGTGCCAATGAGGGGGGAGGGGTCAAAAAACCTAGAAATTCGTGTGATGTACTTAATGGACGACCCCTTAAAAACCAGGAATACTAGACAGTAACCCTAAAAATAAAAAAAACAACCGGTTGCACTCCGGGAGTGCCGGCAGAAGTGAAAACTCAATGATGTTGTAACAGTTTTTCGATCAGGTCACGTGTCCGTCTTACGTCTACGCAGTCGCGAGTTTAACATTTTTTTCCCCATCACAAAAAGTGCACAGCGCTGCTAAAGAAGTATTCACTTCAAAAGTGTAACTTAATTACGTGTCCCTCAACTGAGCCACGAACTTATTATGCCCCAGTCCGTCAGGCAGCAGTACAGTGGTGACCGCCGCCATGCGGTCCTCGGGTTTCCGCACGAGGAACTCGAACCCGTGCGAACTTTAGGTTTAACCGGCTAACCCCGGGTTAGTGGGATGGTGCAAGTGGCGCTTAGAAGACTTACGTGTCCCTCAACTGAGCCACGAATTTATTATGCCCCAGTCCGTCAGGCAGCAGGACGGTGGTGACCGCCGCCATGCGGTCCTCGGGTCTCCGCACGAGGAACTGGAAGCCGTGCGCGCGCAGGCGGGCGTGCAGGCGCGCGGCCACGGCGCCGTGGCGCGCCCACGCGCGCGGGAGCGACTCGCGCGCGAGCTGCGTGAGGCACGCGCGCAGGGCCCAGAGGAGGGGGAAACTCAGTGTGTGGTGGTAGCTGGTGGAATATAGGGGAGGATTATACGCAACGCCTAATTAACCGATTCGTTACGTGTTCCATTTTCGAAAACTTTTGGCTGTGACGCGGAACAATCATTTCTTGACACGGCAGCCATGCCATATGTTGACACACTCCTCCCGTGTCATACGCCACACGTAAAAAACATTGATGACATGGCAGGCGTGTCATCAGCCCCGAATCGGTTAACAAATTTAGGACCTAATGAAAGTATTAAAATGATTTCTAGCTTGCTGGGAATTAATTCCTCAAAACGCTTTTTTGGATCTAATTTGAGTTGCCATACGAATAAATATAAATACTTACAAGAACGTGTCGTCGTAACAATTCCACTGCTGAGCCAACAGCTTCATGTCGAAGTAAAATGGCGGCTCGTGCTTTCGGTTATTTATTTTTGCCCTGAAAAAACGATTCAAATGTACCTATTATTTTCCGACAAAATTAAATATTATAAACTTTTACTTCCTATTATTAGTTAACTCACTCTGCACGGGAGCTGAAAGCCACGGGGGCTACACCAGCCGGCCCGCTCAGCGCCTTCTGGCACGCGGCGTAGACGCCGTCCACGCCCCATGCGTCCATCAGGAATGGCTCCGCTCCCAGGGACACCACTGTGTCTACTAGCAGCAGAGCTCCGTATCTATAAAATAGAGAAGCATGACACCAATTTTTAAACAAGCAGATACGTCTGCGAGCGAAATTCCAAATTTTTATTTTAAAATTTGGAAAGGTTACGCTTTGTAAAGAAAAAGTTACGCTTTCGGCAGCTTTGAAACCGCAACCACCGCAATCCGTACGTTGCTCTTAACCAATTGAGCTACGGAAGCCTACCAGAACCTCGTGAATTTTTCCATTCCTTCCCTTATGTACCTATACACACCTTTGGGGTGGCGTGAGGCATCTACCGATACGGAGGTTGCGGGTTCATGTCCTGCCGGAAGCATAACTTATTCCATTCTTAACCGCCTTCAAAAAAAAGGAGGTTCTCTTTTTTTCCTTTAATATCAAATTTATACATAGAAGCATACACAGAGATAGAAAGCAAAACTAGTAGCCTAGCAGTTCTAACACCCGTGCTGATATTTGAATATAGGGTCTACAGTATACATGCTCGTACAATCTAACTTTCTGCTTGCCAAAAAATAAGGTGACAACAACGAATTATAGCTGAAGAGAGATGAAAATGGACGATACACAAAACTAACATATTTCAGTTTCAGTTTCACACGCGTGTGTAGTCAAAATTGCTATCTTTGCAGGCCTCTGAACACAACACTAAAGGATGACTCACGTTAGACCCGGCCGTGTCCGAGCCGGAGCTTCCGGCGCATCGTTTTCTATGGAAAGCATCACATGATCACCTGTGATGTCATAGAAAAGTAAGCTCCGGAAGCCCACAGACACAGCCCGGTCTAACGTGAGTCATCCTTAAAGTGGAAGTACCTCCACGATCCTCAGGATTGGGTCCACAAACCCTATTCTGGAATAAATAAAGTAATCACCTATGGCAGAGGTCTCCCAGTCCCACGATGCTCTGCAGCGTCCCGGTGGAGGAGTCGCCGTGGGTGATGAAGAGGCCGGCGGGGCGGTGCCGCTCCAGAGCCGACTCCAACTCCTCAAGGGAGAACGTCGTAAAAGTAATCACCTATGGCAGAGGTCTCCCAGTCCCTCGATGCTCTGCAGCGTCCCGGTGGAGGAGTCGCCGTGGGTGATAAAGAGGCCGGCGGGGCGGTGTCGCTCCAGGGCCGACTCCAACTCCTCAAGGGAGAACGTCGTGAAAGTAATCACCTATGGCAGAGGTCTCCCAGTCCCTCGATGCTCTGCAGAGTCCCGGTGGAGGAGTCGCCGTGGGTGATGAAGAGGCCGGCGGGGCGCTGTCGCTCCAGAGCCGACTCCAACTCTTCAAGGGAGAACGTCGTGAAAGTAATCACCTATGGCAGTGGTCTCCCAGTTCCTCGATGCTCTGCAGCGTGCCTGTGGAGGAGTCGCCGTGGGTGATGAAGAGGCCGGCGGTGCGGTGTCGCTCCAGAGCCCCAACTCTTCAAGGGAGAACGTCGTGAAAGTAATCACCTATGGCAGAGGTATCCCAGTCCCTCGATGCTCTGCAGCGTCCCGGTGGAGGAGTCGCCGTGGGTGATGAAGAAACCGGCGGTGCGGTGCCGCTCCAGAGCCGACTCCAACTCCTCAAGGGAGAACGTCGTGAAAGTAATCACCTATGGCAGAGGTCTCCCAGTCCCTCGATGCTCTGCAGCGTACCAGTGGAGGAGTCGCCGTGGGTGATGAAGAGGCCGGCGGGACGGTGCCGCTCCAGAGCCGACTCCAACTCCTCAAGGGAGAACGTCGTGAAAGTAATCACCTATGGCAGAGGTCTCCCAGTCCCTCGATGCTCTGCAGCGTACCAGTGGAGGAGTCGCCGTGGGTGATGAACAGGCCGGTGGGGCGGTGCCGCTCCAGGGCCGACTCCAACTCTTCAAGGGAGAACGTCGTGAAAGGCTCCGAGGTTCTGATTGTCTCCACTTTGATGCCTGAGCATGAAAATGCATGAAAATAGAATAATTGCAATTAACTACATGGTGCTTTAGAGGCCGGGTATGGCGAATCGTCACTAAAATCATTTTGGTGGCAATATTTTTAATAAATTTCAATGAGGAGACCATTAAAAAAACAATGGATGCCCAGCAATCGGTGCTGATAGCCCGGACCACACGTTTCTCAGGTCAAATTCTGAGCAGCAATGGGTACGGGCTCGCGCACACGGGCATTTTGTACCGTCGGTGGATAGCGATGCATATTAGCCATAGCGAGAGGAGTTCCATAGTCGTTCCGACCCGCTGACCGGTATTAGTACCAGCTTGCTTCCATCCGTTAAAGCTTGTGGCAACCCACTGGCTTTTTGTACCGTCGGCGGAAGGTATCTAAAGAAGGTAGGTATCTCCGACTTCGGGAGTTCCATAGTCCTTGGTGCTTGGTAGTGACTCACCATATCTCCCGGTAATGTCCCATATAACCATTCCAGTCGCAGAATCATCAAAGTGGTAACTAAATGTCAGATGTGTCGTAACAGAGTCCACACAATGTGTCTAGAATTGTTTCGAAACAAAGTGTCGTCGCCGTGTGTACACTTTTCCGTAACAAGGTGTCGACACATTTGTGTGCACTTTGCGTGCGGTTTGCGACTAAATCTGACAGCAAATTTGTGACAGCAAATGTCAATATAAAATACCTCTTGAAAACCAAGGTTTGTCAAACTACTATTAGTGTCTCGTGTGCTCGTAAGTAATTCTAGTAAGTCATCATGGGCGATGCAAATGATAATAATCGACCAAAACCATATAAACACCCAACACCCGTCAACCTTTTACAGAAAAGTTTTTAAAGAAATGCAATAAGCTACTTAGGTCAGCCAACGAATGCTCCAAAAAGTTGTAGAGGGAAATGCTCGGAACACAATTTTTGACTCTGTAACTTGGTTTGGACAAGTTAGGAGGTGAACATATCAAAAGTCCCCGGCCGTAGCCCTTGAGCTGGGGGAAGAGAGGGGGCTTTGAATGTCCCATTTTCCGGTTTTTCGATTATATCTCGGAAACTATGCATCTTAGCGACATGGCCACTTATACAAAATGAAAGATAATTTAATTTGTTACAAGTTTATTCAGTCAATTTTTTCGATATGTTGAATAGTTTTTGAGATATCCGCTCTTGAAAGTTTATTTAGGGCTCTCAATTTTATCTTGATATATCTACATCAGTGAAGGTGCTAGGCCGTGTATGGTATCGTTTTCGTATAAATCTGGCTTGCTGAATCCATTTAAGGTATCACATTGACACCATTCCACAAAATAAAATAAAAAACTTTTTAGGGTTCCGTACCTCAAAAGCAAAAAACGGAATCCTTATAGGATCACTCGTGCGTACAGACGCATGTCTGTCTGTCTGAGTACACAAAATAGTTCTTTACCTATAGATGACAGGAAAACCTATTAGAAATGTGCAGTCAAGCGCGAGTCGGACTTAATGTACGGAACCCTTAATACGCGAGTCCGACTCGCACTTGGCCGGTTTTTTTTAAACTCCTCTTGACGCTTAACCGCTGAACCGATTTCGTTGAAATTTGGTATAGAAATAGTTTGCGTCCCGGAACAGGACATAGGATAGATCTTATAACCAAAATCATCTTTTGAAGGTGTGAAAAGTGGCGTGGAAATTTGTACGGGAAATCAATAACCGCTGAACCGATTTATATTAAATTTGGGATGGTCTACATCTTTGATTTAGTTAAAAATGATAAAAAAAACATGACTTCAAACCTAAACTTAAACAGTATTAACTTCAAGAAGTCAATTCTGAATTCCCCCCTACACCTCATTTCACACCTTTAAAGGATGATTTTTGAGATAACTTATTATGTCCTGTCTCGGGACTCAATATATATGTGTACTAAATTTAAATTAAAACTGTTCAGCAGTTTAAGCGTGAAGAGGAGTTTAAAAGAAAGTACATGTTTTTACTTTGGAATGGTGTCAATGTGATACCATAACTATATTTGGTACTGCGAATTTATACGAAAACGATACCAAACATGGCCTCGTAGCTTTACTGTTGTAGAAGTCAAAATAAAATTGAGAGCCCTAAATTCTTATTACTTGACCAAACTTGTGTAGAAGGAAAAGGAAAAATAAAAGTCTTCGGCAGGAATATAAGACACAAATATAACTTTTTTTTTGCGTTAGTATTTCAATCATCAAATATAAACATACCTTGATTATATCATTCTAGTGAGATCCTCACAGATAAACAAAAACATTTACTTAAAAAATTACAAGGTCGAAATGTCACGGAACTTGTGAGAGTAATATGTGAAAAATAAAAACTTTTATGACAAAAAAATCTGGACACAATTTAAGAAGCATCCCATTGCGTCGAGGAATCATCTGTATTTTTGCTTGTTTCATTACCTCCTCGCTTCTTTTTTTGTCCTTTGTATTCTGTAGCAATTTGTTAGATCTGAAAATAAAGATAACTTGCGTCGTCACGGATGTCGATTTATAGGTTTTAGGGAGTGCAGAATTCGAAAACGATGATCATTTTATAATCCAAGATGGCGGCTACGTATTTTGTCATAAAAGTCGTCATGAATATCGTTTTATAGGTTTTAGGAAGTGCCGATTTCGAAAATGATGACCAGTTTGGAATCCAAGATGTGTGCCGTGCACTTTGTCATAAAAGTCGTCATGGATATCGTTTTATAGGTTTTAGGGAGTGCAGAATTCGAAAATGATGACCATTTTAGATTCCAAGATGTCTGCCGTGCACTTTGTCATATAAGCCGTCATAGATGTTGATTTATATCCGCATTCGACATGGTCGACCATAATATTCTCATAGCGAAACTGGAGTTCTACGGCATTAGAGGCCAGGCCTTAAATCTTATAAAATCTTACTTTCACAATAGAACTCAATTTGTGGAAATTACAAACGTAGAAGGTAAATATGAGAATGTTATCAAATCCAAATCAATCAAACTAATGCGAGGAGTACCACAGGGTTCTATCCTGGGCCCAGTCTTTTTTGTGCTTTACACTAACGACCTGATACAATTTATAAGCAAAGAAATTCCGGATATCGGCCTAATAGTTTTTGCAGATGATACCAATGCAATTGTAAGCGCTAGTTCACTTGAGGCTCTGAACAGAAAGGCGAATCGAGTGCTGGAATTATTTGACTGGTGGTTTAGCTGTAACTACCTGAAGGTGAACCCAGGTAAAATCTGAGTTATGCTCTTGAGGTCTACAGTCAGGCAAAGAGACCATTTGAATCTGTCGTTCTGTGGCGATAAAATAGAAAACGTAAGCAGTGTAAAGTTTCTCGGTACTCATATAGACGATTTACTTACGTGGAAAAACGAACTCGTAAGCATAGTAAACTCCATTAGCTCGGCTTGTTATATCTTACGAAGCTTACGGAACATAGTGGAGCAAAGATACCTCAAGATGATATACTATGCACTGGTGGAATCAAAACTTCGTTATAGTGTCAAGTGCTGGGGGAATAGCTATGAGTATAACATGAACAAAGCCTTTGTTATCCAAAAACGAGCCATGAGGACTATAGTGCGTATTCCACAAACTGAGTCCTGCAAGGAATATTTCATAAATCTCAAAATACTTACTGTCCCGTGTCTGTACATCCTTCTGCTCCTCACTGACTTGGTCAAAAGTCTAAAGGAGTACGAGACCAATGAAGAGAGGGAGACACGTGTAAGTACTAGAAGAAAATACCTACACTGTAAACTGCAGCCTAAACTTAATATAGTCACTCATTGCGCAGAATTTCAGAGTGTGCAGCTCTACAACAAGCTTCCCAGTGAGTGGAGGAATATCGATAGCCTTGTTATCTTTAAAAATAAATTAAAAACACTGCTGCTGAAAGAGTGCTTTTATTCTATAGTGGAGTTTACAACCTACCTTAGTAATTTGTCTTCGTAATGTTGGTATTAACTATTTTAGATAAATACGTATGATATTGTACTGCATGTTAGATTTTAAAATTCCTACATTTAAGGACCTAGATTTAAGCAACTTAGTATGTAGTTATATTCAAATACAATTGTCACATTGTTCATGAATAAATAAATAATAATAATAAATATAGGTGTTAGGAAGAGCAGATTTCGAAAATGATGACCATGACCAACAAAACGACATCCATGTCGACTTTTAACATAGTACATGGCCGCCATCTTGGATTCCAAAATAGTTATTATTTTCTAAATCTGCGCCCCCCAAAACCTATAAAACGACATCCATGACGACTTTTATGACATAGTGCATGGCCGCCATTTTGGAATCGAAAATGGTTATCGTTTTCGAAATCTGCGCCCCCCAAAACCTATAAAACGACACCCATGACGACTTTTATGACATAGTGCATGGCCGCCATTTTGGATTTCAAAATGGTCATCATTTTCTAAATCGGGGCCCCCTAAAACCCATAAAACGACATCCATGACGACTTTTATGACATAGTGCATAGCCGCCATTTTGGAATCGAAAATGGTTATCATTTTCGAAATCTCCGCCCCCCAAAACCTATAAAACGACACCCATGACGACTTTTATGACATAGTGCATGGCCGCCATTCTGGATTCCAAAATGGTCATCATTTTCGAAAGCGGGGCCCCCTAAAACCTATAAAACGACATCCATGACGACTTTTATGACAGTGCATGGCCGCCATCTTGGAATCCAAAATGGTCATCGTTTTCGAAATCTGCGCCCCTTAAAACCTATAAAACGACACCCATGACGACTTTTATGACATAGTGCATGGCCGCCATTCTGGATTCCAAAATGGTCATCATTTTCGAAAGCGGGGCCCCCTAAAACCTATAAAACGACATCCATGACGACTTTTATGACATAGTGCATGGCCGCCATCTTGGAATCCAAAATGGTCATCGTTTTCGAAATCTGCGCCCCTTAAAACCTATAAAACGACACCCATGACGACTTTTATGACATAGTGCATGGCCACCATTTTGGAATCCAAAATGGTCATCATTTTCTAAATCTGCGCCCCCCAAAACCTATAAAACGACACCCATGACGACTTTTATGACATAGTGCATGGCCGCCATTTTGGATTTCAAAATGGTCATCATTTTCTAAATCGGGGCCCCCTAAAACCTATAAAACGACATCCATGACGACTTTTATGACATAGTGCATGGCCGCCATCTTGGAATCCAAAATGGTCATCATTTTTTAAATCTGCGCCTCCTAAAACCTATAAATCGACACCCATGACGACTTTTATGGCATAGTGCATGGCCGCCATTTTGGATTCCAAAATGGTCATCATTTTCAAAATTGGGGCCCCCTAAAACTTATAAAACGACATCCATGACGACTTTTATGACACAGTGCATGGCCGCCATTTTGGAATCCAAAATGGTCATCATTTTCTAAATCTGCGCCCCCCAAAACCTATAAAACGACACCCATGACAACTTTTATGACAAAGTATTTGGCTACCATCTGCATGCAAGACATTTCTATTATTTTTACGTACAAAAATGGCCCCCTGTCAACTTCCAACCGAGATTTAATCGATAATTTATTCGATTAATGTTCAGATTAATTCAATTTCAATCTATGTTAGGTCAACTTAGGTCGACTAAACTAATCGTGATTAAAATTTGAGGATAAACTTTTTTTATTCCATTAATTAGCGCCACTTGCACCATTCCACTAACCCGGGGTTAACTGGTTAAACCTGGGTTAGTGGGACGGTGCAAGTGGGCCTTAGTCGAATAAACAGTTAATCTATTAAGTCCCATCTCTGACCACGTCATTTTTACACTTTGAGAATATCTGAAAACAAATGAACACAAGGAGCCATTTTGCAAATCCAGTAACTTTGTTATTACTTTTGACAGCGCGTGTCATGTGTCTACACAGAGTCGACACAAAGTCGAAACATTTGCGACTACTTTATAACTGCAATATTTCTCAGCCTTAAACAATATTTATACATCATAATTAACAAGTTTCGTAGTACGTAAAGCGTTATTTCTGTTATCTAAGTATATTATACGCATCGAAGTACTAAAAATGCATCAAATAATATATTTATGAACACAAGCACTGAGAAGTAAACAATTTCATTTCCGGCTAAACTAAAACAATGTGGTGGCGCGTTGATTATATTACACTTAGTTTATCAAATCACTCGAACAGTTTAATTCCCCATAATAATTGAAGTCCTATTGTAATATAAATGCAAACAATATATAATTACGTCTTGTAATCCGTTTTAGAGATGGCGTATTAATGTCACTTATTTTTATTTAACTATTTTTCCATCTGACAGTTTCCATTTGACAGGAACAAAATGAACGAATGAACGAATGATTTTGGCATAAAGTAGTCGCAAACTAGTAACAATGTGTGCACACGGCGACCACACTTTATGTCACTTTGTGTCATGTGTCGACCCTTCCCCATTTCTGGTAACTGTGTCGACACGGCGACGACTCTGCGACTGGAATTGTGACCGAAACAGACGGTGTCGACACAAGATGTGTCTACACCGCGTCGTAACGGCGACTGGAAATGGTTGTATGGGGTCCTTGGCCCTCTCGTCCCAGATCCCGCGGCTGGGCACGAGCAGCAGCTCCCCAGGCGCGAGCAGGTTGCTGATGACCGTCTCCATGCCAACCTACCCGGACCAACTGACCGGCAGTACCAGCTTGCTTCCATCCGAGAAAGAGTCTGGCAGCCCTGGCTTATTGTACCGTCAGCGGAAGGTCACGCGTAGGTATCTCCGAGTTGGAGTTTCATAGTCCTTCCATGGTACTTGAGAAGAAGAAGAGTATTCTATCTATAAGAGTATTCTATCTATCTACTTGGTAGCGACTCACCATATCTCCTGGCCATGTCCTTGGCCCTCTCGTCCCAGATCCCGCGACTAGGCACGAGTAGCAGCTCCCCCGGCGCGAGCAGGTTGCTGATAACTGTCTCCATGCCAGCGTGCCCGGACCCGCTGACGGCTAGCACCAGCTTGCTTCGTGTTTGGAACGCGTATTGGATTCCGGCGCGGATGTCGGCCATTACCTGAAAATGCAGAAACACAGTGAACGCGCAGGCCCGTCACAATAGGTAATTGGTTCGACGTTAAAGAGAGCTTTCACATATTAATTTTTTAACAAGCAGAAAACGTTGAGGTAAAAACCGCCAGGCTAAAGTGGGACTGGGCAGGCCATGTACGACGCATGCACCCACAGAGGTGGGCTAAACTAGCCACGGAGTGGGTGCCACAATGTAAACGCCGGCAAGGTCGACCTAAGAGGAGATGGCGGGACGACCTGGACACATTTCTCAGCAACTGGACAGAGGCTGCACTTAATCGGGAGGATTGGAGGTCTAGGGGGGAGGCCTTTGCCCAGCAGTGGGACACCTTATAGGCTTTATAATAAAAACTTTTTACAAAAAAAAGAAAACCGACTTCAAAAAGGATGAAATAAAATATTATCCTTTTTAAGTCTATGCGTTACCAACTGATATGTTTGAAGTCGGTGCCAAGCCAACTTTTGAAGCATACCATGATTTTGGTGCGATTCGATAAGGATGTACCTACGTTGGATTGCCTTACACGACGACAATGAACGTACTTTCTGTAGGTACAGTCGACGTTAAAAATATGTTTACACTTTTCGTCTTATAACAAAAGAGTAAGGTGCAAAAGTGTAAACATATTTTTGACGGCGACTGTACCTAAGAACACACGATCAAACCTTCTTGGCACAGTCCGTATCAAATATAAAACAATTCAAGGAATTTACTTTCTTGCCAAATTTCACCTAAAGCGGTTCAGTTGTTTAGCCATGAAAAGGCGACAAAGAGGCAGACAGAATTACTTACACATTTATAATTAGTTATTAGTACAGTTCTAATGGGATTTATAGTCATAAAGCTGATTATTTTTGACGGGTATTGTTACTACTTGGCTTGGCACCGACTTCAAACATATCAGTTGGTAACGCATAGACTTAAAAAGGATAATATTTTATTTCATCCTTTTTGAAGTCGGTTTTCTTTTTTTGTAAAAAGTTTTTATTTTTCCATTTTTAGTTTTAACGCATTGTTAAGAGCGCGACGCATGAATGAAAAACGACATCATGATTAACACTAAATTCGTGTATCTACTTTAATAAATATGTAATCAGGAATTTTCTCGAGTCCGTCTGGGAAATTATAATTCCTGTCACTACACTAAATCCATCCTCCGCCCCGCCACTGACCCAATCCCTCAACCCCCCCGATCAACCCCTGATCCATGTACCCCTCGGCCCTGAACCAGCAGCCCTTCAACCACCATTACCCGACCCCTTAACTCCTAACCCTAACCCCCGATCAGTAGCCTTACCAGCTTAGCAAGAGTTTGACATTGATTTATTCGCTAGCGTGTGTGTAACTTACTTTCTTTGCATCTCGCTCGTACTGGCATATTAGTGCGAGCGAGATGCATAAAAAGTAAGTTACGAAGACGTTAGCGTCGCTAACTTAGCGAATATGTCAATGTCAAACTCGTGGTAAGGCTACACTTGCACTACATCAAATTGGCGGTGTTCGGAAGCAAATGCTCGAGTTACTTTAGAAAACACCGAAATCACTTTACACGTGCCTTTAAAAACTGAGGAGTTCCCTCAATTCCTCATGGATTCCATCATCAGAACAGAACCAAAAATAATATGGAAACACCTAGGAGGCAACTCCTTCCAAACAAAAAAAGATTTACTCAAATCGGATCACAGGTGCCGGAGTAATCGCTGAACATACTACATTTAAAATCATCATCATTATCATCAAAACAATCATCATCATCAGGTCTACTTCATCAAAGTGGTGGTTTTCGGGAGAAAATGCTCGACTTGCTTAAGAAAACACCCAAATCACCATGCATGGGCCTTTAAAAATTGAGGAGTTCCCTCAATTCCTCATGGATCCCATCATCAGAACAGAGCCAAATTAAAATGGGACCAACTCGGAGGTAGCTCCTTTCAAACAAAAAAAGAATTACTCAAATCGGACTACGGATGTCGGAGTAATCGGTGAACGTACATAGAAAAAAAAAAAATAGCCACAGCCGAATACAGAACCTCCTCCTTCTATGTAATGGAAGTCGGTTAAAAAACAAGCAGAAACGTCTACGAACGATGCTATAAGCTTAGAATAAAATCAAAAGTGGAAAAATTACTGTCTTGCGTGAGACTTGAACTCACGGCCTCTGGATCGATACTCCAGCGCTCTGCCATCTGAGCCACCAAGACCTCATCCATAGCCAGCAAATGTTTCCACCATATTATGGGTCAAGGGGACCCTAGCGACATCTACCGTAAGAGTGTTACAATTCTTAAACTACCGGAGTTCCAAGTCATATTGGAAATTCACCAGTTACGATGTGCTACCCATACTAATTTTAATTTTTAACAAGCAGAAACGTCTGCGAACGATGCTACTTATTAGGCGTTTTCACATTCTCCGACTCGATGTCGGATAGAAGCAAAATGTATGTACATATGATCAAAAACATAAGTTCAAATTAAGAATATGCGTCGTTGTTGACTCCGCCGGCAAAAGAATTGAGATCTATATTCGTCACCTTACCAATCGTCACAAGTAAGTCGGCAATAGCCCATCATCATCATCTTCCTCGCGTTGTCCCGGCATTTTTGCCACGGCTCATGAGAGCCTGGGTCCGCTTCAACTAATCCCAAGAATTACTTGTGCACTAATTTTTACAAAAGCGACTGCCATCTAACCTTCCAACCCAGAGGGTTAACTAGGCCTTATTGGGATTAGTCCGGTTTCCTCACGATGTTTTCCTTCACCGAAAAACGACTGGTAAATGTCAAATGATATTTCGTACATTAAGTTCCGAAAAACGCATTGCATCGCGACCTCCGGATTGCAAGTCGAACGCTCTTACCGCTATACAGCGCTATATATATATAGGATGCTTCCTGTAACATGAGCAATAAATTAAACTAAAGGCTGTACTCCTCAAACTGACCAACATTTGTTCAGCAACTTTTAAAAATTATGAATCCTGTAGACTTCCTCTTTTTCATACAAAATAAATATTGCCTTCAATGTACGCTGACATCAGTGTGTTTGACGTTACTTGTCACGCTTTTAACATAACAAAATTTGCAATACATTGCGTCTTAGAATAAACTTTAAAGTATAATAAAATTCAAAACACGAGTTATTTTCAAAAGTTGCTGAAAAAATGTTGGTCAGTTTGAGGAGTACAGTCTACAGATTAATTTATTGCTCCTGTTACACAAACGAAACAGAAAACACACTGTATAAGTAATAGCCCATCATGAAGCCTATTATTGCACTTCTATTCAGATGAAATAGGAAAGTAATTATCCATTTAACAACTATAAAGCTATTATCCCACCCCGAATGGTCAGAGATTACACTTCATTAACACCCCAAATGACCTAGAAAGCTAAGTCAAGGCAAGTATTTATCTCATTAAGCAATTACAATTAGAAGTGTTATATCCTTTTATGAAATTATGAGGAAATCCCAATTAGTGCTGTTTAGGCATTCATTGTAAGAGGTTTGCACGCGAGGGCAGATAACTTATCGGTTTGGTAATAAAATTGATAATTGGTCAAATGACCAATAACTACGAACTATATAAATATATAGTTCGTAGTTTCCTAATAGAGCTCGACGGCTAATCCTATTGTCTATTGTTATTGTTAAGTAAAACCGCACGTGCTACTTACCTGCAAAAAAGGGTCTTCTTTATTCTATTTGGCACCTGAGCGCGGGCTAGTCCAACGGTCAAAAACCAGTGTAGGATAACGCGCCTTTGTTACGCATCTCAATGACACATTTTAGACTGGTTCTGTAGCGTTCGACTCGCCGGCACTTAGTAACCGAAGTACTGGGTGCATGCGAGTTGAACGGACCACACACATCGTTACTCGGTCCTGCGCGGATTCACGCCAGTGTTCACTGACGCCGAGCTTTCAGAGATCTGGCCGCGTAGCCAAGATGCCAATCGCTAACGCTCCGTAGCGATCGAAACGCAACTGTCACTGTCACACTAATGTGGAAGAGTGATAGAGATACATAATGCTTTTCGTTGTCGAAGCGATAGCGATTGTAACCTTGGCTAGGGGGCCTGTCTCCACTCAATCCGCCCACCGAAACACTTCAGGACGACCTACAGGACGGCGTCCAGTCGGTCGACCCAAGTATGCTCTCTTTACTTAACCCATTCTTTCGAGGAGTTCGCATTATTTGGTTCGGCTACGAGTTCTTCGATTTCGACATTTTCAGAATGTGCAGCCACGAATACGCAAAAAAAAAATTGTTAGATACCTATCTTATCAATTTCAGCGAATATTGGCGGCACAGTTAAACATGACATTGTTCAGTATACCTAACCTACGTGTAGTACTCGGCGCAGGCTGGCGATATCACAAGTGCCGTTAGGGCCTCTGCCACACAGGGCCACGGGTCGCTTGGCCCCCGGGCCAGTAAACACTCACGTTATAGTACTCGGCGCAGGCTGGCGATATAACAGGGGAAGTTAGGGCCTCTGCCACACAGGGCCACGGGTCGCTTGGCCCAGGGCCAGTAAACACTCACGTTATAGTACTCGGCGCAGGCTGGCGATATAACAGGGGCCGTTAGGGCCTCTGCCACACAGGGCCACGGGTCGCTTGGCCCCCGGGCCAGTAAACACTCACGTTATAGTACACGGCGCAGGCTGGCGATATAACAGGGGCCGTTAGGGCCTCTGCCACACAGGGCCACGGGTCGCTTGGCCCCCGGGCCAGTAAACACTCACGTTATAGTACTCGGCGCAGGCTGGCGATATAACAGGGGCCGTTAGAGCCTCTGCCACACAGGGCCACAGGTCGCTTGGCCCTGGGCCACACATCATCGGCTTCGAGAACTGCCTGTCAGGAGTCACGGGCGCTGCGACTGTCAGCTCGTAGGACGCCATTGCTGAAAATCAAGTTACAAATAAGTAAACAGAACTGAAAAAACGATATATTTTGTGCTTGATATAAAAAAATCCACATGGATAGTGTAATTTTAGGGGGGGTCAAAAATCGTCAAAAATCGATGACGTAATTTATGGACAGCCCCAAGGTAGGTACTATATTTTTGATGCCATATTCTGGAAAATACTATATTCCACCAAAAGTTGGCAAAACCCTATCCATAACCCCTTGATCGAGTTTGCTTGTAATTTGATGAATGAAATATAATGCCCTCAACTACAATTTTACCTAATTTCTTTTAATTAAAACAAATTTACTTAAGTTATTGTCTATCAAACTATCCTCTTGTAGTTTTTAAATAACATCGAAATGCCAGGACGTGACCCTAGCCAGTCGTGTGTTCCAAGTTGAATGTAAGAACTGCGCTCCGCTCGCTCGTTCGATTATTGTCAGAATGACTAGGTTCAATGTCAGATGTCAATTATAATTAGCCGAACACTCTTGATTAAGTAATATTTGTTTACTTCGAGGATGAGTCACATTTGTTATTGTTATTTAAAAATCAGTTCGTCTCAAGAACCGTTATAGGTAGACAGTTAATATTTTGTGTTTATTTTTTATTTCTATAGTCTTATGACTGATTGTTATCAATCAGTATTTACAGGATTGCAGTCGTGACAGAGAGTGAAAGTGTCACCATAAACGTAATTTCTTTTTTTGTAAAATATGATATAGTCAGACCGTGAAAAGTCTGCAGCAATATTGATAGCCCACGCAGTGCAAGTGTCATTTTAAACGTCAAACTTCTATGAAATTATGACGTATAAATAACACTTACACTGCGTGGGCTATCAAATCCACTGCAGACTTTTCTTGGTGCGACTCTAAGTAGTTATTATACAAATTTATTCTCCTTTTTGGGATAGGTACTTGCAACAAGTAGATAACAAAATAAAATTCTAGTTTTGAAATGAAAGAAAGCAAAGAAAGGGGTCATCCATTAATTACGTCACACGTTTAGGGGGAGGGAGGGGGTCAAGAAAATGTGACATATTGTGACATGGGGGAGGGGGGAGACACAAACTTTGTGACGTCACTTTAACTTCATCAGTAACCGAAAATTTATTTAAATTGTTTTATTCGCTGTACATTTAAATAACAAGTTTTTAAAACGATAATCGTTTTTATTCGTTTAATTTTCTTTCCTAAGCAGTTTTGGGTTATAAAATTACTAATATTTATATCGTCAAAAATATTTTGATAAAATATTAATAATACTTAGGTACTTACTTAATTCGATTTGGCGATTTCGTAGAAAAAATGTGACGTCACACTAGGGGGGGAGGGGTTTGCCAAATGTGACCAAGCGTGACAAGGAGGGGGGGAGGGGTCAAAAAACCTAGAAATTGGTGTGACGTAATTAATGGATGACCCCAAAGTTCCAAACTATCAAGATTATAGACTTCATGGAATAATTTATAGGAACCTTAAAAAAACATCTTTATAATTGTATAAGTAACTTTATACTTAAATATGTTATCGCGGTATAACGTTTTTATTACACGACTGCCCTGCCCAAAAAAAAAGTAATGTTTTACCTTTTCGTTCGTTTTGTTTATGTTTTGCTATTTGTTATAGCATGAAATGCACTTTCATTTAAACTAAAATATTAATTTAAATAAATTAACAAAAAAAGCTCGTACCTATAGGTAAATAACCAGTTTAGATAATTATACATCTTGTCTGCATCTAAAATACTTACCCTTGTTCATTTCGTTGATTGAATATATTTGTATACACAAATATTTAAAGGTTCTACAAGCTGCACTCTACGAGAGATGACAAAGATCTAATGGAAGACGGATATTTATCGGCGGGAATCTCGGCCACAAATGAAGCCTACAAATTAACCTAGATTACCTAATACAAATTAAAGCAAGGAAACTTTACGGCACGCTTAAGAACGCTGACGACCGGTCTGGCTTAGTGACCCTGCCTGTAAAGCCGATGATCCTGGGTTCGAATCCCAGTAAGGGCATTTATTTGTGTGATGACACAGATATATTTGTTCCTGAGTCATCATGGTTGTTTTCTATATATAATATAATATCCTATATTTAAGTATTTATATATTACCTATATTGTATATCGTTGTCTGGGTACCCACAACACAAGCTTTCTTGAGCTTACTGTGGGACTTAGTCAATCTGTGTAAGAATGTCCTATAATATTTATTTATTTATTATTTAAGAAGGTTTTGACATTGTCCGATCCGATCTCGGGTATCGGATAGAAGTAAAATGTATCAATGTTTTTTCTGTAAGGTGCAGTGGGGCAATTTCGACTGCGGGATAATTTCAATACATAATTTTTTTACATTATTAACTAGAGTGCCATATACTCGTACCTACGTTGATGGCGAAAAAGATGTGTTGTGTATAACTCTAGTTAATAATGAACATAAAACATGGAAGATATTTCCATTATTTGAAATTACCCCGCAGTCGCTGCACATTATAAATCTTTTTTCATTTAAAAAATCTGCATGGCAAAAAATAACACAAAATCAAGAAAGGCGGATCATGCTAAAGGGCACTCTCAAACATCTGTCCTTCCCACAAGAGCCACATGACATCGGTGGTAAGCAGTCTCTGTAACCTATGAACGACTGCAAATCCAAATGTGTTACATGCGCGTTGCCGACCCTAACACTCTGCACCCTCGTTGAGCTCCGGCGACCTTACTCACCGGCAGGAACACAACACATAGGGTCTAGTGTTATTTATTGTCTGAGGTTTTCTGTAAGGTACCGGTACTTACTACTTTCCCAGTTGGGCTTTGCTCTAGATCTGGAATGACATCCGCTGTGCTGTGCCATACCACCAGACAAAGCGAGATGACATTCACAGTGCCCATGCCTCTCTTTTGGACATAGTTTAAAAGCTAAGGGCTTACCCGGGTCCGAGTATTTTCCTCGCGTTGGTGTGGTGAAAAATGTTGTGTTTCACTCGGTGGCAAAGTTTGTTTAACCCTTGTGCCTTATTTAAACCCTCGCAACGCTCAAGATTTCACTTTCGAACCACCAGCGTAGCGAGTTAATTTTGGTAATCTTTCGCTTACTCTGTTATCAATATTAGCACTAGGGGTTAAACAACAACTTAGCCCAAAACATAATAACAATTACATAACCTATGCACTAATAAGAAAATTAACATGACATCAATAACTATAGTAGAAGCCAAACGAACGTTCCGATGGGGTAATAAACCGAGCTGTCAACAAGAATGTGGCTAAAGGCGATATTGCTTTATCGATGAATTACGCTTGTTATGATAACTATGAAAATTAAAATTATTGTTAAATTTTTATTCATTGATATTTATTATATTATTTCTTTCTATGGTATTTATTATAAAGTTATAACTTATTAGCATATTTTTTCCTAAGAATGTTAAAAACTAACATAACCAATTGTTATTATAAAGTACTACCATCGAAAATCTGCGAAGGTTGCGACACGCATCCCTACGGAGTACGGGTAGTGGGGCGGAGCCGGCCTGAGGATTTATGGCCTCACCGGAACGTTCGTTTGGCCCGTATAATAGTGCACTTGACCTGTGATTGTGACTGAATGCTAACGAACATTTAAGCTAAAGTGAACCTTATATCACTCTATTGTGGTATGTTTTCATTTTTACATGTCGTTGGCAATTTTATTATCAAATTAAAATAGATTTTATTTTTAACAGGATAATAACCAGTTTTCTGTGTAGTTGTATTTGTTAGTGATTTTCCTAAATGAAATCAGAATGTGTGGCATCAGGTAGGTATATGTCTACTATCTAAACTAATATTATTCGGGCAGCAACTATTAAACAAACTTATCCCCATTCGCTTCAAGTTGGCCGTCAGCGACCGTTACATATTAGCGTCACAGGTACAACCAGGTACTGTCACAGAATAAGGGCTGATTTAGACGGCGCACGAACTCGCATGCGATTTTAGTTACATTGCGGGCTGTTGGTTACGTCCAATTCAACCAACCGATCAAAAACCGCAATGTAATGAAACTCGCATGCGAGTTCTCGCATCGTCTAAATAGGGCTTAAATAATAGTAGTAGCAAAGTACTAGGCACAGAAGACTGACTCTCTAACAAAACGCGTCTGTTACGATCAGGACAGATATGGTCACTAGGTGGCGACAGCGCCACGCGCGGCCTATGGCTAGCCACCAAAATTGGTGTGGAACGGATGTACTTGTAGCTACTTGTTGCAAAGCGACGAAATCGCGGAGAGCCACGCCTAACCACTGGACATACATAGTGCAACGTGGCCACAGAATAAGTAATCGTACAAAACCAAAGTTTGATAGCGATTCAGGGGCGAATCATGATATGCTTTTCTAACTTATGGCACTATCCCTTTCGGCTATTTAGGGTTGTCAAAATTCTTGCCTAAACCGGTTCATGAAATAAAATGCCATTTCTAATTTAAATAAGTTTATTGCCTACAAAACATATCATCTAGATATAATCCGTGTATTTGGGCATCTTGTTCTTCATGAGGGTGCTGCCGTCGCCCTTGTTGTAGCCCACCTCGAACTCGAATTTCGGGTGGTTATAGATGATCTGCAAACACAATTACTCATAGTACGACATCAAAAAGTAGAAATCATAGACCTAGTATTACATAGATAAGCTATACGCGTGCCTCCGTGAGGGACAAAACATACGCAAAGCGACAATATTAAAAAAACGTTTTAACATTCCTGACAACATACCAAAAACAATCTACGTAATTCGGTCGGGTTATTTGTTGCCCACCATAAACCATACTAAATTTTTGGTGCGGAACAAACAAAAAGTGAGACTGTGACAAGGACAAGCAATAATACCGCTTTCTCTGCTACTCCTACTGAAATTTCCATAAGTCGTTCGGTCGTTTGGCCCCTCCCCCGTGTCATCTCTATGTTATTATACCTCTATGGTAGACATTCAAGTTTTATTTAAGTCCTTTATTGTATGTTTGTATGTAAATTAAATGGAACTAAAACATTTCCCCAATCTGCATTGGGCTATCGTGGGGACTATAGCCCAAGCCCTCTCGCGCATAGAGAAGGCCTGTGCCCAGTAGTGGGAGCTATATAGGCTGAATTATTATGTTATTATTTATTTAAAACATTTCCATACTAAATTGTTGCCATGTTTAAGCATTTTACGTCAAAAATGTCACGGTTACGTAGGGAGTGGCGCCCGCGATAATATTCTACAATTTCTTGTCAGACTTTATTAAAGATTTTTTACGCTTTCTGGTTACTATATGTACCTTGTATGTACATACCTCATTTTTTTAGCATTAGAAAAACAAGACAAGTTAAATAAAAGCTTGTAACTTTGCACCGATTTGAATAGAACAAAGTGTAAAAGTGCCCATACACTTTAATGATGACATTGCCAGACTCTGTCATCGAAAATGCTATGCAGAGTTAGCTTGGTCAGACTCAAAGTTTTGTTCCATGCGATTTGGCTTAAAAGGGTAGCATCCAGGTCAATAAAATTGTCACTATTGGCACAGAATAAATAATAGTACTAGTACTAGGTACAGAAGACTCACTCTCTAACAAAAGGCGTCTGTAACGATCAGCACAGATATGGCCGCTAGCTGGCGACAGCGCCACGCGCGGCTTATGTCTAGCCACCAAAATTGGTGTGGGACGGATGTACTTTTAGCTACCTGTAGCAAAGCGACGAAATCGCCGAGTGAGCCACGCCTGGTATTGGTAGGGATGTTAGCAAAACCTATACTGGTGCCATCTGCAAAAAGCTTCGACCAGCCAACTTTCTCAAGATTCTAACCTTTTCCCTCTCATAAGCATCATCAGGGTTGGTGACCAGCTCTGGCACATCCAGCCGCGGGATGCTGAACAGGTTCATGAGGTAGTGCTTCTGGTTGGTGTACAGCATCCGCTGGTCCGCCCACTCCACCTCGCGGGGTAAACGCCAGTCCTTCATCTTGGGATCCTCGCGCTCTGTGTATTGTTCGAAGTTGAGACGCTCGATATCTTCGACGACCTGGAAAAAAAAATATTGAAAGCTACGGATAATCTTGTAGCATCCAGATTCTGAATTTCTGAATGTGTCCGGACTCGAGACAAGAGGGCACAACTATTTGAAGCTAGGGGCTATACAGTAGATGTTGGGGCTTTCCACTCGATTTTGGCGGGACCCCTGTTTAAAACTGCGAAATTCGTGTACCATTTTTTTGATATCTAGTAACACTTATTGAAACTCATGTAATGTAGAGGCCCAACGGAGCCGACATGTCTCATTTTCTCATAAAAGCTCCTTTTAAATATGTAGATGAAAAAACAAATCTGAAAGAATTTCTGCCTAACTGTAGAGTAACTTTATACAACTATCTGCCGCACCTACCGTAACAATCGTAACCTTTAAAAAAATCAGACAAGTGCAAGTCGGACCCGCCCACCGAGGGCTACTTTGTAATTTTTAGTATTTGTAGTCATAGCACAACTGAATACATCATCTGTAAAAATTTCAACTGTCTTACTATCAGGGTTCATGAGTTACAGCCCGGTGACAGACAGACAGACAGCGGAGTCTTACTAATAAGGTCCTGTTTTTACCCTTTGGGTACGGAACCCTAAAAACTATACTCTTGCAACTATTGCGGTATTAAAATAGAAATCGCAACTGTACTAACCACTTCGACCTCGCCGCCGCCGCTCCAGTCATACACCAGAAGCTCAGCGTGGGTGGATATGTCGCGCAAGTACTTGTTCTTGTACTGGCGCTCCATCTCGGTGAGGAAGGCGGGCGTGAGCGCCTTGCCGCTCTTTTCGTAGTCGAGACCTCGCTTTTTGATCGCCGCTTGGACCTGTAAATATAAATACAGAGATGGGCAAAATTTATTCAAATAACGAATAAGAATAACAAAGAATATCGCAAAAGACGAATAAAAATGTCGGTTTATTATTCTAATTTGAATAAATTATTCGTCAAATAATTGGATAAATGTCAAATGAATCACCATGAATAATTTGTTTATTGGAATACCTTATTAACTTTTCACGTTTTAGAAAGATTTGGCAACTGTGATGTGCAAAGTAACTACCTGCAACTACCTATAATTCGTTTTTTTTAGCATTAGAAGTAAGGTAAACAATCTTGGTGTGTCTTTTAATTGAAAACCACATTTTAAAAATAAGTTACGGCAAATATGTAAAAATTATGAATCTAATACGATCATTTATATTCTTCTGCTTTCTTAACCACTCAACCGTCCGGACCGCGAGACAGTTTTCCTGTCAACCGTCCGGGTTTTTTAGCGAGGCACGTCCCGCGCAGCGCATTCACAACTTTCTACAAAAATTATAACTATACTGCCATCTAAATTTTTTTAGAGCTAACTATTCAGTTAGGCTACGTTGTCGCATCAAGAGAATTAGTAAATAATGCCGAAATATTCCGTTCGATGGCTCCGAAATCAATTCTTTCTTCCACCCCTTTGGATAGTAAGGTTCCCGTGGACGGTTAAGAGCATATTTTTTTCGGCTACTATGCTATCGTCGGACGGTCAAGTGGATAAGTAATAGTTACTGATTTTTAAAAAGCGTTTTTCAATAATAAGACTTATCAAGATCGCTTACCTTCTTTCAAGTTCTTTCTAATGCTAAAAAAACAAACTATAATATTAGTTACTGTAAATATAAATGACGCTGAACATAAAACTGAAAGATAGATGCAAACTAAAAGACATTAGAAAGACTACTAAGGTAACGATGGTACACCGAAGGATCACAAAACAGAAATGGAGATGCAAGAGGCATATGATGCGATCAAATAAAGAAAAATGAGTGTCATTTATTGTAAACTACGTGTATGTGAGGTGTACAATAAAGTGTATTGTATTGTATTATATATTATAAAGCTATATATCTGCTCATTGTAAATCATTTTCGTTTTTTTTTAATGTATTAGGTACTACTTTATTGTGTAGTTACCACCCATGTAGTTTGTTTATTAATTATCACCATAATATACTAACCTGGTCCACTCCAAGATCCAAGTAGACTACCAGATGGGGCCTCATCAGTTCCTCAATAGAGTTATTCTTCAGTTCGTAGTACACTGAGCGGACACCCTTGCTGATATACTTAGAGGCATACATGGCCTCCAGGAACACAAAGTCAGAGTACGGAGACCTCTCCAACACCACACCTTGACCCGTGTTGAGAAGATGAGCCAAAGCGTCAATGTATTGGCTATAGCGAGCAATGTATGTCATAATCTGGAAGTTTCCAGCCAAACGGTGATTCGGGCACTCATTGAAATTCTTATGATCAAAGGTCCTAGTGTCCTCGGGAACCAAGGGGTCGAACTGTCTTAAATCACACCCGTTTGGTCTAATGTAGTGATGGTCCATGTTAGCCTCGGGGAAATGCTTCATTCCCAGGTCCTCGGCGAGGCTCGCGGCGAATTTAGTTTTTCCGACCGCCACGGGACCCTCCACAACTACCACTTTAGAGTTCTCATCGAAGCGGTGCGTGGTCCTGTCGAAGAGACTGCGGAACCAAGTGTAATCCTTGTTCTCATAGTCGAAAGGGGCCTTTTTCGGAGGCCTTGGGGGCAGGGAGTCACGGAGCGTCTTGCCAGAGATGTTGCGGTGCTGTACGAAGGCGCAAGCAGCTATTTTACCCCCATGACTTGGGCTGATGAACTTGATTACCGAGGTTTTTATTAGACCAGACATACTGGTTTTTGAGGTATCGTCCTGTGATACCTGTAATAGAGACTACTGTAGTTAAATAATGTCATTAAATATCAATTAAAAATAATAAACGTGATTCTTACCTCAAATAATCATAATAAAAATCTATTCGTCGGGTTGAAACTGTGACATAACACAAAGTTTTTTTTTTCTTGACAATCGCCACGAACTATTCCAGTCTTTAGCATAAACGCTACTGAAAGTACTTTTATGTATACTGGACGAATACGGTTTTTACATCACTAGCCCTTTTGACAGCACCTGTCACTTGAGAACCATGTGAGATCGTGGCTGAATAATAAATAAATAAAATATTAACTTTATCTCTCTGATTATATATTTTTGGGAGCTGCCGTCTATTAAATAATCAAAAATGGAGACTGAGAATATAAGTGTCGACGAGTTTCTGCCCGCAAAGAATCCAATCAAGATCAAAAATGTGAAGCGAAGAGCCGTGTCCGAATCAGGGGATGTTATGGAGATTGAAGAGCACAATGGCATCCAAGGGAAAGCTAAACACACAAGGCCTAAAGCAAAGAGGTCGAAGAAAAACCAGGAACCTAACGAGACCAAAGTTAACATGAGAAAGATCCCAGTCCCCGCTCACAGGTATAACCTCTAAAAAAAACACTTGGTCACTTGTATCAGGCTAACAACATGCTAAAGTAATGATTTTTACTGTGGGCTTTTTTATGTATATAAAATGTAACTACTGATTTTATTGTTAGTTAAAGTGAAGTCCAATGCCTTTGTGGTATCATAGTGGTCTTTTTTATTTACAAAACAAAGGTGCTCAGAAACTTGAAAGCTTATTAAATATGCTTGTTTTATATCAACTATAATTTACACCTAATGTAATGATGAAGCATGTGTTAATTTTCTTATTTCTCCTTTTGTGTTGCCATTCTTTATTTAGCTTATAAAAAAAGATGGAACGCTGAATTGCACAATATTACTCAGGTTATAAACCAGGGATGTTGCAATGCAGATTTTTTTACATCTGCGGATGCGGATATTTAAAGGCTCACATCCGCGTCAAGATTAGAAACTAAAAAAAACCTCAATAATTAAATTTTTAGTAATTTTTACAAAAAAAAAACGAAAGGTTTAGTATTTGAACAAACAGTAACTTGGCCAACTTTTCTGGATGTAGACTATTTCGTTATAGGTAATGACGAAATTACCTAGCACTTACGCCGCCATAGACTAAGACATACCTGTACCTCATAAGCTCCACATCGATTTATGTGGATTTTGAAAATAATGCATAAGCAGCAGAAGTTATCAACAATTATTGAACTCTTTTTCCATCTTAACTCACATTTATAGACGGGTCTAACGCAAATTTTATTCAATTACCTTGATTTACCGACGTTTCGACACAGGTTTCACTGGTCATGGTTGCGGCTGACTTTTTCCATTGCTCCACAGATACACACCACTCAAAGAGGCCTGGCTAAAGATCTTCACACCGATCGTGGAGCACCTGTTCTTGCAAGTGCGGTTCAACACCAAGACTCGCAATGTGGAGATCAAGGTCGGCCCAGAGACTAAAGACGTTGCCAACCTGCAGAAGGCTGCCGACTTTGTTAAGGTATACCTTAAGCTTACAATAAATTTAAAAATGGAAAAATTACTGTCTTGGGTGGACTTAAAATCATGGCCTTCTGAATTGATACTCCAGCGCCACCAAGCCGCCAAGACCTCATCCGTAGCCAGCAAATGTTTCCACCATATTATGGGTCAAGGTGAACCTAGCGACATCTACTGTAAGAGTGTTACACGGCTACCCGAGTTCCAAGTCATATGACGACCGGTCTGGCCTAGTGGGTAGCGACCCTGCCTATGAAGCCGATGGTCCCGGGTTCGAATCCTGGTAAGGGCATTTATTTGTATGATGATACAGATATTTGTTCCTGAGTCATGGTTGTTTTCTATGTATTTAAGTATTTATATATTACATATATCGTTGTCTGAGTACCCACGACACAAGCCTTCTTGAGCTTACCGTGGGGCTTAGTCAATTTATGTAAAAATGTCGTATAATATTTATTTATTTATTTATATTGGAAATTCACCAGTTACGATGTGAGACCCATACTAATTTTAATTTTGCAATTTTCATAGGAGTTGTAATTCAATAATTGGTTAGGCCCCCCCCCCCCCCCACATCTGGCGTCTTTCGAGCATCGGCGTCTGTCGGCGTCGATCCAGCGCTATGGAAAATGACGTCGCTGCGCAGTTGCGTCGACGTCGGCCATAGAATTGTAGACGCCGACGCTCGAAAGAAGCCAGATGTGGGGGGGCCCTTATGCAGATGGTTGTGGCACGAGCGGGTTTACTTAATAATAGATAAAGGATCAGCAGTTCGGGGCCAGAAGGCCTACCGCGAACCACCTTCGACGTATTGCTATTCTGTCGCACTTATTAATTCTTAGGTAAGCGTGACAGGGAGGCAACACGTCGAACGCGGTTCGTGGTAGGCCCTCAGTTACTAATCTGCAGACTATAATAGACATTTCCTTTTCCAGGCTTTCATCTACGGCTTCGAAGTAGAAGACGCGCTCGCACTCCTCCGACTGGACGACTTGTTCGTCGAATCATTCGAAATTAAAGACGTCAAGACTCTCCAAGGCGACCACTTGGGCCGCGCCATCGGCCGCCTCGCCGGCAAAGCCGGACGGACCAAATTCACCATCGAAAACGTCACCAAAACCAGAATAGTACTTGCAGACTCTAAGATACATATTCTGGGTAGCTATCAGAATATTGCGCTGGCTAGGAGAGCTATATGCAATCTGATTATGGGATCGCCTCCTTCTAAGGTCTATGGCAATTTGAGGAATGTAGCAAATAGGGTAGCGCAGAGGATGTAGTTAATAAAATATATTTATGCATTCATTTGTTTTATTTTATTAATACGGAATATTAGGTAAAGCTCTGCGTAGGTGGCACCACTAGCACATATAGTAAACAAACCTCATTGACATCATCAACACATCATGCGTCACTAGGTCAATCACATGGCCTACCGTGAAACACGACATTCGAAATTTCGGTTTCTGTCTCTCTATCAGTCTTGCACATTCGAGCGATAAAAAGGCAGATAACTAAATTTCGATTTTCGCATTTCGTGGTAGGCCCTTAACAAACCGCCTTGATGCATCAATGTCATATTTTATTGTCTGTGAAAACTTGTCAAAAACAGTTTAAGGCACAGTATGTATAAGTTACTCTATGAGTTTACTAGAGGCGGTAGTGCTGCACTCTGGCGGCAGAACATTGCATGATTGCAGTAATATGCGTGATGATGAAGAGATGCTACGAAAAGTCAGATGACTATTTCCATGGGGTTGGCAACTGTCAACGGTTTGCATAGATGGCGCCATCATAGCTTGCTACTTTTTCTATGAGATTTGGCTTAAAGGGCTGGCATCCAGAGCATTAAAAAAACAAAAATTTGATCCAATTCTAAAGTGCAAAACGTAATTCAAGACCAAAAAAAGTAAGACAATGTTGCCATTGCAATAATTTGTTTGTAAAATAGTAAATTCCTTGCGATAAATAATCATGCTAAGAAATAGTTATTTGTACAACAAGAGATCAAAGTTTGATATTTCTTCGAGTGCTTATTTTGAGTCCCGTGCAAGAGAAAGATTCTATAATAGATTCACGAGCGTAGCGAGAGTAAGGGATTCAAAAGCGCACGAGATGTAAATAACTTTGATCTCTTGTAGTCATTGATATAGAATAAGAATATTAAGTCAGTGCTTGTAGTACACAAAATTTTTCACCCTAAGCAGTGAGAACATACCTAGAGGGACAGAGATAATAGAACCCAAGTATATCGAACTTGTATTAGACCCCGCATGTTGAAATGACATTTGACTATAAAGGTCACTTGAATGTCATTTTGTCTCACTCAGTGAGCAAAATCGCATTTTGCTCATTGTTTTTAAGATGCAAAGTACCCTTGTTCAAGCTGCTGAGGTGAAAAATTATTTATTTGTAATTTTACTCCTACGATTTAAAAAAAGTACTTTTATTTACTTATTATATATTTACATAATTACAAGACGCGCTAGTAAAAAGTGGCAACATTGTTTACTTTTTTTGGTCTTGAATTACGTTTTGCAGTATAGGGATTGACAGGGCAAGCTATGATGGCGCCATTTGCTAAATACTTCGACCGGCCAACCCCATTAAGTTGCCCATTGTCATCTTGGCTTGCTTGCTTAGGGTGCTCCCCTGGCGACGCAGCATAAAATTGTGTTGCCAAAGTAATTATACTACTACCTAGGTATAAGTATCAGTCTGTAAGGATGGTATAGATTACGTCATCTATTTTTGTCGATTTTTCGAAATCATCCAAAAATCATGCTTCGAATGACCCCGTTTCCTCCTACGTCATGCTACTATCATCCGATGTCCAGACCCCCCCCCCTACTTTGAAATGACTTAATTTATGAATAATGATTTTAGTTGGCTGACAATAAATTATTTTTGATTTTAATTTTATTTGGATGGTTCTAAGGAAAGCATAAAAACAACAAATAAGGTTCAAACACTTTAATGACATATTTATATCCTTTCCATAAAATTAGACATCTTAAAATTACAAAACTACTTTAAGTTAAATAAGTAATAAAAGTTCGTGAAAAAATAGTCTAATAATAATTACAAAACACCTTTTGCGTATAACATTGCTCAAAAAAAAGAATATCATAGGAATAGTTACAAAGGTAATTTGTGAAAAATCTAAATTGCTAAACTACTAGAAACATTATTATTAATTTTTTCACTCGAAAACATCAGGCAGAAGACTGGTATTTAATCCTTTCAAACTCTATACGTCATATGCAAAAAATATCACTCGCCCGCCATAAACACAGGCGCAAGCAAGCGAAAACAAACTTTATGTTAAAGTGTTAAGGTCAAGAGGACGTTCCCCAATGCGTTGGACGGATCAGATAAAAGCCCTTACCAACACCCCACTTAACACATGTGCCAGAGAAGCATCTGCCAGGGAGAACTGGCGTAGAATCGTTCGTCGTTCAACGTGACCACGACTGCTCTGTCAAGAGTAATTCGACGGAGAAGAAGAAGACAGTGTTAAGGTTATTTTCAACTGCGTATGCCATAACACCTGCATAACACACATAGGCGTTGTTGGCGCTGTGGGCACGACTACTAACAACTTCTAAGAGATTATACCTAATTTAAAAAAAATACCGATTCTCGAAATCAGTATGAAGAAATTTAGTAGGTATAATAGGTACCAAATAAAAACAAAGTGTCTTTGGTTTGACGAGTAGAGACTGGGTACATTATTTATTTAAAATTATTAGACGAGCCCCGTCTTTGTGGAAACAGTAATTTCAATCATTTTGATATAAAGATAGTCGAAATATGAAGATGCATGAACTGTAGGGGGCAGCACAGGAGTCAAATTTAGGCTTCCAATGTAACCCACGAGATGGCAGAACCTACAATGCACAAAAAAACGTACGTGAACTGTAGAGGGCAACTTGCTTTGGCGCGAAGTGTTAATGTACAGTTTATGTTTCCGATTCAGGCCACAAGATGGCAGACCCTCCAACGCGCACGGTCCCTATTCGCCTAAACTTTAGGCCCTAAACTAATGAATAACAAAATAAAATATACATATTTGGTGGTGTGTGTGAGTGAAAGCTCTTTAGTTAGAGTAGTTAGACCATCTCTCTTTACAGTATTTTTTTCAGCAATGTCACCCGCAAAAGTGCAACAACAAAACGCCGTCTCCATTCCGTCAGCCACCCATACACCACGTAGATCTCTGATCCCAACAATTATTCTAATATACAACAAATTAAACACTTTACTACCGTTCGTATTCTCCATTACGTTTGTTTTCACTAAATTAACAAATATCAGAAAAATACCACCGAACGGGCGGAGTCGGAGCGCATTTCACATTTGTACGGCCGCAAGCCGGTCGCCTGCTCGCGGATGCGGACGGCTCCGGACGCACTCCATCGCGTCTGCCATACATAATTACATATAGGGGCACATTGAAAATGCGCTCCGGCGCGGCCCGACCCGACTCCAGCCGGTCGGTGGGAATCGCATAATAGATTAACATACGAAAATAGCAAAAACGTGGTTTCAACCTTTTGTATATACTTGCTAAAATGACTAGTCAACTGCCCCAGTTTTTCCAATAAATAGATGTCATTTCCTGGAAAACTCATATAAAACCAGATTGGATACATTGGGTAGGCAAATCAAACTGTCATTTTAGTATAGATTTAGGTACATACAAGACATAAAAACAGATTTTAGCAGTTAAAATCTAAGGGCTGATACAGACTGACTACAATTTGTACGGGAACTGCACACCGACGTTGCAGTCCGTCTGTACCGACCCTAAAATAGACACAGTTTCTCTGAACCATACTCATAAAAACGTAGGAGAATGGGCATTTAAGTATATTGAAAAAGGTTTCTTTAAAATGGGATGACACGATAAGAAAGAGGCAGGAATGAATATGAAAATACATACATTCAGTCAGCAGCAGAAGTTGCTAAGCGGGCGATGTGTTCAAAATTACCTTGACGCGCTCTTATTCTCTTAACAATAAAATCGACTCTATTGTACTGGCTGTACAATAATGTGAATGATAATTTGGTGAATTTGTACAAGTTGAATATTTGCAATAGTATACATAGTTGGACATATTTTTTCTCAAGGTGGAATTATAGTTCAATCTCTATGGTAAAAATAGTATTCGATAATAAAACACGTAGGGGCTTGCGCACAAATCACGCGATCATAGCCAAAAACTTCACCAAATATCACCAAAGGGGAGCCGGGTCAAAAAGCCGAAAACACATCGCGTGATTTGTGCATAACCCCTAGTAAGGAATACTAAGACAAGGATATTAGTGCAGTGCACATTTTCAATCAATATTTTGTATGTAGTACATAACTCTTTATCTAACATACAAAATTCCATGCAAACAAAATAAAAGAGAACAATATTTTACAGTAATGCAAATTTTGAATAACAATAATCAAATTCAAACGGAAAGACTATAAATGCATCGTTAGGAAAAAAGGTACAATTTTTTTATGTAAATGGAACATTCATCTTGTTTTTAAGATATTGTACTTAGGTATAGTATGTAGCTTTCAAATAGAGCTCGACGGCTAATCCTATTGTCTATTGTTAATTAAAACCGGACTTCCTACTTACCTGCAAAAAGGGTCTTCATTATTCTATTTGGCACCTGAGCGCGGGCTAGTCCAACGCTCAAAAAACCAGTGTAGGTGCGCTCTCCGATAACGCGCCTTCGTTACGCATCTCGATGACACATTTTAGACTGGTTCTGTTGTGTCCGACTCGCCGGCACTCAGTAACCGAAGTACGTATTTCAGGGCTCGGAAACCGGTATTTGCTCCATACAAAAATACCGGTATTATTACGTTCTTTTTCGTTCTTTGGTTTATTATTTCTTTTTTAATTGGACAATCTGATAACACAAATTCGTAACCTAAATACATGATCCAGTCTTACGTAAAGAGCATAAAATAATTCTAAATATTGGTCTATTTCGGGGTTTTCAAAAAATACCGGTTCCGAGCCCTGACGTATTTTTTATGCAGGTGGTTGTGGCACGTGGCACGAGCGGTTTTAATTAACAATAGACAATAGGATTAGCTGTCGAGCTCTATTTGAAAGCTACACACTATATTACCATTGACTGTACTTTATCGTAATTACCAGCTTATGCATTGGGGTCGTTTGGAAATATCGAAATTTTCAAATATGCAATAATAATGTTAATCTTCGAAGGCCGCAAAAACATGAGACACGCTCTTATGGCTCTACTAATAAGATAGGGTCAGATATTTTTGAGGTCTTCGTTTGTAACATATTATTGCAGGTGACTGTACTAACCTCGAAAGGCTTGGGCCTAATACCTACTTATAGTGCTTATTAAAATTGATGAATTTCAAATAATTAACAGTTGCATTTTGTATGTTTCATACAACTTTCAAACAAAGAAAGTGCATCTGTACTTACGTTATAGGTTCAAATTTCAGGATTTTTTTCTTACAGGGATGGGCCTTATCAGATGAGGATAATATTGCCATTCTTCTTCTTCTTCTTTTTAGGGGCTATAAAGGCCCCAAAGCCTATGTATCACTGCGACCATTCCTGATCTATTGTGATCGCCACCTACTACAACTCTCGATCCAAACCTGCAACTTCAAACAGCTGCAGGATATTGCCATAATATGAGAACTGGTTTTACTTTAGTGACCACAGCCAGCAGCAGAAGTAACTAAGCGGACGACATTCAGAATGATCTGAACGCAATTCATGTTTAAAGAAACGGCCAATATCTACAAACTATAACAATGAATACGACTACCGTCCAACTGAATATAGACAGACCAAACATAGGCGAATAGATTTAGATTTATATATTTCGGAGATAACACAGAAACAATCATACAAGAAACAGTCACTGAACACACATGCATATTTATATACAGATGCTCCCTTGGATATATCTCACTAAGAACACATAGTACATATATTCAGGTGCGCAAAGCGATAAATCTTTGCTGTTGGTAACAAAACAAAAGACAGTGCGTAAAAGTACATCATTTTGAACTCTTATACACGGCTACATGGACAGAAAAACTGGCAGCTAAGACCAATGGTCAACTGAATATAGACAGACCAAACATAGGCGAATACACACGGCTACATGGACAGAAAAACTGGCAGCAAAGACCAATTGTCAACTGAATATAGACAGACCAAACATAGGCGAATACACGGCTACATGGACAGAAAAACTGGCAGCTAAGACCAATTGTCAACTGAATACAGACAGACCAAACATAGGCGAATACACGGCTACATGGACAGAAAAACTGGCAGCTAAGACCAATTGTCAACTGAATATAGACAGACCAAACATAGGCGAATACACGGCTACATGGACAGAAAAACTGGCAGCTAAGACCAATAAATTTGTCAATGTGAATAGAACAATAATGCGGTTATTAAGCACTATGTATTCAAAAACCGAAACACGATTGGCTACTACAATATAAAAAAGTATTAAAATAAGTGAAAAAAAAAACTAAGAAATTAATAGCCTTAGAACTAGACCCGCAAATCCTGTAATGTCCGTCAAGTCATCAAGGGTACATTCATAAAATTCATAAACTCAATAATAGAAAAGAACGAAAGAAAAGAAAGAGTATTTTGTGTCTCACGGCGAGGACTATCAGGTGTTCTGCAGCGGGCATGATGGTGCTTAGCCAGACCCACAAATACCGCAATGTCCGTCAAGTCATCAAAGGTACATCATAAAACTGATAAACTAGATGAAAGGAAAGAATATTTCGTGTAGCACGACGAGGACTATCAGGTGTTCTGCAGCAGGTATGGTGGTGCTTAGCTCCCGCAAATCCCGCAATGTCCATCAAGTCGCCGAGGGTACATCATAAACTACATGAAATAAAAGAATATTTCGTGTCTCACGGCGAGGAGTATCAGTTGTTTTGCAGCAGGTATGATGGTGTTTAGCCAGACCCGCAAATCCCGCAATGTCCGTCAAGTCATGAATGGTACATCATAAAATTCATAAATCATAAACTAGATCAAAGGAAAGAATATTTCGTGTAGCACGGCGAGGACTATCAGGTGTTCTGCAGCAGGTATGATGGTGCGTACCCAGACCCGCACAACCCGCAATGTGCGTCAAGTCATCAAGGGTACATCATAAAATTCATAAATCATAAACAGATCAAAGGAAACAATATTTCGTGTCTCGCGGCGAGGACTATCAGGTGTTCTGCAGCAGGTATGGTGGTGCTTAGCTCCCGCAAATCCCGCAATGTCCGTCAAGTCGGCAAGGGTAGGTACATCATAAAATTCATAAACCCGATAATAGAAAAGAACGAAAGAAAGGAAAGAGTATTTCGTGTCTCACGGCGAGGAGTATCAGGTGCTTTGCAGCGGGCATGGTGGTGCTTCTCTCCGGATTGAAGAGATAAGCAGCTACAAACAGACTTCGTCAACAGTACGATATAGATTTAGATATAATTACGTCGGAGGGGTGCTGACCTGCAGCGAATGTGGCCGCACATTTGCTACAAAAATCGGCTACGTCAGTCACCTGAGAGCGCACCAGCGACGCTCTCAGCTGTAGCATAGCAGTCGCTGTAGCCGAAAACGGCTAGGAGATGATGATAGATATATCGATAAACGCGCAAAACTTTACGAAGATGGCGCGGAAGCAGGGGCGCATTTTGAAATTTGGCGCCCGGCCCAATTAGTTTCGCCGCCCCAAAAGTTAAGGAAGAAAACCCAAATGCAATCCGCCAGGGGCGGAAGACTAGGGTAGCAGGGGCCTAGGGTAAATACGCCCCTGCGTGGAAGGAGCATTCCATGAAATGACCGCTGCTCCGTATAAACGAGAATTTTTAGACACAGGAATTTCTTTTTTAGTGACAATTGCCCAAAAATATGCTCAGAAAAATAATTGTCGGCTTTAAAACGACGAAAAAGCTTTAATACACGAAATACGCGTTTCTACGGGACAGCGCACGGAATGCATTGGAAATTACGCCAAATGGAAAGAAAAATAAACCACAGACGTGTTCCTGATAGTTTGAACCATTAATCTCTGGGTTTTCAACATCATTCGAATACCTTTTTTAAAGCATGATACAGTTTGGCCAACATAAGTGACTAGCGAATGCTTAGTAAATGAAAAGGTTGGTGTCGCAGCCGAAAGGGCCGCATCGCCACCGAAGTCAAAAAGGAAAGGAAAATTATAATATATAGTAATCGAATATCTTGCTCATTTAGTTACTTCTGCTTTTAACTGTAGAACAGTCCGTTTTCAACGCTACAACGAATTCTTGATCATATTTGAAGGGATGTTTACAAAAGCAACAGAACTGACTACACTGGTTGACACCTGAAACGATTAACAATGTTCTTAAAAAAGTGTCAACCGCTCTAAGCAGTTATGTTGTTTTTGTAAACATCCCTTCATTTATAGTTTACATATCTATGTAGCCAAGATGACAATCAAACATCGATAAAGGCCAAACGCAAAGAATAAGTGTAGTGTCGGTGGGGTAGGTTGTGGCACTTATAATACCACAGGCACATTTGACCTTACTTTGCATAACGAATGTGAAATAATAAAAGTAATATTTTCGGAAATGTGGCAAAAATAGAGTATTCTGAAGTAATGAATGTGCAAGATGAATTTAATTTTAACATTTCAGCTTACATTGGTATCTAGAATAAGTTAATTTTAGACCAAGAAAATAAGAAAACTGCGTGGGCTATAAAAATCGCTGCAGACTTTTCTTGGTCTAACTCTAACCGCTTTATGGTATAATTAATATAAATCTCATACCTTGGATACCACACTGACAAAATTTTCAACACGTATCTTGCCTTTCACGTAAAACCTTTTGAATCCGGTTTGGATCAAAACCGGTTTACTGAGAACAAATGCAAAGTTTGTCGAATAAACCAAAATGATTCGGTAAGAAGTTACCGGTTTGCAAGTATACTGTAACAAATTTTAGATACCGGTTGAAACCTAGAATCCTAGCACATACATTTTGTATGAAACCAACTTATGTAAGAATTACTCGAGGGCCACAGAAGGCTCGACGCTGCGGCCGACCGCAATACATTTGTTCGTGCGTTTCGGGACCGTCGCGTTTGCTACTTTTATGCCCGAAATCGTGTTCTGGACCCGTGGGTGTAAGGGAATGTAAACCGGTTTATATTTGTTTAAAATTCGGTTAATAACCGGTTACAACCGGTTATTAACCGAATTTTCATACAATTAAAAACCGATTTACATTCCCTAGTAGGTATATACTTGTGGGTTTAACCTCTAGCTGCCCAGAAACCTATAAAAAGGTCTCCTACTCCATTCTAATTCGAATATTTACTTAGACAAATCAAAATTGTACTTGTCTAGGCAAGTTTTTATGTCTGGGCGCTTAGAGAAACAAAGACTAGGAATCCTCTAGACGGAGTTTAGAGCAATTATTTCATGAAACCGATGCTGCCAAAGATACTGGGGTGCGGGGGACGAGGTGAGCGAGTCCCGTGCGGTGATTGGTCCGTTCAAAGACACGGGCGTCACATAAAGACACTTCGACTCAAAAATGGAGTAAAACTACCGTATATTTGTGGCAGAGTAGCGCTACTATGCTCAGTCTGGAGGATGTCTTGTCTGTGCCGTTATAGTCGCGGACGGTCTAGAACGCAAAATTACTAGTATAAGATTTTGCCTATATCGCTTTTAGTCTACATCGCGAACAGTCTAGAACGCGCAAAGACCACTTTTTTATATCACTAGGGTAGGTTAGGTTCGTTAGTTATCTTCAAATGGCCGAAACCGCACAGAATAGGAGCCCGTCGACATCGCTAACGTAAAGAAAAAAAAATATGTACGCATTTTGCGTTCTGGACCGTTCGCGATGTAGACTAAGAGCGATATAGGCAAAATGTTACACTAGTCATTTTGCGTTCTAGACCGTCCGCGAATAACCCTCTGTGCCGGGAGTCTCGGGGTCAAACCAGCTGCAAGGTGGCGGTGTGGCTACACTATGAGGACGGAGAACGGCGGCTCGTAGATCATAACTGCGGCCGCGAGCGGAGCGCCGCCAGACCGCCGCAGTCGAGGCGCGGCCAGTCCACGAAGTCCTTGCCGTTCCTGTGGAAAAAAAACAAAGGTCAAGTACATTTTTACTATGAGCACGCGTGGCTCACTCCATTTCGTCGCATCGCTACAAGTACATGCGGCCCACACCAATTTTGGTGTTTAGCAGTAGTAGTTGCCGCGCACCGCTACGGAACGGACGCCTGCTCGCACTTGCGCCACCTAGCGGTCATATCTGTCGTAATAGCCTCCTAAGTCCTGAGTTCCTTTAAAAAGAACAAAATAAAATCGAATTTTGAACTATAAAGGAATAAAAGGTTCCAAATTCAAAACTGCATAAATGATTCTGGGTCTTAGGAGGATAGACGCGTTTTGTTAGAGAGTCAACCTTCAGTACCTAGTACTATTTTATTCTAGGGATAACTTACTTGACTATATAGGCGAGGGTGGCGCCCATACACGCGCCCCAGAACATGAGGCTGAACAGCACCTCGCTGGTATATTTGGAGGGCAGCGCCACGCTCGCCATGAACATGGACATGGCCACCAGCAGCACCGACGGGAACTGAAACAAACAACATTTCAAATTAAAATCAAGGCTCGAAACCGGATTGTAAAAAAAACCGGTTCCGAGCCCTGATTAAAATTACTGCCATAAAAAGATTACCTAATTTAGTTTAATTATTAGTTGACTCGTAGAAAATGTGTTTTATATAATAGTGATATAATAAAGCTTTTTAATCTCGTACCCAATAAGGTCACCCAGCAGCTCTCTGTTATGTCACGATAGCAGTGGGGAGACACTTCTCACTTCGGGCAAACTCGGCTCCGTTCGGCTCAGCATTGCTCCGAGCAATTATTAGGGTTGGCACCACTTGACTTCCCTTTGCGTGCTCGACCACAGATAAGATAATCACTAGAATTTTGGCAACCCTAATTAGCCGAAAGGGATAGTGACATACATAGATGATAAAAATATACTTACGGTGATGTACTTCCAGTCTCTGTCTCTTCGAAGAGGACAGAGCGCTGTGTTGCCTTCTCCGTCGCGCACCACGTACTTGCCAAGCAGCAAATCAATGGAATCCTGCGAACAAAGACATATTAAATGAATTACAAGTAGCAATAAGGCCTAAGTCCAAGGCAAGCCAGGTAAATTAAATACCTTTCAATCGAAGATCTTTGCTTTGTTTTTAGGCTTATCGTGTAACAATAGCTACTTAATTTTATGTAACATGTTTTGGCTTTCAAAAACGTAGATATTCCAAATTTTATATAAAAGGAAAAAATGGAAAAATATATGCTTCCGGCAGGACTTGAACCAAAGCACTTGAACTTGAAGGTTCAAGTCCTGCCAGGAGCGTAAATTTTTCCATTTTTTTCTTTAATGTTAAATTTTGAATATCGCTGGCAGACGTATCTGCTTGTAAAAATTGGTTTAAAAACGTAGATATTCATGTTTTAAGTATATTCTGAAATATCTCGTAAGAGAATTTACAGCGTCCATTAGAAGGCATAATCTGGTACGTTTCCCAGTACGAGTGAAGCTGGTCTTCAAAAGTGAACTCTATGCTTATAACTATAAGGTACATATTCACAAGTTTGCTGGCGCAAGTAATTCAAGCCAAATACCACTTTATGAAATCTTTATTTGCTAATTTGTTTGTTCAAAAATGAACTTTATTTTATAAACTTCAAGGTATATTCTCACCTGTCGGAACCCATCAGTGAAGTTGTTCTTGAAATATCGTGAAGGAATTCACACCGTCTCTTAGCAGGCCTAATCTGGTAGATTTACCGGTACGTGTGAAGTCGGTCTTCAAAAATGAACTTTATAGTGTACACCCTAAGGTAGTTTTTAGCTTATTAATGTCATATTTGGGGCATTCCACGAGACTGTCGCTTACATAACGCAATTCTTCTAATACTTCTGGAAATGCTGAGTAAGCGATATTGGGTCCGGTAATATTTCATGACTTGGCTAACAAATTGGCAGTATATTCTCGAGATTCACGTATTTTATTGAGGTAGCTGCCATACAAGGCAAAAGCGTTATGTAAGCGACAGTCTCGTGGAATGCCCCATTTGTGTTCGTCCCTGCAGTTGAAGATTTCCCAACGGAAAGTGAACTTTATTTTGTAAATCTTAAGGTATACTCTCACCTGTCGGAACCCATCAGTGAAATTGTTCTTGAAGTATCTCGTGAGTGAATTCACACCGTCTTTTAGCAGGCCTTATCTGGTACATTTACCAGTAGTGAAGTAGGTCTTCAAAACTGGACTTTATACTGTACACCTTAAGGTAGTTTTTACCTTATTAATGTCATATTTGTGTGCGCCCTTGCAGAAGATTAATTGTGAAGATTGCCCAACGCAAAGTGAACTTTATTTTGTAAATCTTAAGGTATATTCTCACCTGTCGGAACCCATCAGTGAAATTGTTCTTGAAGTATCTCGTAAGGGAATTGACACCGTCTCTTAGGAGGCCTAATCTGGTGCGTTTACCAGTACGTGTGAAGTAGGTCTTCAAAACTGGACTTTATACTGTACACCTTAAGGTAGTTTTTACCTTATTAATGTCATATTTGTGTGCGCCCTTGCAGAAGATTAATTGTGAAGATTGCCCAACGGAAAATAAACTTTATTTTGTAAATCTTAAGGTATATTCTCACCTGTCGGAACCCATCAGTGAAGTTATTCTTGAAGTATCTCGTAAGGGAATTGACACCGTCTCTTAGGAGGCCTAATCTGGTGCGTTTGCCGGTGCGAGTGAAGTCGGTCTTTAGGGCTCCGGTGCCGGAGTACTGCGTGGATATCATGTCCGCGTGGTCTGCCCACACCTACGAATATGTTAAATAAATAATTAGAAATGCATGCAAATTTACGCGGCTGAAGTCGCTAGTAAACAATAATTTGTTTGAAATTGAAACCATTTCCAGTCACATAAAAATAGATTACCTTCCAATAGAGCCAGAGAATAAATAATACTACTAAGGTAAGTGTCCCTGTGAATGACACTATTAGGAGGAAATTAAGACATTTACCCGGAAAACTACTTAACTATGACCCATACAGACTATTGGTGTATGCAGATTTATGAACCAGTTCTTCCTTAATATCAGCGGAACAATACATTGTATAATAGTAATAACAATTATTAATTATTTCAGTTTTCCTCGACATCTGAATTTGTACCAGTGGATAACTGGCGAAATTTCGAATGTCCCATTGTATGACTATGAAAAAAAAATGTCGTTGACCCAGTGTATGACATGGAGGTGCATCAAGTTTACATGATAGCTGTAACCAATGTATGACACTAGTTACGACCCAATGAATGACACCTCAATACGTAACTGTCATTCACTCCACCACCATAGTAAAACAGTGTATGACACTCATGTCAGATACTACTCACATGATCGAAAAATAATTGGTTTTTACAGAGTATATTAAAAGTATGTCTTACTTCCTTACAACATGGTCAATATTAAATTTCATAAAATAGTAATTTTGTGCGAGTGAATGACATAGATGTCATACACTACTAAACGCTAAATTTTTTTACCAGTGTTTGACATGTCTTCTAAATACTAACGTAAGGAAAATAATCTACTTTTAATATACAATATCAATCGTTTGGTTTATTATGTAACAATATGAATAAGCACTTACTAATTACTTATAAAGTCCTGTTTTTTATTTACACTTTTAAGATGCAAAGTCTTAACAGATGTACTAAGAAACCCGACGCACAACTAAATCGATGCACCTCTTAGCAAAAACTACCTCACAAAGTGAAAAATATTTAACGTATTAATGACAGCTTCGGAACAAAATTCAAAGATAACACATGCAATCGATTAAGTCCTGTTTTATGTTTATATTAAAAACCGTTTTCTTGTTTTTCAAAATAAACTGCGTAAAAGTCATACATTAGGTCAGTGTCATCCATACGGACGTTTACCTTACCGTACAGAAAGGAAACTTCCTACAAAACCGAAGTTCAGCAGTTCAGGGTCGAATCATGCCGTTCCTTTCTAATATATGGCACTATACCTTTCGGCTATTTAGGGTTGTCAAAATTCAAGCCATTATCTGTGGTCGTGCACGCAAAGGGACGTCAAGTTGTGTCAACCCTAATAATTGCTCGGAGCAATGCTGAGCCGAACAGAGCCGAGTTTACCCGAAGGGTGGAGTTTCGCACCCCTGAATGAGCTACCAAAGCTTGCCAGATACATGCGAATATTTCCATCTTTCCTTTTCCGATTTAGGTGAATTATTCCATTTTCCCCTTTGTTAAAATGTACTCACGTTGTTAAAAAGCACATCGAGCTCCGGGTAGTGGTCCGGCGGGGTCACGGCGAGCAGTTTCAGCGCCCCCGCCAACTGCCGCTTGGCCAGTAGACTCTGTAGGGACAAAAATAAAACTTAGGGCTGATTTAGACGGCGCGCGAACTCGCATGCGATTTTCTTTAAAGTTACAATGCGGGTCCAATTCAACCGACCAATCAAAACCCGCAGTGTAATGAAACTCGCATGCGAGTTCTCGCATCGTCTAAATGAGTCCTTAGGGTCGGTTGCACCAAACAGTCTGTCACCGTTAAAGCGTTCGCTAAATTTTATTGTATGAGAAGTTTCATACTACACTGCTGATTGACGTTAATCAGTCCGTTAAATGTGGTTGGTGCAACTGGCCCTTAATCTTTTGACCGCCACGACCATTAATTTGACACGCAATAATAAACTTTGCCAAAATGTAACACAGATCCAATAGTTAAAGAAATAAAAAGAATAAAAAATAATTTATAACACTTTAAATCTCTCGCCGTTTGTACACATATTTAATTACACAAACGGGTCTACCGCGATATAATTTCATTGCTTTTACATTAAATTCCGACGTTCACGTTACGTTCCCTGTCCACGGATGGTGCAAATCAGCTGAAACGTCGGAATTTAAGGTAAAAACAATAAAATTATATCGCGGTCATAGACCTAGTATTACATATATGAGTTATACGCGTGCCTCCGTGAGGGACAAAACATACGCAAAGCGACAATATTAAAAACACGTTTTAACATTCCTGAGAACATACCAAAAACAATCTACGTAATTCGGTCGGGTTATTTGTTGCCCACCATAAACCATACTAAATTTTTGGTGGCGAATAAACAAAAAGTGAGACTGTGACAAGGACAAGCAATAATACCGCTTTCTCTGCTACTCCAAAAATTTCCATAAGTGCATTTCGTTCGGTCGTTTGGCCCCTCCCCCAGTGTCATCTCTATATTATTGTACCTCTATGATCGCGGTAGGCCCGTTTGTGTAATTCAAAAATAATTGAAATTGTTGATACCTTTATAATTTATAACATGTTATACTTTTTACACAATTTTGACAATAAAACATTATCTTATCTTATCTTATCTTATCTTATTTACCTGCACAACGTTAGTACGGTCGAGACAGTCGACGCAGTTGGTCCGGAACACGCCGCTCTGCCGCAAGAGGACGCTGCCGCCGCGCGACATGAAGTACCCGAACTCAGTCTGGAAAAATTATCGTGAAATAAATCTAAAGTACCTGGGAGACCGAGCTTTGCTTGGAAAACATATAAAAACTAGTGATGTACCGACTATTGATTTGGCCGACTAGCCGACTCGGATGGCCGATTAGTCGGCCGGCTAGTCGGCCGGATCATAAGTTTTGTCTAAGTTCGGTTCAGATGCTCTTAAAACAACCGTTTTACCCCTTTCATCGCGCTATTCGTCATATTATAAATAGTACCGCTGAAAAATAAAATAAATAAAAAAACCCTAAGGCTATATTTCATACGACAACCGGACGATTCGATAACAAAGCGACCAAGCGGTCAATAATTCAAACAAAAGTTATTGTAAGCACCCTAAATAGGAATTTGGGTAAAATCGGTGAAAAGCGTATGGTAAATGTTTGCTGTTTATTTCTTTATGTCCCGTTTTTCTGTCACTTATAAAGTGCCGACTAATCGGCCATTTTTGCCGACTAGTCGCCAACTAATCGCCGACTACAGATGAGGCCGGATAGTCGGTACATCCGTAATAAAAACTCATAAGTTCGTAGCTCACTCTTTGTGTATAAAGGCTCATTTAGACGGTGCGAGAACTCGCATGCGAGTTTCATTACATTGCGGTATATGATTGGTCGGCTGAATTGGATGTAACCAATAGTCCTGAATGTAACTAAAATCGTATACGAGTTCGCGCGCCGTCTAAATCAGCCGTCAGTCGTCGCTATCCGGTCTATGAGTAAGGTAGAAGTACTAGTGCTCGACGCTGTACCAGTATTCGACATGGGCATTATTTCAAGGTGACAAGGATTAAATTTGAATACAGAACAATCTTCGCCGTTCAAATTTAACCTATATTACTTTGACATAAAGTACCCATGTCGAATACTGGTGTTGCGTCGAGCACTAGTACTTCCACCTTACATTCAGCCGGTCGCAGCGCATGCCGCGGCACTCCGTTTGGAACTTCTAATTGTGAGACGAAAGGTTCGTAGCGAACACAGAGCAATGCTACGCGACCGTAGCAGGTCGTAGAACTTGTTAGAGTGTGTGTATTGTACCTGTTCGTGCGCTATCCGGTCTATGAGTACGTTCAGCCGGTCGTAGCGCATGCCGCGGCACTCCGTGTGGAAGTCGAAGGGCTCGTAGCGAACGCCAGGCAACGCGGCCGCGGCGACGGCGGAGCGGAAACCTCGCTCGAGCGCCTCCTCTTTACCGCAGTGGTCGATCTGTTGGTGTGATAAGGGCTTTATTTATGTGATAACAAATTGAACATTGGAGCATTTCACGGGCTGTCCCGTACAAACGCATTGTATTTCCTGTGTTGCGTCTTTTTTTCGGCATTTAAAGCAGGCGATTATTTTTCTGTGCAATATATTGATCATTTGTCATAAAAAAGGAAACTCTTATACCTGCAATTCGCGTTTGTACGGGAGAAACGGTAGATATTTTCATGGAATGCTCCCATTACAAAGCCAAGTGTAAAAGACAGAAAATGTTGCCGTTGCTCTTTTACATGTTTAGTGTAAGTCATAGACCTAGTATTATATAGACGAGCTATACGCGTGCCTCCGTGAGGGACAAAACATACGCAAAGCGACAATATTAAAAACACGTTTTAACATTCCTGACAACATACCAATACCAATCTACGTAATTCGGTCGGGTTATTTGTTGCCCACCATAAACCATACAACATTTTAGATGGGGAACAAACAAAAAGTGAGACTGTGACAAGGACAAGCAATAATACCGCTTTCTCTGCTACTCCTACTGAAATTTCCATGAGTGCATCTCGTTCGGTCGTTTGGCCCCTCCCCCGTGTCATCTCTATATTATTGTACCTCTATGGTGTAAGCTGCTACATGGTCCTCATGGGCCAAGGTACGAGCTGGCTTGTACTTGAAGTTAGGGAGTACCCCAAGGCACAACGTTAGGACCTATGATTTTCTTACTTATAGTACAAGCGGATGAAGCGGAATACCCCAAGGTAATCCTTTAGGACCTTTACTATTCCTAATATAATTACTCACCAAATTAATGAGAACTTGGCTTCCATACAACTGTTGCTGCTCCTTAATATGCCTAGTGTAAACTGCTACATGGTCCTCATGGGCCAAGGTACGAGCTGGCTTGTACTTGAAGTTAGGGAGTACCCCAAGGCACAACGTTAGGACCTATGATTTTCTTACTTATAGTACAAGCGGATGAAGCGGAATACCCCAAGGTAATCCTTTAGGACCTTTACTATTCCTAATATAATTACTCACCAAATTAATGAGAACTTGGCTCCCATACAATTGTTGCTGCTCCTTCATATGCTTAGTGTAAGCCGCTACATGGTCCTCATGGGCCAGGGTACACGCTGGCTTGTACTTGATGTTAGGGTACTGTGACCAGAAGAGCGGGATGGAGCCACGGGTTTGCACGAAGGAGGACTTCTCGCCGTCTCGCTCTATTATTTGCTCGGTTTCGACGTAGTTCGCTACGTTGCCCTGGGAAAGGTTGATGAATAATTTAATAATAATTGATGTGAGCGGGTTCCAGCAGGCGTTCAACGTGACATTAAAGCTCTCCAAAGGGCCTCTACGTGTAAATCTATATCCCCACACAAGCCTATCAATAAACAGGGATTTATAGGCCCGTGAAATCCAAAATTGATGTAACATTTGTAGGGATCTAGTACTATATTAGCACGATAAGTTAAAAGAAAGCTTGTTTGTTGCTATGAATGCTATAATGCTAGTGCGAGCGAAGTGTAGCCCAAAAGCTTTCTCTATTCCTAGTACAATTCCTTTTCTGGGGTACCCCAAGGCACACACAACTTTAGGACCCCTACTGTTCCTTGCACATGGAGTATTTTAACTTCCTTTCTAGAATATACGGAGTACCTCAAGGCAGAACTTTAGGACCCCTACTAAAGCGAGTACCCAAGGCATAACTTTATGACCACAAATGTTCCTAGTACATACGGAGTACCCCAAGACATAACTTTATGACCACAAACCTTCCTAGTACATACGGAGTACCCCAAGGCATAACTTTATAAACACAAATGTTCCTAGTACATACGGAGTACCCCAAGGCATAACTTTATGACCACAAATGTTCCTAGTACAAACGGAGTACCCCAAGGCATAACTTTATGACCACAAATGTTTCTAGTACAAACGGAGTACCCCAAGGCATAACTTTATGACCACAAATGTTCCTAGTACAAACGGAGTACCCCAAGGCACAACTTCAGGACCTCAACTGTTTCTAGTACAAACGGAGTACCTCAAGGCATAACTTTAGGTCCGTAACTGTTTTTTTTTGTTTTTGTCCAAGGATTTGGCCAAAGTTACTATTTTTTTTTTACTTACCTCTGCATCGACCCCTCGCATGAAGAGCCTGGTGCCGGCGCGGGCCACGCTGCGTCTCGAGACCACGGACCAAGTGAGCCGGTGCCCGTTCACCGTCACCTTGTTTATTGTCACGACTGGTTTGTGTTAAGGAATGTATTTGGATAGATCAAAATTGCCGAAATGTGACTTTGTAAAGATAAAAAACAAATAAAAAAATACAGATAATAAACATATCTATCGGGTGTCCTTAAAACCATCGCCAAGAATGAAAGGGCTTATAGACCAAGATTAAACAAATTAAACCTTTAACCTTTTGACCGTTAAAGACTTAAACTGACGCGCGCTGTTACAGCCCAATATCAACCTTCGTGCATTCCAGCAAGGTTCACGCGCGGTGTTCAAATAAGTCTGTTCAGTCAGGCGTGTCTCACTCCGCGATTTCGTCGCTTTGCTACAGGTAACTAAAAGTACATCCGTTCCACACCAATTTTGGGGTTTGCCATAAGCCGCGCGTGGCGCTGTCGCCACCTAGCGGCCATATCTGCGCTGATCGTGACAGACGCGTTTTGTTAGAGAGTGAGTCTTCTGCACCTAGTACTATTGTTTATTCTGTGGTTCAGTAAAGGATACAGCCCTGTATGACGGGCAACGCGAACCTGGCGAACTGCGAATGCGAGTAGTCGCGCAGCAAGTGCCCGTTCCAGAGGAACCGACTGTCAGCGCGGGACGCCATTGACATCTACATAGAAATAATACATCATTTTAGCACATGGGTATAGCGCTGGTGGCCTAGCGGCACAGACAAGATATCCTCCAGACTGAGCATAATAGCGCTACCCCCTCTGCCACAAATATACGGTAGTTTTACTCCATTTTCGAGTCACGGCACGGGACTCGCTGACCTCGTCCCCCGCACCCCAGTATTTTTGGCAGCATCGATTTCATGAAATAATTGCTCTAAACTCCGTCTAGAGGATTCCTAGTATATGCCTAGCGGTATGAGCGTGCGACTTTCAAACGTGAGTTTTTCGAAACAGATGTACGAAATATCATTTGATATTAACCAGTTGCTTTTCCGTGAAGGAAAACATCGTGAGGAAACCGGACTAATCCCGATAAGGTTATCCCATGAGTTGGAAGGTAGCTTTCGTAAAAACTAGTGCCTACGCCAATTCTTGAGATTAGTTGCCAAACGGACCCCAGGCTGCCATGAGCCGTGGCAAAATGCCGGGACAACGCGAAGAAGTAAAACTGAAAGTATATTCTGTTTCTTTACCCGTTCAGACACTAGACCGTTTGAAAGTACGCATTACATTTTTTTAATATTTTATTATGTCTATGGTGGTATCTTACCGAGTGGAAATCCGCGGCGACAGAGTGTAGCCGCTGCAGTGTGTGTGTGATGTCATATCCGTACGAGAAATACATCCCCGGCGCGTCGAGCGCCGCGCGGACCATGCGCTCATATGTGGTGTTGTCTTCTATCTGAAATATTATAGTAAATCTAATAAGATATTAGGGGCAAATTGTGACCAAAACTTCGCTGATGATAACAAGAAATAACTCAAAATGTAGTCAATATGATGGGTGCTGAGAAAGGGGCGGCTACAGGGCCTGCGAAAACTGCGAATCCACCACTGCTTAGTAGGCATTAATATTAACAACATTTACCTGTTTGTTGGTAAGATGGGTGGTTGACCTGGCGTAGGGAATGACATCCGTGCCGGCCAACTGGTAGATATCATGTCCGTTTAGTTTACCGATCTGGAACGTAACATTTAAAACACATTTTATGTATATGTAGAAATAGGAGGAACATCGAGTACGTGACCCACCGAATATGTATTGAGTAAGATTAATAAATTATAAAATAAATGTTTCGTCAAGTAAATTTAGTAGATTGTTAACCAAGGGTGGAAAGTGAACCATTTCACCCGAGATATTTTGGCGCTCGAACGAAGAGAGAGCGCCGATAGTTCGAGGGTGAGATGGTTACTTTTACCCGAGTTAAACACTCTACTTTTCATTTCGACTATGAGGAAAGTTAAACACGAGAAATGTAGGTTTATTATTGGTAAGTATAATTCTTTAGAACAAATTCTTAACAGATATATAGGTAAACCACATAACTATAAGTCACTCGAATCACTTGAAAATGTAAACGGCGCCAATTTCAGTCATGCGGAAGCTGATATGAGAGCTTATAATAAGGCATATATTGCTGTTAGCCGTTGTTCGAAGTAAAAATTTAAAAAAAATTACTTTCCACCCTAGGGTGGGAAATGCAATTTTCCACCCGGTTATCTGCCTATGAAAGGTAAACTTTCCGAACAGGAGAGATAAAATAGTACATTTCGATGCTAGTGCGGAAGGTATGTCATTACTTCATGAGTACCGAGATATCTTGCCACGAGCCGCAGGCGAGTGGCAAGACTCGGGACGAGTGAAGAATGACATTTCCGCACGTGTATCGAACGACGTTTTTTAATACAGTTGCGAAAAAATAAGAAAAACATTGTTAATCGTACACTAAACAAAAGTGGTAACAGTGACAGCTCGGTTAGCAATATTCTTTAAGTATAGTATTAGCGTCTTTAAGTATATTATATCTATGGGCGTTTGACAGCTATTCCGTTCCATTCAGTCAACTTATTAAGAACGGAATTTTCAATATTGAATATTATAGTACATTACTACAGAGGCCGGGACGAAAGGGGTTGCCGGCCGAAGACATATAGACGGCCGAGCGAAGCGAGGCCGGATAGGTCTGAGCGCGGGCAACCCCATTTCCCGCCGAGGTATGTATAGTGCTTTTCTCAAACATGCAATGAAATAAATAAAATAAAAAATCCACGAAACCCAAGTTTTATTTATAGAAAAAACTAAAAGTAAACTACACCCAAAATATAACCAACACGTACCTATATCATTATCACGCGTATGTTTTACACGAGTCGTGTATTTTTACTACCCGTATATTTTCATGTATCTTTGATTTTTTCGCCTTGTATCCGTCTGACTGTCGTTTTCGTCACATAAGTTTACATAGTCTTTCATGTTGATATCATGTTTCACATACATCGTTGCTTTATGCATGGAGTAAATAAGTATAATTTCCACAGTGTTGACGAATTTTTAGTTACATTCATTTAAAATATGCCACAAAACTGTTTCTAATAAACTGTAAGCCATTTTTCTTAGTTTCTCAAATAATAAAATTGCCATAAGCAACCATATACATACTTCGTCTTTGACTTGGCGGCAGAGGCAGCAAGTTATTTAAAATCAATTCTGCTTACGCTGCCAATTCCAACACCTACGATTACAATTAATATTAATTTCATTACTTATTTCGTCGGAACTCATATTAAAGTCAAAAAATCAACAACGCACCATAAATCCAATAAAACAGAATGAATATTTTTCAACTTTACCTCCATAACAATTTAAAAAATATAACTACGCGTGTTTGAGTAGACCTTTTTACCGCTAACGTTTAGATGTAATATTTGAAATGTTTTTATTTGTGTAGTTAAATTTATAATTTAAAATTATAAAATTATAGAATGTATTATTTATTAAGTTCATGTTGATTTTATACAAATAAAACTGCAAATTATAGCAAACATTGTTTTTTGGTTTTTGGTAGGCGTAGTGGCAGAGTGTCATTACGAACCATAAAGCAAATACTGCCTCTAGTTTTTTTTAATGGATGAATGCCACGATGCTGTGTCACAAATATCTGTGAAATGAAAATTAAAAAAGAGGACTTTGCCGGCCTAGGCCTGCAAGATGTGTATGAAATTCCATTAACGACCTTTTGTCCTAGCCGCACCTGAAACGTCATACTTCGCAGCCTATTATAAGGAACATAACATCAATATTTCATTGCATGTTTGAGAAAAAAAATAAACGTGTTATAATGATGAAGAGGTAAGTAATTAAATATGAAATATGTAACATTTTTCGTATTCTTACATTAACGGTAGGTTTTTATGCTGATTACGACGTTTAAAGGAAACTAATATTAACACTCATCAATAAGTAGTCGTGAATTGGAACAAGTATAAATTTAAAAAAATTGGAAAAGTAAAAAGCACTAGTTCGAGATAACCAACTTTCCGCACGCTAAACAGCTACGTAAAGTAGCACTTTTTGAGCAACTGTATTAAAAAATATATTTTCTTATTCATTATTAAAACTAGCGACCCGCCCCAGCATCTAATGGGTAAACCTTAACATATCATACATTGATTGATTGATTGATACACCTAAACCTTCCTCAAGAATCACTCTATTGATAGGTGAAAACCACATGAAAATTCGTTAAGTAGTTTTTGAATTTATCGCGTACATACAGACAGACAGGCTTTGTATTATAAGGTGTAAGATTTGTATTAAAAGTTACATTTTTAAGCGATTTGGCAATCAACACGGAGCGGCAGCTGATTTTCACGAGGCTTCATGATATATGGCTTAACCACTTTACAAGTAGTCACCTGAGTGGAACTGGCTTAAATTTTTTTCTTGTCCGACTTAACTATATTGGATTGTAAGCCAGTTCCACTCATCTCAGGAGACTACTTGAAAAAGTGGTTAAGTTAAGCTATACTTATATATCAGTAAAAATGTATTTCTTACCAGTATCCTATATTTGGCAACGACCAGATATAATCCGGATATGAGCTTGATGGATCCAAGGAAGCCGCAGACAGGTTTGTACGCATTCTCTGGGATCGGGATCTTCACAGTGCCGTAAGCTGTGAACAAAATAATACATTAAGGTCCAGTCAGGTACATAATTGTTTGCAGAGATGTTAAGCTATAGTTCGTTTTTTTAGCATTAGAAAGGACTTGTAAGAAGGTAAGCGATCTTGACATGTCTTTTAATTGAAAAACGCTTTTTAAAAATCATTACCTATTACTTATGAAAGAATAAGACTATAAAAGATCGTATTAGATTCATAATTGTTACATATTTGCCGTAACTTATTTTTAAAATGTGTTTTTCAATTAGGGGTCATCCATTAATTACATCACACGTTTAGGGGGAGGGAGGGGGTCAAGAAAATGTGACATATTGTGACATGGGGGAGGGGGGAGACACAAACTTTGTGACGTCACTTTAACTTCATCAGTAACCGAAAATTTATTTGAATTATTTTATTCGCTGTACATTTAAATAACAAGTTTTTAAAACGATAATCGTTTTTATTCGTTTAATTTTCTTTCCTAAGCAGTTTTGGGTTATAAAATTACTAATATTTATATCGTCAAAAATATTTTGATAAAATATTAATAATACTCAGGTAGGGGGGAGGGGTCAAAAAACCTAGAAATTCGTGTGACGTAATTAATGGATGACCCCTTAAAAGACACATCAAGATTGTTTACCTTATTTCTAATGCTAAAAAAACGAACTATAATAACTTAAAAGCTGACTGTACAGTGAATCCTTAATTTGTGATCGATTAAATAATATTTACTTGGTTAATATTTACTAAAGGTAATATATAATAAGTAACCACACCCTAGTAAAGCAACACATATACGCTTGAAGATATACTACAGGGTGTTTGGTACATCGTTTGCCAAATTAAAACGGCAGATAGCTTGAGTCATTTTCTATCTTCTCATGCCTAGAAAAACAAAATTGGCCCTGATTTTTTTTACTACTACGCAAGTAAACATTTGAAATTTACGAAAAACTGTCATAGAAGTGAAATTTTTTTTTGCACCAAATTAAAAATTTCTAGGCCTGAGAAGATAGCAAATGACTCAACCTATCTGCCGTTTTAATTTGGCAAACGATGTACCAAACATCAAACATATATATATATATATATATATATATATATATAGAAATAAGAGGTAATTATGTTCAAGAGGTTAGTGTTATCAGTGAGTTCATGGAATTTGACCTCTGTCCCATTTTCCTTGTCACTGTGGGGTCATTCCACCGTTTCGGGTGTTACACTTGAACTCATAAAATAAGGTTTTATTCGATATTGTAACAGGAACTAGGAGGTTATAACTATTGATTCATCTACTACTTTGATAATATTTTCTTTTCCTGTTCACACATAATTAAAGTATAAGACCAATAATGAGAGAATCACTAAAAAGTAGCTGTTTCGGGCGTTACGCGAATTGGCCTATACCTTCTGACCATCAGTACCAAAATGCATATTTTAGCGAATTTTGTCAAGTATCCTCCAGTTTTATTTATGTCAAGTAATAATAGTTAGTATAGTCTACTGAAACACTGAAGTAACACTTAGTATCACATTTTATTTAATTTTAATAAAATAAATTACCTGTTTCGGGTGTTACTCATGGTTCGTTTCGGGTGTTACGAGTACGAAATTAAGACATATTTATACGAAATTATGGCTCATTTTATTGAAATTAGTGTCTTTTTAATAAATTCGATTAAAATCATAAGTAATAAATACTGAATTAGTATTAAATACATTAATCTTAACAATAAAAACTGTTTCTCGAAGATATCATAATAATTTTTCTTTCGATGCGATTTTTTTCGAAAATATTCACTTGATCAAAAAATGGTTGACGGTGACACCGATTCATTTTGAAAGATCTATCCAATGACACCCCACACCACAGGATTAAAAGAGAAAAAAAATAAAAAATATTTTGTACTTGAGGTATAAAAGGTATAAAAAAATTTTTTTTTGTAATATTTGTATTACTACTTTGTTGCCATGATTGATTTTTGTATCCATGCCAAATTGCAGCTTTCTAGCACTAACCACCACGAAGAAAAGCCGGGGACGAACAGGCGGACGATCAACACGTTTCGGGTGTTACACAACTTCAAACTTTAAAACATACGACTAAAGCAGATGCTAAAACAATAATTATTACACATTTGAATAGGTTCACATCATAGCCTTTCTTTGGCAAAACATGTTTGGCTATAGTTAATTACGGGGAAAGTTACACATACTTTTATCTCTTTTTCGTTTCGGGTGTTACTTTGAGACCACAGTCTAGAATACTCTTCTAAAAACCAATTAATCCATGCTTTTTAATATTTTTAAAGACAAATTATAAAATTACGATATTTTACCTGAAATAACTGCGAGAAATTTGTAACAGTTTACAGTTATTTTCTATTAAATTAGTCTTGCCAATATCGCTGTATAAATTTAGTTTTACGCCTATCATTTAAACGTCGCGATCAAGTACATGGAAAACATGTAAAAAATGATTTTTTTTTCGGGTATTTTTTCTGACATGAAGGTTTGGTATGTTTTCTATGGAAATAGGTTAGTGTTGACTTCTTAAACCAATTTTCATTTTTGAACCCTTGGTAGCGTTTATTATGGAATGACCCTGTGACAAAGTATCGAGTAGAAATTAAAATTCTTGAATATTAACAATTTGCTAACGTTATGTACAGCCGACGTCTAAGATATGTTTACATTTTTGCACCTTACTTACCTATCTATATATATAAATGCAAGTGTCCTGACTGACTGATTCATCAACGCAGAGCCGAAACTACAAAAGCCAGTAAGTTGAAATTTGCACACCAGATTGCATTTATAAAGTGTACAAGAGATAAGAAGCGATTTTGAGAAATTCAACCCCTAAGGGGGTTAAAAAGGGGATGAAAGTTAGTATGGGGTTAAAGTTTTCTTTTAAGCTAGGAATTTGAAACTTCGTAAAAAGATATATTATTAAAATACAAGAAAACTAATTTCAGAGTTTTTGAAAATTCATCCCCTGAGGTGGTGAAAAAGGGGTTGAAAGTTTGTATAGATATCAAACATTTTTTCGAGTGTGGGACTTGAATCTTTGTATTTAGGGATATTATTAGAAGACAGGAAAAGTAATTTCAGAGCTTTGTAAATTTCATCCCCTAACATGGTTAAAAAGGGATTGAAAGTTTGAATCCATTACAAATGGTTTTGAAACTTCTTAGAAAGGCATTAGCCGATTACCAAAAAAAGTAATTGCAACGTTTTTGGAATTTCAACCTCTAAGGGGGCTAAAAAGGGGATGAAAGATCGTCTGCGGGTGCAAATTTTATTTTAAGCAAGGAACTTGAAACTTTGTAAAAACGTTTTAAATTAAAATGCAAGAAAACTAATATCAGCGTTTTTGAAAATTCATCCCCTATGGTGGTGAAAACGGGGTTGAAAGTTTGTATGGATATCATACATTTTTCCGAGCGCGGGATTTGAATCTTTGTATTTGGGGATATTATTAGATGACAATAAAAGTGATCTCAGCGATTTGTAAAATTCATCCCCTAGCAGGGTTAAAATGGGGTTCAAAATTTGAATCCATTACAAATGCTTTGAAACTTCTTAGAAAGACATATTAGCCGATTACAAAAAAAGTAATTGCAACGTTTTTGGAAATTCAAGCACTAAGGGGGTTAAAAAGGGGTTGAAAGTTCGTCTTGGGGTGTAAATTTAATTTTAAGCTAGGAACTTGAACTTTTTGCAAAAAAAAGGTACCTATTAAATTAAAAAACATGAAAACTAATTCAAGCATTTTTGAAAATCATCCCCCAAGGTGGTGAGAAAGGGGTTGAAAGTTTGTATGGAGATCAGATATTTTGTGAGTGCCGAACTTGAATCTTTGTATAAGGGCATAGGTACCTATTATGAGAATACAAAAAAAGTAATTTCAGCAACCAACATCAAAATCCACTTGACTTAAAACTTCATACAACTTGCTAAAAAAGAAAAATACTTAATTTCAACATTGCTTGGATATGAAAATTATAGGTACTAAAGATGTAAAATGTTGAAGATAAGATTCCACGCGGACGAAGTCGCGGGCAACAGCTAGTTTGTAATAAGACGAAAAATGCAAACATATCTTTGACGTCGACTGTACCATTATTTGATGTTTGTTTGTCCATGTACAGGCAGCAGAGGGGCTATCGAAATTCGTAAATTGCGGGGATCTCTCTCTTTTACTCCAATGAAGGCGTAATAAGAGTGACAGAGAAAAATGCCCTGCCCTGAGAAAAACTTCGATTTTCGCGGTTATAGCCCTGATGTCAGCGCTGACACTCGGGTCGGCATTATGCTGAGGCGAGCCCATTTCGTGGTAACCATATGCAAATATATGTAAGTAATAGTATTATCATACAGCGGCCACGCACCGCCCCGCCCCGACTCGCATTACCTCGCCCCGCGACTGGCCGCGACATGAATCTGGCGGACTTCTGGCGTCCTCTCAGTAAAGCGACTTACCCACACATACACAATGACGCGTGTACAGACTTGCCGCGCACACATGTAAACGCAAATGATTTTTGATGTATGGTGTGTCCACGCTGTGCTACCAGTAAGTATTAAAGTTATAACATCTATGATAACTAATAGACCTACCTTTGACAGATGCTTCCCCAGACACCCTGTCGATGACCAGTATCTCTGTAGGGTTTATGGTGGGCTCCAGGTAGAACTTATCAGACGTTGTATATCTGAAACAAAACAATATGTTATATTTTTTGTATAGTATGAATTATCTCAGGTGATTTTTTCGGGCTCGGACCCTAATCTGTTAAACAAAAGGTATTGTTTCCTTTATGCAGTGGTTATAATGCTTACTGCTGATAGCCCCGACGTAAGTAACGGGAACAAGCCCGTTTAAAAAGCAAATCTACCGTTCTAATTATATGGTTCAGATTCATGAAACAGCCCATTCGGAGATAACACGTTTTTGTTATCTCCAAAAACAAGATCACCCTGATTGTTCTCTGAACAAGCTATCATATGAATTTGAACCTTAATACTATCACGATAGTTGCTTTTTAAACGACATGGTTGCTTTAGCGCGTGCTGTAGACCGCTCTTAAAAGAAACAAAGGCTTTTGTTTAACGGATTAGCACCCGAACTCGAAAAAATCACCTGAGATAATTCATACTATACTACAGTATTTCTAACCCATGTATAAGAGGGTTCGAGGGGAGGTGGAGCGGGCGCGAGGAAAAGCACCCACGAGATGGTCTGATGTTGTGAAGAGGGTGGTTGGCGGCAACATGCAGTGCGTGACCCATATGGCTTATGATCGCACACTTTGGAGACGGAGCAGATATGGTCGCGATCCTCAGCAGTGAGGGACCGAGGAAGAAGAAGAATAAGAATGTTGGCATAGCTATGCCGACAGGACATTTTATGAGATCTACCATGACCAATATATTCTATTATGTACAATTTCTTACAAAGCAAAAAAAAAATAAGCAATACAGTGTACAAAGAGTAGAGGGCAGAAGTAGCAAAACTTGTTGCCAAGGGAAGTTGTGAAAAAGATTCTTACGTATGGGTTGCATTATAATAGAAGTTGAATAGCGCTCCTGTATTAAATCCATTTGAGTGAGCTGGCAGACAGCCAGCGGTACACTGAGTATAACATTTGAAATTTAATTAGTCAACTAACAGTTATTATTTATTAATTGAGTGACTCATTAACGAAGTACGTGGCCGTAATATCCCTAAAGATTTTCCTTAACGGCTACACCATTCCTTGCCACATGACAAATACAGTTAACTCCCATCACTGGAATTATTCCTAAACACATACAAGAAAATACTATAAAACTTTAACGGCTTTACTTGCTCTACTCTTTCTATAATACTTGTCATCTTATATCTATTGTCCATTTCTTATTTTTCTCCTTATGTTGGCATGCTACCTAACTGTCAAAACTATCGCCTTTCCCGCTCTTTTTCTAATAATCGTACATATGTCATGTGTTGTCTGTGATGTCCATAACAATAAATGTTTTTGTTTTAGGTTCCCAGCACAATTCCTATCACCAAATCAAAATTATTCACCGAACATTCTTATCGTGCGTGGTACGTCTTAAAACGTCGCCATTGGCAAAATCCCTCATGCCAATAGCCAATACACACAAGAGGGGAAAGCCATTAAAAAAAAATACAGTTAAAACAGGATACAAGGAGGAAAAACACAATAAATAACATTGTCACAGGCATTTTTGTTCACATTAATTACAGATATAATATGTAAGACAAAACAAGTTAGATCTTAAACTAGGGACCCGTCCCGGCTTCGCACGGGTTAACAAATTATACACCTTAACCTTCCTCAAGAATCACAATATTGATAGGTGAAAGCCGCTCAGTAGTTTGATGATGAAATCCCGTTCAGTAGTTTTTGAGTTTTTCGCGAACAACACACAAACAGACGCGACGGGGATGAAACAGCTTCCATACAATTAAAGTTGCACTCTCATTTTGAATGACAAGCAGAAATTACATGAAATTGCGCATGGACATTCAAGTAACTTACAGATGGAGTGAGATACAGCCTGGTGACAGACAGACGGACAGTGGAGTCTTAGTAATAGGGTCCAGTTTTTACCTTTTGGGTATGGGACCCTAAAAACTAACCTATGTCCTTCCAGGGGTCTCAAACTATCTCCATACCAAATTCCATCTAAATTGATTCAGCGGTTTAAGCGTGGAGGAGTGACAGACAGACAGATAGAGTGGAGAGATGCAGAGATATGGTTATAAATTTTCTAGTAAAGTTTAAAAATAAACTAACTGCATTAAATTTATATGTTCATGTGTTTAGAGCATATTTTACATGTTGTAATGGGAATTAACATGTTAGTGAGGTTTACATTATAATTAAAAATCATTATTTGCCATTACATGGTTAGATACCAGTCGATCTCTCGCAAAAATCTTTCGTTTTGTACCGTCGATTACGACACTTAAATAAAAGCCCTTCAAGAAACTATACATGAGCAATACATTCCAAATAATACAATAAGGTCTTAAATAAAGTAATCAGTCTGTACTTACGAAGAATAAACTACTGTTTAATATGGTATCAATGAAAACAAGATAAGTGTGACAGATGTGAATCAAATTTTATTAAGTCCTACATAATATGGGTATCCTCACTAAGGACATTATATTGCTTTTTTTATTTAATATTGTTCTTTACTTACAGTTTAATATCATCGTGAATTAGTAGCTGATCTGCCATTATTAACGATTTTTATTAAATTTCCCTTGCTGCAAACACATCACCCGTGATGACTGATCTGACAGCCCTCAAAAATATTCAGTTCGGAAATGATATAATTATGTTTAAGATAATATGAAAATGCTACATTTAACGTAAGTAACACATTTACGATAAAATCTAATAAATATCAGTTGATCATGTTTTGTGTGTTGTAAAACAACAAAAGTAAAAATATCTGATCAAATGTCCACAAAAAAATATCGTCATTTTTTCACAATTTCAGAACGTTATTTATCTGTCTATGCTGTCACATGTGAGTTTGATAGATAACCTCAAAAAAGCAGAGGTGTTTTGGTGTTAATTTAAAATGATTTAATACATTCTCTGCTGTAGTTGTGTAAAACTGTTTATAATTTATAATGGAAGTCGCCGGATTTCCAGGATTCATAAAAACTATTAATGACGGTGAAGAAGTGGAGGATTTCTCGGAGGAATCCGACGTAGAAGTAGAGGTAGGGCATGCCGTGTTATTTATTTATTTATCTTTGGTTAAGTTCACGTTATTTAACCCTCTGTTTCTCCAATATTATGATTTTATTTCTAGTATCAACCCTCCAAGCAAAAAGTAAAGAGGAAAGCCGATTTCAATCCGAAGTTTCAGTTCGTTTCTTCAGTAGAAGAATATAACAAGGTATGTTATCAATACTACTACAGCCATAACTACTACATGAACTACATACAGATGTAGTGCATAATTGTTTTCCTTCATATTATCTCGGAAACGTTCGTATTTGTCAATGCTACTTCAATCGCCCTCAGTACTTGTAATGTGACTGACTGAAATAGCAAGACAAGTCGTACGTTTCCATGAAAATACGAAGGAAAATAATTCTGCACTACATCTGTGACGATGTATGTCGCATACATCGATATTTTATATTTATCCAATGTTTGTAGAACACTTGGGACGACTTACAAAAGTATGTTCGCCGCAATGTGAAGCGCACCATAGACGAGAAGATAGAGAGGCGGCGGGCGCAGGCCAAGGTGACGGGTTCAGCGGGTGACATTGACACGGATGAGGATGAAAACAAAGGTTTCTATAAATATAGAATAATTTAGATTTATTTGTAAGCACAAACAAATGAGACATAATATAAAGGAAAACACAAAATAAGATTAAAGTGCCACAAAATGGCCCCATCTCAGCATGTTGCTGGTGGCTTCCAGCGCTGATCTTCCGATGAGACCATCATCAGTGAGTAGAATCATGGAACGTAACAGACAAGAAGAAAAAGACATAAAAATAACAAACAGTATACAGGGTGGAAAGGCACGACGATCCTTCCCGGAAGTATTAGGTCGTTTAAGTGATACTGAGCAGATTGGTAATGGTAAGAATCGTTAATTGAGTAAAAAATAAAAATACCAAATTTTCTACTTTTTAACTCTGGTGATAACCCTATAGCATATGCATATGACGGCTAGGTTAAGGATCTCCGTCGGGAAAGCTCGGGACTTTACGCTTTTTTCCGATCGTTGACAGAATCGCAATGATGTATGAATGACGCATAAATGACAAATAAATCAAATGAATGCAAAAATATTACAAACAATTTTATTACTTCCTTAGATAATTACTTTTTGGCAATATTTAACACTATCTTCTCTTCACATACGGTTTTCAAATGTACCTCCGTGTCTTATAATGTACGCCGCAGCCCGCACCCGAGCCCGCGCACATTGCCCATGCGATAAGTGTATGCTCTTCGTCGTTTTTCCTCCGCAGATTGTCACAAGCAGCAATTAGCCTTTAATGTCTCATTTCGTCCGCAGTTTCACATTCCGTTTGGTACACCATATCTTTTACACAGCCCCACAAATTTAAATAACCACGAGCATCTAACAACGGCATTTTTATTTAAAGAATATGAAATAAGTGAAATAAAGTAAATATGAAGTGACGTTCAATGACAATTTATTTATTTCAAACATCAGACGTCTTGTCTATTTCCTACCACGCAAGAAGGTTTGTTAGTTAGGGATTTAAGAAGTATTTATTCTTGATTTATTCTACGATTTCATTTTTGCAAGTTCATTTGCTGCATCAAATCAAACACAACCTACTTGTAATTTTTAATTATTTTAGATAGTTTCCAATTATTCGAAAATAATTTTGTGAAACGTGTTAAGAAACTAAATCCTTTTCATCAGTCAAGGAAACCAGAGATATTTATAAGACGATTGCGTACTTTTGAGTGGCTGTCAACGTCACAATTTGAACTGTCGTTGTAAACAACGTTGTGATTAGTATTATTAATATTAAGGAATAACATAACTCCTTCATTCAAGTATTGAACAAGTGGAACCACTAAGAAAGCGAAAATCCTGCTACGATTCTTACCGTGTTGTAAGCAGACCTAAGAATCGTTGGATGGCAACAAATTATTACAATTTCCTGTCGTATATTGATTGTTTACAAGTAAGTTCATTGACCCTGTCACCTGTTAGGGTTAGAACAAAGTAGTTTTTTGCATGGATGTTTAAAAGGTCATAATTTAGAAACGGTTGCCCATATTAACATAGTTTCTATGGAGAAAATATAGAGCTTAGGCTAAACAATCCCCCTTTTGCGGAAAGGATCGTCGTGCCTTTCCACCCTGTATAAACAAATAATAAAATAAGAAAAAAGTTTCACAGCAAGAATATACAACATAACAACTATAACAACAGTATATAAGTCAATCCTTATGTTCAATTAAATATTCTTAAAAATTTTCCCTACTCAAAACTCTTTAACATTTTATTTTATCCTCGTAAGGCCCAACATCCTATTTTTAGGACAGAAATGTAGTCCTTCCGGCCCAAGCAACTACATTAATTTATCAATTAGCGGCCCAGAGTCCTAAAATTAGGTCATTCACTTCTGACACATACCGATCCTTAATAAGACTTCAGCTAATAATATGCCAATTTCAGATTTTATAGCAAGTAGAAGGTCTGGGCCGCTAGTATAAGTACCTTGTTTCATTGTTTCATTACTAGATTCCTAATATATCAGAATCTCACTATAACAGTGTAGAACATTGATATGAAAGTTTTAGTATTTTACAACTGTGATTTTTAATAATTCAAATGGTTGAGTGTGACTGAATGCATCTATCTAAAGGTGCGTCCAGATGTCGCCCAACCTGTCATGAGTGTATGCATGTTTGCTTCAAATTTGGGCCTTATTATAGTTCGTTTTTTTTAGCATTAGAAAAACTCCGCAAAAGCAAGCGTGCAGTTTTTATCAGGCTCGTTAATTGTTAATAATTATTGAATTATCTAATGTAGCATGGTCAGTACATATTATTTACTTCAAATTGTTACCGCTAAAAGTGCCAGATTAAAAGCGAACTTCTGCGAAGTTCTTTCTAATGCTAAAAAAACGGACTATAGTGCAATTAAATCATGCCTGATCATGCATAAAGCAAGCATACATCAGCAAATACGCATGTTTGCTTTGCACACTTGCTTGGTCTGAATGCACCTAAACATAATATAATTCTTTCAGATAGTGATGTAGACGAACTAGAAATATCGGATGATGAACTCAAGAAGGATGAGATCAAGACCAAGGAAAAGAAACTAACTAAAAAGCAGAAGCTGAAACAGGTATTTATTCATATCATATCATATAATGTTAATTGTTTAACAATTTAAGGTTACTCGGCCCCAATCCTTCGCTTTCCCAATCATATTTTTAGGGTTACCCAACAAGTAAAAACGGGACACTATTTCTAAGATTCCGCTGTCCGTCCGTCTGTACGTCTGTCTGTTTGTCACCAGGCTCTAGCTCATGAACTGTGATAGCTGAAAATTTCACAGATAATGTATTTCTGTTGCCATTATCATTATAACAAGGGTAATTCGCCAGTAACAGGCCACTTTTAGAAACTGGCCACCCCAAACCAAAAATCAATTCTATTTTCACCTATAAATAGAATTCATTTTAGTATAAGGTGGCCAGTTATTGAAACCTTATACCTACTAAAATGAATTCTGTATAGAGGTGAATAGAATTCATTTTTAGTTTAGGGCGGCCAGTTACTAAACGTGGTCAGTTATCCTACTTACTTAACTGGCGAATTATCCTATTTAGTAGTAGTAGTAGTAACGAAAAGTGACATTGCAAATTGCAAGCAGTGAGGTGCGCGCGGGCGCGAGTACGAGCGCACGCGTCTATGTGCGTGCATTACAGACACAAATACAGTCTCTCACGTCGCAGTTACGCCCCGTCAGAGCGACAGGTATATTCAGCTTGAAATCTCAAAATTGAGTTCGAGCTCAACTCCTGTTTCGTCTTAATTATGGAAATGTGTCTACTCATCTGCTACCTAACGTACCTATATTCCATTCTAAGGTCCTCTGTAGTGCTTTTTACTATCAATCAGATCTAATTTAGTGCCATATAATTGCTAAAAATACCTTTTTTTTTAAATGAAATAAATGTCATATAAATACTAAGAAAAAGTGACCAAGGCATCCAGTGCCCCAGGCTATAGTTTTTCTAATCCAAAACTTTATTTAATCCTCATTAGGAACTCAAAAATGATGGAGAAGGCGCTCAGGTCGAATATGACTCAGATTTCTTCGAAGAACCACCGCCATATGATGAGCAGGCGTCATTCTACATGATGAACCTCTCTCGGCCGCTGCTGAAGGCCATAGGAGCACTTAACTACGTCCACCCTACACCCATCCAGGCAGCTACCATACCTGTGGCTTTACTAGGTAAGGGGTCATCCATTAATTACGTCTCACGAATTTCTAGGTTTTTTTACCCCTCCCCTCTCCTTGTCACACTTGGTCACATTTGGCAAACCCCTCCCCCCCTGGTGTGACGTCACATTTTTTCTACGAAATCGCCAAATCGAATTAAGTAAGTACCTAAGTATTATTAATATTTTATCAAAATATTTTTGACGATATAAATATTAGTAATTTTATAACCCAAAACTGCTTAGGAAAGAAAATTAAACGAATAAAAACGATTATCGTTTTAAAAACTTGTTATTTAAATGTACAGCGAATAATATAATTTAAATAAATTTTCGGTGATGAAGTTAAAGTGACGTCACAAAGTTTGTGTCTCCCCCCTCCCCCATGTCACAATATGTCACATTTTCTTGACCCCCTCCCTCCCCCTAAACGTGTGATGTAATTAATGGATGACCCCTAAGAGGATAATTTAAATAAAATGTAGGTAAACCAAAAGATTACCTTGCTAATCTGCGAAAAGATAAAGTGCTAGTCAATCAGTGCTAACCCGTTATACTTACTTGCGTATTTTTACATGCAATTAATGTTAACACCCTCCCACCGCATTTATTTTGTTATTAACTAAATCACGTTTTAAGTCTTAAACTGTAATATATGTAACATACGCCACAAACCTAGATTAGTCATTGCCATGTAATTAATTTTAGAATTACATACATATATGGTTTGTTTTTATAGTAAGCACATAATCATTATTTAGCCATATTTCTAGAATGTAAAGATATCAAACTGATACCTACCTATACCTACCTAAATGAAAACAAATTTAACTGATTAGTTTGCCTTTATGTAATTTAATCTTTTTTTTCTACCTGAGATACAGGATTTTCCTAGTTCAGGTAGAAGTTAGAAGTTATTAAATTATTAACCTAATGTTAAATGTAATGTTTTTCTGAAAAGAGATTTTATTTATTTATTTTATTTATATGTGATATCCAACCCTCCCTCATAAAATATAACATGATTTCTAGATGAACCCTCGCCAAACATTCACACTGCAAATTGTTTCCTAGTATTGTGATATTAAGAACGGTTTTCATCCTCGTCTAGGCAAGGACATATGCGCTTGCGCCGCGACGGGCACAGGGAAAACGGCAGCTTACATGCTGCCCATACTGGAGCGGCTGCTATACAAGACAGTCGGCGGCCGAGTCACTAGAGTGCTCGTCCTAGTTCCTACTAGAGAATTAGGTGCTCAGGTAACAATATCAATCAATCAATATAATTTATTTCGTCATCATAGGTGTAAATACATTAGTACAGGTGATAGGGTGTTTTTTCAATGCAGCTATGATGTACCTTAGGGGTCATCCATTAATTACGTCACACGTTTAGGGGGGGAGGGGGTCAAGAAGATGTGACATGTCGTGACATGGGGGGGGGGAGTCACAAACATTGTGACGTCACTTTAACTTCATCACTATTCATCAGTAACCGAAAATTAATTTATATTTTTTTATTCGCTGCACATTTAAATAATGAGGTTTTAGAAGTAGGTAATTTTTGCCTAAGTGGTTTTGTGTTATAAAATTACTAATATTTCTTTTAACAAAAATTTTTTTATTAAAAAAATAATGCCGAGTTAGTATTGCCGATTTCGTTGCAAACAAAATTGCCTAAAATGTGACGTCACACCAGGTGGGGAGGGATTTGCAAAATGTGACCAAGTGTGACAAGGAGGGGGGGAGGGGTCAAAAAACCTAGAAATTCGTGTGACGTAATTAATGGATGATCCCTTTCGGCTTACGATATTTAAAATATAGCTAAGTAATACAATTATTTACAATTAAAATATAAGTTACAAACTGGGAAAATAAGTTTAAAATTATAAATATCAACTGACCTTAACATAATATAGGTACCTACCTACAACTAGTAATAAAAACATACAATGTTCTCAGTCTAGAAGTCAATTTAAATTAGGAATAATTAGGAAATAATTTAAATATCACTATCTCATTACATACTGCTATCACACAAAAAGTCTTAAACATTATAATAGCATTTTTCCAAAAGAAATTTTCGCAATAACTTTTTAAATTTCTTTGGACTACTACTTTTGATGTCAGATGGTAGTTTATTGTACAGCTTGGGTCCCATTGATACAGGATATCCTCCTAAGGCCCAGCCATACAAATGAAAAATTCAGAATTTGTCACTGAAATTTGAACCTATAGTTCAGGGGATAGAGTTGATTTTAGTTTTGTTTGAAAATTGAACGAATCAAAACAAATGCAACTCTATTCCAATTGAATATGATTCAAATTTCATCGAACTGAATAAGTACTATAGGTAGGACCTTAGGCCTTAGGAGGATATAATAGAGGCTTACCACTGATAGGCTGACAGGACAATTTTATCAGTAGAAAAATGGAGAACTTTTGACTTTTTGCTGATTTGAAATAATTGAAAACGCACGAACATGTTATTATTACGTCACGTATTTTGTATAGCTGATTTATTGGCTACCGCAAAACAATATATACTATCCATAGTATACTAATCTGTACCCAAACATACTATGGGGCTGGCCCGTCGAAGTACTTAGCAGATCAATCCCTAGAAATGTGTATTTTTTAAATGGAATTTTATGCCCCGGATGCCAGTTGCCAGCCCTTTAAGCCAAATCTCATATAAAAAGGGGCAAGCTATGATGGCGCCATCTATGCAAACCTTTGCCAGTTGCTAACCCCATTGTTACTTCCAGGTTCACACCGTAACCCGTCAGCTGTCCCAGTTCACCACCGTGACGGTGGGTCTGTCCGTGGGCGGTCTCGACGTGAAATACCAAGAGAGCGTGCTGCGGAGGAACCCCGACGTGGTGATAGCGACGCCGGGCCGACTTATAGACCATATTAGGAACACACCCTCTTTCAGTCTGCACTCTATTGAAGTATTAGTACTGGATGAAGCCGACAGGTATTTATCATATGTGGCTTTCCATCACAGGAGGGTCCATATGCCTTAACTTAAGTGCAAAAAGGATGTTTCCATCTGAAATTTAAACAGAACTTTTAATAAAAATCCTTATTCACTCCTTTTTGGACGATAACTCATAAGTTAGAGTTACAGTAAGTGCCCCAATTTGATTACTCACCTCGCTCGAACGAAGGTAACCGATCTTGACATGTCTTTTAATTGATATTAAAAATCAGTAACTATTAATTACGAAAGCAGAAGAATATAAATGATCGTATTAGATTCACAATTGTTACATATTTGTCGTGACTTATTTTTGAAACGTGTTTTTCAATAAAAAGACATCAAGATTGTTTACCTTTTTTCTAATGCCAAAAAAACGAACTATATCTTTATAAAAAAAAATCAACTTAATTTGTCCAGTAGTTTCGGAGAAAATAGTCTGTTACAGACGGACAGACAGACGCACGAGTGATCCTATAAGGGTTCCGTTTCGTCCTTTTGAGGTACGGAACCCTAAAAAGTCCCTGTTTAAAGATGGGTTGTAATACATCATCGTTTTCAGGATGTTAGACGAATACTTCGCGGAGCAGATGAAGGAGATCATCCGGCAGTGCTCCCCCAAGCGTCAGACCATGCTGTTCTCGGCCACCATGAGTGAAGAGGTCAAGGACCTCGCCGCGGTCTCTCTGCAGAAACCGGTTAAACTGTTCCTGGACTCCAATAAGGCTGTGGCTTTCAACCTGCGTCAGGAGTTCGTCAGGTAAGCTCATATGTCGAAAAGACTTCAAGAATCAATGTAGCGTGACCAGGAAACGCTATAATCTATATCGGACTTAAACGGCGATCTGTGTTACGCGAGTGAAGATAAATGAATGAGCACTAGATGGCGCTATTGCCACTTGAAACGCGCTATCGAGGTTTGTATTAAAATTTCTTTTTAATCTCGAATATACAAGTTACAAGGTGTTTGTGGAGCAACGATCTGAGTAGCTTACAAGCGGTTTGAGAGGTCCTGTGATGTTGATGAAAAAGTTACTAAAACTTCTTGCTCGCTCGAGTGCTCCCCCAAGCGTCAGACCATGCTGTTCTCGGCCACCATGAGCGAGGAGGTTAGGGACCTCGCCGCGGTCTCTCTGTAGAAACCGGTTAAACTGTTCCTGGACTCCAATAAGGCGGTGGCTTTCAACCTGCGTCAGGAGTTCGTCAGGTAAGCACATATGTCGAAAAGACTTCAAGAATCGGTGTAGCATGATCAGGAAACACTATAATATAGATCCCTCAAAGGGATAAGTTCGCCTTTGTACTTCTTGCTAATTGTATGTTATTTTTAATATGTCTTTTTGTACAATAAAGAGTTTACTACTACTTACTACTACTAATATATACCAAAAGAAAATAGTATGCAAAAAAAATCGTGTCCTTAAACATAAAAGTACAACTTTGATCCCTCCGTGCAGGGAATAAAAGTGCCACTTTGATCCCTCCTAACGGGGAAGAAAAAGCCCTTTTTAGAATAGGTGATGTGAAATAGTATTTTATGCAACAGTTTTATAAGAGGGGTCAAAAAATGTGAGTGGCGTGGGTAACAATGTGAGCCGAAGGCGAACATTGTTAATAAATACGCCATGAGCATTTTTTGACTACTTATACAACGTTGCATACAATGCTTTTTCTATGAGTAGGCGATATTAAATAAAATACAAAAATTTATAAACAAAATTTTATTTATGAAAATGTCAATTTCAATTTTGGATAGTAGGTATAAGGTAGGTATTACTATATGTATGTAACTTTTGCCTGCGACAAGCACCCATAATATCAAATATTACTGCAACCTGTAACAAGAAAAAGGATAATTAGATAATATTCAAGTTTCAATGCAAAAATATAAAATGTACCTACATAAATATAGCTTGTTGTACTGTGTACTCTAAATCAATAATTTTTATAACATATACCAACCTTGCTTAAAAGATAGATCTGATCCGGTGCTTCCAATCAGTCTTTGAAAATACACCAATAAGACGTTTTCAGAGAACGACGAAGTTTTATGCTCCAATCTCCACGCCATGAACTTCTCATAAGATTTTGTCGTATAGGTGCTGCGACTTAGTACTTCTTAGGCAACAAATTTTCGGTCGCTGATTGTGCTGCAGCATATATTTCTTCAGGTGTAGAAACGATGTTGTCCTCTTCGTCCATTTTCAACGCTTTTTATGAACGCAAAACAAATAATAACGCAGAGTACTCAAACAACAAGAAATTACCGGGAAAGGCGGGAAACGTAAAAACAAACGAGTAATGTCTATGGTTATGTTTTTTTTAAAAGCCGTTACACACTACCGCACCGCACCAGGGTCGTGGTGCTGTAGGGTATAAGTGTGTTACAGGCCTTAGAAGTCCACCTTCCAATAGTGATGATATGGTTATATGGTATATTTTTGAAAAAAATATTTTTTTATTATGTTGGTAGCAATGAACTCAGTACAAATTTGATTTTTTTTAAATAAAAACCGTATGCATATATTCGTTTGTCACGTTGGTAGCAATGTATCGGTATGTGGCACCGTGTCGTAATGTCTCTAAAACGACACAAGTGCTTTTTTGGGCAATAGACTATAGACTTTGAAGGAGTATTAATAATGTATGCCCTTATATGTTCGTTCGTGACTATGTAAATGACAGATAAAAGTACACGAGTAGAAAAAGAATTTTAATCCAACTAGTGACTTCATCATCATATCAGCCAGAGGACGTCTACTGCTGACCATAGAGGCCTCCCCCAATGGTGGTGGTGGTGAATGGGGGGGGGGGGGACTAGTGGTTTGCGAAACTATAATTGGTTCCAATTGCAGGATCCGCGCGGGTCGAGAGGCAGACCGCGAAGCGCTGCTGTGCGCTCTGGTGTGCCGTACGTTCCGCGACCGTGCCGTTGTGTTCGTGCAGACGAAGAAACAGGCTCACAGGCTGCATGTCGCACTAGGCTTGCTCGGTGTCAAGGTTTGTAAGGATCAATATATTGAAGCTCTGAGACTGATCTCAGTGTTAAGCGGCCAGCTGAGACCATTGTGAGTTCGCTTTGATAATAACTCAACAAAGTATTTTTAATATTTTACATTACATAGCACCATATGTACTTGACCGCCCTACTGTGGGATTAAGGACAATACGGTCAATACGTAACTATGTAAAAAAATTTAAGGGCCACATGTAATGTAAAACGTGTCGATTTACAACACTCCCTTTGGTCGTGTTTCGGTTAATCGCCACTCGTTGTGAGTTTCCTACTTTTCGCACGTGTATCGTAATGTACTACTTACGATCGCGACTATCACGAGGTCTACAACTCACAGAGCCACTATAATAGACATGCGCGAAACAGTGCTTCGAAAAGTGATGCTATATCACATCACTTTTCCGAACTCGTAATGGTACACTGAGATATCACATCACTCATCACTCGAAACATGACCCGAACGTGAAACAGCGCTCGGGCGCGCGCGAGACGGCCACATTACAGCTATCTCTTACAGCGCATACAGCACTCTAGTGATTCTAGGGCGTCTCGTATCCGTATCGGCGATCGATCTATTTATTACGCGTTGCGTTTTGTCACCTTTATGTGAAAGATTTTTTGTTAGTTCTTATTAATTATAAAATAATGTGATTATGTAATATGTATGAAAGTTTCGGAGGTAGATAATTGCCTATGGAGCTTCCCGATATGGCGAGTATTCTATAACAATGCGTACATTTTGCTCGCTTTGGTTCTGTCTCCGTAAAGTAGTTCGTTTATAGCCATTTTTTTTAATACGTCAATCAAGTTAAAGTCACCAATAGTCCGTAAAAAAGCGATTACTCACCAGCACTAATACATTATCAGAATATTGCCATAACGAAACTATTATTTACACTTTTCACAATTTAATTTAACTATACTCGTATTTGCAATTTAGTTCAATCAGTCTTTATAAACAACTCGAATTTCTACAGTCAGTCTCGATATGCACTAATTCACAATTAAAAATAAAGGAATGTCTCCTTTAAGTAAAATGAGCCAGCTTAAGGATTTAAGGTAGTTTCCCTCCAGGGCCCGACTTATCTTTCTTTCTGTATTTATCGCTAAAAAATCATATAATTTTCAGGTGGCAGAGCTCCACGGAGCCCTAAACCAGCCTCAACGCCTCGACTCCCTGAAACGCTTCAAAGACGAGCTAGTCGACGTGTTAGTTGCTACCGACGTAGCAGCGAGAGGGTTAGACATACCCGGCGTGAAGACAGTACTCAACTTCACATTGCCAGCGACGTTAGAACATTATATTCACAGGGTAAGTTGACTTGTATTTTCATAGATTATTCTTATACCTATAAACGAGCAATTCTTGTATATTTATTTATTTATATATTTCGGGGATCTCGGAAACTGCTCTAACGATTTCGTTGATATTTGCTATGTGGGGGTTTTCGGGGGCGAAAAATCGATCTAGCTAGGTGTTATCTCTGGGAAAACGCGCATTTCTGAGTTTTTATACGTTTTCCGAGCAAAGCTCGGTCTCCCGGATATTATTTGTTAAACGGGACTTAGTCGCTTAAGGTTGGTATTCCACCTGTCCAATATTTTGGTTCAATGTGCGTTGCGTCTCACTCTCTCACTAAACAAAATGTGAGATGCAAATACACATTGGACAAAGAAATTGGACAGGTGGAATGGACCACCCTTACTCGCGTAACGTAATTAACTTCGATTAGAGGGTTTGATATAGGTCTCTTCCTCGGTCCCTCACTTCTGAGGATCGCGACTATATATGCTACGTCTCCACAGTGTGCGATCATAGGCCATAATGGGTCACGCACTGCATGTTGCCGCCACCCTCTTCACAACATCAGACCATCTCGTGGGTGCTTTTCCTCGCGCTCGCTTGCCCCCTATTTGGCCCAAGATAATCTGCCTTTCTAGGTCATGCTTTTTAGACCGCATGATATGACCAAAGAAGCTGAGTGCGCTTTCTTGACATATTGTAGAGAGCCGTGTGGTGATTTTCAGCTCCTCTAGGATAGACTTATTGGTTCTCATAGCCGTCCAGGGTATGCGTAGGAGCCTTCGCCAACACATCTCAAAAGCGTCGATTTTTTTGCCCTGTCGCGACTCTTCAGGCTCCATGTCTCGGCACCGTAAACGAAGATCGAGAATACCAGAGATCGGGTCAAGCGCACCTTGGTTGAACGACGAATACCTACTTCCAGATCTTGTCGAGGTGAGGTTGATATAGGTACCCGGCGCGAAAAGCGATTTAAAAACTAAACTAGTTGATCTGGTTGCGACTGGCGTGGTTATTTATATATAGCTTGTAATCTTGGATACTTTTTACATCACGTTTGACAAACAATCCCTTATTTTATTTATTTATTTACAGATACTTCAATCAAAAAACATTTCGCCAAACTAATATATCATAGCCAAACTGCATGACATCTTTATGATAATGATAATTTTACAATAGGGAATATTACGCAAAACTTTGCGTAGGGGGCGCCTCTTGCTCATACTGAGGGGCTACCGCGAAACACGAAAGTCGAAATTTCGTTATCTGCCTCTCTGTCACTCTTGCTTATTCGAGTGATAAAGAGGCAGATAACGACACATTTTTTATGCTTATAAATGTCCCTTGTTTACACAGGTGGGCCGTACCGCTCGCGCGGGCCGCGCCGGAGTCTCCGTGTCTCTAGCGGGCGAAGCGGAGCGCCAGCTCGTCAAGCTCATAGTGAAGCGCGCTAAACGACCCGTCAAGTCCCGCCAGGTCCCGCCCGAGATCATCGCAAAATATAGGGAGAGGTTGACGCGGTTGGAGCCAGAGATAGGTGAGTGCAATATCTCATAGTGTAGTGAAGCAAGTATGTTAAGTCCCGCCAGGTCCCGCCCGAGATCGTCGCCAAGTATTGGGTGAGGTTGACGCGGCTGGAGCCAGAGATAGGTGAGTGCACTATCTCATAGTGTAGTGAAGCAAGTATGTTAAGTCCCGCCAGGTCCCGCCCGAGATCGTCGCCAAGTATTGGGTGAGGTTGACGCGGCTGGAGCCAGAGATAGGTGAGTGCACTATCTCATAGTGTAGTGAAGCAAGTATGTTAAGTCCCGTCGGGTCCCGCCCGAGATCGTCGCCAAGTATAGGGAGAGGTTGACGCGGCTGGAGCCAGAGATAGGTGAGTGCACTATCTCATAGTGTAGTGAAGCAAGTATGTTAAGTCCCGTCGGGTCCCGCCCGAGATCGTCGCCAAGTATAGGGAGAGGTTGACGCGGCTGGAGCCAGAGATAGATGAGTGCACTATCGCATAGTGAAGTGAACCAAGTATGTTAAGTCCCGTCGGGTCCCGCCCGAGATCGTCGCCAAGTATAGGGAGAGGTTGACGCGGCTGGAGCCAGAGATAGGTGAGTGGACTATCTCATAGTGTAGTGAAGCAAGTATGTTAAGTCCCGTCGGGTCCCGCCCGAGATCGTCGCCAAGTATAGGGAGAGGTTGACGCGGCTGGAGCCAGAGATAGGTGAGTGGACTATCTCATAGTGTAGTGAAGCAAGTATGTTAAGTCCCGTCGGGTCCCGCCCGAGATCGTCGCCAAGTATAGGGAGAGGTTGACGCGGCTGGAGCCAGAGATAGATGAGTGCACTATCGCATAGTGAAGTGAACCAAGTATGTTAAGTCCCGTCGGGTCCCGCCCGAGATCGTCGCCAAGTATAGGGAGAGGTTGACGCGGCTGGAGCCAGAGATAGATGAGTGCACTATCGCATAGTGAAGTGAACCAAGTATGTTAAGTCCCGTCGGGTCCCGCCCGAGATCGTCGCCAAGTATAGGGAGAGGTTGACGCGGCTGGAGCCAGAGATAGGTGAGTGGACTATCTCATAGTGTAGTGAAGCAAGTATGTTAAGTCCCGTCGGGTCCCGCCCGAGATCGTCGCCAAGTATAGGGAGAGGTTGACGCGGCTGGAGCCAGAGATAGGTGAGTGGACTATCTCATAGTGTAGTGAAGCAAGTATGTTAAGTCCCGTCGGGTCCCGCCCGAGATCGTCGCCAAGTATAGGGAGAGGTTGACGCGGCTGGAGCCAGAGATAGGTGAGTGGACTATCTCATAGTGTAGTGAAGCAAGTATGTTAAGTCCCGTCGGGTCCCGCCCGAGATCGTCGCCAAGTATAGGGAGAGGTTGACGAGGTTGGAGCCAGAGATAGGTGAGTGCACTATCTCATAGCGAAGCGAAGCAAGTGTGTAAAGTCCCGCCAGTGATTGTAGCCAAGTCTATACTTGGAGAGCGCCAAGTATAAAGAGAGAGAGATTAAGACGGTTGGAACCAGAGATCGGTGAATGGATTTGCTCATAGTGAAGTGTGTTAATTCCTGTCAAGTCCCGCCCGAGATTGTAGCCAAGTATAGGGAGAGATTAACACAGAAATCGCCTTTATCGATAACCGATCCAATAAGTTTCTATAGAAAAGATGCAGACTGAATTCATCACAATCCAAGAATAGATATTAACCATATTTTCTATTTTACAGCCGCCATTTTGGACGAAGAATACGCCGAGCGCCAGCTGAACAAGATGGAGAAACAGACAGCCAAGCTCGAGGGGTCCTTGAAGAAGGAGAAACAGGAGCCGACACGGCAGCACGAGTGGTTCCAGACCCCCAAGGAGAAGAGAGAAGAGAAGGAACGGCTGGCACTTACGGCTCATGCTGGGAAAGGTGACTTTAGATATAGAAGCAGGAGCCGACACGGCGGCACGAATGGTTCCAGACCCCCAAGGAGAAGAGAAGAGGATGAATATTAGCAACAAATATGTATGAAACTAGGGTCATTAAATGAAAGTCTTGATTACGCGGAACAATGTCATCTAGCAATAGAATGCCTTCGGCGCGATGCTTTTGGCCTTTCAGTAATCGCTCTTTGATGTGGACTCTAGACCCGGGGAACCCCCATCGCTTCGCTATTTAGTAGAAGTTCCAAAAACTGAATTAGTCTCGCTTCTTTCTCGCCAAATTTCAAGTTGGTTGGTTAAAAAACGCATACATGATAAAAATATCAAAAATCGAAGTTTCGTACTCGACTGTTTATTCCTCCAAAACTTAATCAATCCTAACCAAACTTGGAAATCTAAATGATTATGAAATTATGTGATATTGACAACATTAATCTGTGTTGAAAAAATCATTGCTCTAGCATCAAAACCCACGGAGGAAACAGTCGAGTACTTTTGTATGGAGAAATGACCACTCCTATTGGCTCTCAATATTTCTCCTTGTTTCACAGATAAACAGAAGGCCAAACCGAAGAAACGCAAGCGTGACTCGGACGACGAGTCGGACTACGAGTCAGGCAGGAAGCGGGGGAGGAGGGACGCGGGGGGGAAGGGGAAAGACAAGGAGAAGGGCAAACCGAGGCCAAAGGACTCGGCCGAGGAGCGAGTGCAGAGAGAGATGGAGAAAGTACGTTATAGCACAGAATAAATAATAGGATAGGTACAGAAGATTCTCTCTCCAACAAAACGCATCTGTTACGATTAGGACAGATATGACCGCTAGGTGGCGACAGCGCCATACACGGCCTATGGCTAGCCACCAAAATTGGTGTGTGACAAATGTACTTGTAGCTACTTGTTGCGACGCGACGAAATCGCGGAGTGAGCCACGCCTGGTTATAGCGAGGAATCAATTGATAGTATTTTTCGGTAACCGGTTTTGTAAACAAATACATCGGTACACTTTTACTTATATAATAATAAAGGTGTGATATATTTGGCCACCTTGGCCGTCACAATCTTTTTGATGCTGACAGTGCGTACAATGATAGCGCAGTCATTTTTTTACACGGTCGTTAATTTATTTTTTGTCTTCAGGGACTTGTGCACAAATCACGCGAGGTTCGATAGGGGTTGGGGGGTCACGAAAAAATCACGATAGATCACGTTGGGGGGGGGGGGGGGGTATAAGGAGACCTCAAAAAGTAGCCTAAAACACTTCGCGTGATTTGTGCACAACTCCTAGTGTAAACTGCATATAATATTTGGGCGTTTTCAGAAATAAATATCGAAAACCGATTCTCACAGATCCCGGTGTTTTTGGGTTCTTTCAACTCGGAATCACTAGCATATTTAATTCTGATGATAAAATAAAATGTCCCAAAAATTTGTATGAAAATTGTACATTCCACTACGTCACGCACATACTTGACGTAATGGGATGGAGAATACTGTCGATTCTGAGTAGAATGAGCCCAAGAACGTCCAGATGTGAAAGAATCAGGTTTTCAATATTTATTTCTGAAAACGCCCATTTTACGCCTCGCTTTGCTCGAGACAGACCCATTACCTCACATAAAATGGGTTGTTTTCTGCTCTTGTTGTACAATCTACTATTTTATTAACTTGATCACCAGGTGGCGCTCCTACAGTCTCGCATGGCTAAACGCAACAAGAAACAGAACCGCATCCGCGCGGTCGAAGACAAGGACGACCGCCCGCGCGTCCACAAACAGAAAACCAAACGCAAACAGTCCAACTTCGCCAGCGACCTGACAGACACCTCCAGAGCAGCGACCAAACGCTTGCGCTACGACGCCAATAGGGTCCAGAAAGGCAAGCCCCTGGGCCCCAAAGGCAAAGGCAAGCCTGCGGGCCCCAAAGGCAAGCCTATGGGCAAAGGGAAGCCGGCTAAAGGAGGCGCCAAGGGTAAAGGCAATCCGCAGAAGGGCAAGGCTTTTGGAAAACCTCAGGCGCCGAAGCAGGGTGGACGTAGGAAAAAATAAATTGTTGTTATGGAAATTTGTGGTTTATTTTTAATTTATTAGTTTTTTGGATTAACACATTCATTACCACTAAGTGCTACGGGTTACACTCGTAGCGCGTAGCCACGGTTTCGCCGTATGTAGCGCGTAGTCGCTACGAACAGTGTACCCGACAGTCGGGTTCTTGGTGTTGAATGTGTTAACCCCGCGTATGCTTAGACACGGATCCGTGCGTGTGAATTTAAAGCTATTGTTTTAAATGTCAAGGTCACTTTTTCAATGATTATATTTGACAGGCCGACACACGACGGGTTAACGGTAGTCCCACACTGGCTATTATTAAATATTGTGCGACAAGGACGACATAATAAAACACTTATGAAAATAAAATATAAAGAATCGTATATGATTCAAACAATACAGATGGTCGAAGATCGAGAGGCCTGGAGAGCAGTGGTAAGAAGAATAACCCATAAGAGTCGCGTCCCTCAAGCCCCGTCTCCATATCGCGCAGCAAACCGAATATTGGTTCGCGCGGCAGCCGCGCGCAATAGACACCGGGCTGACTCGCGAGCCATCGAGTTGGCTGGAGCGGCGGCCCGCTATCCATTGAGCGCGGCTGCCGCGCGAGCCAATGCTGTTCGATGGTTTGCCGCGCGATATAGAGACGGGGCTTAACATATTTGATGTGACTTATTTCTCAAGTGTTTTTCAATAAAAAGACACATTAAGATTGTTTACCTTTTTTCTAGTGCAAGTTCAAGTTTCCAAAAACTTGGAAAATTTATTTTTATTTATTTTTATTTTATTTAATTTTATTTATTCAGAACACATACAGTCATATAAGATACATATGTTAGAGGTGCGTAATACGCACATAAATCTTAATACTAAAAAGACCTGGAGGTTCATAAAATATACATGTAACTGAAAATTGGTATACAATAGGTACAAGCATAAGCCCAAGGTAGGATACATACAACAAGAAGCAAGAATAACTCATTAATACTTACAGCAAAAAGTCGGAATAATAATAATAATTACAGCGAGGGTCAAGAAAAGAAATATAGAATTCTGAAAATAGGAAGCGTAGTACAGAAAAATAGATAAAAATCAAGGAACAATAGCTATCAAAATAAAATCTCAGAGAGTAGGTAGTTACAGCAATAATATTTTTTCCTTTAACATGATTTTAAGTGTAGTAAGTGATTTATGAAAGGGATCAATCCTGCCTAGATGTCTATTACAATAGTTGGGCACTCGTCTGAAAAACGTATGCTGCGCATATTTCAGGATGAAAATGTCAGGATTATTTCATAGGATATTAAGGAAACTTTCATTTCGGGAACCGAAAACTTCGATCTCCATATTCCCCATACAAAAACATGTGAAGTTTCTGAACCTTCTCAATCGCGATGTTGGAAACTTTGCGTCAGATCACTTGTTTGAAGATCTACAAGAGGATCTTGTTCAATTGAATATGATGTTGATGGCGTATGTTTCTCTGCAATAAAGTGACATGCATATGTCGGCGGCCGATCATAAGATAGGCCCCAATTTCACCACGGTGACATGTGCGACAATTGTAAAACATCACTGTTGCTGACGTCAGAGGCATCCATGGGCTACGGTTACCGCTTACCATCGCTTTATTATATCGGAAGAAAACAGATATTTCTCTTGCTAAGTTTATGACAATTGTCACAAGAAACACTACAATTGTCATGAAATTCCGACATATAACTCATTTCCTGTCAAGATTCACCGACTATTCTACAAATATGTCGACTAGAAAAAATAATTCTTGTTTCACAACATAATAGTAATACATACAATTGTAGCAAAATGCCTGTCATGTTTGTATTTCTATAGAAAATATTTTTCACCTCAGCAGCTCGAAAAAGGTACTTTGCTTCTTAAAAACAGTGAGCAAAATGCGATTTTGCTCACTGAGTCATTTTGTCTCACTCAGTGAGCAAAACCGCATTTTGCTCACTGAGTGAGACAAAATGACATTCAAGTGACCTTTATAGTCAAATGTCATTTCAACATGCGGGGTCTAATACAAGTTCGATATACTTGGGTTCTATTATCTCTGTCCCTCTAGGTATGTTCTCACTGCTTAGGGTGAAAAATTTTGTGTACTACACGAGATCAAAGTTATTTACATCTCGTGCGCTTTTGAATCCCTTACTACGCTCAAGATTCTAAATTATAGAATCTTTCGCTTGCACGGGACTCAAAATAAGCACTCGAAGAAATATCAAACTTTGATCTCTTGTTGTACAAATAACTATTATAAAATTGTAATATGTCACCTGTCGCTTGACAATTGTCGCTCGACATCTGTCACTGAAAATTGTAGCCGTGGTGAAATTGGGGCCAGGCAGATCGTAATGTTCCTGTGTATTATTTTGAGGATAGTCACATACCAATATATAGGTAAGATAGGTTCATTAAGTTGCTTCAGATGCCCGAAGGACAGACTGCCCAGAAATAGGAGCCCCGCGTCGACTCAGGGAACGAGTCAAAGATTTTCACGTTTCACGTTTAGGAATTTCACGATATGCCCGAGGGGCTAACGCGAAAACCGAAATTCGCAAATAGCGGTGATTTTTCTCTGTCACTCTCATTACGCCGTCATTGGAGTAAAAGAGAAAGATCCCCGCAATTTGCGAACTTCGATTTTCGCGGTTACAGCCCTGATCTTACGATCGGCCGCCGACACATACTTTGTGTAAACTCGCCGCTTCAAATATAGTTAGAGTTAGACCAAGAAAAGTCTGCAACGATTTTGATAGCACACGCAGCGTGTTATTTTAAACGTCATACTTCTATGAGATTATGACGCATAATTAACCTTTTGGACGCCAATGACCGATACATCCGCACCGCAGGTTCAACGCCAAAGACCGATTAATCGGTCACAGACCACAGAGGACCATACGTGCATATGCATAAAGTTCAATTTCAGTTTTGACACTTGGTTGACGTGGCGTCCGAGTGACAGCTTTTGTGTTTGACACGGCGTCGAAAAGGTTAACACTTAAGGCCGCGCCACACCGGCTTGCGTGTGCGTGTGTGCGCTAAAATGTTGGAGCCGCACACGCACACGTCACGCAAGCGGTGTGCCATCTCTCATAAGGATCTGTATACTACAACTCCGCACGCGCACGTGCACGTCACGCACACGCTGCCGGTGTGCACAGGCCTTTACACTGCGTATGCTATCACAAATCGCTGCAGACTTTTCTTGGTCTAGCTCTAGCGTACTAATAAAATTGTGTGGAATGTGGAAGGATAGTCAAATAAAACATTATTTCACGGCAACCATTTATTTATCAGTCACCCATGCTTACGCAAAGTCGTCTTTACACTACGATAACCTACACAAGGACGCCGCCACTGCGGGCCCAACATTTAAACACGCCCAGTGGTCTGTCGACCAAAGTCTCGACCTCGTATCTCATTCAAAACTGACAAAGTAAAAGTTATGACTGAATAATACACAGGGTGGCTAAAAAATAACTGCATTCCCGTTGCCAGGGAGGTTTTGGGATTATACTGAGCAACTTTTACTATGGGACCAACTCCGAAATCGCGAAAAAAAAAACAACGGGTTGCACTCCGGGAGTACCGGCGGAAGTGAAAACTCAATGACATTGTAAGTTTTTAGATCAGGTCACGTGTCCGTCTTACGAATTTTCAATCTGTCGAATCTGTCGGTCACGTGACCTGTCGCGAGTTAAACATTTTTTCCCCATCACAAAAAGTGCACAGCGCAGCCAAATAAGTTTTCGCTTCAAAAATACATTTTGATTGGTCCATTTTCTATGGAAGGGTAAAAAAATTTTCGTGATTTCGTGGTTGGTCCCATAGTAAAAGTTGCTCAGTATAATCCCAAAACCTCCCTGGCAACGGGAATGCAGTTATTTTTTAGCCACCGTGTATAACGCCTATGAGACTCCCTACGCTAGCGTCTCCCGAGCGTCGGCGTCCAGTCAACTCTATGGCTGCTACTCGACGCTACGTTGGCGCAACTGCGCAGCGACGCCATTTTCCATAGCGCTCACTAGACGCCGACGCTCAAGACGCTAGTGTGGGGCATCTCGTAAGCTGTATGTTATACAATTTCTATACCAATATAACAGATCGGTTGGACAAAATCGAACAATCGAACTGTCGTTTTTTGCTACAGTAAAATCGACGTTTTAGCACAGAATAAATAATAGTACTAGGCCCAGAAGACTTAATCTCTAACAAAACGCGTCTGTCACGATCAGCTCAGATATGGCCGCTAGGTGGCGACAGCGCCACGCGCGGCTTATGGCAAACCCTAAAATTGGGGTCGAACGGATGTACTTTTGGGTACCTGTAGCAAAGCGACCAAATCACGGAGTGAGCCACATCTGGTTTTAGTTAATTAATTGCTACCCGATACGAGGCCGAGACAATACAACTCCATACAAGCCATGAAAAGAGATTATAAAATAAACAAATAGACTTTACAGCCTAAAATTAAATTACAATTTGAAAAGCTATGCTTTTTGGGTCATGATGATGTCGAAAAACATATTTATTCTAGATTTATTGGACTACATTTGATATTAACATAACCGATCGTGTGACACGCATATAAAAATTACTATTTTTAGTATATTGTATAGTTCATATTCAAGGGAATACAAGGTACAGGCATATTATTGAATTTTGTGTTCATACCACGCATTATGATTTAAAAAATGTACTATATAAGCGCAGTTTTACAATTCCACTTGAAAACAAGCTATAAGTATTGACACAAATTTTACTGTTCCAATACATATTAAAAAATACTCAACCGCCCAAAATGTGGTACTTCTGACATTTATTTCTTTCGTCAAATCAAATGCTGTTACTATTTTGTGTAGACCTGAGCAATTTTAATGTATCATCACAAATATCAGTGGCGGGGCGTCAACAGAACTAAATTTCCACCGGATCGTTGTGTGGAAAAGTTATATTATCTTAATTTACATTTCTTAAGGAAAATCAAGCGAAATATTTTATTTTTTATTTTGATACGACAAAGCCGCACTCTCCGCCATTGTTAATAATGTTTAAAACATAATTTTTATCCAGACGCTTTTGTTTACTAATGTACTATAGACAAAAACCGAAATAGGTTTATTTTGTTTTAAATGCCTACTCCATTATTTAAAACAGGAAATAGTTAGATGAGCGTACAGTCAAGTTCATAAGTATGTATACATTTCTTCACTTTAATCCATTGCAATAAGATGAAAAATAGTATACATATTTATGAACACGCGCAGCAACTGAGCTCATCTTCCTTTGAATTTACAGTCGCCATCAGATATATCGGAGCGGCCGAGGTCCTCAAAAATATATGAACACGCACTCTAACGCCTTAACATAGAGGCGTGTTCATATATTTGTGAGTATCTTGGCCGCCCCTATATATCTGATGGCGACAGTACCTATACAAAAATATGTGACATCCGATCACGGCATCTTGTACTTTCCATACATGATATATAATATAATAAAATATGTTATAACATAATCTTTCCAAATTATACCTACCAACTAATTTATATATCATCAAGGCCTATATTAAAATATTTTTGAAATTAATATTAAACACAAAATATCGATACACTATCCGTCTTTGATAGGCCAAGACCCAAGTGTAGGCACTGAACGTTATCTAATACCTACTGTTATATTTACACTCCTTATATGAACAAACCATTAAACGCTATCAAACATTATTCCATTAAAATGTATCGATCAACCATTTTTGATTGAAATTATAACTATTTTAAAGGTGGTATTTCATCTGTCCAATATCTTGGTCCAATGTGTATTGCGTCTCACATTATGCTTTATTGAGAGTGAGAATGAGATTGGACAAATCAATTGGACAGGTGGAATACCACGCTAAGAAACCCTTATTTTTAAAGGGTGTTCTGTTCATACCACAGACAAGACATCCTCCAGACTGAGCATAGTAGCGCTACCCCCTCTGCCACAAATATACGGTAGTTTTACTCCATTTTCGAGTCGAAAGTGTCTTTGTGTGACGCCCGTGTCTTTGAACGGACCAATCACGGCACGGGACTCGCTCATTTCGTCCCCCGCACCCCAGTATTTTTGGCAGCATCGGTTTCATGGAATAATTACTCTAAACTCCGTCTAGAGGATTCCTAGTTTATGGTTCATACTATATCGTCTTAAACCACATTTTAGAAGTGAGATCCAAATAGTAGTAAAATTTTGACATCGATAAAATTGACGCAAATTTATTAGTGATATTAGTCCATTTTTAATTTAGTATATACTGAATCTAGTCAGCTTTTCAGAAGTCAAGCTATCTAAGCGCCTCTTGTACTATTCCTCTAACCCGGGTTTAACCGGTTAGACTTGGAGTAACCATGTTTACCAGTACAATTTGACACTGGGTTAAAGTTTTAACCGCTTAACCACGGGTTAGTGGGATGGTGCATGCGGCGCCAAGTGGGTTAATTTCCTGAATTATTAACTTTACGGCGAAGTTATTATTTAATTATGCTAATAAATCCTCTTGTAAATAATAACATTCAACTATCTATTGAATATAAGTTATTGCTTTGTACAGGAAAATGCCCACAGAAAAGACATCCTCCAGACTTAGCATAGTCGCGCTACCCCCTCTGCCACGCATGCGGTAATTTTAATCCATGTTCGAGTCAAAAGTGTCTTTGTGTGACGTCCGTGTCTTTGAACGGACCAATTACGGCACGGGACTTCGCTCGCCTCGTCCCGCGCACCCCCGCATTTTTGACATCATCGGTTGCATGAAATAATTGCTCTAAACTCGGTCTAGAGGATTCCTAGTCTACGAAAATGCCTAAAGCAGTTGTACAGTTGGTGTTATATCTATTACCACTATTACCTATCAGAAAATGAAATTATAGATTAATAGGGACCGTGCGAGTTGGAGGGACTGCCATCTTGTAGTTAACGGAAACATGTACATTGCCAAAGCAAGTGCTACCATCTACCGTTCTCGCCGGTACGTTTCCTTGTGTTCTCCATAGTAGGTTCTGCCATCTTGTGGGCTACATCGGAAGCATAAGACACATTTACGCCTCGCGCCAAAAATCTGACGGCTCCTATACTGCCCCCTATAGTTCATGCACGGGGCCTATAAGCAAAGGAAGTGTATATTGGATCGTTAAATTTAAAAGTATTTATTAGCCTCAAAAGATTTTTTTGTATTGCTACATTTTGGCATGCGAATTTTGTAGATTTTTAGGGTAAACTATCCAATGATTGGCGGATTAAAATCTAGTCATTTTTGTAGGAAAATAGCCACGGCTGATTTAACATAGTTTAATAGGCCAATCATTGGATGGGGGCGAGATTAGTATAGTTTGCCCTATAGTTTACAGTACAGATATGTTTGTGATAATCTGTGTGTATTGTATCTGTCTCGCACATTAGAGCATTTGTGCATTGTACTATTTTTTATTGGAATCCAAACTGATTATATGCGTCGAGTAATATAATACAATGACAAAACATACATACTGGAGTCAGTTATGTAACGCTGCCATACATGACCCAAAAAATTTTTATTAAGCTATGAGCTTCATCACATCTGATATTTGAGTAATTCTAAGCATTTCTAGCCTGAAGTGGGGGGGAGGGTGGGGTATAAAGACGGCCGCCACCCGTCATCTTTAAAAAAAATCTACTCTGATCCTGGTGGGTACTAGGGCAAGTTTGGTATCATTTTCGTATAAACCAAAGACGTAGAATTCATTGCTGATATTTGTTTTTTCAATTTCATAGTAATTTTACAAGAAAAACGTAAAAAGGTTAAAAATTTGGTTGGAGATTTTTGCTACGCGGAGCCGAAACTACAAAAGATAGAAAGTTGAAATTTGCACACTAGATTACATTTATAAAGTGTACAAGAGATAAGAAGCGATTTTGAGAAATTCAACCCCTAAGGGGGTTAAAAAGGGGATGAAAGTTTGTATGGGGTTCAAGTTTTATTTTAAGCTAGGAATTTGAAACTTCGTAAAACGATATATTATTAAAATACAAGAAAACTAATTTCAGCGTTTTTGAAAATTCATCCCCTAAGATGGTGAAAAAGGAGTAGAAAGTTTGTATGGATATCAAAAAAAATTTCGAACGCGGGACTTGAATCTTTGTATTTGGGGATATTATTAAAAGACAGGAAAAGTAATTTCAGCGTTTTGTAAAATTCATCCCCTAACAGGGTTAAAAAGGGGTTGAAAGTTTGAATCCATTACAAATCCGAGTAGACACACATTTCTTATTGCCTCCCAGGCTTGAAATGCTTAGAATTACTCAAGGAACATATGTGATGAAGCTCATAGCTTAATAAAAAATTTTTGGGTCAACTTTATAACTGCTTCCGCTAAATGGTATTTTCAATGTCAATAGAAACACACGATTTCTTAAAAATTGTCTAACAATTTTATTTGAAGGTGATTAATTGATTAAAATAGTTATAATGCAATTAAAGGAGTTTTCCTGATGTGTTGTAGACCTTTCAAATTCAGTGAACAAGGTAAGAAACGGATGCAGGGTTTTACCTTAGATTTAGAAATACAATTTAAACTCTTCCTCTCATTGGTTTCGTATTTTGTTTTGGCGCTTTAAAAAATGCATTGTCCGCGCCATACGCTTGAAAAACTCAGTAGTTGGACGAGTTGAAAACATGAGCGTATTGTGAGATTGTAACGTACCTTAGTATCGATTTACAGATTCGTCTTAGGGATTTTTATTAACCCTGTATAAGGCATAAGGGTGTCAGAAATTATGCAAAAAAGAGCTCTATCACTTTGAAATAAAATTCAAAATCAGATGGGAAATACATTGCCTCTGCCTTATAAAGTGGCTTATTCCGTATATGTAGCTAACTCTGTGCCAAATTAGAAAGCGACACAGTGGAACCAACAACAGCAAATTCCTCTGAAAATATTAAATATATAGGTGTAGATTTTGTCGATTATTCTAATTTGGTACACAAATATTATGCTACATTTACACGCATGTCGAGACTTGGCAAACGCCTAAAAGCTCCGAGCCTGTACAGTCACCTGCAATAATATGTTACTCTTCCGTATCGTTGTCGCCGGTACGTTTCCTTGTGCATAGTAGGTTCTGCCATCTTGTGAGCTACATCGGAAGCATAAACGATACATTTAGGCCTCGCGCCAAAAATCTGCCGGCTCCTATGCTGCCCTCTATAGTTCATGCACGGGGCCTATACACGCTTGTCATTGTGGATGCTTGTCGAGACTTGCACAGCGTGTAAATATAGCATTAGACGTACTCTAGTGATAGTACCACCACTCTTGCGGCCACGTCAGCTACTGGAAGTCGGCGAGGGACTGGCGCCACGTGGCGTGGAAAGGTATGCGGAGCAGCTTTAGCTTGGTGTTGGGCAGCTGCGCGGACAGCAGTCGCTGCAGCGTCGGCAGCGGGAGGATCTCCACCTGCGGAACACAAGTATTGGTTAGCCTTCAAGTAGCATACGTTATTTTAAATTTGTTGGAATAACTTCATGTCAAGATTAGAGCATCATGATTACTACTACCACACTAAATTAGTACGCGAGCGTCTGTGTGGTGACCGCGAGCTGCCTATATGGTCCGGTTAGCAGTTGAGGTGGTGTATACCCCCCTCTTTGAGCGCTTAAGAGTCACTGGTGTGGTGTATACCCCCCTCCCCTCTGAGCGCTGGAGGGTTACTAGTGTGTATACCTGCGGCGGTGTGCGGGGCTCCTGCTTGGTGTGGTCGGGGGGCAGCCTGCAGCCGGGCACGGGCTTGAGCACGGGGATGCACTCGCCGACGTCGCGGCGCCGCTCGGCGCCCTGCTCGCACTGGTCGATGAACAGCTCCGTCACGCGCAGCAGCTCGATGGTCACGCCCCACATCAGGTGGGTTAGCGTGTCCTTGAGACTCAGCACGCCGCTTAGCACCTGAACAAAATAGTTCACTTATAATCTCATTTGGCACGATATTGAGGTTAAGGACTAATGTTAAAAAGTTCAATGACCATGCCATGTATATGGTTCACGGCAAGAACCTATTATATTATCAAGCAGCAAGGGTAACAATTCGAATTTGGTCAGCAGTAATTTTATTCCCTTTTTCTCCCTATGATCTACCCAACTTTGACCTAGTAAAGTAAGGTTTTGGCTGGATTCTGCCCTTGCAAATATAATCTAGTTTCCGTGTGATTGTTTCCATGGCGTTTGTCGTTGGTTAAAACATGTAACAGTTCAATATAAAAAACGAAAATTGTACGTTACCTATATTATGAATGTTTTTAAAAATTGTGGTATTGTTGTAATAAATATTTCACCTGTTTATTCGTGGTGGCGGACTGCGAGACGTACGTGGGTATGATGAGCAGCCTCTGTATGTTTTTGCATTCGGCCAGCGCGTCGTCAAAACCGACCTGTAACAAATATATTTGGTGTTATTGAGTTTTTCTTCCTTCAGCCGCTACAGACACGTCAGTTTGCTAAGAACATTTAGTGTGTTACAGCTCATGTTAAAGCGACATCTAGCGGACATTAGACTCACCTTGACGTCGAAATTGACAAGTTCCAAGCTAGTAAGATTGGGCAGCAGCGCCACCGCTCGCAGTAACGCCGGGGCCGCACATTGAGCGTGGCAGCCGCTAGCGTGCCAAGAACATTTCAATAGTGTTACAGATGGTAAAGCAACATCTAGCGGACATTAGACTCACCTTGACATCGAAGTTGACAAGTTCCAAGCTAGTAAGATTGGGCAGCAGCGCCACCGCTCGCAGTAAGGCCGGGGCCGCACATTGAGCGTAGCAGCCACTAGCTTGCCAAGAACATTTCAATAGTGTTACAGATGGTAAAGCGACATCTAGCGGACATTAGACTCACCTTGACGTCGAAGTTGACAAGTTCCAAGCTAGTAAGATTGGGCAGCAGCGCCACCGCTCGCAGTAAGGCCGGGGCCGCACATTGAGCGGTGCCACGCTCTAGCCGCAGCCGCTCGCTCGCCAAGAACATTTCTATAGTTTCACAGATGGTAAAGCGGACATTAGACTCACCTTGACGTCGAAGTTGACAAGTTCCAAGCTAGTAAGATTGGGTAGCAGCGCCACCGCTCGCAGTAAGGCCGGGGCCGCACATTGAGCGGTGCCGCGTTCTAAACGCAGCCGCTTTAGGCGCGTCAGCTTGCCGAGCACGAGCGCGAACTCGGCGCGAAAACTGCACTCGCCGAGCTCGAGCGACTCGAGTTGTGGAAGTTGGCCTACTACGTCGCACGCGCACCAACCTAGTTCCTGTGGAATTATTTTTTAACTTAGTCAATTAATTTTTTTAGCGTTTTAAAAGTGCGGCCTCAAAGAACAACGAAATCACAACTAGGGAACAAAAAAGGATATGTTGGTTTGTGTTCTTATTAACATATAATATTTTTAATTCTGTTTAAAAATATCACAAATACCTTAAATTTTCAATAACTAATAATATCTTCCAATTATTTTGACGTTGATTCAGTAAATTGTATGACTCAAAACTGCCAAATAGAAATAGATAGATACAAAATTAACGACATGTAATCATCTTTTCAAATTCCGTTCGCAAAGTTCATGTTAAGGACTGTATCGTTTATTATAAATACAAATAAAACCTGGTCTAACTGTTGACGTGTGTATTATTTTGTATTACTATGTTCTTAAGGTATACTCTGGGGGTATTTTTAAGCCATATCTGATATAAGAAGGTTTTACATTTATTTTATTTTAGGGACTTTATGATGATTTTAATACCGTCTAGCAATTGTAATTTGGACAAGCCTATCGAGCTTAATTTGAGACTATTTCACCGATTCCTTGGTACGATTTAAAGAAACAAAAGGTTAATATGCTGCCAAAATATGCCATCTAAGTGTCCTTTTCATGATTGCTCAATTGAACATCCACAGAATAAATGTGGTGATTTTTTATCTTTACATGAAAACGACTTTTTATGCAACATTTTGGATGGCCGTCAATTTCTGACGCCAGCGAAATGAGGGAAACAGCTAAAAGAATCTACCGAAATCCAAAGCCTAACGGACATTCATGGCGTTGAACCATGGCTAGAACAGGTCGATAGAAACGCTCCATGATGGTTATATTGTATACCAAAGTCGGGGTTGTCGTAAGTAACATGCCATATTCTCTAAAAGGCCACCAAGCACAGATCCAAAACTTTTTTTCCAACTAAAAGAAATGATTAGACTATGCCCAGATGTTTCGCTTTACGAATCATATGTAATTGCTGTTTACATAGTACGATTTTTTTTGTGTAATATCTCGTCTTGTTCGCAAACCGTAAATTTTCTTGTAGTATTTGTCCAAAATCGTTGTAGTTACTCGGGAGGATTGGGTAAATATTGTCCAAACCATATGCTTTACGTGATCTCCCAGGACGAAATGTTACTTATTATTAAAGCACTAATTAAACTATATGTGTAATTTTTTAATAAAAATATAATACCAGAAAAAACGGCTAAGTAAAGTTGTATTTATAATAAACGATACAGTCCTTAGTCGTTTTCTAGGTTTCCGTGCCCTTGAGACTGACCTTGATGGAGGTGAGCGAAAGATGCGTGAGCCTCGTCAGCGCCGCCAACGGCTGTAAATCCCTCGTGAGCGACAAGCCCGCCATGCTCTTGAGCCTGAGTTCGCGCAGCTGCGACAGGGACCCCAGAGGCGCGGGGTCGAGCAGGGCGGAGCGGATGGCGAGCGCGGAGAGCGCGCGCAGGTTGGAGGCGCCGCGGCACACCGCCTCCACCGCGCTGGCGGGGCAGCGGCACATCTCTATCCTGGGGAGTGACGGTTTGAGGTGAGGCAGAGATACGAGGGCGGGATGATAAGTTTCCGAAACGGCACAGAAATAAGACAATATATATAAATGTTATATTTTATTTTTCAACGTAGGTCCCTTCTGAGTCCACGCACTTGGCCCAACGTTTCTCCAAGGCTATTATCCCATTTCTAAAAAACGATTCTTCGAGTCCCTCAAAATACCTATTAACAGCTTCTATGACTTCAGAGTTCGACGAAAATTTTTGTCCGCCTAGCCACTTTTTGAGATTTGGGAACAAATGGAAGTCGCAAGGGGCCAAATCTGGTGAATACGGGGGATGAGGTAACAATTCGTAGTGCAAATCTTCGATTTTAGCCATTGCAATTTTAGCCGTGTGAACAGGGGCGTTATCCTGATGGAGTAAAATTTTTTACTTATTTAAATGAGGCCTTTTCTCTTTGATTGCGTTATCGAGGTTTTGTAGCAGATCAGCATAATATTGGGCGTTAATGGTTCTTCCCTTTTGAAGGTAATCCACGAAAACCAGTCCTTTGGAATCCCAAAATACGGTTGCCATTACTTTACCGGCTGACAAAACCACTTTTGCTTTCTTAGGGGCAGGTTCACCCCGATTTGTCCACTGCCTAGACTGTTCTTTTGTCTCAGGCGTGTAGTGGTGGATCCACGTCTCGTCAACCGTTATGTAGCGACGTAAAAACTCGTTAGGATTATGCCTGTACTTCTTCAAACACTCCGTCGAAACATCCTTGCGGGTTAGTTTTTGCTCGTCTGTTAAGAGACGCGGCACCCAACGAGCACAGAGCTTGTTCATTTCCAAGTGTTGGTGCAAAATGTTAAAAACACGTTCTTTTGAAATGTTTACCATCTCTGCTATTTCCACCAACTTCACACGGCGATCATCCAATACAATTTTTTTTACTTTGTTGATAATTTCCGGAGTCGTTACCTCATTGGGCCGTCCGCTGCGGGGAGCATCTGTACAGCTCTGCCGACCACGTCTGAAGTCGACAACCCAAGTGTGAACTGTGCTTAAAGAAGGCGAAGAAGATCCTAAAACGCGATCCAGTTTGGTTTTAATTTGTGTTGCAGTTTTGCCTTTCAAAACATAAAACTTAATTACCGCACGCACTTCCGATTTTTCCATTTTCACGAAAATGAATACAGTTTTTCTTTAGGTCGCTTTAATATATTATTATTTATATTATAAAAACTTGATATTGCTTCCGCATTAACGTAAAAGCCAAGAGGTTAGAATGACATTATTACTTTTTTAATTATATTTTTTTTAATCTTTCATTTCGGAGACTTACCAGCCAGCCCTCGTACCTAAGCCAGGCCCCCGCAGGACTAACATAAAAATAGAGTTAGACTAAGAAAAATCTGCAATGATTTTGATAGCATACGAATTGCAAGCGATATTTATGGGTCAAAAATGTACAGTTCGCGCGAACACACTAGTTTTCTCTCCTGTGGGCAATAGTTAACAGCTTGTGGACATGTAAGTAATGATTTTATCATAGTTCTCTAAATAAAAGGAGGACCTTTTCACGTGGATAAGGGTTTAATAAGAAAAGAACCTTTATAGCCCTTAACTCTTGTGTATGTCTACAGGGGAGACGTTTTCTGTTTGACCCATATAACTCATAATTTCATAGAAGTTTCACCAGGCGTGGCTCACTCCACAATTTCGTCGCTTTGCAACAGGTAGCTACAAGTACATCCGTCCCACACCAATTTTGGTGACTAGGCATAAGCTGCGCGTGGCGCTGTCGCCACCTAGCGGCCATATCTGTGCTGATCGTAACAGACGCGTTTTGTTAGAGAGTGAGTCTTCTGTACCTAGTACTATTTCATGGTCTGTGCCGTCGGCTTGACCTGTGAGATTACGCTATTCATACAACTATCGAGAACACGTAGTACTTATGTCCCCGCGCCGTCCAGCCGCGCGCGCGCTCCTCCTCCCCCGCCGCCCCCGCCCCGCGGGGGGCCCGAGCAGAGGCGCGCGAGCGCGGTTCATCAGTACGCTTTCATTCCGCTACGCGAGTGCACGGTGTCTATAGTTAACAACGACGTAGTTCGTTCGAGATCATTAAGATCGACAATATTGTGTTATAGGATTGTTTTCACCAATAATGATGGTAAGTGAACTCTTTGTAAACTGTAAGTGCTTGTGACTTTTATTTCAGATAACCTTTTAAGGTCCAATACCAACTTGTACTGTGCCAACATACAAGTGACTTTCAAAATCAAGGCTCGATATACAGATGCAAATGTGCGAGTCGCGTTTCCCATTCGGAACCGATTCGATTTATGTTTTAATTTGCTGTCTCTGCGGTCTTTCCAACCCAGAGCGGTAGATTTATATTTGCACCTCGAGTTCCAAGCATTACTGTACTTTGGTGGCTTTATAGCGATCCGTACGTACCATTGTAACGACCCGCGTGACTACTTTCTTTTAAGAGTCACTTAGACCACTTAAAGTCTATGTACGGCCCATATTTATGAGCCGTACGGGTCAGAATGGTCAGCCATACGGGTCAATCTGGTGAGCCATACGACCCAGCTTGTTGACCCGTACGGACCAGCTTGTGAGCCGTGCGGGCCAGATTAGTGAGCCGCACGGATCAGTCTGAGCCGTACGGCTCAGACTATGACCCCCTACGGCTCACCTTTTTGAGCCGTACGGGTGACTTTGGCGAGACGTACGGCTCACTTTGACACGTTGTACGGGTCAATTTTATTTTACGTATGGATCATTAAATGAGCCGTGTTAGTCAATAGTTAAAAATGCGGGCACAATAACTCACAGAATCCCTATTGTTTTTTTTAGGCAACGGGATCGGGAGATATGCGGTCCCTTGGATCTCTTCTGGACTGGGAGGCGGATGACCCTGGTGACAAAGTGATCCTCGGCAGGCTGGTACGCCTAATTACAGCACACCTCCCGGACGGCTGGCAAGAGTGGAAGGTTCATACATACACCAGAGAAGACCTGCTGGGGAGCGAACTGGACCCGCAAATTTTAAATAAAATCAGGTTTGCCATCCCAACAGTAGGTCTGGCACGGGCGTTCTCACCGAACTGTTCCTCTCTTTCTGAGAGAACCTACAGAGACATAAAACTCAAGCTACTAGAGTGGCCCTTGTGTGTGGGGTTAATTACCGGCCCTGCCTCACTAGCAGCGCGAATACGGGGTTCCGCAGTACAGAATGAATTGGTTGTCGCTGCTCTGGCAGACATGAAACCCCTACTGATCGGCAGGGAGGAGGCTAACCACGAGTTATCCAGCGACCCTGAAGACAACGGCTCTGTCTCGCATGTTTCTCGGCGCAGCAACAGCTCTGCTCGTACAACTAAACGTCAAGACAGATTAAGTAAGTTAGAGGAAAATCAGGTGGCGCTAAAGGAGATGCTGGAGTCCTTCATGAAAAAATTTGAAACACCATTTGACTCACAGGAGAACTCGGCTTACGAAAGCTCAGATGATGACTGCGTCTCAGCTCACTGCTCAGATGTCGACGACCCAATAGCCCCTGAACAGGCTCCAGACGAAGCTACCCCTACGTGGGAGCCCCTTGAGGCTCCATTAGGTTCTGAAGAAGATTTTGACTGGTTACCCTGCACTAAGCCACAGGATCCTGTTATACCCAACCCAAAACCGCACATTGCAGAGCAGGGGATTAAAGTACTAAGACTAGGTGACACCACGTATAACCAGATTAGGTACGTTGAAGTACAGAAAAAATTACACGCGGCGCCGGTTTTTGGTGCTTTAAAAGCCAACCCAATCTTAGTCAAGCATACGACACCTAACCCTATGCAGGAACAACTAGGTAAAATGGACTATGTTCTTGGTACAATGGTCCACGGGCTTTTGATGCAAAGAGATGCCTTACATGTGGCTCTTAAGGAACTTTCAAATAAGCATCCTGGCCTCAAAGAGGATCTCAAGAGTCTCCTGTCTTCTGGATCTGCCACGAAGACTATATCAGACGATCTTCTTCAATTTGCATGTGGTCGTAGGAATGAAATTATAGAGCAGAGGAGGAACTTTCTTATCCCCAAAGATGACTACCAGGCGTCGCTTCTGAATTCGGTCCCCCCATCAACTACTCATCTCTTCTGTGAGTCAAAGCTCACGGAGGTTCTTAAGCTACCGCCACAACAGACTTTCTTTCGGAACCACTATAAAAAACCGGTACAACCGAAACACCACAATGGAGCAACCGGTTTCTCCCAGGGAAGAATCTCCAAAAAGAAGACGTTTGTCAAGCCCAGAAGTCGTCCATCCGAAAAAACGGGATCTAGCTCAAGACGTTCCGACAAGAGGAATCACTCTAATCCCTCATCAACCCGGGGGCGCTCGTCGAAAGGACACTCTTCGAAGAAACATAGAAGTGCCTGAGATACGGCTTTTCAGAGGAGGCAGGCTTCGCTCATTCCTAGAAGTCTGGAAGAAGGAGGGAGCCCCCAAAAGCATCCTAAGCATTGTAGAGGGGTACACAATCCCGTTCATATCAAAACCTCCTCTGATTCCATTTCATGCTCAAATGGTAAGAAATTTCGAAACAAAGGAAATGACACAAGAGATAAACTCCCTCATAAAGCAAGGCATTTTAGAACGAACCTCAGCTCAATCAGGTTTTCTTTCAACGATGTTCCCGGTTCCAAAATCAGATGGCAAGAATCGACCCATAATCAACTTGCGAGGTCTAAACAGGTATCTTCAGCCAAAGAAATTTCGCCTGTTAAACCACTTCAAAGTACCTCACTTTCTGCAACCAGGAGATTTTCTTGTAAAAATCGACATCTCACAGGCATATTTTCACGTGCCTATAAAAATTCAACACAGAAGATTTCTAGCAATAGTCAATCAGGGTCAGACCTTACAGTTCACGTGTCTGCCGTTCGGTCTTTCTACAGCTCCCCTCACGTTTGCAAGGCTGTCAAACTGGGTGGCATCACGGCTCCAGGACATGAACATAAGAGTGATAGTCTATCTCGACGACTTCCTTCTAGCCTGCCAGGATCCAATAAAACTACGAGAGGATGCCATCAAAGCAGCGAATTTTTTGACAAGGCTAGGTTGGATCATAAACGCAGAAAAATCTCTAAACGAACCTTCGCAACAAATCGAGTACCTCGGAATTATGTGGAATACTTTGCAAAGCGTAACATCACTACCTCAAAAGAAAGTTCAATCGATAGAAAAAGACTTAAACCAAATCCTAAAAGACCGCAAGTGGAGTTGGGAGCTCGCCAAGAGCTTGCTGGGCAAACTAAATTTTGCCAGTTTCGTAATCCCTCTAGGAAGGTTACACTCCAGAGTTCTACAAAGAGCAGCCAACCGCTTACCAGAACATCAGAAGAAGAAAATGCTTCCCATAACATCAGAAACTCTTCAGGAATGCGTCTGGTGGCAAAAAAACCTGAAACAAAACGGAAGTCTGGTAACGTACCGAAAGACAGCTTTTATAACTTCAGACGCATCAGATCAAGGTTGGGGAGCTCAGATAGACGAAAAGATGATCAGCGGTCTATGGACTCCAGTTCAAAAACGATGGCATATAAACAGAAAGGAACTATATGCGGTACTACAAGCTTTTCGATCGGAAATGACTCATCTAAGGGAGAAAAGGGTCATAATCCAGTCGGACAATCGAACGGTTGTGGCGTATATCAAGAAGCAAGGAGGAACCCGATCTCGTCACCTGACAATACTTGTGTCCCAACTACTCCATACAGCACAGACCCTGCGGACAGAACTATGCCCTCAATATATCCCGGGCATCTACAACGACATAGCAGACAGTCTATCTCGTCAGAAACCCCTGGCAGACTGGCATCTGTCCCAGCATGTGACGAACATGATATTTTACAAATGGGGAACACCGGAAATAGACTTATTTGCAACGAAAGAATCCAGGGTGGTCCCTGCCTATGTCTCACGGGACGCGAAGGACAAAGAAGCCCAGTTCGTCGATGCTTTCAGCAGGGTATGGCGGTTCAATCTGGCTTGGATTTTCCCTCCTCCGTCTGTAATTCCACGAGTATTAGCCCACCTGAATCATGCAAAGGGAACATACATCATGATAGTGCCACGGTGGGAGAAAGTTTTTTGGAGGTCGGATCTGAAGTCGAGATCAGTGGATCCCCCGTTCCAGATTCGCAACCTCAATCATCACCTGTTAGACATGACATCCCAAGCGAGTCTTCCGAATGCCCAAAACTTACGCTTGGAAGCATGGAGGATACGGGGTGGTCGACCATAACTTCAGACTGGCACGGTGAGGATTTGGAACTCCTCAAAAAGTCTTGGAGGGCGTCTACGTTGAAAACTTACTCGGCTCCTTGGAAAACTTGGTTAGACCGGTGCAAAGCTCTAGGAATTGACCCATACAATCCTGATGGAAATTCTGTAGCTCAACACCTAAGCTACCTATTTAGGATAAAGAAGTTATCTGCCAGTACAGTAAAATTACACAAGTCAGTCATCGCAAATTTCGCTAACCCAACAAAGAGGGAATCCATCTCTAACAATATTTTAGTAAAACAGATGATTAAAGCCATCGAATTAGCAGAACCCACTTCTGTTAAAAAACGTATTTGGGATATACAACAACTAATTGATTGGATGGAGAGAAAGCCCATACAAGAAGACAGCATCTTTCAGGTCTCCCGTCATCTTGCACTTTTACTGTTAGTGGCATCTGGTAGGCGAGTTCATGATCTTACCCTACTAAACATAAACGAGGCAAGCATGCTACTTACTGATGCGGATGTTACATTCTGGCCCGATTTTGGTTCCAAAACGGATAGTACAACCCATAGACAGTCGGCCTGGCAGCTTTCGGTGATACCTAATGAGAAATTGGATCCGGTTCGGTGGACAAAACTATACCTGTCTCTGTCAGAGACCAGAAGGTCAACAGGAAATATTCAGATTGATTCTCTTTTTATCACCACAAGGGGACCAGTTAAGGCAGCTTCGAGAGCAATTATTGCAGGCTGGATCAAGACAGCCTTTGTGGAGCTAAGTCTTCCTTTTCCTCCTGGAAGTATTCGCTCGGCAGTCGCCTCTTCCAGAAGGGACAACAACATGCCTATAGATAACATTCTTAGAAATGGAAATTGGCGAAGCGAACGCAATGTTCTTAAGCATTACTTTAAAGAAGTAATAAGGCCCTCTGTTTTTGTACGTAATTCTAATGCCGATTTAATTGATTCTAGTTTTAATACGTTGTGACCGACTTCAAAAGTCCGTTCTGTTAAACTTTTAACTAGCAAATTGATTATTTTCTATCGATCTCGTTTAGAAATGTTTAGACTGAAATTCACTATTTTTAATTATAGAGTTAAACAACCAGTTAATATGTTGTTAAACTTGTTAATCTTTGATCTCAATTATCTATATGCTGTGTTTTTAATTATTCTTACAATTCCTCGTATGTAACTAGTACAGGAATTACTTTTCATCCGAGTTGGATGCATGATTGTTTAAGTTTGTTTTGTTTTCTTTTAACAACAAGTGTAAGTTTCTGTTGATTATTTTTATTATAGTTCTTAATGTGTATTACATTAAGTCGTCAATACGGCATACCCGTTTATTGTTTTAAACTTGTGCCAAATGATTATTTCTATAATAAAACTTAACGTATCACATATGATAGCTATTAAGAGTGCTATTACATTTCGGGGTTGAGCGAGTTTAGGTATTTTACGCGCTGCGGCAGGCCGTGCGAGCTCAGTATTCCGATCCCTTCTACCACACTCGCACTACCATGATGGATTAAACATTCTTGATCCTTCGCGAAGCATATTGAAATCAACCATAACAACACTAACTGTACTTAACTTATAAAGTCCTAAAACTGTTATTTGGTAAGTACGAAAATACTAAATGCAGTGCAAATGTACATAGGGGCTGTTCATAAATTACGTCATCTATTTTTGACCCCCCCATCCCTCAAATCATCCAAAAATCATGCTTCGGATGACTCTGTTTCCTCCTACGTCATGCTACCATCATCCGATGTCCAGACCCCCTCCCCCCTCCTCCCATTTGAAACGACGTAATTTATGAATAGCCCCATACTCGTACTTATGTTATGAACGTATATTACTCGAAAGAAATTATAGGTACTCGCTTATTTACAAGAAACAAGTTACAAGAAACTGAAGATACACAGGGTCTGATGATGGAGCTGGAAGGTGGCCACGGGTACCAGTCTATCATGTAACTAAACCACTTCGTGTTTGGGCTCGTTTGATTCGTCTCAACAAGATCTTTGACACAAGACAGTACTCAGGGTCTGATGATGGAGCTGGAAGGTGGTCACCATTACCAATCAACCATACAACTAAACCACATCGTGTTTAGGCTCGTTTTATTCATCTCAACAAGATCTTTGACACTATATAGGTGATACTCAGAGTCTGATGATGGAGCTGGAAGTTGGTTACCGGTACCAATCAACCATGCAACTAAACCACTTCATGTTTAGGCTCGTTTGACTAGTCTCAACAAGATCTTTGACACTAGGTGATACTCAGAGTCTGATGAAGGAGCCGGAAGGTGGTCACCGGTACCAATCAACCATGCAACTAAACCACTTCATGTTTAGGCTCGTTTGATTAGTCTCAACAAGATCTTTGACACTAGGTGATACTCAGAGTCTGATGATGGAGCTGGAAGGTGGTCACCGGTACCAATCAACCATGCAACTAAACTACTTCGTGTTTAGGCTCGTTTGATTCGTCTCAACAAGATCTTTGACACTAGGTGATAAACCAAACACGAAGCCAAAACAAGAAGTGGTTCAGTTATGTGATAAACTGGTACCCGTCGCGACCTTCGAGCTCCATCATCAGACCCTGAGTAGTATCTTGTGTCAAAGATCTTGTTGCGACGAATCAAACGAGCCCAAACACGAAGTGGTTCAGTTACATGGTAGACTGGTACCCGTGGCCACAGTCCAGCTCCATCATCAGACCCTGAGTACTATCTTGTGTCAAAGATCTTGTTGAGATGAATCAAACGAGCCCAAACACGAAATGGTTTAGTTGCATGGTTGCTTAGTACCGGTGACCACATTCCGGCTCCATCATCAGACCCTGAGTACTATCTTGTGTCAAAGATCTTGTTGAGACGAATAAAACGAGCCTAAACACGAAGTGGTTTAGTTGCATGGTTGATTGGTACTGGTGACCACCTTCCGGCTCCATCATCAGACCCTGAGTACTATCTTAAGTCAAAGATCTTGTTGAGCCGAATCAAACGAGCCCAAACACGAAGTGGTTTAGTTGCATGGTTGATTGGTACCGGTGACCACCTTTCGGCTCCATCATCAGACCCTGAGTACTATTTTGTGTCAAAGATCTTGTTAAGACGAATAAAACGAGCCTAATCACGAAGTGGTTTAGTTGCATGGTTGATTGGTACCGGTGACCACCTTCCGGCTCCATCATCAGACCCTGAGTACTATCTTGTGTCAAAGATCTTGTTGAGACGAATCAAACGAGCCCAAACACGAAGTGGTTTAGTTGCATGGTTGATTGGTACCGGTGACCACCTTCCGGCTCCATCATCAGACCCTGAGTACTATCTTGTGTCAAAGATCTTGTTGAGACGAATAAAACGAGCCTAAACACGAAGTGGTTTAGTTGCATGGTTGATTGGTACCGGTGACCACCTTCCAGCTCCATCATCAGACCCTGAGTACTATCTTGTGTCAAAGATCTTGTTGAGACGAATCAAACGAGCCCAAACACGAAATGGTTTAGTTGCATGGTTGATTAGTACCGGTGACCACCTTCCGGCTCCATCATCAGACCCTGAGTACTATCTTGTGTCAAAGATCTTGTTGAGACGAATCAAACGAGCCCAAGCACGAAGTGGTTTAGTTGCATGGTTGACTGGTACTGGTGACCACCTTCCGGCTCCATCATCAGACCCTGAGTACTATCTTAAGTCAAAGATCTTGTTGAGCCGAATCAAACGTGCCCAAACACGAAGTGGTTTAGTTGCATGGTTGATTGGTACCGGTGACCACCTTCCGGCTCCATCATCAGACCCTGAGTACTATCTTGTGTCAAAGATCTTGTTGAGATGAATAAAACGAGCCTAAACACAAAGTGGTTTAGTTGCATGGTTGATTAATGGTACCGGTGACCACCTTCCGGCTCCATCATCAGACCTTGAGTACTATCTTGAGTCAAATAAATACATATAGAATGTCAGGTCGTTTCAAATATTTTTAATCCTGTCCGGTAGTTTATTAAACTGTACCATTATAAATTATAATACTATAAAAACAGTGCTAGGATCAAAGTCTCTCGTTGCGGTTTACACGCACACAGTATAGCGTTTTACACGGCGCCCGCCGCACACAATGATAAAAAACCTCGTCGTCGCCGTTGAAAATGTGCGGAGCCGACCGACACACGTCCTGCCTGTACAAGCTCTGCCGCGGCACTGAGCTGGCGAGCGCGCGTCATCGGTAATATAGAGTAGTTTTCAAAAAATTGCCAAAAAATTATAGTAGAATTTCATAAACACTAATGTATACCAACAGTATAAGCAAACGTTGCAGATTGCTTGAGTATGAAAATGACTTCGATATTAAGTAGATTTTCGTAGAAATTGACACTTGTTTCGGAGAGAAAATTGAGTTCGTTTTACTTTGATTTTCTCTTTCTCAAAGGTATGTAGGAAAAATATCGTTTGATATGCCTAAAGTACAGGGTATTAGTAATACAAAATAGCCAGGTTTAGCAGAGTAAACTTCTCAACATTTCCAAATAAGAGCTTGCCGTTCAGTGCTTCACGCGGTTTTTCGGAAACGACCATCAGAAAAAAATTCATTACTAATTTAATAAGTCCTTTTTCTAATATTTACAGCGATATTTAAAAAGATAAGAAGACGCTTTTACTGGAACAAGTACTCATTGTTTCTAATAATGAGCACAAAGTCCTGAATTTCGTCGACTAGTATCATCAATTTTGCATTATTTCGACTTTTCTTGTAAGAGCGCTCTTAATTGAATAGTCTGTTGATTACAAACATGTTGATTTTTTATTCTTTTGTTTAATTTACAAGCACTTACTTATCTTACCTACCTTTCAATCCATATTTTCCTACCTCATGTATTACATGTAGGTAGGGGTAATATAACACATATTCACAGTACGCTTCCCCGCGTCGTCAGAACCTAAACATATCTCACAGGTCAAGCCGACGGCACAGACCATGAAATAGCAAACGTTTTTCCCCCGAAGGGATAAAAACGATATATTTCATGTCTTGCCTAGGCTTGACCAAGTAATGCCTTGACGACTCGCAATCTCAAGGTACTGATGAACCGCGCTCGCGCGCCTCTGCTCGGGCCCCCCGCGGGGCGGGGGCGGCGGGGGAGGAGGAGCGCGCGCGCGGCTGGACGGCGCGGGGACATAAGTACTTCGTGTTCTCGATAGTTGTATGAATAGCGTAATCTCACAGGTCAAGCCGACGGCACAGACATGAAATATATCGTTTTTATCCCTTCGGGGGAAAAACGTTTGCTATTATTTATTCTGTGACGGAACTTTATGGTTCGCAGGGAACGATATAAAACCGGTTACTCTTGGCTTTCGGAGACTCTCGGTTAAACTCGTTGTCATACGTGAAAGAGATAGCAACACTTACTCGTTCTATCTCGCTACGATATTTTCAATTTAACCAGTTAATTTCGTTCCACAAAAACGGAAGTCGAACGAATTAGGCATAAACCAGTATCTTAATAGAACAGTTCTTTAACCGGTAACCGCAAACGGAAACGAAATCCTCTTCGTTCCCTAGTGATTGAACGAAACTGGTTTGAAAAATAAAACGGTTTCCGAGCCCTGCCCAGTACAGTATAGTCATACCTCTCTAGCTCGTCCAGCTGTTTGACATGCTCTCCGAACTGCTCCCAGAACACGGCGTCGCTCTGCGGCAGCAGCATCTTGCGCAGGTCCAGCCTCTTCGTGCCGTGCCGCCGGAGGGCCGCGAATAGGCCCAGTACAGTATAGTCATACCTCTCTAGCTCGTCCAGCTGTTTGACATGCTCTCCGAACTGCTCCCAGAACACGGCGTCGCTCTGCGGCAGCAGCAATTTGCGCAGGTCCAGCCTCTTCGTGCCGTGCCGCCGGAGGGCCGCGAATAGGCCCAGTACAGTATAGTCATACCTCTCTAGCTCGTCCAGCTGTTTGACATGCTCTCCGAACTGCTCCCAGAACACGGCGTCGTTCTGCGGCAGCAGCATCTTGCGCAGGTCCAGCCTCTTCGTGCCGTGCCGCCGGAGGGCCGCGAATAGGCCTCCCCAGTCGCTCACCTACATACAGATATTAATAATTTATTGTACTATAGAAATTATCATTATGTTAATAAAGTGTGAGCCGGTATTTGGCGTACAATATCGTGTTTCTAGTGCATGTTATTGAATATCTAATGCGCCTATGCGTCAACATCGTATGACATTATTAAAATTAAGACGAATGTTGGGATGATGATTATAATTACATTAATGTAGTGAACTTTATATGAGAGGGTGAAATATAGTTAACCTTCCTAGTATGAATGTCTAAGAATATAAGAGTATATATGTAGTACAGAGTACGGATCCGTACGAACGTGTCATTCTATTTCAGTCAGTACAGTCGACGTCAAAGATATACACATTTACACTTTTGCACCTTACTTCTTTGTAATAAGGCGAAAAATGTAAACATAATTGTGACGTCGACTGCACAAAAAGTTGACAGAAGTAGCATGACAAATACGAACGTTTCCGAGAAAATCCTTAACCCGTGGTTAGCGTGGTTACAAGAACAGACCCAGTACTCCGTTCTGCGCTCTATTTCTGTCCTAGTAGCTAAGGTGTTAGACCAGCTTAATATAACCCAAAGAACAATCTTGGCAAACGGCATCGCTTGAGCGTAAAGTGCAGTCTGCCCCACAGATATTAAATATTTACGTGTGAATTTTTCATCCTGACGTGCCGCCAGAGCTGTGGCGTGGCCGCCAGATCCCGCCACAGTCGGCACACGCGCGCACAATGCGCCAAGTCACGCATGCCCAGGTACTGGAATATCTGGAACAATCACAGTTTAATTAAGGTAGTGCCAGTGGCGTCACTATTATCCACTGAGGCCCGTGGTGATTTATCGAATGGGGGCTTGGGGACCTGCTACTTTTATAAAGCATGATCTCGCACATTTATACTCGGGAAGCACTATTTCATATGGTGGAACTGCCGGCAATAACAATGAACGGGCCAATTTAAATCCATATGTATCATAACAGTTGAAATTATTATTGTTTTTTTAAACCGTTTTACATGTTTTTATTTGTTAAGTTTACAATATGAATATTATGAATTCATGTTCTTACCTGTACAGCCACATTATAGTTGTGTTCCTTCGCCTTCTGGCAGAAGCCAGTGAAGTGGTCGATGTTCTCTTCCAGTCTGGGCCTTCCTCTTCGCCGCGGCGAGTCAGTGGTGGGCGAAGGCGCGGCGCCATTCGCCACTCGACCTCGCACTGGCAGCCACTGGTGGAACAACACTTATAATATCTTACCTGTACAGCCACATTATAGTTGTGTTCCTTCGCCTTCTGATAGAAGCCAGTGAAGTGGTCGATGTTCTCGTCCAGCCTGGGTCTTCCTCTTCGCCGCGGCGAGTAGGTAGGCGTCTGCGCGGCATCCTAGCCACTAGACTCCGCACCGGCAGAGTCACTGGTGGAACAACACTTATATCTTACCTGTACAGCCACATTATAGTTGTGTTCCTTCGCCTTCTGGCAGAAGCCTGTGAAGTGGTCGATGTTCTCCTCCAGCCTGGGTCTTCCTCTTCGCCGCGGCGAGTAGGTAGGCGTCTGCGCGGCATCCTAGCCACTAGACTCCGCACCGGCAGAGTCACTGGTGGAACAACACTTATATCTTACCTGTACAGCCACATTATAGTTGTGTTCCTTCGCCTTCTGGCAGAAGCCTGTGAAGTGGTCGATGTTCTCCTCCAGCCTGGGTCTTCCTCTTCGCCGCGGCGAGTCGGTGGTGGGCGACGGCGCGGCGCCGTTTGCCACTCGACCACGCACTGGCTTTGAGTCACTGGTGGAACAATACCTCTGTTAGCTGATGGTAAATACTTTCTTTAATAGGAATCGTTCTTAATTCTAACCCTTTAAGATGCGAGTTGACACGTCAAAGTAACTCTAATCATTTTAAACAATATTTTTGTGGAAGCTATATCGGTATGAGAATGATAAAGGGTTAAAGAAAGATCGAATCGTATATTCGCAATGGTACACCAACTCGAATTGCATGTATTGAAGTGAACAATCCATGTATGGTTTCCCCAAATTATCGCGCCGTATAATTTTACAGATTGAACATACATAAAGTACCACACTAAAAAACAGCCGTACCAATTATATTTTATTATAACTGCGTCAATTCTCAAAATATTAGCCTGAAAACTACTGAGGATTATTCACATCTCATACATGCAAAATTCTTAAACGCCATCTGTGAATGAAACCTATAATATCTTGTACTGAACGTAAAATACCTTACCTTTTTATCTTGTAAAAGGTCGCTATAGCAAACAAAAACTATATTGGCTATAAGATTTATTACTTTGATACATTTTCTCTACAGTAGCACAAGTAAGAATATATATATATACACAATAAATAAGTGACCTGTAAGAGAATTATTTTTAATGGTTTAAAAATCCTGCAAAAAAACAAACAGAATATACATTTTGGAATTGTTTCTCAAAAATAAACAATGTCAGCAGAAGAAGTTGCTAAACGGGCGAGGTGATCAAAATGAACGTAACACATCTTCATTATTTAGATTTTAGAGAATAAGAGCGTGTGACCAAAGACACTAAACATTCATTTGAACACCTCATCCGGTTAGCTACTTTTGCTGGTGACTGTATGTATATTAACTCACATTATAGATGGGTCTAACGCGAATTATATTCAATTACCTTGACACACACACACACACATCCACTTATTTCCATACACTTTTCGTCGGGTAGATGCACAAATCTCTGTTTTGACATTTTGCTGGGACATCAGTCAGCCGTGACCACGACCAGTGAAACCTGTGTCGAAACGTCGGTAAATCAAGGTAATTGAATATAATTCGCGTTAGACCCGTCTATAATGTGAGTTAATATGTGTTCAAAACGCGAAAGTTTAAAATATTAGACTGTATGTATGTACTCAACATCCAATGTTTGGCTATATTTACTAGACATGCGCTCAAAGCTGTTAAAGATTACCTAATAATACATTTTCAGTAATGTCACTACTCTTAAAGTAAATATGTCACGTCATATTCAACCAATTTGACTCCTAGGCCACTATAGAACAATCGATATTTAATTTGCTTTGCAGTTCGCCGGACGATATCAGCCTGTCAGTTGTTCGGAATTGTCACCTTTTGCCTTTAACTGACAGTCCGGCGAACTGGTAATCAGTGGGCCCATAAAGTATGTTTTTTTCTTAGTTAGATCCCTTTTTACAAAAAAAAATTTCACCCAAAAAGAACCCTAACTTTTACATCAAACAAATTCACTTAGACCCATTTGCACCATCCCACTAACCCGAGGTTAAGCGGTTAAACCGTTAACCCAGTGTCAAATTGTACTGGTAACCATGGTAACTTCAGACTTAACTGGTTAACCCTGGGTTAGTGGAATGATGCAAGTGGGCCTTAATGAGGTAAACGTATTGGTGCTCGACGCGGTCCCAGTTCATGTCATCTTGAAACTTAAGTCATTGTCAATAGAGGTGACAGGAAGGTGTCATCTATAGGGCATTAGCATGTCAAGCACTAGTACGTTAATCTTACCTACAATAAATATTTCCAAATTATTTTAAAGGGATCAACTTAACAAAGAAATTCCCTTAAATCGAGTTAATAATTAGGAAAATATTAACTTTATCTGAATAATATTGGTTACCTATACACTAATTTGTATAAAATTTTAATACCTTACTCACAAACACAATTTTATTTATAAAATAGGCCTTATTTATTTATAGATTACTGAGATATTATGGTAATGGTAAAGTAACAATAAACTTCATATAATCCTTAATTATAGTTTCTTAATTTAATTAAAATGGATGGTGGTAATTTAAATATTAACTTATTTATATTTTGTCCTTATAGATACAATATCGTCACTACATAATGTGTTTAAGGTTACATCATCATTTTTTACACGATTTTAATATACGGAAACCTAAATGACAGTGATAAGAATTATAAAAAATCCAAGTTTCTAACTATGATGTCATTTATTAGAATTCATACTATTGTTGTCATAACATTGATCATACAAACATTTTCAAGTTTCTTGAAAATGTAACTAGCTTTTATGAGGGTCGATAAAGTTTAAGGTTCCGCACCCAAAGGGAGGGACAAAATCGGCTCAGTAGTTTTACCTCCACAGTGTAACACAATACAGAAACGTACAATTCATAGTCTGCTAAAATCGTAACCCTTATCCGGAAAAAGTAAGCTAGCTTTAATAGATACAAATCAATCTGATTTGCGTTAACACTTTCAGTGCCAAGAACCCGATAGTTGGGTTCATTTTGTATTGGAATAGGGACTTTTGGTAGGCGTGGCTCACTCCGCGATTTCGTCGCTTTGCTACAGGTAGCTAAAAGTACATCCGTTCCACCCCAATTTTGGAGAAAGCCATAAGCCGCGCGTGGCGCTGTCGCCACCTAGCGGCCATATCTGTGCTGATCGTAACAGACGCGTTTTGTTAGAGTGAGTCTTCTGTACCTAGTACTATTATATATTGTGTGCTCTTGGCACTGAAAGTGTTAAAGGTTCCAGGCCCTGGCATTGATGTAGTCCATTAAATTCTGCATCCGATATTATCTTAGTGTCAAGTTAATTGTGATTATACAGATTGCAGCGTGATGCTGCCCGTCTCATTGACGCCCAGTTATCTGAAACAATATACATTCATTAATTACTTTTACTACCACAAACCCGACCCGGACTCGGTCCGGATCCGGGTATGTCCTTAAACTACGTCCAAGACCACCGGTGGACGGGCAGCAGCGTCCCTCCAATTCGGTGTACTCGACTGCGATCGCCAACCCGCCCGCCAAGCGTGGCGATTATGGCATTCACCCCCCATCAAGGGGGAGGCCTATGTTCAGCAGTGGACGTCTTATGGCTGAGATGATGACGATGATGATGACTACCACAAAGGGCCCTTGGTACTGCTGTCTAAACTTTAACCTCCCTGGGGTATTGCATTTCGAGCATAAAAACGATTAGTTATGCTCCGTTTCCATTTTTTTACAAGTATTGATGCATAAGTACAGATTTTCAAAGTTACGTCCGTAAAATAGGTAATGGATAGTCAATTATTTAACATATGCATGTGTGTTGGGTAAACTCCATAGCGAAGTGAGATTTAGAATACTTGCAGATAAGTAAACATGCTGCCAGTAGCGGATTTAGTATATGTGTACATTTAGTTATGGACCCGGGTATGTCCTTAAACTACGTACAAGGTCACCGGTGGACGGGCAGCAGCGTCCCTCAAATTCGGTGTACTCGACTGCGATCGCCAACCCGCCTGCCAAGCGTGGCGATTATGGCATTCACCCCCCATCTTGCAGAATGGAGGTCCAAGGGGGAGGCCTATGTTCAGCAGTGGACGTCTTATGGCTGAGATGATGATGATGATGATGATACATCTAGTTACATCTTTTATATAAGAGTGATGCCCTTCCACAGCCATGAAAAACTGTGTCACCGTATGTGACAGTGCTTGTAGATTCTGTAATAGATTCAAAGGCAATTGATAAACGTGTGCGTGTGTGTGTGTGTGTGTGTGTGTATGTGTGTGTGTGTGTGTACGCACGGAGCAGGCTGCACTATAGCGCGCGGCACCACGATGAAGCGGCGGCCGTTGAGCACAGCCAGCGACTGCGGCAGCGAGCCACGCGCAGGTGACACCGCCCACACGCGAGCTCCGTCCGGACCGCCCGCCATCTGTAATACAATCGAAATTATACCAAGTGAAGTAATTTTTAAACATTTTTTTTACACGAAGCGCTGGTGGCCTAGCGGTAAGAGCGTGCGACTTGCAATCTGGAGGTCGCAGGTTCAAATCCCGGCTCGTACCAATGAGTGTTTCGGAACTTATGTACGAAGTACGAAATATCATTTGATATTTACTAGTCGCTTTTCGGTGAAGGAAAACATCGTGAGGAAACCGGACTAATCCCAATAAGGCCTAGTTTGCCCTCTGGGTTGGAAGGTCAGATGGCAGTCGCTTTCATAAAAACTAGTGCCTACGTCAAATCATGGAATTAGTTGTCAAGCGGACCCCCGGCTCCTATGTGAGCCGTGGCAAAATGCCGGGATAACGCGAGGAAGAAGAAGTATATTTTACACGTCAATTTTAATGTTTGATCAAGTTCATTGATTGTACAAGATGTGTAAAGTATAATGCGGGCTGTACACACTCGTAGAGAGACTCCGAGACAGGCCGAGAACGAGTGTGTACATGCTGCTCCCTTCTCGTCTCGCTCTTCCTTGTCTCGTCTCGCGCTTCTCCGATTTGATCGTAGCGGTGCCGAGACTTTCGGCGAAGCTCTCGACGAGTGTACAGTCGACATAAGAAATAAGCGTGTGGTTCTACAGTGTCATAACTTTGTGGTAACTGAATCGAGAAACATGAACTTTTGATGACCTCTAGCCGCCCAGAGACCTATAAAAAGGTCTCCTGTTCCATTCTAATTTGAATCTTGTGTCGACAAAATAAAATTTAATTGGCAAGGCATTGGCAAGGTTTGACGTATGGGCGGCTAGAGGATAATCGAAGTTATCGCAACGTTTTTAAGGTTCCGTATCCAAAACGGGACCCTATTACTAAGACTCCGTTGTTCGTCTGTCTGTCGCCAGGCTGCATCTCATGAACCTTGATAGCTAGGCAGTTGAAATTTTCACAGATGATGTATTTTTTTTGAAGCTATAACAACAAATACTAAAAACAGAATATGTATAATAGATATTTAAGTGAGGCTCACGGAAGCCACGTTTAACACATTTGTCCATACAACAAACGTGTTTTTTTTTGCCGTTTTTTGCGTAATGGTACGGAATCCTTCGTGCGCGAGTTTGACACGCTCTTGTCCGGTTTTTTAAAGTATAAAAATGGAATAAACACTATCCCCCTTATACATAAACATTTACTAAAGTTGACAAGCCGATAATAATCGTTTGTCCCTTTCCGACGTATCGGTATGATGAAATGGGACAAACGTCTTGTTGTTGTTTTGATGTTGTTTGTTTATGAATAAGGGGGTAAAGATGTACCTTCATTCTGAGCGTGACTCGTTTGTCTGCCGGCTGCGGGGCGGCGGCGGCGGGGGCGGCGGCGGGGCGCGCGCGCGGCAGCAGCGCGGGCGCGGGCGGGGGCAGGGGGAGCGCGGGGCGGCGCGCGGCCGGCGCCACCAGCGACGTCAGCCCCGACTTGTGCGTCAGCGGCGGCGGGGGGGACGACGGCGAACTGGACTTGCGGCAGTTCTGAAACAAATTATACAGCCCCAATAATTGCTCGGAGCGATGCCGAGCCAAACGGAGCCAAGAATGCCCAAAAGGAGGAGTGTCACCCCATTGATACTGTTACTTCACGGTTAAAAATGCATACTTACATGCGTTGCATAGAAAAAACACGCGCCATCAATATTACAAATAGGTAAGTGCGTATGTGCCATGTGAACACTCCGCGACCAGATGTCATGGAGCAAGGTTGCACCGACTGTCTATTATATTTACCTTGCAGAAGAAGGTCCCCTCTGGTCTAGGGGCCGTGAGGCCGACGCAGGCGAGGTGGTAGAGGCACAGACACAGCCCGCAGGCCAGCGTGGGCACTCCGCGACCACATGTCATGGAGCATGGTTGCACCAACTGTCTATTTTATTTACCTTGCAGAAGAAGGTCCCCTCTGGTCTAGGGGCAGTGAGGCCGGCGCAGGCGGGGTGGTAGAGGCACAGACACAGCCCGCAGGCCAGCGTGGGCACTCCGCGACCACATGTCATGGAGCATGGTTGCACCAACTGTCGGGGTGAGGTCTGGACAGAAAGAATTGTCGTTTAAAATGCTCTTTTAAATTCTACCGTGTCTCAATGCTGCTGCTGTATATAAAGAATGATGTAAAATATTGGAATAAGAGTTTACAGATTTTGGAATTTAAGAAAAATATGACATTACCTAAAACTCTTCAAGATATAAGACAGTACCTACTATCCAGGTGTTAATTAAAAATAAAATATAGATCTAAAAATTAAGAGTTTGGCTTCCGACCTATGCCTTCGAATATAACGAATAATAGAGTAACTATTCTACTTCAAAATTTTAGAAAATCCGTTACATCATTTTAGAAAATCCGTTATATCATTTTAGAAAATCCGTTATCTCATTTTAGAAAATCCGTTATAGTATTCTATACATCAAGAGTTATGTAAAATAACTGTTAATTATTTTTTTGCCATTCAATACAAAAATCGCTCACCAAGTCATGCTGTTCAATCTTGGCATCAACCGGCGACACGGGCGGGCGGCTCTGCAGCGGCGGCGGCGCCGGGGCCACCGGCACGGGCACCGGTACCGGGACCGGGATGACCGGTACCGGTACCGGAGCGACAGGTACCGGTACTGGAGCGACTGGTACCGGTACTGGAGCGACCGGTACCGGGATCGGTACCGGTACTGGAGCGGCTGGCGCCGACACGGCGGGGGCAGGCGGCGCCGTTCTGCCCGAGGTTACTACACTCGCGCGCATTCAGTACCCGCCGGGGAGGGCTCATTGCACTGTGTCAATCAACCCTCCAGACAATACAGTGGTCTTGCGGTCCATTTGATTCACGTAGCTTTAGAGAATATCATCTCAATGTATAGGACATATAAATCAGAAAACTGTAAGCCTAGCACGGGAGCGAGGGACAGTATCGCCACCGCGAGATAGACTACCCGTCTCTAATTTATAGTTAGAAAAAGACGGGTCTATCTCGCTCGGGAGATACTGTCGCGCCGTTCCTGTGCTAGGCCTACTGTTATGATAAAATATTCAATAATCAAATGGATCGCATTTCTAGGTATATCATATATGTACGTTGAATTACTTCAATCATCCATATAGCGGACGATTGATTATTTAAAATGTGGTTGGAAATGTGTCAAACCGTGAAATAGTTTTATATCAAGAAACTAATTTATTTTAAAATATACAAGCATGGTTTCCGTTGCCGATGTTCAGTACAAGATATTATGACAATTATGTAGTTACAAAATGGCTATGTGAATATGTGACGTTCCACGGAAAAAGGTACCTTATGGCGGCTGACGCTTACATCGCATAGCACCGCAATTATATTGCAGCGGCGTTAATAATAGCGTAAGCGCCAACCGCCATAAGGTACCTTTACCCGTGGGACGTCACATATTATTTGATCATGGCTAATTATCTAAAGCATAAAAACACATTACATATAACAAACCGAAACAAATCTAATCTCTTTCTCGATTTTCCATATTTAATAATAATGGAAAACTAAAAGGGATTTAGTTGTGTTTCCATTTGACAGCGGAGAAGGCTATTTAAATAAATCCGTTCAACAACAGCATATTATGTAACAATTAACAGTAAGTACAGATGTAGTGCATAATTTCTAACGAAGAGACGCTTTCCAGATAGATTTTCGTACATTCACCCCCCTGTTGCTATATCTATTGCACACGCATTTGTAGTGGGTTCACACTCCCTTAATTTAGCCTTTTATAAGCTCTTATCTTATGTTATCCATGACATTATACACGGTGTAACATGAGTAAACCGAATAATTTTAACAGCGTATTCCTGATCATATTTAGAGACAAAAATGTCCTATAAACTTTTTTTGATTTTCGCCTAGTTTCAGAGATATTATTAATTAAAAAAAAAACAAGTTATTATTGTTACATAGTGTAAAAGGCCTTCTTGATGGTGATGTTGCTGCTATGGGACGTAGTCTAAATATCCTTATTGATAGATGTCAAAAAGTGACAAGTAACACTGTAAAAAGTAGGTTCTACGAAAAAAAAAATTTTTATCAATTTTAAGTGACAAGTTTGCCAATAACATTTATTTTTTATGTACAAATACACTCAAAAAATTTAAAAAACAAAACAAAAATTTTTTTTTTTTGGCGAAATTGACCTAAACTCATATTACATTTTTTACTTCTTTTGACCTCAGAAATGCGTGGTTAAAATTATTCGGTTTACTCATGTTACACCGTGTCTATCGATACTCCAAGTAAGTAATGTCACTCAAGATCCCACCTAACATGGCGACCCTGCCAGTGCTACCTTGCATGTTAAGGTGGCCACTGACGAGCATTCCAACAGTCCAAATAGCGTGGCTGCAATCCAAAATCGGTCCGTGAATGTCAAAAACGTACAATGTTTAATATTAGGATGCCGTCCATTTGGATAAATGCATTGTAACGGCATCCATTTGGAAGGCTCGTCAGTGGCCTGCTTTATACCTGCATTGCTATTAAACTCGCAGTGACATTGACAACCGGCATCATGGGCGGGACAGGAATATAATTATGCGTGTGCAATAGATAGCAAGTATGTACGAAATATCATTAGATATTTGCCAGTCGCTTTTCGGTGAAGGAAAACATCGTGAGGAAACCGGACTAATCCCAATAAGGCCTAGTTTCCCCTCTGGGTTAGAAGGTCAGATTGCTTTCGTAAAAACTAGTGCCTATGCCTACGTTAAATCATGGTATTAGTTGTCAAGCGGACCCCAGGCTCCCATGAGCCGTGCCAAAATGCCGGGATAACGCCAGGAAGAAGAAGAAGAATAGACAGCAAGTATAGCAACAGGCGGGGCAATGTTCGAAAATCTATCTGGAAAGCGGCTCTGCTTTAGGAAGACGCGTGCGTTTGATGTGAACCGTATAGCCTTCCCCGTGTGTTTGCTAGTTAGTAAATACCTGTTTTTCTTGATGGCCTGCGTGTTGTTGTTGTCGGCGGCGGCGGCGGGGACGGCGGGCTTCTTGGCGGGCGCGGCGGGCGTGCGGTTGAGGCGCGGTTGCATTGACTTCACCTATAGAACATTAATTGGCGTCAAAACTAATGGTCTCGCGAGAATATACAGTGGTAAGGTAAACGTACTAGTGCTCGACAACCTAATGCCCAATTGATGACAAGTTTCAAGATGGCATGTACTAGGACCGTTACACGATACGTTTACCTTATATGAAATTGTAGAAATTAAATATGTAAAATGAAAGTAAAGGCTTGTTTCAACAATCTCACATTTGTTAACAGAAGAGAGAGTCAGCATACATATAAGTCACTATGTGATATCCGGCCGGATATTAAAATAAAGGCCGGATACCGGATAGTAACCGAATATTCGGTGCATCTCTACTTGATACATAACTTTATATTGTAAACAAAAATCAAGGTGCATACCGGGTGTGGCCTGTAACAAGAGCAAATAATTGAAACATAGATTGTACTCCTCAAACGGTGACACTTTTGTTCAACAACTTTTAAAAATGATGAAGTATTTAGACTCCTTATTTTTCATACAAAATAAATATTATCTTCAATGGACGCCATCGCCACGCCATATCATTGTGATTGACGTTGCTTGTCACGCCTTAAACATAACAAAATTCGCAATACATTGCGTCTTAGAATAAACTTTAAAGTGTATTAAAAATCAAACCACAAGTTATTTTTAAAAGTTGCTGAACAAATGTTGGTCAGTATGAGGAGTACAACCTACAGTTTAATTTTTTGCTCATATTACAGGCTACACCCGGTATAATTATTGCTGATATACGTGGTATTTCAGTCGAATTTATCTATAGTAAAGTTTAAATAAATAAAAAAACAAAAAAAAATTAATTTATTTCAAGCTTTCGCTCATATCGCGCTTACATAATAGAGTAGTTGAAAGTACCTTGATCTTGGCGGGCGGCGACTTGGGGGTGTTGGGCTCGGGGCTGGCGCCCTTGGGCGGCTTGGGCTTCGGCGTGCGCTTGCCCTCCGCCAAGGGGGGCGCCGCCGCCGCCACGGGGGACTCCGCCTTCCGCATCAGTTTCGCGTCACTGTTAATAAACAACAATTATACATAGTGACACATAGGTTTGATCGGTTAAGGGCACTCGCACCATTCGCTAACCCGGGGTTAACTGGTTAAACTTGATGTTACCATGGTTACCGGTATAATTTGACACTGGGTTAACAGTTTAACCGCTTAACCCCGGGTTAGTGGGATGGTGCCATAGTCACGAACTGGAAAGGCCCAGACGGTAAGCGCCGAAAAGGCAAACCAAACATGCGCTGGGAGGAAGACATTAGGTCATGCTCCCGGGAATTCCCGGTTCTCATATTCCCGGAATTTTATGGTATTAAAAGAACCGGTACTGAAGACCCGGTACCGGTACTTCCCGGTTCTCATCATATGACTATTTATTCCCATTTCAATAGTAGTAATGTATTAGTACTTTAGCTCGGGACATTATATAACATTTAATAATGGTGCTATGAAACAGGGAACCCAAATAACCCGATAAATTAACCTAGTAAAGTAGGCATTCGTGAAGGCAGGCCGTGCGGTCATATAGTGCTGAGTGCATCGACTACGCTACGGCCTTGTTGCTCGGCCCAGGCGGAGCCAATGTGTGCCGGTTAATTTCGTAAAATAGGTTGGACGCCAATTAAGTGTTTATTTATAATAAAATAAGTCATTTATTAATTCTTATGCAATTAAAAAATCTTATGCAATGAAAATAAGTCATTCATAAAGATTGTACGCTAACAGAAACAATTTCTTAAAAGTAATCAAAAGATGCCTTGAGAACCGGGAAGAACCGGGAATCCCGGTTCCGGCCATGCCCAGAACCGGGAAATGAAATTCTTGGTACCGGGACCGGTACTGCATGCCCTAGAAGACATGAAAAGAATGGCTGGTCCAAATTGGAAAAGAATAGCACAAGACCGTGAAAAATGGACATCTTTGGAAGAGGCCTTCACCTAACGGGTTCCTACAAATTAAATTAACAAAATTATATTAACAAACTTTATGTATAACGAAAAGGAAATAAAAGGCTTTTTATTTATTAGTGGGATGGTGCAAGTGACGCTAAGTCGGCTTCCACTAGCGGAACTGTGTTCTTAGCGAGCGCTGGTGGCCTAGCGGTAAGAGCGTGAGACTTTCAATCCCGAGGTCGCGGGTTCAAACCCCGGCCCGTACTGATGAGTTTTCGGAACTTCTGTAGCTAATTTGGTCCAGCGCTCCGGGTGCATTCGGCACTTATGTACAAAATATCATTCAATATTTACCAGTCGCTTTTCGGTGAAGGAAAACATCGTGACGAAACCGGACTAATCCCAATAAGGCCTAGTTTCCCCTTTAGGTTGAAAGGTCAGTAGGTAGTCGCTTACGCCTAGTGCTTACGCGTATTCTCGAGTTTAGTTGCCAAACGAACCCCAGGCTCGCCAGAGCCGTAGCAAAATGCCGGGACAACGTGAGGAAGATGATGGACTTAATGAGCCGCAAGTTACTAAATTGTGAACTTACCGAATGATTTCTTTTTCGGGGTCGTCTACACCCAGTGGTTCCTTGAAGAATGAGAAGTTGTCTAACGTCAGTCCGGTTCCAGAGAGGTGTTCCGCCACCTGTCAAACAAATTATAAAATTATGTTTGCTACAATACAAAATGTCTGGAGTGTAGAGACCATTTCAGACAAATATTTTCATGTTGAATCTTCTTCTTCTTGGCCGTGACCTCATGTCTAAGGGACTCCTATGGGGTATTCATCCTATCACTGCTCTACAGGCCTCTCGATCTTCGGCCATCTGCATTGTTGCCTGGAGCGAAGTCTGGGTAATATTTTGGACCACATCTGACCATCTACTGGGTGAACGCCCTCTACTCCTTCGTCCGTCGACACTCCCGGTAATAATGCGCCTTTCTAGCGCTTTTCTAGCGCCTTTCGTGTTTAAATCAGATTGTGAAATAAATATCCAACACACATTAAATGCATGGTGTACAGTAGAAGGCTATACAGGGTGTTACTGACCATCGGGCTTTAAATCCAGGGCTCGATTCTACTCGCTAAATTGAGCTACTTTTATTATGGCACCAACCCCGAAATCCCGAAATTTTTCTTTTACTTTTTCATACATTTTGGCTGATCAGATGTCGACGTTTTCTATGGAAAAGCCAAAAAAATTTCCCCTATTTTAGAGTTGGTCCCATAGTACAAGTAGCTCAGTTTGGCGAGTAAAATCAAGCCCTGAAATTAAAGCCCCATGGTGTCCCACATACTGTAGATCATATAAATATACCGTCTGTTACAGATTAGATCCCTCACCTCTCTAGTGGAGCGCAGCTTCTTGCCTTGCGGCGAGTAATAGTATATGTCTGCGTTGCGTCGCGAGTGCTGATCCAACGCGGCTCGGTACACCAGCTCGCGCTTCCAGCCCTTCTCGAGTGGAACCCGGAGCAGTGGCGACATCTATGTAAGCTAATAGTGTTGCAAACTGTACTGTAGACTCACCTCTCTAGTGGAGCGTAGCTTCTTGCCTTGCGGCGAGTAATAGTATATGTCTGCGTTGCGTCGCGAGTGCTGATCCAACGCGGCTCGGTACACCAGCTCGCGCTTCCAGCCCTTCTCGAGAGGAACCCGGAGCAGTGGCGACATCTATGTAAGCTAATAGTGTCGCAAACTGTACTGTAGACTCACCTCTCTAGTGGAGCGTAGCTTCTTGCCTTGCGGCGAGTAATAGTATATGTCTGCGTTGCGTCGCGAGTGCTGATCCAACGCGGCTCGGTACACCAGCTCGCGCTTCCAGCCCTTCTCGAGAGGAACCCGGAGCAGTGGCGACGACATCTCGGTGGTGGCGCGGCGGCCGCGGACCGCGGGGGAGGATACCTGGCGGATAACCAATAGTGACTGTAAGCAAAATAAATTATTCATGTAAAAACCTGGTTTCTGTAACTCAGAAAAACAACTAGTACAATTGCCCCGAGTAGTCCTAGTCATAGTCATTTATTTTATAATATTTTAAATATTACATGTCAAGTTATTAATCAGGATAGGTACAATGTCAATTATTCAATTAAATGGACAAAATTGGAACAAAAGCGGTATGATTGAGCAGACGAACAGCCATTCAGAATCTGGGATACAAAAACATATCTACAATACAAAAACATAGTTTAAATTTGAAAGCAAGCCCAGTTTGTCCTTATTCATAACTATAGTCTGTATCTTTAGGGCCCCCCCACATCTGGCGTCTTTCGAGCGTCGGCGTCTGTCGGCGTCGGTCCAGCGCTATGGAAAATGACGTCGCGGCGCAGTTGCGTCGACGTTGCGTCGACGTCGGCCATAGAATTGTAGACGCCGACGCTCGAAAGACGCCAGATGTGGGGGGGCCCTAAGGTATTTAAATAAAAGTAAACAAACAATTTCTACCTACATTTTAGGGTAGTTATAACATTTATTGGTAAACCAACCAAATAAAAAACCGCCTGGATCGACCAGAGTTTAACCTACATTATTTGATCATGTAGTTTTCATCTACACTCAACTAGCTTAAGGAGCCATTTGGTAGATTTTGTTTACTTTAATTTAAATACCTAAAGATACAGAGTTATAAAGCTGAAATGAATATTCTAAAACGTAAACTTATTTTATTGTTCATACCTCAGTGGACGAAACACCATCTTCTGACCTAGAGGACAGGGCAGATGACGGTCTCGATCCGTCTGTAAAAAAAAAAGATTTCAACATGCAATTCTATTCCAGGATAATTTAATTTACAATTTCAATAACTAAGACAGATAATTTTGAACCTCAGGAAGATCTAAATATATAATAGTGAAAATGAGTGCCTGAAATGATTTTTTTTAAGAAAATTGTCTTAACATAAAATACCTACTTAAAAGTTTGTAAAATAGTAAAAATCTGCTTTGCTGCATGACATCTCAGTTGAACACTAAAATTCTATTTTAATTACAACTTTACCACATAATAAATATATTAAAAGGAATCTTTCTAAATCAACTGGACAAAAAAAAAACAAGTTTTAGGAAGTAAATTGTTATAAAGAGTAACATAATACATTATAACACAACACATTATAAACCATGGACCAGATTAGCTCATAATAGGGAAGAGTGGAGAAGATTGGGGGAGGCCTTTGCCCAAAGGCACACAGAAGCGGTTACCGTAGAATGTAGAATTAGGAAAACTGTAGATATAGTATTAAAAAAAAGTTCCTTTTTTAGGGTTCCGTACCCAAAGGGTAAAACGGGACCCTATTACTAAGACTTAGCTGTCCGTCCGTCCGTCCGTCCGTCTGTCACCAGGCTGTATCTCACGAACCGTGATAGCTAGACAGTTGAAATTTTCACAGATGATGTATTTCTGTTGCCGCTATAACAACAAATACTAAAAACAGAATAAAATAAAGATTTAAATGGGGCTCCCATACAACAAACGTGATTTTTGACCAAAGTTAAGCAACGTCGGGAGGGGTCAGTACTTGGATGGGTGACCGTTTCTTTTTTGCTTTTTTTTGTTTGTTTTTTTTTGCTTTATGGTACGGAACCCTTCGTGCGCGAGTCAGACTCGCACTTGCCCGGTTTTTTGAAATAAGGCCATTAAAAAAAAATACATTATTCAATTTTTCAGGCATCTGCCTTCATAATTTTTGCCACATGTCTAGATAATGTCTTACCTGTATCCTGCCTCGCCCGCTTGCTGGCCCTGGCCGGAGCTGTGGGCGTCCCCATCACGGTCCTGAGAGGCACCACGGTCTTGCTGGCCAATGCCACGTCTGCCTCCAGGTTGTCTAATAATAGAAAACGTGTTATCAACATCATATTAAGCCTCGTCTCCCATATCGCGCGGCAAACCATCGCCAACAGCCGCAGGCGGCAGCCGCGCGAGCCAATGTTCGATGGTTTGCCGCGCGATATGGAGACGAGGCTTTACATTATTATATTGAAAAGAAGGTGGATAAACTTTTCCTTTGTGCCTTGGATAATTTTCCCTAAATTTTAAAATCTAGCTTGAAAACCATATGTAACCATCAGCAAAAAGCGGTAAAAAATTCTTCCCATCTCATACATAAACTTTTATTTTAAAGCCATAACACACTACCACCGCACCAAGGTCGCGGTGCGGTGCCGTAGTGCGTTACGGCTATTAATTTGCATCTTGGTTCTTATTTATTTAGTCATAGTTTTTATTTGCTAGACTTATGGAAGTTACATTAAAAGACAGATGTAATATAGGACATAATTATATTAATATAGAACAACGCTACTATATTGGCATACAGATATTTACAACTTAAAATAGCCCATTACTCATTTCTATAACAACTAAACTTGATATAGCCATAGTGTAGGAACGCCCCGGGAAACCAATCTTAGTAAACTTACCTAAAACTTTCTTGTATTCCACAATAGAGTCATCCAGGTCCACCTTCACAAAGCCCTTGAAGGGCTTGTCTTCGCCGGCTGCATTGCTGAAAGCCTCCGACGCCCTGCGCTTGACACCCCGTTTGTCATCTGTGTCTTCTGAGGGCTCTGGTGCTTCTTCTGGTTTCCATTCAAGTTCTGTAGATTATGAACAGATTTTAAAACCAAAAAATTGATGACCGAGCCTTTATTTAGATGCTCAAGTCCGTTTGAGTTTTTAAAAAAAGACTCAATTTTTTTTAGGGCAGTTTTCAAAACAAGTACTCAAAAACCTCAAGTTCACCTATCCTATCCAATTTACGATTAATAGACAACATAAGAAAGATAGCTGGCCCTACATGGAGACGAGCTGCAAAAGACAGGATAAAATGGAAAGGTTTAGAGGAGGCCTATGTCGAAAGACAAGCTGTAAAAAGGAAGAAGCGAAAACCGGTTGCCAATTCACTTAGTTAAGGAATTAGATATATAATATATAGTGTAGTATAAAAGAAACATAGTGCAACTTAATACTTATATTATTATTATGTTACACAGCAATAAAGGCTTATTTTATTTTTATTTTATTTTATTTATCCAATTTCTTTGACCAATGTGTACAGCATCTCACATTTTGCTTTGAAAGAGCACACTGAGATTGAACAAAGAAATTGGACAGGTGAAATACCACCCTCAGGACATCTTACTATTTGTTTCCGAAATGTTCCATAACAGGAAAACCATTTAATTGCACTATACTCTATGACCCCAAACCAGCACCCCAAGTGGATCTGATTCTACATAGATTTGGTCTTTCTGATATACATACTATATAGAAAAATAGATTCTTTAAGAACCACACTTGTATCTTGAAAGAAAAATTGTAATTCAAAAAAGCTGCATGTGGTTTCCGAGCTTTGGTTAGCCAACAATTGCACTAAATCATGTTTCTGCCTGTTATTTTATGTTCTTCCCTAGATTACAAGGCATTGTCATTCTAGATTCACTTCACTTTCCTTTGCTAAATACATTTCTACACCGTCACAATTTAAAATTTCTTAAAAGCATACTTTGCTGTATTGCCGATGTCAAAATTAATGTCTTGATTCCAAAGAAATATATGTGAAAAGCCCACTTTAAGTTACCAAAAGAAACAATTACAAATCTGAGTGATACACAACAAACATATACATATTGAAGATGATTTAGTACTATACAACTAAAAGCGATATTAGCAAGTTGATTAATATCCCGAAGCTATAATTAATTCATGTATGATTGTATTGGACTATAATCTAAGACTAGTCTGTACAAACGCGACTTAATACTGTAGTTGTGCAACCTAACAATGAATGTTATACTGTTCTTTAGTCACAGCTTTCACCGCCACAGGCCGGCATAAAATATGTCAATAACTTCATAATTTATGCTCAAGATTGACAATTATCCATCTGTGATCAATAAAAATAGGTCGTAGTACCTTTAAATGCTCCATTAGAGTGCAATTTTGGTTCGCAAATAGCAAAAATACGTCATCAAAAATGTGAGATAGGTTATGTGAAAGTGTAGAGTTACCTGGTTTAATTGGCTTGGTTTCTTCAGGCTCCGGGTCCGCGGGCGCACTGGGCGCCTCGGGGGCCTCCGGCGCCGCGTCCTCGGCACTCGCTGCCAACGCTTCAGGTCCATTAACGACTGCTTCTTCCCCACTCTGGTTATCACTAACCGCCATTTCGTCAGACATTGTCAATCGCTACTTTACAAGACACGGAACCACTGTCAAAGTGTAAATGGCCACATAACAAGCTGTTGAATATATTCAAAGTCTCCACAGGGATTCTTAATGTTAGTGCGCGTCACGACACAGAGATTTCCCGCTATATTGGTCGAGGGAGAATTCACAAGCGTCCCTTGCACTAAACATTTGTAAAAACTTTCACTAAGTTTTTTTTAACATATAATCATAGTTCGGTGATTATTCACTATCATGTATCACGATATTAATGAAAACATTATAATCAAAGTAATTTCGACCACAAAATTATTTTGCAAAGGAAAATGTCGAGTGATCATAAACAATATCCGCTCGACAAAGACGCCACAGTGATTTGTTTATGGTTCTTCAAGCTGGCTATGCGTTATCTGTAGCTATGGTATTTTTGAAACATGCTTAAAGTGTTGTTTCTCAACATTTCTATGATTTTATAAATTTACTAAAGAATTATACAATGTTTTCAAAACAAGTAATTATAATTCCACATGCCATATAAAGAGCACTCCTACACGATCAATTATTTTTAACCGATTTCATTAAAAGGAGGTTATCAAATCGTCCGTTTTTAGGGTTCCGTACCAAAAAGGTGCAAAAGGAACCCTTAAGCCTCATTCACAGGAACGCTTTTTCAACGCGCATCAAATAAGCGTTTGAATCAAATCTACTCGATAGAGTTTTTGGCGAGCCGCAACCGCAAGTTCTAAGTTCGGGGCAAACTAATAATTTAATCTTTAAAAAGTAGAACGCTTGGACCCCACAGCCCGAGGGTTTCGAGTTTTGACCAAAGAGTTTCGATTTTGGTTTCGATCCAAGTTGCGCAATTAAACTGAACGTCTGAGGGTTCACACCAAGGCCTATTGACTTCCTTGGAATGACGTGACCCTTCATAATTGTACATGTGTGCTCCGTTTCTAGAGCTGTATTGCCAGTAATTACCATAAAAATATTTTACTACAGCAACATTGCTAGAACTGGCTTTGTCTATACGATTTCTAGGAACAAATCCAATTATTTTATCAAATATATTTTGATTTGTATTTTATGAAGTAGTCAAAGTCATATGTAAATTATTATTTATTTTTTGAAATATGTAAATTATTATCTATTTCAGTTTGTCTTTGTCTATGTTCATAAAATCTATGAAGGGTAGACGTGCCTCTACCCTCCTTGATACAATTTTTAAAAAAATCTTTGTCAATAGGCCTCTTTGATAGGCCTTGATTTGAGTCTGGCCGGTAAGAACATAGACAAGACAAAAGTCTGTAATGTCAATGCTGTCATTTAAGTCATTTAACGCCAAAAATATAAATTTTCATATTTAACGATTTATTCACTTGAAATATATTTATTTACCTATTAATTTAAAAATAAAAACTATTCATATGTACGAGCAACATATCTAAATGCGTCTTCGCACAGACTTAGTTAAATTTAAACCGTTGTCGCTCTTCCTTCCTTGCTGTATTATGTATCCGGCAATGGCGACTTCATCAACAATTCTTATCCGGATTATGAAAAGCCCTAATGTGTGTGTGGAAACCGTTGTAGTAAACCAGAAACAGCGATAATTTCAAGGTAAGAAATATATCAATATTTAAATAAAAATGAGCGTACTAATTACCAAATTCAAATATAATAATTTAAAAAATCTTACTATCCCCGAAAGTCCCGCGGACGCTATATCGCGTCCGAAATTATAAACTAAATTCATCACCTATCATTGTTTACGAGTAAGCTGGTAAATTTAGACCTTAGGAATTAGCGACGTTAGTAATTAGGAAGTTAGATTATATTGTTTAATTTGTGACTATTTTGTTTTAGAAAGTGAATCATGGCTTGAGCGTGAGATAATAATATAATCCTGGCCCGTCATATGATTTCTTGGAGAAAGCTCAAAGGGTGACCAAGTGACCAAGAACGCTGCGTGGAGCTGTGGAGCAGAAATGTCCGATAACCGGATAGATGTAATAACAACTTGTAACCATTTGCCATATCAATGTATGTATTCATATGTATTGCTCCTAACATATATACACTAATCCTAAAAGGAATGAAAATATTTATATCTTAATAATACGTAACTTTTTGTAACCTTTTATATTTGACGAATTTTTAAATATAGTACCTAATCATTATCTTATAACGTATTTCTTTATTTATTTGTGATATGCTAATTTAAGAGCCCAACAACGTGCACACTAGCACCACTGCTAAAATAAATAATCGTGATTATTTAAGTTAAATTTAAATTTTACAGGTATTTAAAAAAGTGGCCGCTACTGACTGTATTGTGTATTTAAGTACCTTTTGAATACATCAAACTAGTTTTTATGTTGCTGAAATCGTCTATCTATGAGCTCAAAACAAAAACGGTCGCTTTAGTTTTGAACGGGTAGGTTGACGAATCCAGTAACATAAAAATTAGTTTAATGTATTCAGCAGTGGCGCTAGTGTGCACGTTGATGGGCTCTTAAAAACCTGACCCCAACAAAAAATAAAATAATACAAAAAGAAATTCCCTCTCCGGGATTCGAACCCAGGACCATTAGCTTCCTGAACTGGATTACTGCCAATAGCCGCTAGGGGCGCTAGGCTAAACGGGTTGTCAATTCTAATTACAATGGTATCCTACCGAGCGCTAGTAGTATAAACGAACTTTTGAAGGGGACATTTTTTTGTATGGAGTTATCGTTCTTCTCCTAGTGAGTATTATATTCTTTGGTTCACACAATCCGCATCATTATTTTTGTAATGTATCTGTGGTAGAAATGAAATTTCACGTCGTCGATTTGACAGATCAGGTCAGAGTCCAACTTTTATGAAGTTTATAGCAACTTTTAGGGCATTATTATAGTATTTTTAGTTACTTTACATCGTTCCAGAGTCATCCCAAGTTAGCTGTGATATCCCGTAGGAGTCCACTCAGCCATGGCATCCCACATAGCGAAAACTTTGTTGAAAACTTCACATGCCAGCTCGACGATCAAATTTGGTAATTTATCTCAATTATTTTCAATTAATATATCGTTAGTTTTCAATAAAATCTACCGGTGCATTATTAGGTAACATCGTGTTGCATAAAAATATTTTTCTAAGGTTATATATGAAGGTAGTGAATATTTTTATTTAGACATAAACTTTGGACCTTTCATGGTTGGCACTACGACAATTATTTATAAGGAATATGAAGCGGTTGTCAGCCCCCGTATTCGCGTAGGACAGTAGCATAGGTCATATTTTAGCAATTAAAAAATGCAAAACAATCAGGGTTACATGTTTATGTGTTTTAATGTAGATTGGATACAAATAAAACAACCATCCAGTTATGAAATTAAAGTTCATCTGGAATTGGGGTCTTATCAGAAAGATCTGTATTACTATTACCATATTTAGTTCGAAGTGCTCTTAGTAAATATCTCATATTTATAATTTTCTGGTGTTTACGGATGTAGTTTACAATTACTAATATTTATAGCTTCGGAGATAGTGACTTGTTTCAAATATATTAATTAAGTACAAGTGATCATGATGTCATTAACAAAGTGTAAGTTGTTTTTATTTATTCTCTAAACCCTATAATCCAGCATTTCCCAAACAAAAGACTGCCAGGAGGTGTGTCACTAATATGGCAATTTTTGTTAGGTCTTACAAGGTTTTTGTGTAATCTGTTACTGAAACATGTTATATTATCACTATCCCAACTTTCTCCTATGACTTCTTCAAGCTACACTGAACTGATTTAGATGAAATTCAGTTTGGATATTTTGTAGCTCAAAGAAGGACATAGGGTAACAATTATAAAACATCTAACAGACCTTTCGGATCCAGCCACCAGTAAACTTCGCGAGGACTGGATCCGAAATTAGAAATGCGTAAAATAAAGGACGGTAGTTTTTATTAATCATCCTATGCAGACAAAGTCATGAGCAGAAGCCAGAATAATAATATAATAATAAAAATAAAAAATAATATTAGTTATTTATTATGAAACATTTTATTTATGTTAATAGTGTATTGCCTTAATTGAGTTACAATATTTTAATCTTCAAAAAATAAGTAGCTTATGTCAGATTATCATCAAGTTTGGTTTTCGTAGATACTGCCAGGCGTGCCCTGAGCGTCGGGGCAGCGCTACAGCAAAAGAAAACCCTCAAAGACCGCACGGGCAAAAATGTGGTGCTCGTGGATGGCGTCCGCACCCCCTTCCTCGTCTCCTTCACCGACTACTCCAAGATGATGCCCCATGAGCTTGCGAGACACGCCCTGTTGTAAGTATTGATGCTATTCATACGAATATATATATAATAAAACAGTACATATTTTTTTTAAATTACATCAGGCAATAAGGCCCACATTATGTACAAAATACCTTACAGACCAAGATATACAGGGTGGCCAAAAAATAAGTGCATTCCCGTTGACAGGGAGCTTTTAGGATAATAAATTGACCCTCCCATAGAAAATGGACCAGCCCAAATATATGAAACAGCCAAATTTTTTTATCGAGATATCAGGGTTGGTTCCATAGTAAAAGTTGCTTAGTATAATATTTCCCAAAACCTCCCTACTACGGGAACCTCCTACTTATTTTATGGCCACAACACAATTCCAAAGAAAATATCATTCATTGTTTTATAATATTTTATTTTAACTTTTTAATCTTTTTATATTAATTCATCAAAAAATATGAGCATCAATTCAATTAATCATCATCAATTAATCCTAATCTTTTCTTTAATCTTAGGGGTCTCTTGCAAAAGACCGGCATAGACAAGGAGTTGATTGACTACATCATCTACGGCACGGTCATCCAGGAGGTGAAGACATCCAACATTGGCCGCGAGGCGGCGCTAGCGGCAGGTTTCAGCGACCGCACGCCCGCCCACACTGTCACCATGGCCTGTATATCATCCAACCAGGCTATCACTACTGGTGAGTCACTAACGAGGTAGATCTAGACTGGTCTATATCAAGGCACAGTCATCCAGGAGGTGAAGACATCCAATATTGGCCGCGAGGCGGCGCTAGCGGCAGGTTTCAGCGACCGCACGCCCGCCCACACTGTCACTATGGCCTGTATATCATCCAACCAGGCTATCACTACTGGTGAGTAGCTAATAGCCGGGTCCACACAGAGCGAGCATACGAGCGAGGCAATTTCCTACAAAACAGCCTCGGCCGAGGCGGCGCGTGAGAGGCACGTCTACACTGGCCGTTTTGTGGGCCTAGGAAATTGCCTAGATGCGTATGCTTGCTCTGTGTGGACCCGGCTAATAAGTTAGATTTTTTTGTATGAAATATTGTATGTCGCTCCATAAACCGAAACACGTTATTAAATTACACAGTTGACCGTATTTGATCAAATATTCGTGTATTATAATGTATTACTCGAAAACAAAACGCGAAGATCATATTGTTTTACTATACAATTACCCAGAAATATCGTTTGATATTTGCCAGTCGCTTTTCGGTGAAGGAAAACATCGTGAGGAAACAGGACTAATCAGAATAAGGCCTAGTTTCCCCTCTGGATTGGATGGTCCGATGGCAGTAGCTTTCGTAAAAACTAGTGCCTACGTCAAATCATGGGATTAGTTGTCAAGCGGACCCCAGGCTCCCATGAGCCGTGGCAAAATGCCGGGATACCGCCAGGAAGAAGAGATACAATTACCCAGAAGTAAACTAGTTAATAATACTTATTGAACTTTGTTCCCATAGTTGCGACTAATTCATAACATACATACTCGATAGAGATTCATACTGTACAGTTATTTGGCTCGAACACATGGAAATAGTTTAGGTACATAATTGAAATGGAGCCAATCTAGTGTTCCTAGGTGTTTGAACAGGTCATGGTCGAGGTACGGATGTTCTATATATAGACTTCTGGCTGACTGACTTATCAATGTAGAAGTAGTAGTAGTAAACACTTTATTGCGCAAAACAAGTACATAACACAGAGAGAATACAATAAATGTGTACAAAGGCGAACTTATCCCGTTAAGGGATCTCTTCCACTTACCTTTAAGTAACTGAGAGATACATATGAAATAGAATACTTAGAATAGAATTATATCTATCGATAAAATCATAATGTAGTAGATGTTAGTTCAAAGTACAATCCCAACCGGAAAAAAAAACCGGCCAAGTGCTAATTGGACTCGCGCACTAAGGGTTCCGTATATATCATTACGCAAAAAACAGCAAAAAAATTGCGTTTGTTGTATGGGAGCCCCACTTAAATATTAATTTTATTTTTAGTATTTGCTGTTATAGCGGCAACATAAATACATTATCCGTGAAAATTTCAACTGTCTAGTTATCACGGTTCATGAGTAAAGCCTGGTGACAGACAGATGGATGGATGGACAGCGGAGTCTTAGTAATAGGGTCCCGTTTTTACCCTTTGGGTACGGAACCCTAAAAAGCAGGATAATTGACATGTAGCTTATGTGGGTTAGGGATAAGAAATAAAATGTATAAAACAGAAGTGGAAATAAGTCGGTATTTTTCCTTCGCCCCCCATTCATGTGTGCCATATCACAGGTAAAAGTACAGTCAGAGATAAAAGCTTGTATCAAAATTTACATGAAATTTTTTTTAGGTATTGGTATGATTGCGGCTGGCGCCTACGACATCATCGTCGCCGGCGGCGTCGAGTTCATGTCTGACGTGCCCATCCGGCACTCGCGCAAGATGCGCTCCCTGCTGCTGCGCGTCAACCGGGCCAAGACCCCCGCGCAGCGCCTGTCGCTGCTCGCCTCCATCCGGCCGGACTTCTTCGCGCCCGAGGTATGATGATGATGGTTCATGTCCCACGTGCCCATCCGGCACTCGCGCAAGATGCGCTCCCTGCTGCTGCGCGTCAACCGGGCCAAGACGCCCGCGCAGCGCCTGTCGCTGCTCGCCTCCATCCGGCCGGACTTCTTCGCGCCCGAGGTATGATGATGATGGTTCATGTCCCACGTGCCCATCCGGCACTCGCGCAAGATGCGCTCCCTGCTGCTGCGCGTCAACCGGGCCAAGACCCCCGCGCAGCGCCTGTCGCTGCTCGCCTCCATCCGGCCGGACTTCTTCGCGCCCGAGGTATGATGATGATGGTTCATGTCCCACGTGCCCATCCGGCACTCGCGCAAGATGCGCTCCCTGCTGCTGCGCGTCAACCGGGCCAAGACGCCCGCGCAGCGCCTGTCGCTGCTCGCCTCCATCCGGCCGGACTTCTTCGCGCCCGAGGTATGATGATGATGGTTCATGTCCCACGTGCCCATCCGGCACTCGCGCAAGATGCGGTCCCTGCTGCTGCGCGTCAACCGGGCCAAGACCCCCGCGCAGCGCCTGTCGCTGCTCGCCTCCATCCGGCCGGACTTCTTCGCGCCCGAGGTATGATGATGATGGTTCATGTCCCACGTGCCCATCCGGCACTCGCGCAAGATGCGCTCCCTGCTGCTGCGCGTCAACCGGGCCAAGACGCCCGCGCAGCGCCTGTCGCTGCTCGCCTCCATCCGGCCGGATGTCTTCGCGCCCGAGGTATGATGATGATGAACACTAACACCTTCAAAAGTTCCAAGATGAGCGTGCATGAACTATAGGGGGCAGCATAGGAGCTGTCAGATTTTTGGCGCGAGGCGTAAATGTGAAGTTTATGCTTCCGACGTAACCCACGAGATGGCAAATCCTACTATGCACAAGAAAACGTACGAGAACGGCAGATGGTAGCACTTGTTTTAGCAATGTACAATATGTTTCCGATTCAGGCCCCCTCAACACACACGGTTGAATTAATAAAAATTTCGTTAGCGCGATATAGAAATCGCCGCGCTCGGTACAGCGCCATCTAGCGTGATATTTACTCAACATTGTTGTATGAAACTACACGGAAGTCACAGGAATTGACCTTGTTTCTATTGGATCTATATCTGAAACCGTAAAGTTTTTTCACCTATCTTTGCATTCCCTACTATTGTTTGTCATAATGATCAGTTATCCTAACACTAAAAACCCTAATTTTGGTTTCCCTAAATATTGGTTACTTATCCTAATGTTATTAAGCATATTTTCTTTTTGCAAGGGTCGCAGTTCCAACCCTAACCTAACCCACTTTTGTGGCAGCAAGTTCTAAAACCTAACCATTTTTCAGAACCTTACACTATGGGAGATAATCGTTATGACAATTGATCGTTAGGGCATGTGCCCATTAGGACAAACCAGTTAGGGCAAGTGACTTTAGGACAAAAGTTGTTAGGGATTCAGAATGACACCCATTTCTATTCCAGCTCCCCGCCGTGGCCGAGTTCTCGTCCGGAGAGACCATGGGCCACAGCGCGGACCGGCTGGCGGCCGCTTTCGGCGCCACCCGCCAGGAGCAGGACGACTACGCCCTGCGCTCCCACAAGGCCGCCGCCGAAGCCCAGGCTAAGGGATACTTCACCGATCTCATACCCGTGAAGGGTGAGTTACACTACCTACAAACTAACTATAGTTCGTTACCACCACACCACCACCGCCACCACCACCAGCACCAGCACCACCAGCCCACCACCAGCCACCACCACCAGCCACCACCACCACCACCAGCCACCACCACCACCACCAGCGCACCAGCGACGCTCTCAGCTGTAGCATAGCAGTCGCGGTAGCCGAAAACGGCTACGAGATGATGATGATGATAGTTCGTTTTTTTAGCATTAGAAAGAACTCCACAGAAGCAAGCGTGCAGTTTTTATCAGGCTCTTTAATTGTTAATAATTATTGAATTATCTAATGTAGCATGGTCAATACATATGTATAATTTTTTAAATATTTATTGTTACATAAAATAGCCAATGAGTTACAGGTTGTGCAAGAGGTGTGTTTTTCATACATATAATTTACTTCAAATTATTACCGCTAAAACTGCCGGATTTGGAACCACAAGCTTACTTCTGCGAAGTTCTTTCTAATGCTAAAAAAACGGACTATAATAGGAGAGTTTATCTATCAAAATTAAATTATAAAAATATGTTATTTTTAAAGTTTTTACAAGCTTTTATTTACTTTCACCTGTCCTGTTGTCTGTCAGTCTGTAATCTTGCAAGTTAAATTTGATCCACTTCCCGGTTTCCGATTGAGCTGAAATTTTGCATGCATGTATAAATCGGATGACAATGCAATATTATGGTACCATCGAGCTGATCTGATGATGGAGACAGGAGGCGGCCATAGGAACTTTTTGATGAAAGAACGCAACCTAATTGTGTTAGGGGTTTTTAGAAATGTCTCGATGAGTATTAGTTTTCTGTCGTAAGAAAAGTACAGTCGGCGATAAGAGCTTGTACCAATTTTTGCCAATTTATTGAGGTTATAATATGTTGTTCCAGTGGACGGTAAGGACGGCCTGGTAGACAAGGACAACGGTATCCGCGTGTCCACTCCCGAGCAGCTCGCCAAGCTGAAGCCGGCGTTCATCAAGCCGCACGGCACCGTCACCGCCGCCAACGCGTCCTTCCTGGTCAGTACGCTAGACAAGGACCGCCCGGGAGACAAGGACAGCTCGCCAAGCTGAAGCCGGCCTTCATCAAGCCGCACGGCACCGTCACCGCCGCCAACGCCTCCTTCCTGGTCAGTACGCTAGACAAGGACCGCCCGGGAGACGAGGACAGCTCGCCAAGCTGAAGCCGGCTTTCATCAAGCCGCACGACACCGTCACCGCCGCCAACGCCTCCTTCCTGGTCAGTACGCTAGACAAGGACCGCCCGGGAGACGAGGACAGCTCGCCAAGCTGAAGCCGGCCTTCATCAAGCCGCACGGCACCGTCACCGCCGCCAACGCGTCCTTCCTGGTCAGTACGCTAGACAAGGACCGCCCGGGATACAAGGACAGCTCGCCAAGCTGAAGCCGGCCTTCATCAAGCCGCACGGCACCGTCACCGCCGCCAACGCCTCCTTCCTGGTCAGTACGCTAGACAAGGACCGCCCGGGAGACAAGGACAGCTCGCCAAGCCGCACGGCACCGTCACTGCCGCCAACGCCTCCTTCCTGGTCAGTACGCTAGACAAGGACCGCCCGCGAGACAAGGACAGCTCGCCCAGCTGAAGCCGGCCTTCATCAAGCCGCACGGCACCGTCACCGCCGCCAACGCCTCCTTCCTGGTCAGTACGCTAGACAAGGACCGCCCGGGAGACAAGGACAGCTCGCCAAGCTGAAGCCGGCCTTCATCAAGTCGCACGGCACCGTCACTGCCGCCAACGCCTCCTTCCTGGTCAGTACGCTAGACAAGGACCGCCCGGGAGACAAGGACAGCTCGCCAAGCTGAAGCCGGCCTTCATCAAGCCGCACGGCACCGTCACCGCCGCCAACGCCTCCTTCCTGGTCAGTACGCTAGACAAGGACCGCCCGGGAGACAAGGACAGCGCGCCAAGCTGAAGCCGGCCTTCATCAAGTCGCACGGCACCGTCACCGCCGCCAACGCCTCCTTCCTGGTCAGTACGCTAGACAAGGACCGCCCGGGGGACAAGGACAGCCCGCCCAGCTGAAGCCTTCAATACTTTCCGCATGTCGTCACCGTAAAGACGACTGTCTTTTTGCGTTCGTAACATTACGGCCGCCATATGACGGCACCGCTACTCTAGGAAACCAGAGCTTTACTGTTATAGTCTGTATCTTTAAGTATTTATATAAAAGTAAACAAACAATTTGTAAATATTCCCGAATATTTAATAACATTTATTGGTTAACCGACCGATTACAAAATCGCCTGGATCTGTCACTGAATGACCTGACTTTAACCTGTATTAGGTATTTGATCGTGTAATGTTTGTGTCTACCCTCAACTGGCTTAAGGAGTCATTTGAGGGTAGATTTTGTTTACTTTTATTTAAATACCTAAAGATACAGAGTATAAACGCAGTCAAATTTTGAAATTTCTTTAATAAGACCAGGCGTGGCTCACTCCGCGATTTCTTCGCGTCGCTACAGGTACATGCCGCCCACGCCAATTTTGGTGTCTAGCCATAGAAGTTGCCGCGCACCGCTACGGAACGGACGCCTGCTCGCGCTTGCGCCACCTAGCGGTCATATCTCGTAATATACACGTTTTGTTAGAGAGTGAACCTTCTGTACCTAGTACTATTATTTATTCTGTGATATCGCCCTAATCATAAGGCCCAGTCATACAAATGGAAAATGCAAAATTTGCCACTGAACTTTGAACCTGCAGCGTAGGAAATAGAGTTGTTTTTGCGTTGTTAAAAAACTGAACAAAAGGAGCAACTCTGTTCCAATGGAATACGATTCAAATTTCATTGAACTGAATAAGTACTATAGGTAGGCCCGGGGGCCTTAAGAGGATAAGACTTAATTATTAACAAGCTTTTATTAGGTCGACCTGTATGTAACTATGTAATGGAATCTAAGGTAACTAATTTAACCATCTTCCAAGGATCGTAGCGTCATGAAAATTGGCAGCTGTATGCAGTTCTGATGACAATACAATAATATGGTACTGTCGAACTGATCTGATGATGGAGACAGGAGGTGGCCATAGAGATTCTGTGATGAAACAACGCAACCTAATTGTGTTAGGGGTTTTTAGAATTGTCTCGATGAGTATTAGTTGTCTATATAATATTTTAAACTTTCGCGTTTTGAACACAGTTATTAGTTGTCTGTCGTAAGAAAAGTACAGTCAGCGATAAAAGCTCGTACCAAAAATGAAATTTTTACCAAAATAGTAGTTTTCGATATAAGTGCGAGAAGTATGTCATTTTGCACGAGTACCGAGGTTTCTTGACCCGAGCCGAGAGGCGAGTGAAAATGACACTTCCGCACGTGTGTCGAACAACGTTTTTTAATACAATTGCGAAAAATGTTCATAGACAGCAATGTATAATGCTTTCGATTTTTCCGGTAATATACTGTCACTTGCAACGGATACCTTTGCTTTGTTATCTGATCGCGTTAAATTCACTCCAAAATCGTCTGAATCACTCATTTTTATTTAATAACTGATACGTAATATGATACGTTCGTGGCAATTACAAACATAAATCACTTAAATGTTGAATAAAAAAGGCGGGAAGAGAATAAAAAAGTTTTACTTTTAATTGCCATTTTTTTCAATGTGGATTCTGTTGTCGCTGTTGTCAGCATTATGCCAATTGAAGAGAAATAATATTATTATTTCAGAACATATAATTATGTAAAAAAACATGAATCTTTTTTTATTTCTTTAGGGGTCATCCATTAATTACGTCACACGAATTTCAAGGTTTTTTGACCCCTCCCCCGCCATTGTCACACTTGGTCACATTTGGCAAACCCCTACCCCCCTGGTGTGACGTCACATTTTTTCAGCGAAATCGGAAAATCGAATTAAGTATTATTATTTTTTTGTCATAATATTAGTAAATTTATAACCCAAAACTGATTATGAAAAAAAATTAAACTAATAAAAACGATTATCGTTCCAAAAACTTGTTTTTGAACTGTAAAGTAATTAAAATGATTAAAAAAAAATTTTTTTTAATCATTTTAATTACTTTACGTTTCTGATGAAGTTAAAGTGACGTCACAAAGTTTGTGACCCCCTCTCCCCCTTGTCACAACATGTCACATTTTCTTGACCCCCTCCCCCCCCCTAAACGTGTGATGTAATTAATGGATGACCCCTTATATTGATATACTACCTAATTAATTACATTTATATTCTTAAGTGCAGTGTACGAACGACAGCTTCATTCAATCGCGCGTTGTTCAAGTAATACTATTGGGTCTCGATTAATACTCCTTTATGCCCAATCGCTCGTTGTTCAGGTGGGTCATTTATAAGCGGGTCTCGAATAATACTCATTTATTTTAAAGTATCAATCAGATTACTTTTTAGCACTAGTGTAAAAAAATCAAACTTTACGCACGATTTGCAGCTACAAAAACTAAACTTTTTGAGCAATTGTATTAAAAACTTATTTTGTATGTGTGTTTGTAGACTGACGGCGCCTCGGCGTGCCTGGTGATGCCGGAGGCCAAGGCGAAGGAGCTCGGCTTCAAGCCCAAGGCTTATCTGAGGGACTTCACTTACGTCGCCCAGGTATGTCTGTTTTGAAAAGGAAGATGAGAGTTAAATATCAAAGTGCCGTAGTGACACGTACAACGTAATATTATAAATAATAAAAAAAAAAATTATAGGACATTGTCACACAGATTGACCAAGTCGCTTGGAACGCGAGTCTGACTCGCACTTGGCCGGTTTTTTGTTAACCTTTGTGTTTGTCTCCTAGGATCCCGTGGACCAGCTGCTGCTGGGCCCCGCGTACGGCATCCCCAAGATCCTGGACAAAGCCGGCCTCACCATGAAGGACGTCGACTCCTGGGAGATCCACGAGGCCTTCGCCGTAAGTCTATAATCTTATTAAAATACTGGAGCCCTGGAAGGTGCAGACAGAACCACTATTAAAAAAAAATATTTGGGGAAAATCTTACGCAGATCGACCTAGCCCCAAACGAAGCAAAGCTTGTACTATGGGTACCTACGATATACATACCTACGTATATAGATAAATACATACTTATATACACATAAAACACCCATGACTCGAGAACAAATATCTGTGTTCATCACACAAATATGTGCCCTTACCGGGATTCGAATTCGGGACCATCGGCTTCATAGGCAAGGTCACTACCCACTAGGCCAGACCGGCCGTCTTAGCGGCCGGTTTAAGCCGTAGAGTTGATTGTTGGCCTTGAAACGCCAGTCACTGCTTGGCATTTCAGCAGAATTATTCCCCTTAAATAAAACCTATTAATTTGGAGGTACACTGAAAGCTTCGGGCAGATGTCGCTACGGGCGACGGTACTTTGTCTGCGTTTTGTGTCGTGTGTGGACAGGCGTGGCTCACTCCGCGATTTCGTCGCGTCGCTACAAGTACATGCGGCCCACACCAGTTTTGGTGTCTAGCAGTAGTAGTTGCGGCGCACCGCTACGGAACGGACGCCTGCTCGCGCTTGCGCCACCTAGCGGTCATATCTGTCGTAGTAGACGCGTTTTGTTAGAGAGTGAACCTTCTGTACCTATTACTCTTATTTATTCTGTGGTGTGTTTGCAGTTTTTTCACGATTATCCTTGCTTGTAATAATTTATTACTGTGCCTGAACCTTAAGCTAAACTTCGGGAGCCACACTTATCCCGTAGCCACACTTACCCGTGTTAACCTTACTGGTTTCTAAAGTTACTGCAATTTACGTGTAATACTATTTTTTTGCAGGGTCAAATCTTGGCCAACCTGAAGGCGATGGACTCTGACTGGTTCGGTCAGACCTATCTGAAGAGGCAGGGCAAGGTATTTATCGATGTTTTATTATCACATCTCAGGTACCTATTTCACTACGGTTACAATTTATACCTGACACTGACAACTTTATGTATACCTTCGGGTCGATAAGCAATCAATACATAATTATTTATATGTTCGTCCAGCTATCTGTGGCGAATTGTCATTGTCAGGTGACAATTGTCAGAAACAGGAGCCTGTTTTAACAGTGCCGTTACATAAACACTGGCAGAAAACGTACAGTCTCAACTGGTGAAAGTAGGACCTTATTTTTTTACATTACTCGTAATGTCATAATGTTGCCTCTATCCCTTTCTACTTAGTCTGTAACGACAGGGATGCACTGATTATGTTCTGGTTTCAGGTGGGCTCTCCTGACATGTCCAAGTGGAACAACTGGGGAGGCTCTCTGTCCATCGGACACCCCTTCGCTGCCACCGGTGTAAGTAACATACCTAAAACCATTGTATAACTTATAGTATCTAGGTATTTATTATATATTCCCCATACTAACTTCCACCCACTTAAAGGGTGATTTCTGGGATAAATACTACCCTATGTCCCAGTGGCGGCGCGTCAAACACATCCATAGGCAAGCCGGGGCTAATTTGGCTTACATATTTCCTTTATAACTGCTCAAACGTCCAAAAACAGGCAAGCCGGTGGGAATCGGCTTTTATGGACGCGCCGCCACTGCTATATGTCCTTCCCCGGGACTCAAACGATTTCCATACCACCAAAAGGCCAAAAGTGTCAAAAAAGGTCACAATATAAAAAATGGCAAAATATAAAAGAAACGCTCCCTTATTTTTAGGAGGTATCGATGTGTTTGTGTGTCCCTACTGGCATTAATAGGGACACTTTCAAAAATTATATCCTGGACCTCAGCGAGGTTTGATTCTTCAAACTTCAAACTGGCGTGTTATATACTTATATAATTTAGGAAAAATCTTAACAGCGCCATGTAGAAATTCCGCTCTGAGGGATAAGCGACATCTAGTGAGCATTTCAGGCACTAATTTTGCACTTATTATATTAGTGCAAGAATAGTTTAAAAAGTCACTATTTGCTGTAATAGTATGTAGTCTAAAATCACTATTTAGTCTATTTACTGCAAAATTTTATGTATCTCGCCTTTTAGACTACATAAGAAGTATAGTTCGTTTTTTTTAGCATTATAAAGAACTTTAAAGAAGGTATAAGCGATCTTGACATGTCTTTTAATTGAAAAACGCTTTTTAAAATCAGTAACTATTACTTACGAAAGCAGAAGAATATAAATGATCGTATTAGATTCATAATTTTTAACATATTTGCTGTGACTTATTTTTAAAATGTGTTTTTCAATTAAAAGACACATCAAGATTGTTTACTTTATATCTAATGCTAAAAAAGACGTCTAAAACTATACAGTGAAATCAGAAGATACGCGGTTTGCCGATTTCTACGCTGTTAATTTGAAAGAGAACCTTTGATAATTATTAGATTATTTCAGCTTGGATTGTTTCATTAAAGTCCATTGACGGGCACACTAGCGCCACTGCTAAATAATCCTGATTATTTAAATTTAACGAAAGATGTTTAAAAAAGGGGGCCGCTACGTACTTAGTATTTAAGTACCTCTTGAATACATCAAAATAGTTTATATGTTGCTGGATTCGTCAATATATGCGTCCAATGTTAAAACGGCCGATTTTGTTTTGAGTTCCTAGATCGACGATACGATACGATACGATCCAGCAACATAAAAACTAGTTTGATGTATTCAAGAGGTGCTTAAATACAAAATACAGTACGTAGGGGCCCCCTTTTTAACAAGCTTTTATTAGGTCGACCTGTATGTAACTATGTAATGGAATCTAAGGTAACTAATTTAACCATCTTCCAAGGATCGTAGCGTCATGAAAATTGGCAGCTGTATGTAGTTCTGATGACAATACAATAATATGGTACTGTCGAACTGATCTGATGATGGAGCCGGAAGATATGAACTGGAACTTCATGATGGAACATCGTATCATAGCTGTGTTTGGATTTGTTAGGTCTTGTAATGAACTTTGACCACGATTAGGTTTCAAGGTCTGACGATGAAGCCGAAGATAGGCACTGGCATTCCATGATGGAATGGAATATCGTATCATAGTCGTGTTTGCACTTGTGAGAAAGGTCACGTAATGGACTTTGAACACGATCAGGTTTCAAGTTTATAACAAACCTATTATATATTGACTTTACATGCATTTATAAAAGCGTGTTTTTCTAGTGTTTTTTAAACATTTTTTTTAAATACTTGTCGTTAAATTTAAATAATCACGATTATTTAGCAGTGGCGCTAGTGTGCACTTCAATAGGCTCTTATAAAAACGTTATGTACGCATAAGTCATAACGCATCAGTACGCATCTGGCAGTTAAATATCGAAGGCATCAGTCAAGCCAAATGTGACTACCTGCAAAAACAACTGCGGGAGTCCCGCAGCGGGACTATGACGTCGACATAGTCAACATCCAAGAGACACACAGTAAAGACGAGCAAGACCAGCACAGAAGAGGACGCGTAACGCCCGATGCTGTGCAGTGGTTGCAAAACTTGGATGTTGCCTTATAGATAAAAATACTGTATATACATTTTTTTTTACTATGTGACCATATCGCCATTCGATTAAATAAATAAAAACGTAATTCCCGTCAGGTCCGGCTGGCGATGCACACGGCCAACCGGCTGGTGCGCGAGGACGGACAGATCGGCGTGATCAGCGCGTGCGCCGCCGGCGGGCAGGGCGTCGCCATGATCCTCGAGAGGCACCCCGACGCCACCGCCGACTAGGCGACACTTCAATCCGTGGCCTTAGAAATAGTTTTTTCACCACACCAGCTCGGAAAGGCTAACTTTGCACTTCAAAAACTGATAGCAAAGTTGCATTTTATTCACATGTGAGGCAAAGTAATTAAATGCAAATTTTGAGTTGTTTTCTTATGTTTGCTGGTAGAATTGACTTTTAAATGATGATTTTGGATGATAAATATTTAATAACATTCATTTGGATTTGATTTGGTTTGATTTTGTTTGATATTTTACATTTTATATTTGCTTCAGGTTGGTGTGGTGAAAAATTTTGTGTTTCACTAGGGGGCAAATTTTGTTTAACCCTCGTGCTTTGAAACCCTCGCAACGCTCAAGATTCCATTTTTCGAACCACTCGCTACGCTCGTGGTTCATTTTTGGAATCTTTCGCTTGCTCGGGTATCAATATTAGCACGAACGGTTAAACAACAATTTTGCCCCCTTGTAAAACAAATAACTATTTTTCTGTCTGTTATGCAAATAATAAAAATCTCTTCCGACTTAGGAAAAACCACTGCCTAAAAGAAGGTGTCATTTTATTTAGGCAAGTAAATAATTTCAATCTTAATCGTTGTAATTTTCCCCAAAATAAGCCTAAAATATGGAAAAGCTACGAGTATGACGATTACGTATGTAATATTCGTCACTCTCTGAATATATTAGATCAAGATCAAAAGAAACTCAATCATTGAGACCTATTGGTGTGTAATCATTATTTTACAAAAAACAATAAAATACGCCTTATTTCATAAAGTCACGTCAAAACTAAGAAGTATGTGCATGTTTGTGTAGTTATTCTTATTAAGAACAGAATTGTAATCTAAATTAACGTTTTGTAAGATTTACCTATTTATTACATGATAGGTTAAGTGTAATACAATGACAAAGAGAAATTTCTAAGCATGTCCTACATCTAATTGGGTAAGAAATATGATGAAATATGTATGTAATCAATTATTTTATTAAAGAATGTTAGTAAAACTGACGTGTATTATTAACCCTTTACTTTTAACACAGCCAAATATTATAAGTAATCCAAAAATATCCAACTTTTTTCGTCCCCTTTTTAGGGTTCCGCTTCCGTACCCAAAGGGTAAAACGGGACCCTATTACTAAGACTTCGCTGTCCGTCCGTCCGTCTGTCACCAGGCTGTATCTCACGAACCGTGATAGCTAGTTGAAATTTTCACAGATGATGTATTTCTGTTGCCGCTATAACAACAAATACTAAAAACAGAATAAAATAAAGATTTAAATGGGGCTCCCATACAGCAAACGTGATTTTTGACCAAAGTTAAGCAACGTCGTGCGAGGTCAGTACTTGGATGGGTGACCGTTTTTTTTTGCCGTTTTTGCATTATGGTACGGAACTCTTCGTGCGCGAGTCCAACTCGCGCTTGCCCGGTTTTTTACTTAACCTTTTTCCAGGCATAGTGCACCGAGCGACCGCATAAGCGCCAATAGAATTTCAACCTTAGCACAGAATAAACAATAGTACTGCCGAACACGAAGGAAACTTCCTACAAAACCGAAGTTTGACAGCAGTTCAGGGTCGAATCATGCTATCCCTTTCTAGACTTCATTCGAAAGCGGCCACCAATCCGTTAGCAATTAATGTAACTTCTCTTTTATTAATAAATAAATTAAAGAAAAAAAAAGTACGTAGACAATTTTTTTATACTATAAGTATTTTAGGCCCAGTACCCTCCGCTATCGGTCATTTCCATGATTAATCGAAAAAAGATTATATATTACGGATAATTTCCATACGCTCAAGTAGGTATTTAATATAGGGGTTTTTTCAGAAGTGAACGGACAGAGAACCTAATTATAACACGATTTATGACGATAATAAAAAATTAATCACCATTATTTAAGTTATCGATGGATTTATGACACTTTAGAACCACTACAGTACCTACTGTAATTCTTATTGTTGCCTAAAATTCAAGAGTCGTGGCATTAATTTGGTCCCTATTCTAGTATTTGTCTTTATAACCTCTGTCACTTATAAATTTTTCACCAAAATTTTAAGCATTGCAGAACAAAAAATATTCAAAATGTTTCAAATATTCCTGCTGAGTGTTGCTGTCACCGCCTCAGCTGACAAAATGAGTCCCTTCATAGTAGGGGGCAGTGAGGTTTCAATAAATGACTGGTCCTTCATAGCCTTCGTACAAATAACTGACGGGCCTAATGTTGCGGCGTGCGGGGGGTCTCTCCTCAGCTCCCAAACTGTGCTGACAGCAGCTCACTGTCTCGATGATTTCACCAAGAAAAAGAAAGTCAAAGGGTGAGTCAGTCATTTTAGGCTTGAATTTTCCTGTTTAACCAATAATTAACTTATAGCTGTCTCATTGACTTTGCAAAATTTAGCTAAATAAGAGTAAGTAGGTCGAGTAGGTACATTAACCAAAATTTTGCCAGAAATGAAGAGCAAATCTTCAATGCTTGCAAATAAAATAACTCGCTCCGGATTAGATAGCATTTGTGACGTTCCACGGCAAAAGGTACCATATGGCGGCTGGCGCTGACGTCGCATAGCGCCGCAATAATATTGGAGCGGCGTTAATAATAGCGTAAGCGCCAACCGCCATAAGGTACCCTTTGCCGTGGAACGTCACATTTTAATTTTAACTGTTTCTATATGATATGTATGATCCAAGAAAAGAACTAAATCAGCAAACTATTATTTCAGCGTATCATTCAGGATTTATATGGGCCACTCGTCATTAGAGCAAGCGAAATTGACGCGAAGTGTCTTGAACTACGAGTCCCACAGGAACTATTCACCTGATGATGTGATCGTGACATTTGACATCGGAATCATGTTCCTGTCGAGACCTGTCAAATTCAGGTCCAAAGTGCAAAAGGTGATATTACAACCGAAGTTTAGTGCCAGAGTTGACAAGAAACTGGCCGTGGCTGGGTGGGGTAATGTAAGTTGAATTGCTTAACAAACAACAGCAGAGAAGGGTCAAACAGAAAACTGTGTTACGTCTCTCCTGTAGACATACACAAGATGATAAAATCATTACTTACATGCCCACAATTAAGCTGTTAACTAATTGCCCACAGGAGAGAAAAATGTATAGAGTTCGCACGAACACACTAGTTTTCTCTCCTGTGGGCAATTAGTTAACAGCTTGTGGGCATGTAAGTAATGATTTTGTCATAGTTCTCTAAATAAAAGGAGGACCTTTTCACGTGGATAAGGGTTAAATAACAAAATTAACCTTTAAAGCCCTTAACTCTTGTGTACGTGAGAGACTACAGGAGAGACGTAACACAGTTTTCTGTTTGACCCAGAAACGCAAAGACGAATGGATAGGTACTAATTTTATCCATAACTATATTTCCAAAACTATTGTCGAATTTCAGACAGATTTGAACGATGCAAAAGGAGGTATCAGCACGAGGCTAAAAGCGGTCGTGATGAGTTCGAATCCGAATAAGAAATGTAATCTGAATGGAGTCATCTGCACCACACCTCAAAAAGGATTTCCATACACGTGCGTAACCTGCACTGTCATCAATCAATCAATCAATTCTTTATTCGTTCATCACAGGTTCATAAATAGGTGGTAACTTAGTATCCTAAGGAAGTATCCTAAAGTTAGGTAAGGTCAATATGGCGAAAACCGTCTATCAAGTAAAACCGTCGACAAGCACTTTCATCGCTTATAACGCTTGAACACATAACTATTCCACAAACAGAAGGTCGATAGAGCAGAAGGAGCGAAGCCCTTCTTTTCTGTGTCAGAGCGAAGTCCGAATATATATAAATACCTACAAGAGTTTTTACTTTTTGCCCTGTGACGGTCTTCCCAACCAAAAATGTACTTATAGGTATGGTGGTATTCGTCGCATTTACCTCGGGTACTTTTATTTTGCGTGGTTCCATGCCTTCTCAATCAATCATATTTTTACATAAAAATACATGAATAAAAAATATTAACAGTAAGTAAACTAATTCTTTCCAATCTTGGATGTTTGTTTTATGGAGGCATTTTTTTTCTAGCGGGGACTCTGGCGGCCCTATGGTAAATGCCAAGACCCATCGTCAAGTCGGTATCGTCTCTTTTCGAGATATGGAGACGGGGGTAACAGGCTTTACCAGCATACCATATTACTGGGATTGGATCGAGAAGACACAACTCAAATTGTTCAAAAGATTTTGCAAAAAGGGAAAGTAAACTATTTGTCTAATGTACAAATATCTCAGGAGGTTGGCAAAGGAATTGCGCCGTGATTTTGGAGCTATATCTAGTTTATTTATTACATTTTAACTTCATGCAGCTAAACATTCAACCAGTCTGTGATGGCATGAGCAGGATGGCGTACACTGTATGCCCCTGCTCATTGCCCTGCTCACTGGCCTGACGGCAACCCAGGGCATGAGCAGGATGGCGTTCACAGTACGCCCCTGCTCATTGCCCTGCTCACTGGCCTGACGGCAACTCAGGGCATGAGCAGGATGGCGTTCACAGTACGCCCCTGCTTATTGCCCTGCTCACTGGCCTGACGGCAACTCAGGGCATGAGCAGGATGGCGTTCACAGTACGCCCCTGCTCATTGCCCTGCTCACTGGCCTGACGGCAACCCAGGGCATGAGCAGGATGGCGTTCACAGTATGCCCTTGCTCATTGCCCTGCTCACTGGCCTGACGGCAACCCAGGGCATGAGCAGAATGGCGTTCACAGTATGCCCCTGCTCATTGCCCTGCTCACTGGCCTGACGGCAACTCAGGGCATGAGCAGGATGGCGTTCACAGTACGCCCTGCTCACTTATTGCCCGCCGTCAAGAGCCTACTGTAAACGAAGCATATATTTTAAATATATATCTTTTCGCGATTTGTTTTAAATTAAGAATTTATTTAAATTGTACCTATGATGAAACTGGCAATTAATTATTTATTGCATTTGATAGCGATTGATATTGTATTCGTCTTTTAAGTATCTCTCCTGTTACAATAATTTATTCGGACCTATTTTTATACATTAATAGGTAAAGCAAGTTATGCTTAAAACAAAGACATATCGTTGGCCCAATATTACAGGGTTGTTACATTTTCCAGGGGCCAAATTCGACATGTACAACTGTCAGATTTCGCATCCACGTCAAATCAACAGTTGATTTTATCGCATACTGAGTGTTGATTCCATCAACGGTGGATAATATCATTTAGTACAACCAAAACTCAACTCTAAATTAAGGGTGGTTCGGTTTGGTTTGCTTGTCACCCTAACTGTGGATTGTTAATGTCAAATTTTGACATTGTACGTATTTGAGAACTTATGATTTTTTCCACATCAACGGGAGATCAACACGATACGTCAAACGTCGCTTGTCGAATAGGGGTCCAGATAGTTAAAATATTAAACAAAACAATGTTTGCGTACTTTTGGCGTTGCGTTTACCACTGTACCTTTTGTCATAGCAACCAATAATTATACCTAAAGCTATATTCGACAAATTTTATCGACTTGCCGATCATTAAATAACTATTACAATTTATGTAAATTTTTTTCAATTACCCAGAAATTACCTTTTTCTTAACTGACCGATTAAATGTCTTTATAACCAAGAAGTAAGTATGGGTCTATTAATGGTGAATTAGTATTTTTTAAACTGGATATTACGGTATTTATATAAGTATCTATAATTCCAGGGTTTTTTCGGAGCAGCTACTTAGTAAGTTTTTTTGCCAATAATGGCATTTGCGACGCGTCTTGACATTAATTTTTTTTAAGGCTATCGTTAAAAACGCTATATGCGTGTGCCATACGGGGTAAATGTAGCTCCTCTCAGTAAAGCGACTTACCCACACATACACAATGACGCGTGTACAGACGTGCCGTGCACACATATAAACGCAAATGTTTTTTGATGTATGACGTGTCCGCCCTGTGGGCACAGACTTACTTACTGACTTTAATTTCTAGGTAAAATGAACTTCAGTGTGTTACTAATCCTTATTCTGGCATTTGCATCTGCAAAACCCGAGATGAAAGGATTTATAGTGGGAGGGCAAGAGGTGTCCATAAGCCGTTGGCCTTTCGTAACTTTCATAGAAACAACCAGTAGCCATATGATGGTTTCGGTGTGCGGGGGGTCTCTTCTTAGCTCCCAGACTGTTCTGACAGCTGCCCACTGTTTGGACGATGTCACGGACAACAAAAGGAAAATGAACGAGTGAGTCTTTCTATTTTGCATAGTTGTGGAATTACTGGAAATCCGAAGGAATTCACTGCAATTCAGATACTGCCTCCAGAATAGGTTGTAGGCGTATAATTATACCAAGATTGAAGCGCTTAAAATGTACAAATTGTAGGTATAAACAGCAAAACTCCTAGCTGTAGGTACAGTACATCGGTGGACCTTATTACAAAAGGTATGGTCCATCGATGTACAGTACACGATGTGGGCGATGGTACACTTTGCTTCATCGCACCTAGGCAAGCGAGAAATGTGCTAACGAACGAAAGAGACAAACTTATGTTCAACAATAAGTGTAACAAATATGACATACCTACAATAGAACGAAACCAACAGCCAGCTTTCTAATTTATAAACAATTTTCAGATATAGCTTCACAATATATATGGGTCACTCCTCATACAAGAGAGCCTCCGTGGCTCGCAGAGTAAAAGACTACGAGACCCCAAGAGAATACGACCCTGACAACGAAGACGTGATAGCAGACATAGGCGTCATGTTCCTCCATACTCCGGTCAAGTTTCTGCCCAACGTGAAGAAGGTTATACTGTTTAATCGAAGGTTCAGTCCAACGAGAGATAGGCGTTTGGTGGTGGCTGGTTGGGGTAAGGTAAGCATCATTTATGACCTCTCTCGTCGAAAGAGGGTCTCTTTGCTCATTTTGTCAAAAAGTTTATACTTATACCAGTGGGGAGACACTCCTGACTTCGGTCGAACTCGGCTCCGTTCGGCTCAGCATTGCTCCGAGCAATTATTAGGGTTGGCACCACTTGACTTCCTTTTGCATGCACGACTACAGATAACATAATCAGTTGAATTTTGACAACCCTAAATAGCCGAAAGGGATAGTGCCATATATTAGAAAGGGATAGCATGATTCGATCCTGAATCGCTGTCAAACTTTGGGTTTGTAGGAAGTGTCCTTTCTGTGCGGTAGTACTATTATTTCTTCTGTGCTTAAACTGATATATTATAGGAGGTTTTATTTATTTAAACTTTATTGCACACTAAAAAATTGTACAAAAGGCGAACTTAATGCCAGAAGGCATTCTCTACCAGTTAACCCTCGGGCCAAACAGAGAACAAGTAGTATAGGTGCAAGAAAAATTAAAAGTGGGTTAATTTAATATTAAGCATAAATTTTATGTTGAACAACATACTATTTCAAATATACATATTGCTACAATATACTTACTTATACATAGGTACATAACATACTAATATACATATATGTGTACATGTAATATATATATAAAGATATATATATATATATCTACCTGCTTTCAGATTTTTATGAGACTTAGCTAAGAGACTTTTCTAGAAGGTGTCTGCGCAACTTGATTTTAAACAGGTTCAGTCTAATAGGAGGGTAAGGGTTTGGGGGTGGTTGCTTGGGGTAAGCTTCATGGCTCCTCTACACGATGGGCCAACGCCGGCCACTCCAAGGGACGCAGCTATGCGGTAGAATGAGATAGCAACATCACTTGCTCCCTCTAACGCATAAATGCGTCCCTTGGAGTGGCTGGCGTTGGCCCATCGTGTAGAGGAGCCATCATTTATGATACCTCTCGCGTCGACAGATGGTCTCGGAAAGTTTTCATATACAGGGTGGAAAGATAAGTCGGGCCCTGGAGGGAAACTACCTTAAATCCTTAAGCTGGCTCATTTTACTTAAAGGAGACATTCCTTTATTTTTAAAAAGAAACAAAAGTACCTACATTAAAAGATGTTTTCGTTTTTCCTTCAATTTTGCTTGTCTAAAAAAATCTTGAGTACTAAATATTAGATTTTATGGATATTTTATACGACAGACGAGTGTCAGACCTAATGTTTCTTGGAGAAATGTTATCATTAACATTAACTGTATCGACTAGTACAATAAAATTACGAGTTTTTATTTTTTGGAATTTTTAGTCGGTTCGAGTCCCGGGCGTGGCAAGCGAGTTTTAGAAAATCTTTGAATGCAGTTTTGTGTCTTTTTAAAAATAAAGGAATGTCTCCTTTAAGTAAAATGAGCCAGCTTAAGGATTTAAGGTAGTTTCCCTCCAGGGCCCGACTTATCTTTCCACACTGTATAAAAACTGTGGAGCACATTTACCCATTGTGGAGCAAAGTAGGCAACTTAACGGTGCTTTGGGTTTCAGACCGGTCCCTCTATGAATAGCCCCACAAGTCTCAAACTTAAGGCCGCAAAACTGGAAGCTATATCTGCCAAAGATTGCATTCGCCATATTCCACTTATAAATGTCAAATCGGTGGTGTGTACTGCGCCGTCCAAGGAGTATGCTTTCAGGTACCTAATCATAATAATAATTGAGCCTATGTGACTGGTTCATGGGTATTGTTGCGCCTGTAAACGGGTTCCAGCAGGCGTTCTATGTGACATTAAAGCTCTCCAAGGGGCCTCTACGTGTTGGATCTATTATCCCCATGCAAGCCTATCAAGAGACCGGGATTACCTATAGGCATGTGAAATCCAAATATTCAGCCTATTATACGTCACACTGCAACATTAAACTTGTCTTAAAGGGCCTCTGGGCTGTTGGCTTCGGCCCCACGCACCTTGGCTTCAGTCCAGGTCCGATACCCTATAGTCCCGAGATATGGTCAGACAAATTAAATTGTAAAGTGAAATCATAGACTAGGAATCCTCTAGACCGAGTTTAGAGCAATTATTTCATGAAACCGATTATGCCAAAAATACGGGGGTGCGCGGAACGAGGTGAGCGAGATCCCGTGCCGTGAATGGTCACAACAAAGACTCTTTTGACTCGAAAATGGAGTAAAATTACCGTATGCGTGGCAGTGGGGGTAGAGCTTCTATGTTAAGTCTGGAGGATGTCTTGTCTGTGAGTGAAATAAATGTCCCCAACTCGCTTAGGTCAGCGTTAGGGGACTAAGTTAGAGACCAATTCCTCTCTTGAATGAGAGGAGTTCTGTGCCCAGCAGTGGGACGTCATAGCCTGAATTAAGGTTAAGCTTCTGTATCTGATCCTTGAGACAGCTACCTAGCGAGAGTCTCTCAAGGTTTTCGGAACTATCTAACAAGGACTATGGGAACAATGATCGTCGAATCAACATTCTACATTCCTCGTGAGGTAAGTCCGAGGCACTGGACTTGTCCTCGGCTTTCAGAAGATTCTCATCATGGGGTATGGTGACGTTAACGAGCTATATCAGGCGTGGCTCACTCCGCGATTTCGTCGCTTTGCTACAGGTAGCTAAAAGTACATCCGATTCATCCCAATTTTGGGGAAAGCCATAAGCCGCGCGTGGCGCTGTCGCCACCTAGCGGCCATATCTGTGCTGATCGTTGCATTTTGTTAGAGTGAGTTTTCTGTACCTAGTACTATTATTTATTCTGTGGCTATATTAATATTTTTTTTTCAGTGGCGACTCCGGCGGGCCATTGGTGAAACGTTCCAGCCACTACCAGCTAGGCATAGTGTCCTTCCGACACGAGGACAGCGGGGTCACGGTGTTCACCAGCGTGCCCGATTACATCGACTGGATAAAAGAAACGCAGCTCGCGCTTTACCAGACACATTGCAAGAAATAAAAAGTTGTTTTAACGTGTTCTAACCTATTCTAACCTAATAGTTCTAACCTAATAATTCTTATAGGAATTAACTATCTGGGAGTATATAAATGATAATCCGGAATACTTAATTAGAACATGTATTACTTAGTACACGGCCGGGGGAAAACTAAGGAGCAAGCCGCGCGGTGGGCATTCCGTATAGCGCGGGGAATGCTGACCACGTAATCTGTCCCTATAGTTCTAACTGAATTATTCTAACCAAATCCACTGTAAATTATGAATTTATATCACTACACCCTATAAAACAAATTCCCCCGCCGCGTCTGTCTGTTTGTGTGTATGTATGTTCGCGATAAACTCGAAAACTTCAGAACGAATTTTCATGCAGTTTTCACCTATCAATAGAGTGATTCTTGAGGGAGGTTTAGGTGTATAGTTTGTTAAGGTTTTGTAAACCGTGCAAAGCCGGGGCGGTTCGCTAGTCGTCATATAAAGTCTTAATATCAAGAGAACTCGGTTGGCACTTATTGTGTCTTGTTTCAGGATTCATATTGTTATTTCCCGCATTTAAGGGTCAATTTCTTAGAAACTGTTAAGTATTTGATCTTATATACCCTACACAAATTTCAACCTTATGTCCTATTACTGTAGACCGAATATAAACGTACGAATAATAGTCATGTTTTTCTGTGATATCTATGTATTAGTGACAGCAGCTAAAGTAGATATAGCGCCTGGATAATGCTAATAGCAATCATTGAATTCGCGCATTGCTTTACTTCAATTATTAGGCAATTCATTAACTCATTCAATTCCACCCCCCTTTGCACTCTCTTCAGGGATGATTTCCGACATAAAAACTAGCCTATGTCCTTCCCCGGGACTCTACCAAACTATACCAAATTTCGACCAAATCGGTTCAGCAGTTTAATCGTGAAGAGGTAACAGACAGACTGACACACTTTCGTCTTTATAATATTACTAGCTTTTGCCCGCGACTTCGTCTGCGTGGAATTAGTAGGTACCAGCAGCTAGAGTAAGTACAGCGCCAGGATAAAATCTAATAGCAATTCGAGCATAATATGCTTTTGTTTACACCAATTAACAGGCACTTCATTAATTTTCTCATTTCCACCCCCCTTTTCACCCTCTTTAGGGATGACTTCTGACATAAAAACCTATGTCCTTCCTCGGGACTTAAACTATCTCTATGCCAAATTTAAACTAAATCCATTCAGCGGTTTAAGAGGTAACAGACAGACAGACACACTTTCGCATTTATAATATTAGTATGGATATAGTGTAGTGGATATTATTAAGGATCACTAGGATATTATAAGCTCGCTAAGTTTCATAGGCGTACGCACGGTGGGGCAAGTGGGGCAACTTGCCCCACCCTGGTCTGTGGTCTGACGAGAAGCTAAAAATTTTTAGGAACAATTAAGGCACGTAACCATACTTCAGCCCCACCCTTTTAAAAATGCTGGGTACGCTAAGTTCGTTTTTTAGGGTTCCGTACCCAAAGGGTAAAACGGGACCCTATTACTAAGACTTCGCTGTCCGTCCGTCCGTCCGTCCGTCCGTCCGTCCGTCCGTCCGTCCGTCCGTCCGTCTGTCACCAGGCTGTATCTCACGAACCGTGATAGCTAGACAGTTGAAATTTTCACAGATGATGTATTTCTGTTGCCGCTATAACAACAAATACTAAAAACAGAATAAAATAAAGATTTAAATGGGGCTCCCATACAACAAACGTGATTTTTGACCAAAGTTAAGCAACGTCGGGAGGGGTCAGTACTTGGATGGGTGACCGTTATTTTTGTTTTTTTTTTTTGCATTATGGTACGGAACCCTTCGTGCGCGAGTCCGACTCGCACTTGCCCGGTTTTTTTAGCATTAGAAAGAACTTGCAAGAAGGTAAGCGATCTTGACATGTCTTTTAATTGAAAAATGCTTTTTAAAAACCAAAAACTATTACTTATGAAAGCAGAAGAACACAAATGATCGTATTAAATTCATAATTGTTACATATTTGCCGTAACTTATTTTTAAAATGTGTTTTTCAATTAAAAGACACATCAAGATTGTTTACCTTTTTTCTAATGAGGTATATATAAGTTTGCGTTACTTTTAATTATAATTGAGCTACACACGGTCGAACCTCGAAAACAACATAAGAAACTGACATAATTTTGAAATAGGTACCCGTTACTATTGATTATTAGTCCCACATTATCATCTAATGCAAATTAAATCCAATCAAATGAATTCCGTTTCAATCACCATTAACCAGAATTAATTATTGGGGTTAAGTGGTTCATAGTATCTGTGACATAATCATTGGATGTAGGTGTTGGAGTAATTGAAATCAGTCTAAATATTTACTCGGTTCGTTTGGCAAGAACTTTAGTTGCAGTTTTTTATTATTTTCTTCTCAGGTAGTGTATCTAGACACGCGGCAGCGTGTCAAGCCAAGTTCAAGCAAAGGAACTGGCTAGCCAGCGCCAAGTGTAATATTACACGAACCACTTGGTGCCACTTTTGACCCTTCTATAACTCAAAACATCTTTAACGTAAACACATAAAACTACGTGTGTTTAATTATATCCATAAGGACATCTAGAAGCCCAAATTTCATGAAGCTAGCTCAAACGGTTATAAAGATATGAAGGTCAAAAAGTCGTAAATTTTAAGACTGACTGACATACCTATAGTACCTAAACCTAACCTACTTCCAGATGACCTAGAAGGATGAAATTTGGAATCCAGCTCAGTTATTGTGTGAAAGCGTAGGAAAAAATCTAAAAATTAAAAAAAGTTATAAAATAGGGGGGGTCCCCATACAAAAAAACCATTTTTTATTGTGACTGACATATAAGTACCTAAACCTAACCTACTTCCAGATGACCTAGAAGGATGAAATTTGGAATCCAGCTCAGTTATTGTGTGAAAGCGTAGGAAAAAATCTAAAAATAAAAAAGTTATAAAATAGGGGGGGTCCCCATACAAAAAAACCATTTTTTATTGTGACTGACATATAAGTACCTAAACCTAACCTACTTCCAGATGACCTAGAAGGATGAAATTTGGAATCCAGCTCGGTTATTGTGTGTAAGCGTAGGAAAAAATCTAAAAACAAAAAAAAGTTAATAAATAGGGGGGGTCCCCATACAAGTTTCTTTTTTATTGTGACTGACATATAGTACCTAAACCTAACCTACTTCCAGATGACCTAGAAGGATGAAATTTGGAATCCAGCTCGGTAATTGTATGTAAGCGTAGGAAAAAATCTAAATATAAAAAAAGTTAAAAAATAAGGGGGGTCCCCATACAAAAAACCTGTAATACGCGCTAAACAACCGGCCAACGGTGTGTCGTTGGCGGCGCGCGGCACCACATAATTAATACAAAGAACAGAAGTAAAAAACATGCAGCGGAAACACAAGAAAAAACATTAAATCTCAATACCTGCCTAGTTTTTTTTACAAAAAGTATTGATATCCCATCAAAAACATAAATGTAAAAAAGGAGAGCCAAGTTCAATACAAAAATTATGCTTGGCTATGGGGTTCGCCGCAAAAAGAATGGAGATCTAAATGAGTGCCAAGTTCTATGCAAAATCCAAATATGTATTTATAGGAACAAAATAACATTATAAACAAGTATTAAACTCTATTTCTTTGCTTTATTGGATACCTATAACCATTGCTGTTATTTAAAAAAAATGTGAGATCTTAAAGTAGGTTAGATTTGGCTTGGCCAGTTTTTATCAGAATTACAAAATATATATGTTGAATAACTTTATAAAATGATTGATGTAATGAAAACTGGCCAAGTCAAATCTAACCTGCTTTAAGATCTCGCATTTTTTTTAAATAACAGCAATTGTTATAGGTATCCAATAAAGCAAAGAAATAGAGTTTAATACTTGTTTATAATGTTATTTTGTTCCTATAAATACATATTTGGATTTTGCATAGAACTTGGCACTCATTTAGATCTCCATTCTTTTTGCGGCGAACCCCATAGCCGAGCATAATTTTTGTATTGAACTTGGCTCTCCTTTTTTACATTTATGTTTTTGATGGTATCATTAAACAAGAAATTTTTGTATATTTATTTATTTATATATACAGGGTGATTCATGAGACGTGAGCAGGACTAATCCTGCACACTCAGTAACTGATAATTGACCGATCACCGTCGTATTTAGGTGAAACAACCACAATTTTTCCTATTTTTTAACTTTTTGGTGAGGGCAAATTTAATTCTCTACAATCATGGTTACCCTACAAGACCAAATTAATAACCATAAAACCTCTCTAGCCATAATGACAGCATTTGATTACGAAGAAATAAACTGTCAAACTTGAGTGAGATACGAGTTTTCAAAAGTAACCAGACCGTGATGACAGTGATAACATTCAATATGACACAGAATATCAGTAGTTTAGTATTCTAATTTTAGGGTGACCATGCAGGTCGTAAATAAATTTATTAATTATTTTTTCAACACGAGTAGAAAATTAACGTTAATCTCACTAATACTGATACGAAACAGTTGCTTATAATTTACAAAAGGCGCAGTCTTAGTCCTGCTCACGTCTCCTGAATCACCCTGTATATTTCGGGCTTCTCGGAAACGGCTCTAACGATTACGAAAATCTGCTATATGGGGGGTTTTTGAGGCCGAAAAATCGATCTAGCTAGGTCTCATCTCTGGGAAAATTCGCATTTTCGAGTTTTTGTTTGTTTTCCGAGCAAAGCTCGGTCTCCCAGATATTTATATTTAACTATAATAATCCTGACGTACCATCACCCACACTGTTAACTCTACATCGGTGGACCTTATGCCTTATGTAATAAGGTCCACCGATGTACAGTTAGGAGTGTTGCTGTTTGTACCAGGGCTCGGAACCGGTATTGAAATACCTGTTAATATCCTTCCAAAATCGTTACATTATTTCGTTCATTAAAAAACCGGTTAATTGATGGAACGCGAACTAACAAATTACGTTCTCTCTCCTAACCGGTAAGAAGAGGGAACGGAACTTTAGGGTTCGCAGGGAACGATATAATACCGGTTAACATTTGGCTTTCGCGAAGACTCTCGGTTAAACTCGTTATCATACGTGAAAGAGATAGCAATAGGCCAATAGGTACTTACTTGTTCTATCTCGCTTCGATATTTTCAATTTAACCGGTTAATTTCGTTCCTCGAAAACGAATTGAGAATGTAAATGGAAATGTAAATGGCGTTATCTCAAAAGAACAGTTCTTTAACCGGTAATCGCAAACGAAAACGAAATCCATTACACGTTCCCGTTCCCGGGCGAATGAACGAAACCGGTTTGACAAATGAGAACGGTTTCCGAGCCCTGGTTTGTACGCACATTACTGCCATATGTATGCTGCTTTAAGCGACATTATTTCAGGGCCAGTAGAATCTTGTCACCTTAGAGCATTTAATAACTGGAGTCGCCTTTAAGAGCTTACCCCTCTGCCGAAAACCTTGCACAATTGTGCAAACTTTTGTATGGACTAACGTTTATCTGACATGGCTATTTGTACGTTACTTACAAATCAAATATAGCCATACGTTTGACGTGCCCCTCCCCCGCAAAAATCGGCAGACTGTTTTGTACAGAAAACGACAGCTATGGCGTCTCCAGTTACTAAATACTCAAAGCTTCCAAATATATTTTTTTTTCAGAATTCAGAAAAACATGTTGGCATACCTTCTCCTATCGCTGTCCATCTCGACAGTTGCCAGCGAGATGACAGGCTTCATAGTGGGAGGGCATGAAGCCATCATGAGGGAGTGGCCCTTCATAGCCTACCTGCTGGCTCATAGGGGGCGCGACTCGGTAGGTTCGATATCGCATCTGGACATTTTTACTAAACTGTGTGCCATTAACGAACATTCCTATTTGCTAACCAATCGTCAGGCGTGTCTCACTCCGCGATTTCGTCGCTTGGCTACAGTACGGCTACCATCAGTTTGGCATTGACATACACGCTATCGTGAACGTAATTTACTTTCAATATATCTCTTTCGCACTCATATGTCAGTACGAGCGAGATGCATAGAAAGTAAATTAAGTTCACGTTATGTCAATGCCAAACTGATGGTAGCTGAAAGTACATCCGCTCGACCCCAATTTTGGGGTTTGCCATAAGCCGCGCGTGGCGCTGTCGCTACCTAGCGGCCATATCTGTCCGATCGTAACAGACGCGTTTTTTTAGAGAGTGAGTCTTCTGTACCTAGTACTATTATTTCTTCTGTGTCGTTACTTACAAAACTGATGGTCAATGTCAAAAATACCTCCAAAAAAAAAAACTAGGTATAAGTATTTCATATTTAAAATGTATTCTTGGAAAGTATGTAGTTAAATACAAAGGCGCGTTTTTGAGCATTTCTTGATTGCAAAATATTTTATTTTTATCATGGGTCTGATGGATTTGATTGACTCTAACTGCATTCATTAATTCTATTCAATATAAAAATTTAAATATATCTTCGCAATCTTTGTGCTTTGCTGGCGAACAATTTTCATAATAATTGAGACTCAAAATGTTCTCATATATGTCATGCCGAATATTCGGTATTCGGCCAAGAGAGTGGCCGAATATTCGGTATTCGGCCAAATTCACTATTCGGGGCATCTCTAGTAATTAGTGAGTTTCGTTTGTCTAGAAAAACGGCTAGAACTTTCAAGTATCAAAGAACTATAGCACTAGGTAAGTGGCACATTAATGGAACGCCCCATAACCTGCAATTGTGTTTGACCCAGATAGCGGCGTGCGGGGGGTCGCTTATAAGCTCCCAGACCATTTTGACAGCAGCGCATTGCCTTGACGATGTCACCAACAGAAAGAAGGATGTCGAGAAGTAAGTGTTTATATTATTCTCCATTGCCATCAGTGATGTTATAACTTTATGGCTCCTCTACACGATGGGCCAGCGCCGGCGACTCCAAGGGACGCAGCCATGCGGTAGAATGAGATAGCAATATCACTTGCTCCCTCGAACGCATAAATGCGTCCCGTGGAGTGGCCGGCGCTGGTCCATCGTGTAGAGGAGCCATTAAATATGCCATTTAGAACACAACCAGCAAACCCGGACAAGTGCGAGTCGGACTCACCCACCGAGGGTTCCGTACTTTTTAATATTTGTTGTCATAGCGGCAACAGAAATACATCATCTGTGAAAACTTCAACTGTCTATCACAGTTCATGGGATACGACAGCCTGTGGTGACAGACAGACAAAGTGCGGATCGCTCCGCACAGGATCAATATGTATTAACTTCAGGGAGCGCTACAGAGTAAAGGCTTGGCCACACACAGAGCGCGACGCAGCGCCGCGTCCGCGCCGCGTCCACGCCGCGCGACCGCGGCACATGCTAACAGGTTACCGACGTCAAACAGACTGCGTCCCGCCGGTATCACGCCCCGCTTCTGTCGCGCCCCGCGCCGCGCCGTTCCTTGCGTCCACGCGGCGCGTGCGCAGCGCTGCGCCGCGCGGACGCGGCGGCCCGCCGCATCGCGCAAGGTCACATCAGTCGGATCGGACGATAGGCAGCGAGCGGTGCGCCGCGTTCCCGCGCGGCCGCGCCGCGTTCACGCGCGCGATGAGGGCGTGTTGAGAGCGTGAGGCCGGCGCGATCGGCGCGCGCCCTGTTTGACCAGGCATCGCGTCGGCATCACGCGGCGCGGACGCGGCGCTGCGTCGCGCTCTGTGTTTGGCCAAGCCTTAAAGCTGACGGATCCGCGCGGACAGCTTTCTCATACAATTTGGCGGTGCGGAGCGATCCGCGCGCACGGTCCGCTGACACTAAAACCAGCCAAACGGACAGACGGACAGGCTGACAGTAATCTTAGTAATAGGATTCCGTTTTTACCCTTTGGGTACGGTACCCTAAAAAAGCACCGTGTTCTATGGAAGCGATCATTTCTTCACCTTCCAGAATCAAATACGTCATCTACATGGGCCACCGCCTCCACCGACGAGCGACCATGCGTCGAGACATGTTAGATTACATGACTCACGAAAACTACGATCCTGACGACGTTTATTTCGACATAGGAATTATGTTCCTTGCTAATCCAGTGCAGTTCTCTCACACTGTTAAGAAGGTGATGCTGATGACTGGGGAGATGGGACGGCATATGGGGCAAGAAGGGGGGTTGGCGGTGGCTGGCTGGGGCAGATTTGGGGTAAGATTGACCGGGTGTGGCCTGTAATATGAGCAAAAAATTAAGCTGTAGGCTGTACTCCTCATACTGACCAACATTTTGTTCAACTTATGGTTTGATTTTTAATACACTTTAAAGTTTATTCTAAGACGCAATGTATTGCGAATTTTGTTATCTTTAAGGCGTGACAAGCAACGTCATCACAATGATATGGCGTGGCGATGGCGTCCATTAAAGCTAATATTTATTTTGTATGAAAAATGGCGAGTCTAAATACTTCATAATATTTAAAAGTTGTTGAACAAAAGTGTCACCGTTTGAGAAGTACAATCTATGTTTTAATTATTTGCTCGTGTTACAGGCCACAACCGGTATTTCCCTCAACTATTTTGACATCTAGACTTAATCATGGCAGCACTTTCGGGAGTATTTGCAATATTTGTGATATCAGGCACTTTTGATAAATTGATAATATTCTAAGGATTCTAAGGGCGAATAGGTACCTATAATGTGCCTGTAACTTAGAAAACCGGGCAAGTGCGAGTCGGACTCGCGCACGAAGGGTTCCGTACCATAATGCAAAAAAAAAGCAAAAAAAAACGGTCACCCATCCAAGTACTGACCCCTCCCGACGTTGCTTAACTTTGGTCAAAAATCACGTTTGTTGTATGGGAGCCCCATTTGGGTACGTACGTTTTAGGGTTCCGTACCCAAAGGGTAAAACGGGACCCTATTATAAGACTTCGCTGTCCGTCCGTCCGTCCGTCTGTCACCAGGCTGTATCTCACGAACCGTGATAGCTAGACAGTTGAAATTTTCACAGATGATGTATTTCTGTTGCCGCTATAACAACAAATACTAAAAACAGAATAAAATAAAGATTTAAATGGGGCTTCCATACAACAAACGTGATTTTTGACCAAAGTTAAGCAACGTCGGGAGTGGTCAGTACTTGGATGGGTGACCGTTTTTTTTTTTGCTTTTTTTTTGTTTTTTTTTTTTGCATTATGGTACGGAACCCTTCGTGCGCGAGTCCGACTCGCACTTGCCCGGTTTTTTTTTTAATCTTTGTTACCTCAGAACAGCTCAGAACTCCATCTTTCAAACTATTTGAAAAAATGTTTTTGCATTGAAAGTCTAAATTGACTAAATTGGTCTAATTTTTGCCATAATCTAGTTCTGATGATGAGATCCATGAGGAATCGAGAGAACTCCTTAAATCACCCTAAATAATTTTAAAGCCGACCACTGACTAACAATCCGCCGGACGATGTCAGCCGGTCAGTTGTTCGGAACTGTATTTTTTTTGTTCTAACTGACAGGCCGATTATTAGTCAGTGGTCGGCTTAGCGCCACTTACACCATTCCACTAACCCGGGGTTAACCGGTTAAACCTGGAGTTACCATGGTTACCAGTACAATTTGACACTGGGTTAACGGTTTAACCGGTTAACTCCGGGTTAGAGGGACGGTGCAAGTGGGCCTTAATGGAGTTTCAACCTGTTTTGGTGAAGTCTTTTTTTTAAACATTATTTTTAATCCTAGTGGGATTCCCCTGGCAGTGAGTACCTGAAAAGCCTGGACCAGACGCTCCTCAGCCAAGACTTATGCTACCAGTACATAGACGAGCCTGAGAATGCGCCGGGAATCATTTGCGGTGCCAAGAATGCGGAGGTCAACTCATCTGAGTACGCTTTTAGGTAATAGCACATAATAAATAATAGTACTGCCGTATAGAAGAAAGGAAACTTCCTACAAAACCGAAGTTTGACAGCGGTTCAGGGTCGAATGCCATTATACCTTTCTAATATATGGCACTAACCCTTTCGGCTATTTTTTCTTCTTCGTCGGTATCGCTCTTGACAGAGTGGTCGTGGTCATCACTTCAGGTGTTCGTGGCAAGCTTCACAACACGTCGCCACTCTTCTCCGGGTAGTAGTGATGATGAACCATTTACTGCCGCTTTTATCTGGTCAGTCCACCTTATAAGCGATTTTCCTCGTGGCCTGGTACTCTCAACCTTTCCCTGGACCACAAGTCGCTCAATAGCCACCTCCCCTCGGCGGCATACGTGATCAAAAAAGTCTGCTATTTAGGGTTGTCGAAATTCAAGTGATTATCTTATAAGTACCTTTTGAATACATCAAACTATAGTTCGTTTTTTTTAGCATTAGAAATAAGGTAAACAATCTTGCTGTGTCTTTTAATTGAAAAAGACATTTTAAAAATATGTTATGGCAAATATGTTTTAACAATTATGAATCTAATACAATCATTTATATTCCTCTACTTTCATAAGTAATAGTTACTGATTTTTAAAAAGCGTTTTAATTAAAAGACATGTCAACATCGCTTACCCTAATAGCATTTTCTCGTAGGGATTTTGTTGGGCCTTTGTTTACGTATTAGTTGGGCAACCGTTATATTTGGCCGTACGATTTGCTGGAGGGCCCTCGACAAAGGCCCTCCCGAAGATTCCCAACAGAGGGCCATTAGAGTAATTTTTTCGTTGGGCCTATTTAAATAAATCATACAATTATTCAACGGTGGTGGTTTTGGTTGGGCCGTGGTTGGGCCTATACTCATTTGTTTGATGGTTGGTTAATTGTTACATTTGGCCGTATGGCTTGCTGTAGGGCCAACTGCAAAAAAATAAAAAAGGGCAATTTTTTCGTTGTGCTTCTGTTTGCAAATTCAACAATTACCCATCGGCAAGTCAGGTAGGTCGGTAGGTAGTCGTGTACCAGGTTGAAGGCCCAACACAGCTTGTCCCACAAAGGGCCAACATTGTAACTTTAACGTTGTGCCTTGTGTAGGATTCTTACAATACTACCGTAGGTAAATAGTTGTGTAATTTATAGTGTGCCTACAGTCTAATTATGTAATGGGCTTTTGTTTACGAGTCCTACAGTTACCCTACGTTCGGTAAGTGGTTGTGTAATACGACGTTGGGCCTTTGCTGATAAATATTACAATTAAACTACGGTAGGCATTGGTTGTATCCACATGAAGGCCCTAGGCAGCAGTTGCTGTTAATCTTCTCTGTACGTTCCAATTTTAGTATATGTACTGCTGAAGCAAGTACACTTACTATACACTCTAATTTGTATATATACTAACCGCACTTTGAAACTTCGTAAGCGAGATTTATGTTTTTTGAGATTTAAATTGAGAAAATGTTGGTAAAATAAAATTTTTTAAGTTTATGTATAAATTTTATAGTTATAGCTATTAGATTTATAAGTTACTTTAAAAAAATATTATGATTATATCCGGAATAATCGAGAAAATAACTATAACTTCGATGTTTGGAGACAGTAACGCCATCTAGTGACGCCACAAGCAAACTCAACTGGTATTGTTGGGCATCAGTACCACAGCCAATGTTGGTAAATGCGATATTTGTGCTCACTGGGCCAACGAATGTTATCGTTGTTTAGCCACCGGTACCAAAATACACAAAGGCCCATTGTTAGGCGTCAGTGCCACAGCCAATGTTGGTAAATACGATATTTGTCATCATTGGGCCATCGGATGATATCTTTGACTAGCCAACGTTACCAAAATACACAAAGGCCCATTGTTGGACATCCGTGCCACAGCCAATGTTGGTAAATGCGGTATTCGTCACCATTGGGCCAACGAATGTTATCGTTGTTTAGCGAACGGGAGCAAAATACACAAAGGCCCATTTTTGGGCCTCAATGCTACAGCCAATGTTGGTAAATGCGATATTTGTCGTCATTGGGCCATCGTATGATATCGTTGATTAGCCAACGTTACCAAAATAAACAAAGGCCCATTGTTGGGCATCAGTGCCACAGCCAATGTTGGTAAATGCGATATTTGTCATCATTGGGCCATCGGATGATATCGTTGATTAGCCAACGTTACCAAAATACACAAAGGCCCATTGTTGGGCATCAATGCTACAGCCAATGTTGGTAAATGCAATATTTGTCGTCATTGGGCCATCGGATGATATCGTTGATTAGCCAACGTTACTAAAATAAACAAAGGTCCATTGTTGGGCATCAGTGCCACAGCCAATGTTGGTAAATACGATATTTGTCATCATTGGGCCATCGGATGATATCGTTGATTAGCCAACGTTACCAAAATACACAAAGGCCCATTGTTGGCCATCAATGCTACAGTCAATGTTGGTAAATGCGATATTTGTCGTCATTGGGCCATCGGATGATATCTTTGATTAGCCAACGTTACCAAAATAAACAAAGGCCCGTTGTTGGGCATCAATGCTACAGCCAATGTTGGTAAATGCGATATTTGTCGTCATTGGGCCATCGGATGATATCGTTGATTAGCCAACGTTACCAAAATAAACAAAGGTCCATTGTTGGGCATCAGTGCCACAGCCAATGTTGGTAAATGCGATTTTTGTCATCATTGGGCCATCGGATGATAGCGTTGATTAGCCAACGTTACCAAAATACACAAAGGCCCATTGTTGGGCATCAATGCTACAGCCAATGTTGGTAAATGCGATATTTGTCGTCATTGGGCCATCGGATGATATCGTCGATTAGCCAACGTTACCAAAATAAACAAAGGCCCATTGTTGGGCATCAGTGCCACAGCCAATGTTGGTAAATGCGACATTTGTCATCATTGGGCCATCGGATAATATCTTTGACTAGCCAACGTTACCAAAATACAGAAAGGCCCATTGTTGGGCATCCGTACCACAGCCAATGTTGGTAAATGCGGTATTCGGCACCATTGGGCCAACGAATGTTATCGTTGTTTAGCGAACGGTAGCAAAATACACAAAGGCCCATTGTTGGGCATCACTGCCACTGCCAATGTTGGTAAATGCGATATATGTCATCATTGGGCCAACGGATATTATCGTTGTTTAGCCAACGGTACCAAAATACACAAAGGCCCATTGTTGGGCATCTGTGCCACAGCGAATGTTGGTTAATGCGATGGTGGGCCAATACTAAATTAACGTTGGCTACGGAACGAACCTCATCCCAACGTTTTCCCTACCGTTGGCACCGTGGGCCCCAACGAAAATGCTACTAGGGTACCTTCTTTCAAGTTCTTTCTAATGCTAAAAAAAACGAACTATAGTTTATATGTTGCTGGGGCCAAATTCGACATGTGCAACTGTCAGATTTCGCATCCACGTCAAATCAACAGATGATTTTATTCCATACTAAGTGTTGATTCCATCAACGGTGGATAATATCATTTGGTACAACCAAAACTCAACTCTAAACTAAGGGTGGTTCGGTTTGGTTTGCTTGTCACCCTAACTGTGGATTGTTAATGTCGAATTTTGACATTGTACGTATTCGAGAACTTATGATTTTTCCCACATCAACGGGAGATCAACACGATACGTCAAACGTCGCTTGTCGAATAGGGGCCCTGGATTCTTCAATCTATGCGTCCAAAGTTAAAACAAGTTTTTGTTTTGAGTTCCTAGATCGATGAAACCATGGGACAACGCGAGGAAGATCATAATATAAATACTGTTGAAGGAATATTACCCATTGGCTCCCCATTTTACTGTAACCTTTTGAATGAATGTCTTGTGTTGTTCCAGCGGTGACTCTGGTGGTCCGCTGGCGCGGCCACGAGACCAGCGGCTGGCGGGGCTGGTGTCCTGGCGGATGGAGTCCCACGGGGTCACCGTGTACACTAGCGTACCCTTTTTTTACTCCTGGATAGAGGACACGCAGTTAAAATTGTTTAGGCGGTACTGTGGTAAGACCGGATACGAGGGTTAATTCAGCACTTTTGCCGGATCTGGACACATCACCTTTATATTAATAGAATAAGTACATATATCGGTTACATTGCCGATTTAAGCACTGTATAATGGCTCCTCTACACGATGGGCCAGCGCCGGCCACTCCAAGGGACGCAGCCATGCGGTAGAATGAGATAGCAATATCCCTTTCTCCCTCTAACGGATAAATGCGTCCCTTGGAGTGGCCGGCGCTGGCCCATCGTGTAGAGGAGCCATAATATTAATCATTCCACAGTAAAATTAGTTGCTTACATTGAGTTATTACCTACTATAGAGAAGCTGAAATTGTCGCAATCGCAACCTATACCATGCGACTAAAATGTCGTAAGCGCCATGAAATTCATGGCGCTTACGCGTCTAGGTCGCGAGTTTCACGCTCCGCTTCCACAGTTTGTTGTCGACTGGTTGTCGGCCGTTATAATATTAATTTTTATATTAACTATTATACATAAGTTAATATTGACATTTTACATATTGTTAAATAATATGCATAGGGTTAGTATATAATTTTCCGAATACGAGTAGGTACCTATACATGCATATAATATTATTCTTGCGATGTAAGAAGTTTTATTTTAAATAACAACTAGTTTAAAAAACCTGTTTTGACTTTCAAATCATACAATTCGTGCACAATGCACATACTTTACATTAATATTGATCGTGATTCTGAGTAGAAATAACATAAAATTTCACAAATTAAAAAAAAGTGTAGGGGACAACTTTAAATAAAATGGCCCACAGACGTACTTGCCCCACGATTGCTGATGATTGAGTGACATACTACGCAGCTATTAATTATTATTAATTATATTATTGCTCGTCTGAGTCATCGATTATATGGAGTCTACAAACAAAATATAATCCAGCTAAATTCAAAATACGTTGTATGAAGTTTTGCACCTTTGCGAATGTTTATTATACTTTAAATTTCTAAGAGATTACAATTATTGTTGAAATCGGGTACCGGTGTCGTGAACATTAAGTTGCCGATAGATGGCGCTGTACATATGCTGGCTGCTGTATGCTTAGTATTCTTCTAGTCAAAAGTGTTTTGTGTAGGTACATATACATAGTTACATGAGATAATTGAAAGTTTGTACGGAATCCTCGGTGCGCGAGTTAAGCAAAACTCGCACTTGACCGTTTTTTGTAATTGTTAAAAACCCTAATAATTGCTCGGAGCAATGCTGAGCCGAACGGAGCCGAGTTTGCCCGAAGGGAGGAGTTTCGCACCCACGACTATAGGTAACTACACTACACTCTACTATAGGGTACGTATTCTATTCTAATGTTACTATGGTATGTACACTTCGTACAACAGTGTCAAAAGGAACCAGCTACATTCTCTATTTGGTCCGGTTCTCGTAGGGGACGTATTCGAGGAATTCTTTAATTGTCTTCTAACAGGAAATTATATATTTACTCAGCAGACAGGAAAAGGAAGCGTGCTAAAAACAACTGCTAATATTTTACGGTTCCGTACCCCTAATAATAAAAATATAAAATTTTAAATTAAAACTCTCGTTTCTATTAAATATTGTTTACGGTGCCAGGCGTGGTTCGCTCCGCGATTTCGTCGCGTCGCTACTAAGTACATGCGGCCCACACCAATTTTGGTGTCTAGCAGTAGTACTTAGTTGCCGCGCACCGCTACGGAATGGACGATGGATGGACTACACACATCAATAATGCGCTAGTTATAACTAGCCTAGCTGCGCCGTGTGCAAGAGACAAGAGACGGAGGTTTAAAGATGACTCAAGTTAGACCGGGCCGTGTCCGGGCCGAAGCTTCCGGCGCATCGTTTTTCTATGTCGGAATCTATTTCTATTGTCGGAATGCACGAAGGTTGATATTGGGTTATAGCCGCGCGCGTCTGTTGGTGGTCAAAAGGTTAAGGGCTTATTATATTCCGCTCATCGACGTATATCACAGGACTGGCCTTAAGATCGGTTTTTCTAGGATAGCAGTGCCGTCATATAGCGGCCGTCTCCATACTAAATAATACGGCTAAATATGGATGTCGTAGTATTTGTATGTAGACGACCGCTATTGACGGCAACTGCTATCCTAGGGAAACCAGAGCAATACGGGCAATAAGAATGGGGCCAGTACAGCGGTGTGACACCGCTACAACGCTATTGGTTGATGAGTTCGCACAACTAGTTGCATTTAGACTGCACGATTTGCTCGAATTCGTGAGTGACACCGCTGAACTAGTACCATTTTAGTCCCCTTCCTGAGATATGCGTCGATGATTCCGCTAGGCTGACGGATTCTGATATCTTGCTGCTAGGAGAAACAGGGAAACCACATACCTATACTTATACCTCTATCTGTCCTTCTCAGCAAAAAAACCTGAATAACACTTTTGGGTCTCTGATGAATCTAAGCCTTAGACTCATCAGAGACCCAAAAGTGATATTTAGACTCTGAGGTATGGTATGGTATGTAAAACCTATTGCCATTCACCGCAAAGTAATTAAAATTCCAAGATCCTAACTTAGGTAATAAGTGACTTATAGGTAAGTAGGTATTCAACTTTTTAGACAAAATGGGTTGATATCATTTCTTTTCTTATCTAAACGGAACCCTAAATCTATTCAACGGACATACGTCCGTGTCATCTGACCTCTGATAACTCGCCGACCTTGTTCGCATTACTAGTTCAAACTTAGCGAATAACACACGTCTTATTGATCAACCAACAATAATTTATTCCAAGATCAGTGCGGTACCATTTTGACGTTTAAACTTTTTTTTTAAATTTGAAGAACACCAGCGTAAAGAAACAGCCATGAAGACCATTACGATTCTTGCTTTGGTGGTCGCTGTGTGCAAAGTAGAGGCATCCCATTTCGTGGTAGGCAATATTGCGGATAGAGTGCAGTTGTACCACCACGAGAGGGTACAATATAACGCCATACCCTTTATAAAGAGGGTGAAGGAATTGTTCAAAACTGTCCCGGAACATAAGAGGATCCAGGTAAGATACTTACTTACTGTGCCTTTATTTATTTGTGACGACGTTAAGCAAAAGTCTTGCCAACCATATTGCTGGTTTTAATTGTTTAAAAAGTTGAACTCTCAAAAGTTCGCCATGTTAGAATTATAAACATTATTTGTACAAACCTACTCTTAATTTTGCCATTTAATTAAGCTAGTGCTCGACGCGGTCTGAGTACATGCCATCTTGAAACTTAAGTCATTGTCAATAGAGGTGGCAGCAGGATGTCGTCTATTGAGCATTTGCATGTCGAGCACGAGTACCACCACCCTAAATCTTAAATAGATCGAGGAATCAAAGTATGGGGTTGCCAGGCAACCGACATTGATGCGGTGAACTATCCAGATACAACGCAGTTCTTAAGCAGGGTCAGGGGTCATAATAGATAAGGTCAGCGTTACTAAGAAATAATGTGTTTATTGCCGACGTAAATTACTTCTCGCTCTTTCAACGTGATAAGAAAGAAAACACGAACATAAGAAGTAATCGTACATATTTACCCCCTGATTTACCCTGATTGTCATCAATTACAAAGGCACTCAATAGCGTTCGAATATTTATGAAATTAATGAGAAACGTACTTATAAGTTGTAGTTCCGACGTGAATAATAAAAATGTACCTATGCACATTTTTAAAATAAATTATCCCGAAGAAATATCGCTGTCAATCTGAGAGACTCATTTAGACGGCGCGTGCATGGACCATCAATTCAGCCGACCGATCAAATAACGCAATGTAAACTAAATGAAAATCGCATGCGAGTTCTCGCACCGTATAAATAAGCCCCGCCGGGCGGATTTGCCCTAAGGCCATATAGGCCCGAGCCTAGGGCGGCAAGATATTAATAGGGGCGCCAAATTGTGTCAGAAAATTAGCTGATGATAACAAAGAAATAACTCAAAATTCAGTCAATATGATGGGTGCTGAGAAAGGGGTGGGCGGCAAAGACTGCATATCCGCCGCCACTGTAAATGTTAGTCCATCGTGAACGAAATAAAGAATGTGACATTGAATTCCGGCCTTCAAAAATATCAAATGTATACAGTGTGGAAAGATAAGTCGGGCCCTGGAGGGAAAACTATTAAATCCTTTTTAAGCTGGCTCATTTTACTTAAAGGAGACATTCCTTTATTTTAAAAAAGAAACAAAACTGCATTCAAAGATTTTCTAAAACTCTTGCCTCGCCCGGGACTCGAACCGACTAAAAATTCCCAAAAATAAAATCTCGCAATTTTATTCTACTATGATAACATTTCTCCAAGAAACATTAGGTCTTACACTCGTCTATCGTACAAAATATCCATAAAATCTAATATTTAGTAGGTACTCTAGATTTTTTAGACAAGCCAAATTGAAGAAAATAATTTTTAAGAAAAAAGAACCGACTTCTATGGGGCCCGGTGAAAGATTATGGTAGATGGTGCACTATGTAGAAAAGGAGGTAAAACCAGTACCTACTTTCTAGTAGCATTTCGTTTCCGTAAGGGTCGTAGTTATCTAGCCTAACCTAACCCACTTCTCTGATAGCAGTTCGGTTCTGTGAGGATCGCAGTTCGAACCTAATCAAACCCACTTTTTAACCGACTTCCAAATCCCAAAGGAGGAGGTTATCAATTCGGTTGTATGTTTTTTATTTTTTTTTTTATTTTTTTTTTTTATGTTTGTTACTCCATATCTCCGTCATTACTGGACCGATTTTGAAAATGATTTTTTTGATTGTATGTATATGCATACAGATTGGTCCCGTTTTTGTGAAAATCCAGTTCTGATGATGGGATCCATGAGGAATCGACGGAACTCCTCAAATCTTAAAGGCATACATATGGTGATTTTTGTGTTTTTATCAACAAATCAAGCATATACATTCAAAAACGTGACATTTGATGAAGTGGAACTGCTGATGATGATCAGAACGGAACTCTTCAACGACGCATAGTTCACCTTTGGCGATTTGTCCTCTTCGTTATGTTTGTTAAGCAAGTTAAGTTTTTAAGCCACAATTTTGTCAAGCTTGAGTTCTGATGATGGGATCCATGAGAAATCGAGGGAACTCCTCAAATTTTAAAGGCATGCGTATAGAGATTTTTGTATTTTCATCAGAAAATCAAGCATTTTCATTAAAAACTGTCGCATTTGATGAAGTGGAACTGCTGATGATGATCAGAACGGAACTCTTCAACGACGCATAGTTCACGTTTGGCGATTTGTCCTCTTTGTTATGTTTGTTAAGCAAGTTTAGTTTTTAAGCCACATTTCTGTCAAGCTCGAGTTCTGATGATGGGATCCATAAGGAATCGAGGGAACTCCTCAAATCTTAAAGGCATACGTATAGAATTTTTTGTATTTTCAGCATAAAATCAAGCATTTACATTAAAAACTGTCGCATTTGATGAAGTGGAACTGCTGATGATGATCAGAACAGAACTCTTCAACGACGACGATAGTACATGTTTGGTGATTTCGAATTTCGATTTTGACTTGGACTGGGACCCGGACTCATACCCGGATCCGGTTCGGACCCGGACTCGGACTCGGACTCGGACCCGGACTCGGACCTGGACTCGCACCCGGACTCGGACCCGGACTCGGACCCGGACCCGGACCCGGACTTGGACCGGGACTCGGACCCGGACTCTGACTCAGAGACCCGGACCTTGACCCGGAAAACCACTATGATACCTAAACTAAATAAACCACTATGATTACCTACCATAAAATGTGGGTATGATGATGCCAAACCCCTCCCGCTCAAACTCCCGTACACCGCACCGCATGCGCCGTTAAGTGGATTAGGTTAGGTTTGAACTGCGATCCTCACAGAACCGAACAAAAGTGGGTTAGGTTTGGTTAGAACTGCGAGTCTTACAGAAACGAAATGCTACTAGAAAAGTGGGTTTGATTAGGTTCGAATTGCGATCCTCACAGAACCGAACTGCTATCAGAGAAGTGGGTTAGGTTAGGCTAGATAACTACGACCCTCACGGAAACGAAATGCTACTAGAAAGTACTGTTTTTACCTCCTTTTCTACATAGTGCACCATCTACCATAATCTTTCACCGGGCCCCATAGAAGTCGGTTTTTTTTTCTTAAAAATTATCTAGTAGCATTTCGTTTCTGTAAGACTCGCAGTTCTAACCAAACCTAACCCACTTTTGTTCGGTTCTGTGAGGATCGCAGTTCAAACCTAACCTAACCCACTTAACGGCGCATGCGGTGCGGTGTACGGGAGTTTGAGCGGGAGGGGTTTGGCATCATCATACCCACATTTTATGGTAGGTAATCATAGTGGTTTATTTAGTTTAGGTATCATAGTGGTTTTCCGGGTCAAGGTCCGGGTCTCTGAGTCAGAGTCCGGGTCCGAGTCCCGGTCCAAGTCCGGGTCCGGGTCCGAGTCCGGGTCCGAGTCCGGGTCCGAGTCCGGGTCCGAGTCCGAGTCCGGGTCCGAGTCCGGGTCCGAGTCCGAGTCCGAGTCCGGGTCCGAACCGGATCCGGGTATGAGTCCGGGTCCCAGTCCAAGTCAAAATCGAAATTCGAAATCACCAAACATGTACTATGCGTCGTTGAAGAGTTCTGTTCTGATCATCATCAGCAGTTCCACTTCATCAAATGCGACAGTTTTTAATGTAAATGCTTGATTTTATGATGAAAATACAAAAAATTCTATACGTATGCCTTTAAGATTTGAGGAGTTCCCTCGATTCCTTATGGATCCCATCATCAGAACTCGAGCTTGACAGAAATGTGGCTTAAAAACTAAACTTGCTTAACAAACATAACGAAGAGGACAAATCGCCAAACGTGAACTATGCGTCGTTGAAGAGTTCCGTTCTGGCCATCATCAGCAGTTCCACTTCATCAAATGCGACAGTTTTTAATGAAAATGCTTGATTTTCTGATGAAAATACAAAAATCTCTATACGCATGCCTTTAAAATTTGAGGAGTTCTCTCGATTTCTCATGGATCCCATCATCAGAACTCAAGCTTGATAAAATTGTGGCTTAAAAACTTAACTTGCTTAACAAACATAACGAAGAGGACAAATCGCCAAAAGTGAACTATGCGTCGTTGAAGAGTTCCGTTCTGATCATCATCAGCAGTTCCACTTCATCAAATGTCACGTTTTTGAATGTATATGCTTGATTTGTTGATAAAAACACAAAAATCACCATATGTATGCCTTTAAGATTTGAGGAGTTCCGTCGATTCCTCATGGATCCCATCATCAGAACTGGATTTTGACAAAAACGGGACCAATCTGTATGCATATACATACAATCAAAAAAATAATTTTCAAAATCGGTCCAGTAATGACGGAGATATGGAGTAACAAACATAAAAAATAAAAAAATAAATAAAAAAAATAAAAAAAATAAAAATAAAAAACATACAACCGAATTGATAACCTCCTCCTTTGGGATTTGGAAGTCGGTTAAAAAGAATAATACGTTGAATGCAGATTTGTTTCTTTTTAAAATAAAGGAATGTCTTCTTCAAGTAAAATGAGCCAGCTTAAGGATTTAAGATTAAGTTTCCCTCCAGGGCCCGACTTATCTTTCCACCGTGTATATGTGTCCCGAGGTTGTATGGGATCAACTACTAGTTCCATGTTCTTTGTTCCAGGGTATCCAAGCTCTGGACATGCTGCAGAGCAAAGCCTCCATCAATATCACCGCCGGCGGAGTAGGGCATAGCTTCGTCAACCTCCGCTTCAAGAGTGAGAGGGGGTTCGGCCTCGACTACGATATCGGGATATACGTCAACCATGATTATTTATAATCCATACCGATAGCGTAATTTGAATTTAAGCATTTACATATTATTAAAAAATATTTAGGTACATAGCGGAATCGTTTCATTTAACCCTTAAATGCATGATTTTTTCTTTTTGCCCGAAATTAATATATGTATCATATAATTGTTTGCCGATTCTAGGAAAAATAGTAAAAAAATATACATATAACTTTGATTATCACTGCGAAATCAGTGTTAGAATTTGAATTGGCTAAATCATATTTATGTAAATATGTAATTTTCAGTAATGGATATATGAAAATTTTAACTACCATTAGAAAGGTACACTATTTGTGATATACCTATAATAAAGTTTTTAAATATAAAATAATTACAAACCCCGAAAACACCATTCAAAATCACGTACTAAAAATTATCAACTTTTGGATTTTTTCAAGCTTTCTGGACTTTTCGTCTTAAAACGAATGTAATTTTTATAAATTAAAAATTGCGTAAATTTAACCCTTAAATCATTACCCTACTACTTGACGCTTGATATAAAGGTGCGTTCAAGATCGTAAGCCTTTTTTTTTAAATCTGAGAGCTGTCTAATGGTTTGTAGACATTTGGCAACACTATGCATTTAAGGGTTAAGCGGAGGCGACCTAAGGAGCTGGCTGGGCCAGGGGTCGACACACTTTCGATATAAGAATATTACGTGACCGGGGCGTGCCGAATAATACGTGGGGATTCAGACTGTCCACAGCTGGTCTCACAACTGGTACGCCTTCTTGTGCCCCCTCTGTTTCAGTCAAAGATTAATTTTAGGCCACGTAATCGCGACTTACTGGCAGTTCCCAAAGCGCGCACTGTGGCGTACAGGAACTCTCCATTAGTTCGCGCCTTACAATACCTAAACGCACTTCTCAAATCAGCACCTGAATGCGATGTTTTTGCCAGTAGTTGGAAGACGTTATGTGACGAATGTAAGAGGTTATGTGAGGCGATGGATGATCACCCGTCTTCAGTTAGTATTTAAGATTATTGTTATTGTATAACACAACTTTATGTTAACGTTTTAGGATAATAATAATATTGTTTGCATTCCAGTGCCTTAGTGTCTCACTGTAATACTGTGTAATATGTTTGAAATAAAAAATAATAAAAAAATAAAAAAATTAGCCAACCGCAGTAAATCACCAGTTTTAGGAATTTCAAACACAAATGTTTTCATTGGACTAAGAACTCTAAATCTGATTTTTAAGTCCATCGAACCACGTTAGACCGGGCCGGATTCGGGCTGAAACTTCCGACTAACGACTGACGGTATCGGCCTGCCAGTCAAAACAAAATTTTGACAGTTCCGAACAACTGACAGGCCGATACCGTCCGGCGGACTGTTAATCAGTGGGCCCCTTTAATCATTACACCCGGCGTAACGGGAGTCATCCTTAAATCAAACAATAACAACAAGAAATGATAAATAAGACAATTATTTTTGTTGAATCCTTTAATTCATTGCTTGCTTACGCTAATAGTTTCTATTCAGTTAAAACGTTCTGTATGCACATCGTCGTTAAAAAATCCATAACGCGGTAATACGTCAACATATTTGTATCCTAGCATGTCATGGCGGCGCGTCCATAAGCTAAATCAGGCAACAAAAAGGTACATCTAATAAGCCGTATAGAACTCGACTAAAGCTTGCCTTATTGTAGAAACTTGCACCTTATCTGACAGGTCATAAATGCTAAATTACGCTGCCTTGGAATAGAGTAATGGAGTAGTACGCTCGAGTATTTAGCAAGAAGATAGGGTACGTGAGCCACCTAAGGGCGCACCAGAGAGTGGATCAGCTACACTCTAATAACACGAGTTAAAAATTGCCTACTCCAGAGCACACAGTCGCTGTGGCCGAAATCGGTCAAGAAAGCATCATCATCGTCATTATCAATGGGTATTTTGCTTGTTTGACGCGCCGCGACTATTAGGTACGTCTTCGTTTATTCCGGGTCCTCCTTGTCGAGTTTCAAGCGGAGTTTCTTCAATTTCTCCACCTCTGCGTGGTTAAGACATGTTTTCTGTGTGCAACGGAGGGAGCCGTCATCCTGGCAGTAACATTTGTTGCAGTGGACCCTGGTCAATAAACAAAGTAGGGATTACCTTTTGACCGCCACAGTCGGCTGTGGCCGTCATCGGAGTCTTGCCAAGGACCCCAACGACGGCTACAGCCAGCTTCGCCAATGAAATAGGACCTTACGCAGGACTCCGTAAAGTTAAATTTAGCTTATTTAAATAATCGCGATCAGCTGGCGTCCGGGGCACGGCATATTCTTCGCCGTCTGTTCAAAAGATTATAGGTGAATCTCAACCGAAATAGATGTAATCTACGAAAGAAAAAGTGACCAAGGCCTCTAGTGCCAAGGGCTTGGATCGAATTAGTAATTTCTGCATTCGCAGCCTAATAGTTAGCGGTGTCTGCCGCGAATGCTGAAGTCGCTGGCTCGATCAGACTTAAATTGTTTCCTCATTTCAAATATTGTGGTTTCATCATCAGAAGTTTCAGCTTAGTCGCCATTAGATATATCGGATATTGTAAATATTGTCGACTTACTTATACACCATGCCAGGTTCACACTTCTCCTTCATGCGGTCCGGGTCTATAAAGTTCCTGTCGTGTTTGGATGGATACTCCCCGTGCAGCTGCCTCCGTCCGTCCGTGTGTCTGCAATTTGGCTTGGGCTCGCATTTATATTTGCCGGCCTTGCATTCGCATTCGAGACAGTCTGAAGTTGTACTGTTGGCTTCGCAAGGTTTCCCTGGATGAAAAGACTTGTTCTATTAATAGTATTAATGGGGTTGTAGTGATATTTCCTTCAAGTAAACGCTCCGGCTATGGGATGAACATCATGTACAAACAGCAACACTCCTACCTGTACATCGGTGGACATTATTAAAAAAGGCATGTGTCACGTGTGTGTGCAGTCTGATGTGTGGGCGATGGTACTACCAAGGTTTCTTAAAAAGGCTACAGAATTGTGTTCTTCAAAAAAGAAGTAGGTGTATTTAGTTTGATCAGCATCGTCCCTAAAACTAACGCCAAGACTTAAAGGCCTTATAAACAGCTGAAGGGCTACATATACTAAGCCGATTAACCGCCGTAAAAGTGGCAATTATTAGCACATGCGGATTCTAACCGTTTGAACGCCGACCATAAAAGCCTCTAACACCAAGAACGCTTATAGGCGTTCGCCAAATCTCACCCGTCATCTCCTTAGCCTTCAGCTTGTAGACATCGTCATAGCTCGGACACAGCAGGTGCTGGCACATGAGGTTGGCGCTCTCCAGACAGAAGCAGGTGTTGCAGTCGATGCGGTACGTCACGCCGGGCCGGCACGCCGTCCCCGTGTGCGGGAGGGGGGGGAGCCGGTAGAACTCCGCCGCGGTGTGGGGCTTGATGTGCTCAGGGTTGATATACGCTGGAAATTAAATATACAGTATGTATCAGAACGAAAGGCAAAGAAAGAGACCCACTAATGTTTAGGTCATACTGAGCAACTTTTACTATGGGACTAACCCCGAAAACGAGGAAAAAATTGGATGTTTCATACATTTTGCTGGTCTAATGCTGAAATTTCCTATGGGAGAGTCCATTTTCTTCCGCGTTTTCGGGGTTGGTCTCATAGTAAAAGTTGCTCAGTATGACCTAAACGTTAATGGATCTCTTTCTTTGTCTTTCGTTCTGATATATACTGTATTTTGGGAAACTAGAACGTTCGGGCATTCTCGGTGCCGCTCGGCTCAGCATTGCTCCGAGCAATTATTAGGATTGGCACAAGTGTCACAACTTGACGTCCCTTTGCGTGCACAACCACAGATAAGATAATTACTTGAATTTTGATAACCCTAATTAGCCAAAAGGGACACCATGATTCGTACGAACCGCTGTCAAACTTCGGTTCTGTAGGGAGGTTCATACAGATGAGATTTTGAGGAAAACCACAGAATAAGTAATAGTACTATAGAGTAAGTACTATTAAAACCATAGAATAAGTATTAGGTACTATTAGGTACTTATGTGGTATTCAAAGTCTAGTTTACAGATTTTGAATACCACATAAGTACCTAACCATACTTAAAGGGTCTTTTTTCGCAAAAGAAGAATAAAATGACTCACGTTTATCAGCCAACTTGCAATCCTTCATGCTACACTTCACCTTCCCTTTATCCGTACAGAAGCATTTCTGGCAATCTTTCTTATACAACTTTCCCGGGATACACCCTGTTTGCTCCGCCCTCCGTCCGTCAGTTTTCAAAAGGCACCCCATTTTAGTGCAGAGTAGGGTATTTCTTTCACCGCAGTGGCACGTGTTACAATCCATCCTGTATATTTGCCCTTTCACGCATTTTTGGCCGGGTTTTATTTCTGGGAATCTTCTAGTTCCGTTGAGATATCGGTCAGCTATAAATTTAAAATTTTTTAAATACATAATGCATTTGTGTAAAATGATCTGTGGTCGCATCTTTCCTGTAGACATACTCAAAGCTAAGGGCTAGAAAGGTTAATTTTCTTATAACACTTATCCTCATGAAAAGGATATAAAATATAATTATTGGGATAAGTATGATAAAATCATTACCTACATGCCCACAAGCTGTTAACTATTGCCCACATGAGAGAAATCTTGTGTACATATATTTAATTACCTACACATACGGGTCTACTACCTAGTCTACCTTACCTACCTTAAATTCCGACGTAAAAACAATGAAATTAAACCGCGGTAGACCCGTTTGTGTAATTAAATATGTCTACAAAACGCGAGAGTTTAAAGTATTATACAGGGTGTTTGGTACAACATCGTTTGCCAAACATCCTGTATAGAAAATTTGTGTGTTAACTGTCGGGTATGTAAAGGAAAAACGCGAACACAGTTTTGTGCCAGGTATGAAAACTATACTTACACAAAGTTGCTTCTATAGCCGAGGCGACAACCAGAATTATAAACCCTGAGAACACAGGCCGCATATTTCTCGTCAACATTTAGGTATTAAGTATACGGGAATTATACTTGTGACTTATTTAGTCACTAAACCACTGAATTAAATTGTCACCACAAAATTGTGGTTTTTCTCTTCCAAGGAGTCAGTAAGTAAATAGATTTCCCTTTTCTTAATTAAACATGAATTAAGTTCATGCCTTTATCGATTAAATGGGTTTAATCGTACATATCGGGCAAATGAAACTCGTAAAGTTTAAAGCATAAAAAACCAGTAAAGTGAATTGAAAACTTTTATTTCCTAGCGGTTCAAAACTTAAGTATTATGTAATTATTCTAATACTTATCGGGTACGAATTGTACGAAGTCAGCCGCTTATAAAACGAATTTGACCACCTTTTATAAGACCAGAGATATCGAATGAATACAACATATACTAGTCAAATCAGTTTCTTTTTTCGAACTGTCCAAATGATTTTGCTACTATAGTCCCACCAATAAAAGTCTGCAGCGGATTTGATAGCCCACGCAGTATAAGTGTTATGTATACGTCATAATTTCATAGAAGATTGACGTTTAAAATGACACTTGCACTGCGTGGGCTATCAAAATCGCTGCAGACTTTTTACGGTCTGACTGGTATGAAACACTAGCATGTGACGTCACAGTCAAATTACATACCTACTCTTTATAGTTTAATAAGGGCTTTAAAATAGAAATTGTGTCTAAAAATAACTGCTGTCTACGTTTCTCTATTATCATCTGGTGCTTTATTTCATGCATGGTGTAAATAGTAGATTGTTGGAAAGTGAACCATTTCACCCAAGATATTTTGGCGCTCGAACGAAGAGAGAGCGCCAATAGTTCGAGGGTGAGATGGTTACTTTTACCCGAGTTAAACACTCTATTTTTCATTTCGACTATGAGGAAAGTTAAACACGAGAAATGTAGGTTTATTATTGGTAAGTATAATTCTTTAGAACAAATTATTAACAGATATATAGGTAAACCACATAACTATAAGTCACTCGAATCACTTGAAAATGTAAACGGCGCCAATTTCAGTCATGCGGAAGCTGATATGAGAGCTTATAATATGGCATATATTGCTGTTAGCCGTTGCTCGAAGTAAAAATTAAAAAAAAATTACTTTCCACCCTTTTTTTTTTATATATGTATTATGAATGGGCTTACTCATGGCCACAGACTAGCCGAGGCGTAGACGTGGCCTACGATGGAGCGAGCTCGCCCAGAAGGTGCCTGTTCACTCTTGATTTGAAGGTTGCCAGGTTATAAGAACACGGAAATATAGAAATGCAATTTTCCACCCGGTTAGCTTATGAAAGGTAAACTTTCCGAACAGGAGAGATGAAAAATTACTTTCCACCCCAGGGGGGGAAATGAAATTTTCCACCCGCCTATCAGCCTATGAAAGGTGAACTTTCCGAACAGGAGAGATGAAAATAATTTATTTTAAATACAGTCAAATACCCTATTGATACACAGATTAGGTACTAGCATAGGTAGGTTCAAACAAGAGCGAAACTTTTTGACCCTTGGGTCACATCCACGCCTCAGTTTCCTTTTCGCGGAATATATTAGAGTCTACAGCGAACATCGAAATATATACGACTCCTTATCGCTTTTGCCGAATATGCAAACCGATATGGGGTGGATCAGACCCGCGGGCCGTAGTTTAGACTCCTCGTCTACTTATACCAACATTAGTAATTCATTTACAATAATAGAAAAAGTAGGAATATGCATACAGAGTTATGTATTACAGAACTTGATTGTCTAATGTCGTGACATTTCAACCGTAATTTGCCGTAGACGTGATATACCGTCTTTGGGGGATAAAATTCTAAAAATGGTATATTTCTCACATAGAAAGTGTTTTTACTAATGGAATAAAAAAAACTGATATATTTAGTATTATTTAATGTTTGTTAACTAGTTCCGATTCATTATTTCTATTTCGGTACAGCTAGAACAAAAATATTCATACCTATACAGGATGGCCAAAAAATAAGTGCATCCCCGTTGCCAGGGAGGTTTAGGGATTATACTGAACAACTTTTACTAAGGGACCACCCCCGAATTTGCGAAAAAAATTTACCCTCCCATGGAAAATGGACCAGCCAAAATGAATGAAACAGCCAAATTTTTTTTTAGCGGTTTCGGGGTTGGTCCCATAATAAACGTTCAGAATAATCCCAAAACCTCCCTGGCAAACCTGTATATTAAGGTGTCTATTAAGATAAATGTATTTAAGATCAATTTATTACGTCTTCATTTTCAATCCAGACCTTTACATAAATGCAGAGTAACTCTTTAGCAACTTTCAGATATAGGTATTTCAAAATGTCATTCACGCACAACCAGTACCTATGCAGCATAACGTACCTAAGGAATAACAAATATGGCGTTTATAAGGTTTAAATTTGGATTGTAATCGCAACGCCAAGAACGACCATACGCCATTAAATATCCTGTATGAAATAATCCTTGTTCAATCAAGCAATCATTTATTGTTGTTGCTTGAGCAAGGTTTGTATTAACTCGTCTAGATACCAATGTTGGCGTGTGAGTGACATTTTTGCATAAGTCCGAACCGACCGAATATTGGCGGTTTAAAGGTTCTTTAATCTCAGAAACATTGGATAGTTGTACATATTTTACATAAGTAATTTAATGTTATATAAATCACATTAATGAAAATAATGATACATGTACACATTAACAGAATCGGTTATCACGAAACAAAGGACGTCAATTTAATCACTAATACTGACTTAAGTTGGTTACCGAAATACCGATTCCATACAATCTACCTATGTAGTAAATATTTTAGAAATAACTCTAAAATCACTTATAAATCACTACTTATGTGTAACACAGTTCAATTACAATAGTTAAATTAAAACAAAACAAATGTATATTAACGAGCTGCAGTATCTGACGTACATTTATTAGATAAGTACTTAATAGTTAATATGATACCTATATAGAAACATGGGGGTTATATTTATACAGGGTGATTTCGGGGTCGTGGAGCAAGAGAGCCAGACATCATACAGAATCCAAAGATGAGCCTAATGATGTTGTTAATTATTGTTTATCACCAATAATGATGATTATTTTCCAGATGACAAGTCACGACCCAGAAATCACCCTGTATATAACATTTTACTGTGGCGTGGATAAAAGATTAACCTTTTCGACGCCGTGTCAAACGCAAAAGCTATCACTCGAACGCCACGTCACCGAAGTGTCAAAACTGCAGTTGAACTTTATGTATATCCACGTAGGTCGATGTTGCGCTGTGGTCTGTGACGGATTTATCCGTCTTTGGCGTTGGACCTGCGGTGCATTGGCGTCCAAAAGGTTAATTTACAACAATGTCCTCTTCACCATATTACGTAGTCAGCTCTAAACTTTTAAGCGCAAATACGCAAGTAATTTGACGTCAAATGACGTCTTGGAGTTTTTGTTTTTCTAACGTCTCTAGCGATCAAAGGGGTAAAAAGATGTGAATTGACGTGTTGAAAATAAATGTATTAAAAAACAATTTTAATTATTGGATTCAATTGTTTTCTAAACTAATAATTATAACAATAGCAATCGGTGTGCTAAAATACAGTATACATATGGGCTATAAATAATATATAAAAATCCACGTGCCGTACATGGGAAGTCGCTTTTTATTAATTGGCATTGGCACAATATAGTAGTAATCGGTCAATTCTTGTTTTATATCTCGATAGTTGCTGAGAACCGACATGTATTTTATAGGAATTCGGCGTAGCTAATCTTTTAACCTTCTGAACGCCAAACGCCGCATTCACGCTACACGATGTTATTAATTAGATTTACAAGACACAGAAATAAAACAACAATAAAATTATAAAAAAAAAGTATAGAAACACTGTCCAGTCATTTAATCAGATAGTTAACTGACATCATCGACAAAACTATCGTGGCGCCGCTTTCTAAAGATGTAGTGCATTATTTTCCATCGTATTTTCTCGGAAACGTTCGTATTTGTCATGCTACTCCAGTCAACTTCAATACTTTTTGTACCGAGACTGACTGAAATAGCAAGACACGTTCGTACGTTTCCGTGAAAATACGATGGGAAATAATTATGCACATTGACGTATTATATCTAAGGACTGGCTTTACGGGCACTAAAAATGGTACTAGTTCAGCGGTGTCACCCACCAATTCGAGCCAATCGCGCAGCCTAACGCAGCTATAGTTGCGACCAATCGCGCGCGTGATGCGAACTCATCAACCAATCGCGTTGTAGCGGTGTCACACCGCTGTACTGGCCCCACTCATGCCCCATTCTTAATGCCCGTAATTCCAGCCCTGAGATATTATACGTCAATGATTATGCACATCTGTAACAATAAATGATTTGTACATATTTGTTATATAGGGTGTGGCCTGTAATATGAGCAAAAAATGAAACTGTAGGCTGTACTCCTCATACTGACCAACATTTGTTCAGCGACTTTTAAAAATAACTTGTGGTTTGATTTTTAATACACTTTAAACTTTATTCTAAGACGCAATGTATTGCGAAATTTGTTATGTTTAAGGCGTGACAGCAACGTCAAATCACAATGATATGGTGTGGCGATGGCGTCCATTGAAGATAATATTTATTTTGTATGAAAAATAGGTAGTCTAAATACTTCATAATTTTTAAAAGTTGTTGAACACAAGTGTCGCCGTTTGAGGAGTACAATCTATGTTTTAATTATTTGCTCATGTTACAGGCCACACCCGGTATTTGTTATATGACGTGATATGACGTCGCCGGCGTTCAAAGGGTCTACACACTAGAGTAGGTAATACTATTAGGGCGAGAGTTCGTCGTCGCAGACCAGCAGCGTGCAGAACACGCTCTTGCCGTCGGCCGAGCAGCTGCAGTCGTTGCAGGACTGCTTGAACTGCTCGCCGGGGTTGCAACGGAAGCTCGACTCGGTCGCTGGAAAGAGACACGTTAGATACAAATACAAATAATTTATTGAGAAAAGTATAGTATAGTTGTTACAACAGTGTCACTGAAAACGTAACAGGTGTGTCTGGAAAATTACATTTGACCTTATTGAGCACTAGCGACCGGCGAGTGTATAACGCACAGACAAAACATCCTCCAGACTGAGCATAGTCGCGCTAACAGCCCCTCTGCCATCACGCATACGGTAATTTTACTCCATGTTCGAGTCGAAAGTGTCTTTGTGTGACGTCCGTGTCTTTGAACGGACCAATCACGGCACAGGACTTCGCTCACCTCGTCCCGCGCACCTACGTATTTTTGGCATCATCGGTTGCATAAAATAATTGCTCTAAACTCGGTCTAGAGGATTCCTAGTCTATAGTATAACGGAGCGTTCGGCGGGAAGCAGCGAGCACTGAGGCTGCTGCGTTTGCATTTGTCAACTATGAACACGTCCCGCTAAAGCATCCACCCAGTTAGCGTGTACACACTCACCGGTGAGCGTGGCGTTCTCCTTGCTCTGGCACCGGTTGAGCGTGCAGGTGGCGTGCCCGCCGTCCTCGGTGCAGCGGCACACGTTGCAGCCCTGCTCGAACATGCACTCATATCACACACTCACCGGTGAGCGTGGCGTTCTTCTTGCTCTGGCACCGTTTGAGCGTGCAGGTGGCGTGCCCGCCGTCCTCGGTGCAGCGGCACACGTTGCAGCCCTGCTCGAACATGCACTCATATCACACACTCACCGGTGAGCGTGGCGTTCTCCTTGCTCTGGCACCGTTTGAGCGTGCAGGTGGCGTGCCCGCCGTCCTCGGTGCAGCGGCACACGTTGCAGCCCTGCTCGAACATGCACTCATATCACACACTCACCGGTAAGCGTGGCGTTCTCCTTGCTCTGGCACCGTTTGAGCGTGCAGGTGGCGTGCCCGCCGTCCTGGTGCAGCGGCACACGTTGCAGCCCTGCTCGAACATGCACTCATATCACACACTCACCGGTGAGCGTGGCGTTCTTCTTGCTCTGGCACCGTTTGAGCGTGCAGGTGGCGTGCCCGCCGTCCTCGGTGCAGCGGCACACGTTGCAGCCCTGCTCGAACATGCACTCATATCACACACTCACCGGTGAGCGTGGCGTTCTCCTTGCTCTGGCACCGTTTGAGCGTGCAGGTGGCGTGCCCGCCGTCCTCGGTGCAGCGGCACACGTTGCAGCCCTGCTCGAACACGCTGCCCGGCACGCAGTCCGCTGACACTTTCTGCGACGCGTCTGCAACAAATTATGTGTTTTCAACTTTGCACTGCTGCTTTTCACAGCGATCGCACGTCTGTCAAAAAGTCGCAGTACTTGAAAGCGAGTAGACCAATGTTTGGATTTGATAGATTTAAACCAAAGTACCGTCCTGCGTCCATGAGTGACATTAGCGTCTCACGTAGGGTACCTAAACGTGAACAAACACAGCACTTACTCGACCTCTCTTTCTCCTGTTGTTGTTGTTGTTGTTGTTGTTGACCGCCGTGCAGTCGATGCGGGTGAAGAAGTTCTGCCCCTCGTTGTCGCAGAGACACTTGTTGCAGTCCACGCGGACCCTGCCCCGGCTGGCACTGAACTGACCTCTCTTTCTCCTGTTGCCGTTGTTGTTGTTGTTGTTGAGCGCCGTGCAGTCGATGCGGGTGCAGGAGAAGTTCTGCCCCTCGTTGTCGCAGAGACACTTGTTGCAGTCCATGCGGAACTCCTGCCCCGGCTGGCACTGAACTGACCTCTCTTTCTCCTGTTGTTGTTGTTGTCGTTGAGCTCCGTGCAGTCGATGCGGGTGCAGGAGAAGTTCTGCCCCTCGTTGTCGCAGAGACACTTGTTGCAGTCCATGCGGAACTCCTGCCCCGGCTGGCACTGGACTGACCTCTCTTTCTCCTGTTGTTGTTGTTGTCGTTGAGCTCCGTGCAGTCGATGCGGGTGCAGGAGAAGTTCTGCCCCTCGTTGTCGCAGAGACACTTGTTACAGTCCATGCGGAACTCCTGCCCCGGCTGGCACTGAACTGACCTCTCTTTCTCCTGTTGCCGTTGTTGTTGTTGTTGTTGAGCGCCGTGCAGTCGATGCGGGTGCAGGAGAAGTTCTGCCCCTCGTTGTCGCAGAGACACTTGTTGCAGTCCATGCGGAACTCCTGCCCCGGCTGGCACTGAACTGACCTCTCTTTCTCCTGTTGCCGTTGTTGTTGTTGTTGTTGAGCGCCGTGCAGTCGATGCGGGTGCAGGAGAAGTTCTGCCCCTCGTTGTCGCAGAGACACTTGTTGCAGTCCATGCGGAACTCCTGCCCCGGCTGGCAGTTCTTTGGCGCCTCCTGCAGAAAACAAGATTGTCAAAACCAAAATTGAACTTTATGACCTGTGCGCGTAGGTCTATGTTGCTCTGAGGTCAGTGACGGATTAATCCGTCGTCGGCGTTGGAACTACGGTGCGGATTTGCGGATATATCCGTCATTGGCGTCCAAAAGGTTAAGGAAAATAACCTACGTGCTACGTTACACCGGCGCCGTGTGTCCGGTCTAGGCAGATTACCTACACCCGGTTCATAAGTATTGTTCATATGCACCTTAGATAAAGAACAATAAAATAATTTACCTGCGGCGTGGCTCTGGTCTTTCTGATTACTGTCTGGTTCTGTAATTAATGAAAACGTATTAAATAAAAACATGAAACAAGACAAAATAAAAAATCTTTTGACTTAGACAATTGTGTTAATCACTGTTGTCAATATTCAATGTACTATATATAACGCTAAGTATACATTTTAAATAATATAATTTAAGTTTTGTATAAATAAAACACATTTTCTCTACGTCGAAAAGGGGGATTATTACCACCACCATATTCGTTGCTTATCATGAACAGTGGTACAACGAAAAATGAAATGCTATTGCATTTAATATTCTATCTTTTACTGGTAAAATTTCATTTTGTTTTGTGTCACTATTCATGATAAGCGTCGAATGTCAGTGTCAAGGAAAATAAGTAGGAAATTAGCACCAAGTTGTACAGACAGAGTTAGGGTCCCATAATACAAAACTATGATTTCATAACATACGCCTAAATGTATTAAACCCAATCATACCACGCCGATTTCCTCAGGTTTATGGAAATATTCACGATTCCCGATGCAATATGTAGCACCAAAGAGATCCTGAGCGCGTTCGCGGACCGCTGGGACTCTGAGAGCTTACCGCGAACCACGTTCGACGTGTTGCCTCCCAATCACATTTACGTACCAACAGAGAGAGATACAACACGTCGAACGTGATTCGCGGTAGGCCCTCTGCGCTGACGCGTCGATGGACCCAGCTCCGTGTCTCGCGCTCCACGTAGGTAGGTTATAAGATTTAAGTATTATTTATGTTGCTTTCCGCTAACACTAAATTTAAGTATGTAGGTACCTAACTTGTTACTAACATAATATGGGGCTTGTCCTGAAATAAATGTTATTCATTCATTCAAAATCGGCTGAAATCAAGTTTCCTTTTAAGCGACGCTATCTCTGTCTATTCGTCAACTCGGTGACTGCAGGAACGCTAGTTGTCACAGTCTCTAAAGGTAAGTAGTAATTTAAAATAAAGTAAAACACAAACAAATCGAAAGCATATATTTACTTATTTTTATTCAAAACCGTTACACTATCACCGCTTTTAGTACCTACAAGCAACGCCATATACTCGACTATAGGCCAAAGGTATGATGCAATCTTTTCGAGCGATGGCGCCATAACCTTCAGCCTACTCTCGAGTAGATGGCGTTAATATTAATATTTAACAAGTTAACACATACCAGTGAAATAATAATGATCAAAGTCAAATGGCGTTCTAACAGTTTTAATCGTCTGTCAAAAGATGGCAGTAAAAGTAGCTACATAATTGACCATGACAGTAACTCTCTTTCAAATTCTCTATGGTAAAACCAACACCCTGCAAACACCGCCACGGTAACCCAGAGCAGTCAAACCTCGTCGAAGCAGGCCCGCCGCGTGCAAGAGAAGGACTTCCCATTGGGGTTGCAGTGGCACACACATTCTTTTTTTATGACCCCGAGTTTCTGCTGAGGCATAGACTGCTTAGAAACCATAAGAGTAATCTTATATTACCCTATGGTAAAACCAACACCCTGCAAGCACTGCCACCGTAACCCAGAGCAGTCAAACCTTCTCGTCGAAGCAGGCCCGACGCGTGCAAGAGAAGATCTGGAGTTTCTGCTGAGGCAGAGACTGCTTAAAAACCATAAGAGTAATCTTATATTACTCTTATGGTAAAACCAACACCCTGCAAGCACTGCCACCGTAACCCAGAGCAGTCAAACCTTCTCGTCGAAGCAGGCCCGACGCGTGCAAGAGTACGACTTCCCGTCGGGGTTGCAGTGACACATGTTACACTTGATCTCGAACACTTCGCCTGGACGGCATTCTTTATTATGACCCCGAGTTTCTGCTGAGGCATAGACTGCTTAGAAACCATAAGAGTAATCTTATATTACCCTATGGTAAAACCAACACCCTGCAAGCACTGCCACCGTAACCCAGAGCAGTCAAACCTTCTCGTCGAAGCAGGCCCGACGCGTGCAAGAGAAGATCTGGAGTTTCTGCTGAGGCAGAGACTGCTTAAAAACCATAAGAGTAATCTTATATTACTCTATGGTAAAACCAACACCCTGCAAGCACTGCCACCGTAACCCAGAGCAGTCAAACCTTCTCGTCGAAGCAGGCCCGACGCGTGCAAGAGTACGACTTCCCGTCGGGGTTGCAGTGACACATGTTACAATCGATCTCGAACACTTCGCCTGGACGACATTCCTTCTTTACGATCCGGAGTTTCTGCTGAGGGAGAGACTGTTTAAAAACATTGTGGTGATCATGTAACTCGGGTTAACCTCTTAACCGCCATAGAATTTTTCATCGAGCGTGCGCGTGTCGCCGATGGTACGAAGTTATAGTCGTTCGATTCGTAACTGGCCCCGAACGGCAAATCCTTTGTATATTGATAAGTGAAACGACGTGTGCTGTGAAACGACCGATGCAGGTGTGTACTACCTGCATCGGTCACTTTAACCAGTTATTCAATTACAACTACTATGGAAATTGCAATAAGATTCAAAATGAACAACTGGAAAAATTATTTGCCACTTCTTGTGTGGTCCCTAACACAAATAAGTAATTAGGTAATTACTGAGTGCCAGCGAGTCGAGCGATACAGACCCAGTCTAAAATGTGTCATCGAGATGTGTAACAAAGACGCGCGATCGCCCTAATTAAAACTAATTAAAACCAAAATATCGCGTTTTACGCGGATTCGCTAAGTAATATTTCCGCAAAGTAACTCCTGATTCTACACACTCGTAGGTATACTGTTTATTTGAGCGTTGGACTAGCCCGCGCCCAGGTGCCAATTAGAATTTATACGACCCTTTCTTTGTAGATAGGCACGTGCGGTTTCACTTAACAATAGACAAAGCATTGGCCGTTCGGGGCCAGTTACGAATCGAACCACTATACACGAAGTTTTGTCTTATGAGATAAAATTTCATGCAAGTTCTTGCTAGTCTAAACCTCGCTTTAGATTACAAACAGCAGCACTCTTAACTGACCGTCGTTGGACCTTATGCCTTTTGTAATAAGGTCCACCGACGGGCAGGGCACAGTGTGTGGTGGTACCTCGGTTCCCTCCTCCACGACCGGCTCGTCTGTGTTCACGCACACTTTCCGAGTGCAGAAGTAACTGGTCCCGTCCTCGTTGCACCAGCAGGTGTTGCAGTTCATTATGAACATTCGGTTCTCCACGCAAACCTTCTTTGTGGCGTTTTTTGCGGATTTAGGGGCCTGATGTAGAAAAAATGATGATAATGAAATGGATAAATAGTTGACTCATTATGACTAAATTATGGATGAAATGTTATTGATGTGATAACGTCTTGTAAATCGATACCGACACCGGTAGCATGCACGAAAAAGTGTCACGTCGTGGACAGATCTCCATGGTAACGTTGTGGACAGATCTCTATGGTAACGTTAAGTAATGTAATGGCAATGTTTTCTTATGACATTATCACGCAAAATTGTGTCGCTTAACTTCAAACTCGGGTAAATCCATTCGACCCTCTCAGCAAATATCTACCCTATTACCTTTTCTTAATACCAAAATCGCATAATCTGACAGATGGATTTACCCGAGTTTTAAGTTAAGCGACTCAATTATCGTCCGTAAACCGACTTTACAGACGACCATATTTTTTTTAATGATGAGAAAATGTTCAATGCACGTTTCGGTAATAATGTTATTGTATAGTGCGACATGTTATAATAGAAATTAAATAAAATGGAACTAAACAATTTACATACAAAATTATTGCCATGTCACAGCACTTTACGTCAAAAATGTGACAGTTACGAAGAAAGTGGCGCCCTCATTCATTTTCTACTATTTTATGTCGCGCTATAGGTATAGTTAGACCGTAAAAAGTCTGCAGCGATTTTGATAGCCCACGCAGTGCAAGTGTCATATTAAACGTCAAACATCTATGAAATTATGACGTATTAATAACACTTACACTGCGTGGGCTATCAAATCCGCTGCAGACTTTTATTGGTGCGACTATACTTACAAAATCTATATATATGTCGACAAGAAAGTTGAGGCGAATCAGGAGTCATTAGTTCATTACACACAGCGACAGGTGCTTATTGCAAAAAAAGCTAGTACATATATAAACGGATAAGTGCGTATGACGTCATTCGCATTAAAAGGGTTTAGTAGGTATGTTAAATGAAAATACTCGCAGTGCATGAGCGTGAGAATGAAGAAACGAAATCGCAAATAAAACATTATATACTACCTATAATTAACAGAGTTCTCAATATATGATTATCTGAAAAAAAAAGGCAAATAAAAGAATGTAATTATTTTAAATGTTAATAATTTATCACGCTTATGCTATTTTATATTAGTCCATTCTATTTTAGTGCTATTTAGTTGGCTTATTTTTGTTTTTGGTATCTTCTCCTTTTAATGGCACGATAGGTTTCATTTCCTGTAACAAAAATATTCATATATATAATCAGATTAAAAATAAATATCTGGGAGATCGAGCTTTGCTGCTTTTGGAAAACATGTAAAAACTCAGTAATATGGTGCTACTTTACCGCACTAGTGCAATAATTGGTACATTACGTGACTATGCCGAAAATTTAAAGGGCCATATAGATACTGTAAAACGTTGACCGATACACGTGCGAAATAGTAGATTGTTAACCAAGGGTGGAAAGGCACCCATTTCTGTCGAGGTAGTTTGGCGCTCGAACGCAGTGAGAGCGCCAATAGTCCGAGACAGAAATGGTGCCTTTCACCCGAGTTAAACACTCTACTTTTCATATCGAATGCGAGGAAACCAAACAAGACAAGGCAATTTCGCAAAATCAGTAATGGAAGTACCTAATAGATCTACGGCCATGATTTATTTTTCTTAGGACTTACTTGCAATCGGAGACTTTACATGTGTGAAGATTAATAACCCCTAGCGAAAATCATCTAGATTGCAGTATTTACGAAAACACACATTTTTTAACAAACTGCAGTAATTTTAAAATGATTTGTTCATTATAGTATGAAAATCAGCGGGATTGCCTCTTACTTTTTAATTTTATACTTTTTCGTTCTAAAAGCCGCAACAGACTACCGGACCGCATCGCGACCTTGGTGCGCCGCACCACGTAATAACATAATAAAAGTATTTTAAATATTAAATAACAATTTGATTAATAATATAAGTAATTTTTTTCTTGTATTTTATTTTATTTTCATGAATATAGTGCTAAATATCTTTAAAAATCAATTTAATATCGTACAAACGTTTAACTGTGGCTGTATAAGATTCTGCCTTTGCCCATTTACGCAAGTGTAAGGTTTAAAAAAATATTTTTGGTATATTCCTTTTGGTTCCCGCCTTATGAAATCGAGTAAATAGAATTCAACGAAATAAATCAAGAATAATTTGTTTTTAACAATTCACTTATATCATTTTTTATAAAAAAAGGATCAACGTTGGATTAATAAATTTAAACAATTACCAATTGTTCCAGGCGAGGAAATAAAGACACTATTTTTCCATTTTGTTTCCACCCAGTTGTTCGTGGGACGGGTACGCAGAGGAGTACACCACTTTTCTGCACTAGAGCATAAACGTATCACTTTCTGCGCACCTTTTAGAACAACAACGACCCCACTTTCAGAGCATGAGATATGAAAAGGTAATTCGCTTTTCGCACTTGTATTGTAATGTACTAGCACATGTCTGTGTCTCACGGTAGTTTTTTTATTAATGTAATTAATATAATATAATATAATAAGTGGTGGGTTTAATCTAAATAGCAATAAATAATAAACATATGTGTAGCTCATGGAAGACCTCGACATCTTCGGGCAGAGGACAAGGCTTGTTGGTGCAGGTGAAGTCGGTGCCAGTCGAGTTGCAGTGGGAGGGGTTGCAGCCGACGTGGAACGTCGTGCTCGGCTTGCACACCGAGTGCCGCTCTATGATTATTTAGCAGTGGCGCTAGTGTGCACGTTGATGGGCTCTTAATCTAAATAGCAATAAATAATAAACATATGTGTAGCTCATGGAAGACCTCGACATCTTCGGGCAGAGGACAAGGCTTGTTGGTGCAGGTGAAGTCGGTGCCAGTCGAGTTGCAGTGGGAGGGGTTGCAGCCGACGTGGAACGTCGTGCTCGGCTTGCACACCGAGTGCCGCTCTATGATTATTTAGCAGTGGCGCTAGTGTGCACGTTGATGGGCTCTTAATCTAAATAGCAATAAATAATAAACATACGTGTAGTTCATGGAAGACCTCGACATCTTCGGGCAGAGGACAAGGCTTGTTGGTGCAGGTGAAGTCGGTGCCAGCCGAGTTGCAGTGGCAGGGGTTGCAGCCGACATAGAATGTCGTGCTCGGCTTGCACACCGAGTGCCGCTCTATGTGATCTACACCCTGAAAATAGGTCTTTAAGTAAAAAAATATATATATTTACAGTACCTATGGTCCTATTATCCCGCACTAATAGCACTTTTCGTGCGTATGTCAAAAGTTTAAAGGGCCATAATTATGTACTGTAAAACGTTGTACGATACACGTGCGAATAGGTAATTCGAATTTCCTCTTTTCCGCATTTGTATCGTAAATAACTATTAATAAAAGCGTGTATTTATTATAACTTCCTTTTATCGGGGGGCACGGCAGTGCCCCCGCCAAGTCGAGCGCGAAGCAAACACTGCCGTACCATATTTACTGGTACCATACCATATTTACTGGAACCATTTCGCCGCATTTTCAGGCCCCTATTTGAGAACCTCTGGATAAGACCAGAACGCAGAAATTTTGGGCATCCAGTAAGCTATAATCACATACTTAAAATCCAAACTTTCAAGTCTGTAGGTCATTTAGTTCCGAAGTTAAGCGAAAGCAAAGTTTCGCATTTATGAAACTCACTCATGATCATCAGAATAGAACTAGTACTTCCCATAAACTCAGAGAGCTGAAATTTGGTACAGAGTTAGGGTTTAATGGCCACATAAAGGGAAAACCTAAAAATATTGCAATATCAGTCACGTTTTAAAGATCTAAGAACTGCATAAGTAAGTTTGTAATCCCATATAAATATATGATATTACAAAGTTACTGTTGCAGTTCCTACAAATAGTAGGTAAAGTAAAGTAAAGGTACTCTACGATGTACGATGTGAGTATGAATGAAGATATGTTTACCCGAAAAGAAGGACTGCCTACAAAAAGAGATGAGATCCCATCAAAAACATTACATGTAAAAAGGTGCAAGTCTCGCAACGCTTTTACTACAAAAAAGTTTTGAGATGTAATGTGAAACCAAGTCGGTTATTTTAATCAGTGCCAGGGGGTGTTAAAACCGTATCAATAAGATATCTTTAATTTGTAATACGTATAATGACTTGGCCATCGCACGGCTGCATAATGACAAAAGGATCATCGTCACCTATTAAAAATAATTCTAATTGAACACAACGCTAGCGCTAATTGCAGTTTGAGCATTACACATATTTACGAGTACGGTACGAGTAAAGCATTATGTGCGATTGCCAAGTCATTATATGATTATTAGTGACGGATTACTGATTATTATTTAATTATTAGATTTAATGAATGGGCAATACGAAAAACTGTTGCTACTGTACAAGAATCAGAACCAGAAAAAAAGAAAAGAAAGATTTGTAATAATAAAAAAAACTACTCCTAAAAAGAAAAAAAATGTGTTAAATAAGAAAATCTAATAAAATAAATCAATATGCCCACGTTTCTACAAAAAGAAGTGAAATCCCACCAAAAACATTCTGTAAAAAACTAGCCAAGTCTCGATGGAGCTGCTTGTTTATCTCTAAAAAGTAATGAAATCTAGACAAAGTCGTGCCAAGTCTAAGGTTCCTTACTGCGATTTCTTTATTATTATAGTTAATGTTGTGTGACTTGGCCGTTGAAGGGTACACAAGGGTACAAAACCAGGGGCTCCATGACACCATTGCACCAATCTGCCATTGCACCAAAAAGAAGTGTTTGTTTCAGGCTCGCCCATACATAAGTATTATTGAAATACGCAGCTTTATCAAGCCTACAATTGACTGGTTATTGAATCAACGTTTTCCAAGTGGCAATTTTCCATCGTCAATGGGTAGCGGGTCTGGCGACAGATTGGTGCAATGGTGTCACGGAGCACCTGGTTTTGTACCCTTGTGTACCCTTCAACGGCCAAGTCACACAACATTAACTATAATAATAAAGAAATCGCAGTAAGGAACCTTAGACTTGGCACGACTTTGTCTAGATTTCATTACTTTTTAGAGATAAACAAGCAGCTCCATCGAGACTTGGCTAGTTTTTTACAGAATGTTTTTGGTGGGATAATTATTATAACTTCCAAAAAGGAAACAAGTATGGATATATATTAACTGAAGTAGCATGACAAATACGAATGTTTCCGAGAAAATACGATGGTAAAAAATTAAGCACTACATCTGTATAAACAGTTAAATAAAAGCTTGTATAATAACACATACCTCATTTTCCATGAAAACTTCAACTTCCTTATCCACATCTTTACCCCCGTCTTTGCCATCTTTGTCCATACATTCGTTCTGCGTGCAACTATAACTTTGCCCAGTTTCCGAGCATTTGCAAGTGTTGCAATCATCCAAGAAATCTTCATTTGGTTTACACGCCGATCTCTTGACACGGTGATCTGTTTCACTTTGATTAATATAAGAATCGTCCAATATTTCAACGTCTTTATTTTCTGTTACAATATCAGATGCTGCTTTTTCTTCTTCAGTTATTTTATCGACTTTAACTTTCGAATTATCAGACGTTTGCTCATCAGTTTTTCCTTTAGTTTTATCATTTAATAAAGCTTCTAATAATTCTAAATCTTCACCGAGAACGTTTGTACTATTATTAGCTGCAAAATCAGTCATAACTTGATCTGGTATTTGTATTGGTGTGTCTACGTCATTATGATCGAAATCTTCTAATTCTTTAAGATGAACTCCAGTAAGATCTTCAGTTAGATCAGTATTTGTATCCAGATCTAAATTTTCGCTTATATGTTGATCTTTTGCATCAGATTCAAGTATATCATTACTGTTAAGATCTGGTACTTCAGGCAAATCGTTCTGAAAAAGTTACAAAACGATTTTGTTTTATGAAATAAAGGACAGCTGTTTGAACTCCTCTAACGAGATTTGGACTTGCGTTTCTTGGATAAAGGTTTAACGCTCTACCAACTAAGCTACCGAGGCTTACGCGACTGAATATTCACTACTATATTTTTACTATGAGTGGAAATATTTCCATCTTATACTAATTGCTGTTTATATATAATTTGCAGAAAGTTTCTGAAAAAATTTATAAGTTATCAGGATATCTGAAAATTTAACCATAAATACGGACAATTCTAGTCTAGAAATGTAATGTTTCTATCTCCATGCGTTTCACTTTTTTTGATAACTTTCCTAAGTTGTAAACTAAATGTCTGTATTTATTAAATAACATCACATACCTGGTACAAGGTCCAACTCCTGATTCTACTGATTCCCATTCACCAACGTTGTTTAACACAAAAAACAGGTGCATTTTAAATGAACGTGGTAGTTAAACAGTTTATGAAAGTGTCAATCTTTCACCAGATACTTAGGGCACACTGAAAACTTCTGGACTGGCCTTAGAAAACATAAGTCGTCTCATATATCGTCGGGTGACAAGCAAAAGTACTAAGTACTATCAAAAAAATAAAGTAACAATGCACTTTATTACACTTGTAACACGGCTTATTGTCCAATAATTTCAATGGTGTTAGTTAGTGACTTTTGCTTGTCACCCAACGATATGAGAATCCAGAAAGTTTCAGTATGGCCCACGTACAATCAATCGCAGTAGTAGCTACGCGGGCTTGGTGTTTAAAATGATCTGCACACGCTATTTTTAAAAAGGTGGTCAGATAATTTTGAATACTACGTCTGTTCAGCTACTTCCGCTGATGATTGACAGTCCACACATCTCGAAGGAATCAGGGCGATTTTAAAGGTATCTTTATTGTATGATTCACTTCTAATAACTGATAATGAGATCTGTTAAAGTTTGTCAAAGGACTGTCTCATTTCAAACATAGACAGAGAGAATCGTACTATCTTTGTCTTACACTAGTACTAGCACCCAAAAGAAAAGGATGAGTATAATTTTCCTGGTTCTTACTGACTGACAAATTGGTTTGACCAACTATATAAGTACATATAAGTTGTAGAAGGTAGAGAGGCAATTGAGAGTACTCTCTCCAGGCGGGTGTTATGCCTGGGGACCGAAGTCCATTGAGAGTTGGTCGGAAGTTATATACGAGTGTATAGAAACTGACATTATAACTCCGTAAGCGCGATGTAGGTCTCATACTAATTTGCAGTTTGTGCGTTCTAGCTCCCTAACGCCATCTGTTAGATTATTATGGCACGACGGTTGCAGTGACAGCTAGAGGAGACGCTACAAAGTTTTTACCCTCGTCTGTTATTAAATTAATCTCCCTGATTCCTTGGAGCTAGTGTGGACTGTAAGTGTTTTTAAATGATCACAAATCTACATTTTGTATCCTTATGACTGCCACAACTATTTCATACAACACGTAATAGTAAACTTTATTAGAATGTATTAAGGTTCATTTTATAATGTTACCTTTGTCGGCTATGCCCTGTGGTTTAAAGATCACAGGAGTACCTATCTTAACCTCCCGAGTCCCTGAGTTCATTATAAAGGGTTAAATCCACATGGAATTTTGAATTAAAATGACATAAAAGAAGGTTCCAAATTCAAAACTGCAATAATGAGAAAGGGGACTCAGGAGGATATATCACTCAAGGCCTAAGTAAATCATCAAATATTATAAGGATTCCGTATTTTTTTAAACATAAATTTGTGCACACCGGATGAAATCCCAGTGCATCTTTTTAAGATATTACCTAACATTATTGCTAGACTTACCGGTTCTGGGATGTCTACTGCCTCTGGATCTCCTTTTCTGTCGTCGAAATGCATCTCACCTGAAATGTGTAAAAAGTCGTACTAAGTTATGTGTTTTAAATTGATGAAAGTAAACACAAACCACCTGAGCGCCTGCACGAAAACTAGGAGCAAACTGCACCTATAAGTAGTTCGTTTTTTTTAGCATTAGAAAGAACTTGCAAGAAGGTAAGCGATCTTGACAGGATTTTTAATTGAAAATAGTTATTTGTACAACAAGAGATCAAAGTTTGATATTTCTTCGAGTGCTTATTTTGAGTCCCGTGCAAGCGAAAGATTCTATAATAGATTCACGAGCGTAGCGAGTGAATCTAATTTAGAATCTTGAGCGTAGTAAGGGATTCAAAAGCGCACGAGATGTAAATAACTTTTCTCAAAAATGGACGGCAAAGTCGACTATGCCGTCTAAAAAATAGGTCGCGAAGCGCGGAGTTTATGGTCAGTCAAAATTTAAAAAGTTAAAAACATTGCAGTCTCGATTTTGGGACTGCAATGTTGCATACAAATTCCATTATTTGTCGAGTTCCAAACTTTTTAAAAGTTCAAATGGCCATATCAAATGAAGGCACAGGCCCATTAAACAGCCAAACAGATGATTAGTACCGCGACTATTTAGTTGTCTCAAATAGGTTGGCGTATTTTCGGCAGAAAAATAAACTTCTATTTTTTTATTAAAAAAATAAAAAGGCGGCAAGGGCTTTTCTCTGTGAAAATATATACGTAAGAACGTTGCTTTTGTAAAATGTTTCTATGATATTTATGTTTCTTGCACCATTTTTGAGAAAAGCACTATATATGACTCGGCTGGAAGGCTACTTGCTGGCTTCGGATTCAATTAAACGGACTCCCAAGGTCGTCCGTTTAAAACGAATCCTCAGCCTGCAAGTAGCTACTTCCGAGCCTCGACAATAATGTACTATTGATCTCGTGTAGTACACAAATTTTTCACCCTAAGCAGTGAGAACATACCTAGAGGGACAGAGATAATAGAACCCAAGTATATCGAACTTGTATTAGACCCCGCATGTTGAAATGACATTTGACAATAAAAGTCACTTGAATGACATTTTGTCTCACTCAGTGAGCAAAATGCGATTTTGCTCACTCATACTGTCTCACTAAGTGAGCAAAATGCGACTTTGCTCACTGAGTGAGACAAAATGACTCAGTGAGCAAAATCGCATTTTGCTCACTGTTTTTAAGAAGCAAAGTACCCTTGTTCGAGCTGCTGAGGTGAAAACGCTTTTTAAAAATCAAAAACTATTACTTACGAAAGCAGAAGAATATAAATGATCGTATTAGATTCATAATTGTTACATATTTGCTGTGATTTATTTTTAAAATGTGTTTTTCAATTAAAGGACACATCAAGATTGCTTACCTTATTTCTTAATGCTAAACAAAAATGAACTATAGCACACGATTGCTCTACGCATAGATGTATATGTCACTTTTACTTTTGTACTCTGTTCGATTGCGCCTGTTTATTGTTTGTCTATAATTAAAGTCGCATAGCAAAAGCCGTTTCTTTAATTTGTATTAGGTTATGGGCCCAGCACGCTTCCTTAGATATAGGCCATTACTTGAATTACATTAACCATTTGGACCACTGTCGGCTATACTCGATAACGGGTACAATAGGGTATTTGACTATTAGTCCGACTCGCACTTGGCCGGGTTTTAAAGAGACTTACTAGGAATGCCGACGCAGCCCATCTTCGTGCACATAGCCCGGCCGGAGTTGCACCAGCACATGTTGCAGTCGTTCTTCCACTGGCTCTGCGGCGCGCAGCGCAGGAGGGGCTCTGCAATATCACAAATTGAGGTTCATCATCATTGGCCACAGCATTTTTGCAAATGATAAAAAAAAAACCATTTATTCACGGAACAGCATATTTTTACATCATAGGTAGGTACAATACAACCTCAGCCTCCGCCTCATGTTGGCAGAAATAGGCTCCTCACTTTACATACTGTTTTTAGGCTAATTTACTTAATTAGGTGTTTAAATTATTTTTAGATACTAGTATAAGTTACAAATATAAGTTCAATATAACATGACACTCCTCAACTTAAGTTCATCCCAGCTTCATATTGTTTCAACATGAGTTTTTTTTAGGGTTCCGTACCCAAAAGGTAAAACGGGACTCTATTACTAAGACTTCGCTGTCCGTCCGTCCGTCCGTCCGTCTGTCACCAGGCTGTATCTCACGAACCGTGATAGTTGAAATTTTCACAGATGATGTATTTCTGTTGCCGCTATAACAACAAATACTAAAAACAGAATAAAATAAAGATTTAAATGGGCTCCCATACAACAAACGTGATTTTTGACCAAAGTTAAGCAACGTCGGGAGTGGTCAGTACTTGGATGGGTGACCGTTTTTTTTTTTGCATTGTGGTACGGAACCCTTCGTGCGCGAGTCCGACTCGCACTTGCCCGGTTTTTGTTTAATTTAGACTTTAATACACTTTTGCTAATGCTTTTCATAGTTGCAGTAGCGTAGCTAGGCGGGATCGAGTGGGCCGTCGCCCACGGCGTCGCGCCCCAAGAGGGGCCTCGCGTGAGGCCCCTTCGGGGACAGTGAAAGAAAACTCACCCACGGCTAGATTTGTCCACGCGGCCTTTCCCGCCCCATTTTCTCAAAGGCGGTATTCTGTGCTACTCTCACCTGTCTCCTGTCCGGGACACGCCTTGTCCGTGCAGTACCGCCGGCCCTCTGGAGAGCAGACGCACTCGTTACACTGGCTCTGCCAAGTTGTCCCCGGATCGCAGTCCACGCCTTTAGGTATAATAGGCTTCGACGGTGCTGTGTTATCTTATCTTACCTGTCTCCTGTCCGGGACACGCCTTGTCCGTACAGTACCGCCGGCCCTCTGGAGAGCAGACGCACTCGTTACACTGGCTCTGCCAAGTTGTTCCCGGGGCGCAGTCCACGCCTTTAGGTATAATCGGCTTCGACGGGGCTGCTTCTGCTGAAATGAGAAACATTTGTGACCTAAGAATTAAATCAACCCAAAGAGAATACCTATACAAAAATTTCAAATATCCCATGAAATTTTCTTGGTATATTTTCCGCACGTTTAAGGTAAACGTAGTAGTGTTCGAGATGCTAATGCCCAATAGATGACACCTTGCTGTCACCTCTATTAACAATGACTTGTTTCAAGATGACATGTTCTGGGACCGCGTCGAGCACCAGTACGTTTGCCTTATTTATACACGGTGTAACATGAGGAAACCGAATAATTATAACCACGCATTTCTGAGGTCAAAAGAAGTAAAAAATGTAATATGAGTTTAGGTGAATATCGCCAAATAGTTTTTTTCGTATAACCTACTTTTTGCAAAGTGTTACTTGACATTTTTTGGCATCTATCAATAGGGATATTTAGACTACGTCCCATAGCAGCAACATCACCATCAAAAAGGCCTTTAACACTAAGTAACAATAAATGCTTGTTTTTTTTTAATTAATAATATCTCTTAAACTAGGCGAATTTCAAAAAAGTTTTAGGACATTTTTGTCTCGAAATATGATCAAGAATACGCTGTTAAAATTATTCGGTTTACTCATGTTACACCGTGTATATGTGTATGTAGTCGGTACTAGACACTTACTAGTAACACTCGCACATTCCATGATAGTGCATATACCGAGTCCGTTCTCCAAGCAGCGGCAAGTGTTGCAGTCGCGCTCGAACGTGGTGTTAGGCTTGCAGCGGACCGGCTCCTCTGTAATACAATTAATTATTATTTTTATACAGAGCACACTGTGTCCCACTGCTGGGCAAAGGCTTCCCCCCTCTCCTTCCAGTCGTCCCTGTTCAGTGCTACATCTGGCCAGCCTCTCAAGGAGTTCAAGTTATCCCGCCATCGCCGACGAGGCATGTCGGCTCCCCGGTTACACTCGTGGGGCTTCCACTCTGTGGTTAACTTGGCGCACAAGTCGTCCGGCATTCGGCAGACATGACGAGCCCAGTCTCGTTTTAATACAATTAATTACTCGAATTGAAACTGAAATAAAACATACTAACAATGAATAATTTTACGCTTTAGACTCACTTGTTTGTAGTCACTCGCGCGACATGTTTCGGAGAGCCTAGGTCTCCTTTCTCAAGCCCTAGCAGTGCGAGCATTCACGTGGGCCGATATCTGCCCTCCTAACCCGAATAGCGCTATCTCAAAAACGAAGATTTTGAAAATGGGATTCTCAGTAATAGAAACTAAAGTATAAGTTAGCAATGAATTTTGTTTTGAGATAGCGTTCTTTGGCTTAGTAGGGCAGATATGTGCACATATAATAAATAAATAAATATTATAGGACATTCTTACACAGATTGACTAAGTCCCACAGTAAGCTCAAGAAGGCTTGTGTTGTGGGTACTCAGACAACGATATATATAATATACAAATACTTAAATACATAGAAAACACCCATGACTCAGGAACAAATATCTGTATCATCATACAAATAAATGCCCTTACTGGGATTCGAACCCAGGACCGTCGGCTTCGCAGGCAGGGTCACTACCCACTAGGCCAGACCGGTCGTCGAGAACATGTTTCCGACTCAGACCCTCAGACCACAAGATGGCAGACCCTCCAACGCGCACGCTCCCTATAGCTGTCGAATTGTGGGCCAAGACAGTAAGCTTGTCGAATGCTTACCTACTTACCGATAGAATCGCACTCGGGCCGCCGCACGCACTGCGCCCCGCCTGCCACGCAGCGGCATTTATGGCAGTTGCTCTCCCATTCGCTGCCTGACAAGCACTCGGCAGGCGCGTCGGCTGAACTCGGCCGGCGGATATCTGAAATGGGAATTTGAATTTTAACATCGTAAAGACCGGCCCGTATCGTACCGGACCGGGTCGTATGGGGAAATTAAAAGACTGGCACAAGAAAATGATTGGCGATTACTCCACCGACAGGAGCAAAGCTCTAAGTTATGATGATGAAAAACTGGACAAGTGCGAGTCGGACTGGTGCACGAAGGGTTACACACATTACGCAAAAAACAGCAAAAAATCACGTTAATAGTCTGAGGCCAGTAAGCCCATTTACAGCCTCCTGAGTCACTGAGTCCTATATAAAGGATTAAATCCTAATGGAATTTTGAATTAAAATGGAATAAAAGAAGGTTCCAAATTCAAAACTGCAATAATGACAAGGGGGACTCAGGAGGATATGTAATAATAAAAAAATGTATGGGAGCCCAATTTAAATAATTATTTTATTCTGTTTTTAGTATTTGTTGTTATAGCGGCAACAGAAATACATCATCAGTGAAAATGTCAACTGTCTAGCTATCACGGTTCATGAGATACAGACTGGTGACAGAAAGCCGGATAGAGGCGTCTTAGTAATAGGGCCCCTACGGAACCCTAAAAAGCAAGAAATTCTCACTTGACAACTGACGTTTGCGAGTCTTTGTATAAGGGTGCGGCCACACATATCGGCTACACAAGGAAAACGAAAGAAACATCATCAATATATTTGCCGAATCCCTGCCGATTGCTGCTGCTGAATGTCTGACCGCACCATAACATTAAAAGTATGTTTTTGGCCCTATTGCTCGTTTACCCTGCCTTTCTCCCCTTGATTTACGTGCTCTAACTCCTTTTACACCGCCCTATTAAATAAAAGCCCGTCTGAAATAAGGCCCGAGAAATCGTGCAAGTAGTCTAAAATGGGTTTAAACTCAATTCTATATGTGAGCAGTTTTATCTTTGACATACGCAAGAACCTATTTAAAGCAAGTAGGCATTATTTTAGAGAGAAATTATTTATGTTAGCGATAAAGTGCTATTAATAATGAGGTATTAATAGTATACCTTCAACAAGTGTACCGATAAATGGCCTATTTGTAAACAATAATAATTTTAGATAATATTTATCAACAACTTGCTGATACATACCGATTTCTTGTTGTTCTACTTCTTTTGATAGTTGCGAAGAGCACGCATCGTCTTCTGGCAAACATTTGAGCGCTGGAAATAGAAAAAAAAAACATTTCAGTTTAGAAAAAAAAAACATTTTTATTTATTTACTAGCTTTTACCCGCGACTTAGTCAGCGTGGAATTAGTAATTAAGGATTTTTTTCAATCTGCGATTTTTTGATTCCACATACTAACTTTGTCCATCCCCCCTTTTACAGGCTGATTTCTTGAATGAAATCTACCCTTTGTCCTTCCCCGGGACTCAAACTATCTCTATACCAACTAAAATTCTCAACTACATTTCAACTAAATGGCGCACCAGCGCCGGTGCTACACCGCGCGGGCGGGACAGTTCCTATCGATAAAAACTATCCTGTGTCCGGCCTCGGGACTCATACAATCTCTATAACAAATTTCATCTAAATCGGTACAGCGGTTTAAGCGTGAAGAGGTATAACAGACAGACGGACAGACTTCCTTTTACGTATAATATTACTTAGTATGGATATGAGCCTAGAGTGTCCCCTTTCCACAATAAAAAAAATAATACCTAAATTGGTCACCGTTCCAAAAAGTTACAAACAATGATGTAAAAACAGTCCGTACCCATGTATCGGGTAGTTATGCGAAAATTCATCTTAATCCTTCAGAATAAGATCGTCAATTAGTACCGTGCAGTGATTAGTATTAGTACGCCACAACTGTCAAACTCGCCAGGGTGACCAAGCTTCGGAATAAAGTAAGTTTTAAAATATACAGATGTTTTTTTCAATCCGGGCTAACCTATTTCCAGGTTATCAGGGCTATAGTCGCACCAATAAAAGTTTGCAGCGGATTTGATAGCCCACGCATTGGAAGTGTTCAAGTATGAAACGCGCGCGCGAGAACGCAACTCATGTTAGCCGGTCCGGTCAGGGCCTGGGCCTTTGCGGATAAAATTACACGCAATATAGGCTTTTTTGAACAATTATTCCTTCATTGCTTACTCAGAAGCCTGGCTCACTATTTCAAAAGTAATTCATTCTAAATAAGTAGGCATGTCTCACGAAGGCGTGAATGGCATTCACACAATGTGTTCCATTTCTCCTCGAAAAAACATCCTACAGAGCCTTAAATCTATTGTAACCTGACTAGGTTAAAGACTTTTATAAACCTACAGTATGGACTCAACGTTTATCTTGTATAGTCTTTTCTTCTCAGCTTGGGAACATTTTATAGAGATGTAATTTCCAATTTTACAAAATTATAATTATAAATTATAATTACATTAGTCAAGTGCGCGTCACACGCCGTTTTATGTAGCTTTATAAAAGGGAGTCCACGACTATACTAATATCGACTGGGATATGAACCATGATTACCTTTCGTATTGTTTTCGAGCTCCCGATATTTTGACGCAGTGACATTAATCTTGTTCACGGGTAACTGAAGATAGCAGGTGAACAAGGTGCACACTGTAACTATTGTAACTGGTCGAAATATCAGGAACTCAAAAACAATAAAAAAAGGTAATCACGGTCCATATTCTGGTCAATAAGTGAAACTAAGCGTGAATCATTCAAAACTATTGGGGTCCAGTAATTTGGAAAGACTTATCCTGCGACGGCCGGAGGGCTGGCCACCGCACGGCCACACTTGCCCTTTAGCCTCGACAATTATTGCAGTTCTATTATTAGACGGGCACAATTGTCCGAGTGATCGGGCGCCTTTGGGAGAATGTAGGAAATGGTATCGTTTTACAATCATACTTATTAGGGCATACTGAATTCAGTATGTTATATGTACCTATATATAGCAGTAAATAGTAAGAAAAAGTTTTTATTAAAAGTAACATCACTTTTGACACGGACAGATCCGATCCATGTCGTATTGACTTAGAGCATTTAATAACCGGAGTCGCCTTACCCCTCTGCCGAAAACCTTGCACAATTGTGCAAACTTTTCTATGGACCAAAGAGAACAGATTATAGATAGTATAGAGGGGTCCTGTCATAGTAAATTTTGCAGTCACTGTAAAATTACTGCCATCTATCTATCGACACACGACTAAAACTCAATATAAACACATATAAAATTATAAAAAATACATATATATGGATAAATGATTTTATTATTTTTATATTGTTTTGACCCACGCTCATTCACTGATATCTATGTGTTAAAATTGTGAAATATGAAACGGTGTCGTCACGCCATCTAGCCGAGCATAGGCCAAAGGTGTGTGGCATCTATGCGAGAATTACTATTTCTTGATTTCCGTGGCACGTTTTTTCCTTAGACTTTATCCATCTTATACGAAGTTACATATGTCTTTGCCCATACTATAAAAATTGTTTGACTCTTAAACAATTAAGATATCTGTTTAGTTTAGAGTATCAACTTAGAACAAGCTAATACTGTACCCTTATCGGTGAGTTAACTTCTTAGAAGCTGTCGCTTGCACTTGTTTCACTAATTGTACCTACTCGTAATTCTAAGCATCCGTTTTCCTCATAGACTTAGTCCAAAAGAGTTGGTCATTAAAGGCAAATATCGCAGGCTGAAATCTAAATACACGGTGGCTAAAAAATAACTGCATTCCCGTTGCCAAGGAAGTTTTGGGATTGTAGTGAGCAACTTTTACTATGCCACCAACCCCGAAATCGCGAAAAATAAATTTACCCTCCCATAGATAATGGACCAGCCAATTTTTTTTTTGTAGTTATTTTTTAGTCATCCTGTAGATATGTACCTAAAACCATTGACTTATATATGTTACTTCGTAAAGAGTGGCCCTTACGGGCACTAAGAAATGGTGCCAGTATAACGGTGTCATTTTGCATTTAGCAATGTGACAGACAGACGGACAGAGTCGAACCATAAGGGTTCCGTAACTTTTATGTTTTTGGTACGGAACCATAAAAACACAAAAGCGCATAGGGCCATGTTCAATGTAGGGCTGTACGATGTACGATGGCGCTGTACGAGGCTGCACGGCGTTATCTACTTCAGCTGTCTATATTCGAGGCACGCTCCTACTATTATTAATAAGTAATAACTCTTTGGTATTACGCATTGAACTAGTATTACTTCGTATAGAAACTGCATACAGCACCAGTACTTTGCACCATGAGTTGTTGTCGATTTGACAACAAACCATACAGCGTAGCGTAAATCTTGAGACCTAAAAGCGTAAGCGCCAAGAACTTTACGGCGCTTACGACGTTTTGGTCGCGTGGTACAGATTGCGATTGAGACAATTGTCATTTAATTTTTTCATTGTTTGGTATGGCTTCTCCATAGTAATGATAACTCTGTGGTTTTAGGCGATATCTGTCTGTACGATACGACATGGTAATCGCTTCCTAGTAACGCACAGTGGTTCTTGTTTAGGCGTTATCTTACTACGCTGACCTCCGGTGAACCGTTATTATTCATTCGTTTCAAATTTTAATTAATTATTCAACGTTAGTTTTAGTAGTAGAGAATGCAGAGGACCGTCAAACATGGAAATTGCTCCACCGACAAGAGTCTTACTCTTAAATATATCTAATGGCTCCTCTACACGTTGGCCCAACCTATTGGTCCAATATGTTGGGAAAACGTGTAGAGGGGGTATTGGTGTCGGTTGGCTTTTGGCGCGCGGGATGGCGATGAGTTGGCCGCGGTGTCGGTTTTTCGGCCGCACATCAAAGGGATTGGCCAAGCGATTGCGGTACGCATCTACACGTGGCCCAATCGGCAGTGCGTGCTCGGACGCGGTCGAGGGTGGACGTTCATGCATTTTGTGTTTTTTTAAATTAAAAATGACGAATACGTGGCCACGTGTAGTAGCGTTCCGACCAAGGCACGGCCAACTCATGGGCCAAGCGTTGGCGGAGCGTTTGGCCAACGTGTAGAGGAGCCATAATATATGATGATGACGAACCGAGGGTTGAATGTAATGACCGGTCGGGCCTAGTGGGTTGTGACCCTGCCTGTGAAACCGATGGTCCTGGGTTCGAATCCCGGTAAGGGCATTTATTTGTGTGATTAACACAAATATTTGTTCCTGAGTCATATGGGAGTTTATCTTTATAAGTATGTATATCGTCGCCTAGCAAGTACAAGCTTTGCTTAGTTTGGGACTACGTTGATTTGTGTAAAATGTCGCCGACCGAACCCATTTAACCCTCGAACTATTGGCGTTCTCTCTACGTTCGAGCGTTAATGTGTATCGGATGCAATAGATTCTTGGCGTTTTTACTCGAGTTAAGAGTAACACGAGTGTGAAAGCACCCATTTGACCCATTGCATATGTGAATCATAATCAATCATTTGAATTCAGTAGCAGGTCTGTAAAATATCGCAATGTTATCCGCTATATATTTATATGATGTTACATCTATTTGTGCGAGCCGGGTTTCCGCAACTCGTCGTACCTAATTGTCATCTCGCTATTTTTTTTTTGACGTTTGTCGATGTAGATTGTCATCTTGGCTCCACCTCCTGGGCATTTAAGAACTTAAAGAATGGTCATTAACAGGCGTTCCCCTCTGTCGAAAATAGGCGGCCAATGGTCAACCACATGTCAACCACATGTATGGACTGACGTTTATCTGACATGACGTACCTATACATTTGATGTGCGCCTCCCCCGCAAAAAACGGCAGACTATTTTGTACCGAAAATTATAGACATGGCGTCTCCGTTGGTTATATTCTCTAAGTTTAAGATTATCGTGGGCCGTATCTTATCGCACAGACGTAAAATTGGACATGTGGCAACCACCCTAATCAAATACGTTACAACAGTGACCAAAGGGTCAGAACGTAGAATGAGTCATTGTTGATATGACCGTCACGGGGTCAATAGGTCTTCTATGAACTGGACAGACCTTGTTTTGATGACGACTTTAAGGAATATAAACATCAATATTTAACGTCATCGTAACTATTGAAGCACGCTTAAAGCCCTGTGCACACCGGCTGCGTGTGCGTGACGTGCACGTGCGCGTGCGGCGTTGTAGTATACAGATCCTTATGAGAGATGGCACACCGCTTGCGTGACGTGTGCGTGTGCGGCTCCAACATTTTAGCGCACGCACACGCGCACGTCACGCACACGCGAGCCGGTGTGGCTCGGCCTTAATACTAGCAAAGACATATGTAACTTCGTATAAGATGAATAAAGTCTAAGAAAAAAAACGTGCCTCGGAAATCAAGAAAAAGTCATTCTCGGATAGATGGCGCACACACACCTTTAGCCTATTCTCGGCTAGATGGCGTGACGACAGCGTTTCATATTTAACAATTTTAACACATAGATATCACCGAATGAAGATTGCTCAAAATGATATAAAAATAATAAAATCATTTATCCATATATAGTAACAGCACCAGTCATGGGACATTTAAGAGGGAATTTGGAGTATTTGTGATATTTCCCTAATACATGTGAATGGTCTACCGCTTAGCGTATTGAAAGATGAAAGTCCTATCCGTCTTTCATGTTTCAGGCGTGTTGTATCAAAGATACTGCAATGAGTTTCCACATACTTAACAAATTAAAACTATGCTATTTTTCTCCAGTCATGGACACCAAAGCTCCAGTAATGGGCCCCCCAGTAATGGGCACTGCTCTATCAGTATAAAATATTGAAATAGGTCATCAGATCTGGTCCATGTTATCATAATATTGCATTATCATCCGATTTGCATATTTAATTACGAATACAAAATTTCAACTCAATCGGAAATCGGAAAGTGGATCAAACTCGGCTACCAAGATTTGACCCATACTAACTAACAGGGCAAGTTAAATGAAAGTTTGGAAAAACGATATTAATTTATCCGAAGTCCGAGCATACCTCTGGTTGACATATTTCGTAACTACATTTTACTTCTGTATTGTTTAAACATGAAATGATGGCATGGCAAGCATCATTATGTAAATTGTCCCATTGAAAAATAAAAAAATGAAAATGAAAAAATGTTTATTGTGTTAAACAGTACAATTTGAATACAATTCGTTTTGAGTCCTCCTTGTAAGTATATGTATAGGTACCTGTATCAGGAGAACCCGTTCATTATAGGAGGTATGCAGTTTTACAGCTCCTATAATGGGATTGGGCCAAATACCACTATTTTTTTACATCTGTGGAGTCACAACATAGTATATTGTATACCTTATCTCATGGTAAATGCAATTAACAAAACACATTCTAGTTTTCATCAAGTATTAATTAATTAAAATTTAATAAATTAACTCACCTCTCTTAGCGAAGTTGTTAAGAATTCGTAGTGGTATTTTTTTTCAGTGACACGACAACTTTTGGGTTGACGCCAATTTCTTAAAAAACAACCAAATTTAATAAAAATTCAAACTGAAACAGCTCTAGGACTCTTATTTATGATAATATACAGGCAGTGTTTATAAACTACTTTTAGACACTTATTTTACAGGATTTGTGGTTTTTTGTCCCATTACTGGTTCCACGCCCATCATAGGGTACACTACTATACATATATTCATTTTTTTGATAATTTTATATGTGTTTAATTTGAGTTATAGTCGTGTGTCGATAGATGGCAGTAAATTTACAGTGACTACAACATTTACTATGACAGGACCCCTCTATACTATCTATTCTTTTTGATACTAGCAAAGAGATTAGAGTGCATAGAGACGGATTGTCAAAATAAATTATGTAGCCACTGTAAATTTACTGCCATCTTTCGACAGAAGATAAAACTGCAAGAACACCATTTGACTTTGATCCTTATTCTTTCACTGATACGTGTTAACTTATTAAATATAAGTAATAAGGCGAAAAATGTATACATATCTTTGACGTGAACTGTACAACGACAAGCTAATTTCAAAACCTAGCATTTGCTCATCGTCAACAACAATTAAACGCTTAGCAATTAGTGCTTACAATTGTATTGTGGGAAACGGACATGGGCGGCAATAGACTATAAATATCGCTTCCCTGTCGCTTACGATATGTGGTCACGGAGGTTTTGAAAGATGGTGATGAAACGATTATATTTACACCCGGATGGATGTGTAGAATTGTAGCTAGTGTAGCACTTTATCACTACACCTCATAAAAGAAAGTCCCCACCGACAGGCGTGGCTCACTCCGCGATTTCGTCGCTTTGCTACAGGTAGCTAAAAGTACATCCGTTCCACACCAATTTTGGTGGCTAGCTATAAGCCGCGCGTGGCGCTGTCGCCACCTAGCGGCCATATCTGTCCTGATCGTAACAGTCGCGTTTTGTTAGAGAGTGAGTCTTCTGTACCATGTTTATTATTTGTTCTGTGCCAACGCGTCTGAAGTGAGAAACTCAACAAATTCTGTTCGGTATATAGGTGTACAATGCTACATCTGTAGACTGTAGGGTCACGATGGCTCTGGCTCTAAGGCGTGGGGAGTTGCGAAACTGCATTAAAAATAAGTAGAAAAAGTCGAATATATGTTTCAAACGTTAATGAGTTTTAGGCAAAGTACTTCTTTTATTTCGGGTTGACTAGGATTTCGTTGTATCGAGGTTCGAGTTATCGATGTTCCTCTGTACAATCAATAGTACATTATTGCAGAGGCCGGGAAAGGGCAATTCGTGGATGAGTTTCGATTTTGTCGGACGACGCGAAGCGGAGTCCGACAAAGAAGACGAATCCACGAATTGCTATTCCTGCCGAGGCATATATAGTGCTTTTCTCCAAACATGCGAGGAAATAAGCTAAAATAATTATTATTTAAGCATCAAGCATCACTCAAATCAAACCTTCACATCCAAAATGTCAAAAACAATTTCCCTCTTTAATTAATTTTTAAAAGTTAAAGGCACAAACTTATTCTGCCATTCAGTACCATGCAATATTCGTTCATTCAATATAATTGCGCAATATAGTTTGTCAAACCAACTTTTCAGTCAGTAAGAACCAGGAAAACTACACCCATCCTTTTCTTTTGGGTGCTAGTACTAGTGTAAGACAAAGATAGTATGATTCTCTTTGTCTATGTTTGAAATGAGAAAGTCCTTTGACAAACTATGTAAGCTTTATGAACACGGATGAGATTTAAAAAAAAATATAAAAATAATCTTTGATTTTATTAAGCAGTATTCGCACGATCATACACGTGAAATGATAGCTGATCGGGTCGTGTAGAAGCGGCTCGCGGCAATAATAATTGGCTGTTTGCGTTTTTTATTATTAAAAAGTAAAAAACACTACAGTAATAAGTTATCCCACCAAAAACATTCTGTAAAAAACTAGCCAAGTCTCGATGGAGCTGCTTGTTTATCTCTAAAAAGTAATGAAATCTAGACAAAGTCGTGCCAAGTCTAAGGTTCCTTACTGCGATTTCTTTATTATTATAGTTAATGTTGTGTGACTTGGCCGTTGAAGGGTACACAAGGGTACAAAACCAGGTGCTCCATGACACCATTGCACCAATCTGCCATTGCACCAAAAAGAAGTGTTTGTTTCAGGCTCGCCCATACATAAGTATTATTGAAATACGCAGCTTTATCAAGCCTACAATTGACTGGTTATTGAATCAACGTTTTCCAAGTGGCAATTTTCCATCGTCAATGGGTAGCGGTTCTGGCGACAGATTGGTGCAATGGTGTCATGGAGCACCTGGTTTTGTACCCTTGTGTACCCTTCAACGGCCAAGTCACACAACATTAACTATAATAATAAAGAAATCGCAGTAAGGAACCTTAGACTTGGCACGACTTTGTCTAGATTTCATTACTTTTTAGAGATAAACAAGCAGCTCCATCGAGACTTGGCTAGTTTTTTACAGAATGTTTTTGGTGGGATTTCACTTCTTTTTGTAGAAACGTGGGCATATTGATTTATTTGATTAGATTTTCTTATTTAACACATTTTTTTTCTTTTTAGGAGTAGTTTTTTTATTATTACAAATCTTTCTTTTTTTTTTCCGGTTCTGATTCTTGTACAGTAGCAACAGTTTTTCGTATTGCCCATTCATTAAATCTAATAATTAAATAATAATCAGTAATCCGTCACTAATCATCATATAATGACTTGGCAATCGCACATAATGCTTTACTCGTACCGTACTCGTAAATATGTGTAATGCTCAAACTGCAATTAGCGCTAGCGTTATGTTCAATTAGAATTATTTTTAATAGGTGACGATGATCCTTTTGTCATTATGCAGCCGTGCGATGGCCAAGTCATTATACGTATTACAAATTAAAGATATCTTATTGATACGGTTTTAACACCCCCTGGCACTGATGCCTGCACCTTTTTACATGTAATGTTTTTGATGGGATCTCATCTCTTTTTGTAGGCAGTCCTTCTTTTCGGGTACTCATACCCATACTATGTATACACATATCATAACTAAACATATCTTCTTTCATACTCACATCGTACATCGTAGTGTACCTTTACTTTACCTACTATTTGTAGGAACTGCAACAGTAACTTTGTAATATCATATATTTATATGGGATTACAAACTTACTTATGCAGTTCTTAGATCTTTAAAACGTGACTGATATTGCAATATTTTTAGGTTTTCCCTTTATGTGGCCATTAAACCCTAACTCTGTACCAAATTTCAGCTCTCTGAGTTTATGGGAAGTACTAGTTCTATTCTGATGATCATGAGTGAGTTTCATAAATGCGAAACTTTGCTTTCGCTTAACTTCGGAACTAAATGACCTACAAACTTGAAATTTTGGATTTTAAGTATGTGATTATAGCTTACTGGATGACCAAAATTTCTGCGTTCTGGTCTTATCCAGAGGTTCTCAAATAGGGTCCTGAAAATGCGGCGAAATGGTTCCAGTAAAGGATGGTACGGCAGTGTTTGCTTCGCGCTCGACTTGGCGGGGGCACTGCCGTGCCCCCCGATTACTGTAGTGTTTTTTTACTTCCCGTCCGCTAGAACAGGACAGCGATAGTTTGATGTTTTTTAGTTAGAGTTTGACATTAACGAAGAACTTCCCGTACTATTTTTGCTACAGTAAGGTGAACATTTCCGAGCATATTGGAGAAAACTATATTAACTATACCAGTTGGAGGTCCTTCACCGATGTTCCATTATAACCGTATTTCGCACACAACTTATCAGCAGGAGCGCCACAAAAGTTTCACGTCACATATCAAAGGTCGGGCTTCATTCATTCAAAACCAACTTATCTCGACCGCCGCCGAGGCCGCCCCGAACCCATTTTAATACGCATTTTATACATGTTTACTTTATTTCAGGGTTCCGCCGGCGGTAAAGTTATTTTTGTTTTCATTGGGTTATCATTGGGATGATGTCATGTCAGATGCCTTTACGTCTACGTCGGATATTCCTAAATTATCTTTTACTACTTTCTATTGACGCGTGCGGACCTGAGATTGACGAACCGAGATAAGAATTAGATTGAGGTTGCGTTGAAACCTTTGCTCTAGCATTATTTAATTAAGAAGTGGCTTAAAAGTAGGAAATAGAAGGTGATAAAATATTATTTACAAAAAATGACAAAAAGTACCATTCTCCCCCTATCTCCGAAGCTTATCTACCAAAGAAAAATTATGAATTACGCATTGTCGTAAATATCACGGAAAAAATATAATCACACCACTTTAATTTTTTTTTGAATTACCTAAGTAACAATAAAAAATTATCTTATCTTATTGTCTTCGAGGGCCCTTGCTTCGACCCCTAGGGATCTTTTGTGCAATTACCCCCTAGAGAAGAGCCGTCAACTACTCAAGAGCTTTTCCCACCATATCCATGTGTCGGATGATGGAGCTCATGGGCTGTTGGTATTAAATACAACACGACTGTTTTAATATATTTCGATTTTCAAAGAGGTATCGACACGTCCATATTTGTCCATATCATATGTATGTGCTATGTTAATTTTCACTTATTTTTTTACGTTTATCAAACCTAGCTCTTCCTTGAGAGAATCGAGAGTATTTGGGTAAAACTTATCGCATTGGCAAACACCAAGCATCGAACGATATATTAGCCGTAGAAAGCGAGTTCTGAAGTTGCAAGGAATAGAGAACAGCTTTCTAAGACAGGTTGTGGTCGTGTCATCAAAACAAAGGCATTAGGAGTGCGGTCCCGTTACTGCGCTTGGCAACAGTTTGCATGTGAAAGGGCTACTACACTGCCGGACATGGAAACGGGTCAACTAATAGAATAAAATAGAATCCTTTATTGCGAACCGTGGTACATAAAGTGTCATTCTATAGAACTTGCTAACTATGTAAACAAACCGCCATATTGAAACTGTCAAAATGATGAATTTACTAGGGACTTTGGTTCACATAGTTAGCAAGTTCCATATAATGACACTTTAATAAAGTTGATACAATAAAAAAATTTAAACACATGGCACCCTGGTATATGTATATATTGCAAATGAATCATATGTCTAGTTATTTATGGAACATTTTTTTTTAATTAATAGTACACGGATTTTATTGCTGGTTCGACTAGTACTAGTAGTTCGCTCTGAACAAGTCCTCGCGACATAATATATACATTTTAGCAGACTTCAATGAAAGGAGGTTATCCGTCTGACGGATTTTTTTGTAACTATGTAACCTCAGATCATCGTCTATTTGTGAGCCGATATGGATTTTCTTTTCTTAACATATGTTCCAGATTGATCCTATTTTTGCCAAAATTTAGTAGTCATGATGAATTCTATTATGAGGAATTGAGGGAAATCCTCCAGTAGGAAACTAACTACTTATCTAAAGTGATGGCTTCGTTGCTCTCATTTCCTCTCTCTATTTCCAGACTAGATTTACTAAGAGTTGTCAGGTCTTCTTAGACCTGACAACTCTTAGTAAATCTAGTCACATGTATTATCCCCAAATATACCATAACTTTCACGACTCTTCTCTTTCCGCGCAGACTCTAAGATAGTTTAGGATCGACTCGTTTCAATGTCCGCCAGAGTAGTGGATAGTGGCCGGACAGGTCGAGGGCAATACCCGCGCGTGTCCTTACCCGTCATCTATGAATCTATGGCACCACATCACTGTACGTATGATTCTACACTGCCTGACGTAACAGGGGCGGAATTCTGTACTTTTTGGACGCTCGTCAACTCGTAACATCATTAAAGGGGGGGTTTTTCAGGAGTGATTTTTTTCTTTAAAGTAGGTATGATTGGGTAATTCCCACGAGTTACCACCAAGTTGTTACCAGTGGTAACTACGAGGAATTTTTTCCCACATTTTACCAAAATTATTCCCAGTAGTTACTCCCAAATCGGTTTGGTGGTAACTAATGACTCGACGAAGCAAGTATTTTTATTTTTTAAGCTGCAGCTCATAGAGTACATGATAGGCGTGGCGGTCAAAAGGTGATGTGACGCGTCTACTTCAGTTTATAATAATTAAATCCAATGTTAGTAAACAGGCCCAATATTTTCCACGCAACATTGACCCAGTGTAGTATAATCACGATTATGACTATTGATGATTATTACTATTGATTACATATTACATACAATGATCTCACTGCTGTAATCAGGGGTATGTTTTGTTTACTATTTAAGTACGGTCAGACTTGAGTAGATGACGTTTCAGGTCCTTGTCAAGGGCCGACGAAGATACGGTCGTAATCAGAGGGCCGCGAATATCGGAATTAGCAAATTGCGGTCATCTCTTTTTCGTTAAGGTACTCCAAATCCTAATTAGAGTAAAGGGGCCTACCGAATTTGCGGGCATTTTCCGTTAAGGGGTCCACTGATTAACAGTCCGCCGGACGGTATCGGTCTTTCAGTTGTTCGGAACTGTCAAAATTGTGTTTTAACTGACAGGCCGATACCGTCCGGCGGACTGTTAATCAGTAGGCCCCGTAGGCCCCTTTACTCTAATTAGGATTTGGAGTACCTTAACGAAAAAGAGATGACCGCAATTTGCTAATTTGCTAAATTTGCGAACAACTGAAAGACCGAAACCGTCCGGCGGACTGTTAATCAGTGGGCCCCTTAACAGAAAAATGCCCGCAAATTCGGTGTTCGCGGTAGGCCCTGGATCGTAACCATAGTCTAATAAAACATGGTCTTCTCTTCCCAGAGTGACACAAGCCTACGTCACAATAACATGGCCGCTATATATAGCGCTATCGCATATTATCATACAGCGCTGTCGCATGATGACGTAGGCCTGTGTCAGTCACGTGACCTAGAAAAGACGGGAAGAGAGTACCAGGCGGAGTATATTATTATACCATGATCGTAACCAAGATGGCGATTGGCAATCGGAAAAGAATGTATCTGTACCCCAAGTGCAAATTTCATTCGATACCCGTGACGTGATGTATACCTACGCGTTGTGTCATTTATTATGAGATTTTGAGTTTCCAAAGCGTCCCGCTGGGCCCGCTGTCACATAATAAATAATAGTACTAGAAGACTCCCTAACAAAACGCATCTGTTACGATCAGGACAGATATGCCCGCTAGGTGGCGACAGCGCCACGCGCGGCTTATGGCAAACCCCAAAATTGGGGTGGAACGGATGTACTTTTAGCTACCTGTAGCAAAGCGACGAAATCGCGGAGTGAGCCACGCCTGCCGCTAATCCCACACAAAAGTAGACATAACGCGAACGCTCGTCACGCTACCGAATGAAATTTACTAGGGGCACAGAATAAATAACAGTAAGTACTAGGTACCGTATAGAAAGGACACTTCCTACCAAACCGAAGTTTGACAGCGATTCAGGGTCGAATCATGATATCCCTTTCTAATGTATGGCACTATCCCTTCCGGCTATTTAGGGTTGTCAAAATTCAAGTGATCATCTTATCTGTGGTCGTGCGCAAAAGGAAGTCAAGTGGTGCCAACCCTAATAATAGCTCGGAGCAATGCTGAGCCGAACGAAGCCGAGTTTGCCTGAAGCACAGAATAAATAATAGTACTAGGTACAGAAGACTCACTCTCTAACAAAACGCGTATGTCACGATCAGCACAGATAGGGCCGCTAGGTGGCGACAGCGCCACGCGCGGCTTATGGCAAACCCCAAAATTGGGGTCGAACGGATGCAGTTTTAGCTCCCTGTAGCAAAGCGACGAAATCGCGGAGTGAGCCACGCCTGACGGAGCCAAGATGGCCTGAAGTCAGGAGTGTCTCCCCACTGCTAGCGGTTCTGTAAGATCCGACTATTTCCAGATCTAATAAAATTGAATCTATGCCAATCGGTGTCAAAATATGTATATTTAGTGATCAATCGAAACAATTACGTATCCTTTCTAAATATCATCAATGCATTCAATATCACCCAATTGGTTTCAATTTGGCCATTTTACTGGGTATTTAACCCCCGACGCAAAAAGAGGGGGTGTTAAGTATACGTTTGATGCCAATAATATGTCTGTCTATGGCACAATAGCTCTCAAACAAATGGACCGATTTCGATGCGGTCTTTTTAGGGTTCCCATAAGACTCCGCTGTCCGTCTGTCTGTCCGTCCGTCTGTGGGTGTGTGTAGGCTGTGTGTGCCTCATGAACCGTGATAGCTAGACAGTTGAAATTTTCACAGATGATGACTGTATTTCTGTTGCCACTATAACAACAAATACTAAAAACAGAATATAATAAATAATTAAGTAGGGCTCCCATACAACAAGTGATTTTTTTGCCGTTTATTGCGAAATGGTACGGAACCCTTCGTGCGCGGGTCCGACTCGCACTTGCCCGGTTTTTTACGTAAAAGCGAATTTCCAGGCGGTGGTTCTCGGCTATGATTGATTTATAGATTTACCTAACTATTTAAGATTCTTAAGAACATAAATTAATAATACTTTTAAGGCGATTTATGTCCAGTTACATACTCAAATCAAAATAGTCCGAGATACGGCTGCAAAATTTATATACCCATCAGCCATCCCTTATTCTTTCATTATATTTTTACCATTAGCTACGAGTATAATATATTATCAATTTGAACAACTAGAATAACAAGAGTTGCTATATATTGTGGGGCTAGGTCGATTTGTGTAAGATTGTCCCATCCATAAACATATTTATTTTATATCTACAATTCGAGACGTATCTATTTCTGTAAAGCTATTAGACATTGTTTCAATCTTTTAGGGTCATTCTCTGAGATATGTCTGCGGTTGCATCTAATTGCCACGACTCTTTTCATACATTTTGTATGTATTGTGGCAATTAGACAGCTGACATATTATTTGAGAAGGACCTTTTTAACGTAGTCTTATGAGCTACAATTCATGCTGACTCAGGCATGGCTCACTCCGCGATTTCGTCGCTTTACTACAGGTAGCTAAAAGTACTACCGTTCCACACCAATTTTGGTGGCTAGCCATAAGCCGCGCGTGGCGCTGTCGCCACCTAGCAGCCATATCTGTCCTGATCGTAATAGACGCGTTTTGTTAGAGAGCGAGTCTTCTGTACCTAGTACTATTATTTATTCTGTGGCTGACTGTACTGTGTGATGCCTACGCCATGATTTCAGACGGCGCCGGGACATTTATCAGCGAGCGACAACCAATTGCTTTTAATTATTTGGTGTCTCCACAAGCTCAATATAGGCTGAAATTGTTGTCAAGGTCGGCTGGCTGAAGCTTGGGTGGCTGTGCAATAACTTGTTCAGACTAGGCATAGACTAGGAATCCTCTAGACGTAGTTTAGAGCAATTATTTCATGCAACCGATGCTGCCAAAAATGCGGGGGTGCGCGGGATGAGGTGAGCGAAGTCCCGTGCCGTGATTGGTCCGTTCAAACGACGAACGAGTTCACGGACGTCACACAAAGACACTTTCGACTCGAACATGGAGTAAAATTACCGTATGCGTGGCAACGGGGTAGCGCGATTATGCTCAGTCTAGAGGATGTTTTGTCTGTGAGACTAGGCTATTTTCCTCATGAGTCGATTAGGAATAGTTAGAATTTTATTAAGTCAGGTATCTAATTAATCGTCCTGAATACCCCCCCTCTCGTCTTAATCTTGAACTAAATTTAAAACAATAATGTGTATAGAGTCAGATCGAGAAAAGTCTAGTGATTTTGATAGCCTATGCAGTGCAAGTGTAATTTTAAACGTCAAACTTATATTAAATTATGACGTATAATAACACTGCGTGGGCTATCAAAGTCGCTGCAGACTTTTCTTGGCCTCTAACGCTATGAAAGGTTCCATTACTCTAAAACCATACATTTTGAACATGATAGCGCCGTTGTTAAGCTATGGCTAAAAGTTGACCCTTCGGAGTAAGGGCCCCCCCACATCTGGCGTCTTTCGAGCGTCCGCGTCTGTCGGCGTCGGTCCAGCGCTATGGAAAATGACGTCGCTGCGCAGTTGCGTCGACGCTGCGTCGACGTTGCGTCGACGTCGGCCATAGAATTGTAGACGCCGACGCTCGAAAGACGCCAGATGTCCCTACATCTGCCCTAAAAGGACGTAAATGTCACAAAATACTTTCTTTTGCTTCATTTTCTATGAGTAGCAGTATGAAAACTCCATTTTAAGACCAGCTTTTGTGATTAAACGGCCAACCAGGGAACCTAAAAAAATGATCGTTTGAGCATTGCTCGACATTATCTTTATCTTTACTAGCCAGTTTTAGTACATCAGAGAGTTGGCGGCAAACAATGATAGCAAAAGGTCCTCGCTGCTTATGGAGGTGTCAATTGCATAGTTAACGACCCTTTTACAAGAAAAACCTCCCTTGATTACTCATCAGAGCATTCGCGGAAACATATATATATTCATACAAACGTCTGGGAATCACCTGTTACTTCAACAGGATGTATTTGTTCAATTTGTTGTTCCTTAATCGTGAGTAAATATATGTGTGTGGTTATTGTAGAGGTGGTTTTCCAATGAGTCATTTTTATGTACAAATCAGAGGCTAGTAAATAAAAATACCGGCAACCTTCATACAACTCCGAATCATCCGCCTGCCTAATCTTTTTTGTAGATTAGCTTTTGTATGAAAATAGTTGAAATTATGATTATTTTAGCTGCTATAACTAAAAGAGCTCAAATTCCTTTTAAGGTTTCGTACCTTAAAAGGAAAAAGCGGAACCCTTATAGGATCACTCGTGCGTCTGTCTGTCTGTCCGTCTGTCACAGCCTATTTTCTCGGATACTACTGGACCAATTAAGTTGAAATGTGGTACACATATTTAGTGACCCAAAGATGAACATCTACCGTAAACAAATTAATTTTAAACATGGGGGCCACTTTTCGGGGGTAAATGAGAAACTTTAAAAATAAAGTTTTTCAAACTATATCATGTTATATATCAAATGAAAGAGCTCATTTTGAGAATTTCAAATATTTTTGTTTTTATATTTGAAATACATAGGTTAGAAGTTATTTAAGAAAATAGCCAAAAAATTACCAGTCCCCCACCCCACCCCTTTATCTCCGAAACTACTGGGTCTAATATTTTGAAAAAAAATACAAAAAATATTTCTTTAAGTACCTATAGATGACACGAAAACCTATTAAAAATGTGCAGTCGAGCGTGAGTCGGACTTAATGTACGGAACCCTTTAGAACGCGAGTTTGTATCGCACTTGTTCTATTTTAGCTTTGCTTTCTGTGAACGAATTTGATAAAAAAAACATGGCGTATGATGTAGGAATAGGTACCTTGTGTTCTCCGTTCTAGCTCTGTACGTACCTACTCGTTTAACTTAGAACGTGACTAGAATATAACGAACATACTTGCGACCATTTTGAGAACTTTATTGCAATGTTATATCTTATATGTATCTTCTCTACGTATTAGGAAAACTAAAAACTATTATTTAATTATTAGGATGTTGTTTTTTCCTGACTCACCGATTAAATTTGTATATAACGGATATTACAAATGGCCAAATAAAAAAAAATGTCTACAACTAATTTAATTCAAGAGTGAAGATCCCTCAAGAAATATATACCTATATATCTATATTTTTTATGTAACTCATACTGTCTCCTCCATATATTGATATATTGTTTACATCGAACTAGGTAGGTAATAGCAAAATTAAAAATTAAAATTTAATTCATTATTTGTTGGTATACTTATATTATTTAAGTACTTTAAAGTCATAGTCAAATGCACATTACACAACACAAGCCTTCTTGAGCTTACCGTGGGGCTTAGTCAGTTTGTGTAAAAAATAATATTTATTATTTATTTATTTTATTTTTATTTATTAACATTAACCATGACCTTATGAGAAAAGGCGACGGAAATGGAAAACAACTAATCTCGGTACAACTAATAGTACAACCTATATGTCACAATTCAGTGGCGTGCAGTGCATACAAAAAAAGGTAGGCACTAGGGTAGGCAGTCCATACAAAATGACCAAAAAAAAAGTTGCCGATTTTTATAGTTTGCGTTACATTCCTTCAAGAATGACTCTTCTAGAGCCCGATTTAAGTCTTATCTCCACTGCACGCCACTGTGTCACATGTCAGTACACTATATGTCATTCATGGGTTATAGTCATACATACTGAGGATCCTTTATTAATCGATTGACCTGATTTTCTTCCACTTGATTTAAATTGACTCGCAGTAACGGTTTTTTAAAGTTTTTATTCTGAATTACTAATAATTGTGAGGAGAGTGGGGCTCATAGATCAAGTAACTTGTGATTGTTTTTTTTTTTTGCAATAATCGGGTAGGTAGCAATTAAGTTTAAGTTTCGATGAAAACCAAAAGAAAAAGGCGATAAAATGGTAAACAATTTTATAATGATTACCAAATATGTAGAACCTAATTCTAATTTAAACCCGAAATTGTTTGAAAGTCATATAAATACCTATTTATATGACTTGCAAACAATAACCTACCTAGGTTATGTTATGTTACTTATTCACAAAAAGTTTACAGTAATGGTATTGACATCGCAAAAGTCATCTCAAAGCACCGGAGAAAAATAGGTTATATTCGTTATACTTTAAATACATACTTTGCAAATTAAAGATAATTAAGTAATTTACTAAACGTATAAGATTAAGACTTATCCCATTAACCGTAAAACTACAAATAAACACAGCAAAAAAAAACAATATTATACAAAAACTTACCACCCCCCTCCCCATGTCTCGCCCACATTAGGAAACACGACAGAGCCAACCACTTCATCACTGTATCCTGTACTACACCCGCGACCGACCGAGCGCGCAACCCACAAACAACTGCCCATCTCGACGCGCCGCGTCTCATATACTCGGGCAAACCTAACAGTACACTCGTAAAACAACATTTATTAAACAATTAACTGGCAAATTAATTCCATCGACCGCAGAATTAACTTTGCGGAAACTTGCTAATTTGAAATGCCGATTTCTAATAGGATTGCCTTGGCGCTTAAGCTGTTTTGGTTGTTAAGTTTTCTAGTCGTAAATGAATTTAGCCGGACGTCGGGAGGCGCTAAAATGATAAGAGATAAGGGTTTTTGACCAGTACGTAAGTTGACCTTATCAGTGGTAGTGATAGTACTATTAGTTATTCTGTGGTAGTGACACTAGTGACGAAATATCTGGGGGTCAATTCTCGCATGGATCAAATCAATGTTATTGGAAATAAATTGGTTTAGGGTGGTTTTGGATGAAACATAATATAAAGAGGCGATCACACAGGCCACTATAGGTATACCGTCTAAGCTTGACTGCATGAAGTTCATTTGTATTATGTTAATTAAGTTTAAAATGTAGGTAATATATTACATAAGTTTTTGCGGTAGACTGCACGATTGGCTCGAATTCGTCAGTGAGACCGCTGAACTAACACAATTCTTATCTCTGTATCTTTATTTTGGTAATTAAAAAAAGTAGGTAAACAAAATCTACCTTCAAATGGCTCATTAAGCCAGTTGAGGGTAGATAAAATTGAAAACATTACATTACACGATTAAATAATGTTGTTTAAAGTCAAGTCGTTCAGTGACTAATCCAGGCGGTTTTGTATTTGGTTGGTTAGCCAATAAATGTTATAACTACCCTAAAATGTACAAATTATTTGTTTACTTTTATTTAAATACCTAAAGATACAGAGTATAGATATAAGCAAAGACATATGTAACTTCGTATAAGATGAATAAATTTCGACTTCGTTTCATATTTAACAATTTTAACACATAGGGGTCATCATCCATTAATTACGTCACACGAATTTCAAGGTTTTTTGACCCCTCCCCCCCTCCTTGTCACACTTGGTCACATTTGGCAAACCCCTCCCCCCTAGTGTGACGTCACATTTTTTCTACGAAATCGCCAAATCGAATTAAGTAAGTACCTAAGTATTTTATCAAAATATTTTTGACGATATAAATATTAGTAATTTTATAACCCAAAACTGCTTAGGAAAGAAAATTAAACGAATAAAAACGATTATCGTTTTAAAAACTTGTTATTTAAATGTATATCAAATAAAATTATTTAAATAAATGTTCGGTTCTGATGAAGTTAAAGTGACGTCACAAAGTTTGTGTCTCCCCCCTCCCCCATGTCACAATATGTCACATTTTCTTGACCCCCTCCCTCCCCCTAAACGTGTGACGTAATTAATGGATGACCCCATATCTATGAGTAAATGAACATGGATCAAAATGATATAAAAATAATAAAATAATTTATCCATATATATGTATATATATATATATATATAATTTAATTTTTGGTACAAGCTTTTATCACTGATTGTACTTTTCTTACGACAGACAACTAACACTCATCGAGACAATTCTAAAAACCCCTAACACAATTAGGTTGCGTTGTTTTATCACAGAGTTCCTATGGCCACCTCCCGTCTCCATCATCAGATCAGCTCGATGGTACCATAATATTGCATTGTCATCCGATTTATACATGCATCCAAAATATCAGCTCAATCGGAAACCGGGAAGTGGATCAAATTTAACTTGCAAAATTTGATTACACACAGACAGACAGACAGACAACGGTCAGGTGAAACTAAATAAAAGCTTGTAATAAAAACACATGGCCACTGTAAAAAAAGTACGGCGGCCATTTTGACCATTTTTAGGGTTCTGTACCCAAAGGGTAAAAACGGGACCCTAGTTATTACTAAGACTCCACTGTCCGTCTCTCCGTCCTTCCATTCGGTCCGTCTGTCTGTCACCAGGCTGTACCTCATGAACCGTGATACTGATCTGTCCTAGCCGGTTTCGGCCTCGGCTACTGGATTCGGCGGCTAGACAGTTGAAATTTTCACAGATGATGTATTTCTGTTGCCGGTATAACAACAAATACTAAAAACCGGGCAAGTGCGAGTCGGACTCGCGCACGAAGAGTTCCGTACCATAATGCAAAAAAAAAGGAAAAAGAACGGTCACCCATCCAAGTACTGACCCCTCCCGACGTTGCTTAACTTTGGTCAAAAATCACGTTTGTTGTATGGGAGCCCCATTTAAATCTTTATTTTATTCTGTTTTTAGTATTTGTTGCTATAGCGGCAATAGAAATACATCATCTGTGAAAATTTCAACTGTCTAGCTATCACGGTTCGTGAGATACAGCCTGGTGACAGACGGACGGACGGACGGACGGACGGACGGACGGACGGACGGACGGACGGACAGCGAAGTCTTAGTAATAGGGTCCCGTTTTACCCTTTGGGTACGGAACCCTAAAAAGGACTGAACCCTCGGTGGGCGAGTCCGACTCGCACTTGTCCGGTTTTTTATTAAAGAAAGTCGATGCCGTCGTAACTCTTTCATTGTTGGGTTCAAAAACGAGCAAAACTAAGTCCAAATATAGTTCAGAATGGCATTCCTGTGTTAAAATTCGCCGTGTGGGGCTCGGCAAAACGACCAAAGGTGCCCTTAGCAACAAGCGGTCAGCATTCGATGGCAGGCACGCAGAAAGGTAACTGGGCATTTTATCCGAAATTTAATGTAAAATGGAAAACACAACATTTTTTTTTCGCCAATTGATGATGTGGAACTGCTGATGAAGATCAGGGTGCCTTGACAAGATGCCAATTATTAACGCTCCGTAGCGAAGTGCGACAGAGGCAACACGTCGAACGTGGTTCGCAGTAGGCACTCTGAACGGATCTCTTAAAAACATGTACTTCACGTTTGGCGATTTGTCTTCTCCCTTTATGTTTATTAAACAAGAAAGATTCGTGATTATGTTGATGACCTTTATATTAGTCTGACAGCGCGTGGTCGGCACCGACGGTTAGCCGGGTTAGCGCGACACTAAAACCATACTGCCCGATGCGAAATTTAAGATACGTCAAATAACGTCAAATTTGACAGTGACATATCTAATCCATATCGTTTCTAGATCTATTAAGTGACGTAGGTATCTTTAAGTTCGAATCGGGCCGATAGAGGGAAATAATTCAGTTTTGTTCAATTCCTCCCCTAACGCGAGTTGTAAGGCTTTAGAATTAAAACCGCCAGTTAATTCCATGCCAAACGAAGTCTACTACGGAATACCTGAGCCATAAATACGGAAATCTAAACATAAGTAGGTACATAAAATTCCTAATGATAGGTAGTATACTTTCCGACACCTAAATCTACCAACGAAGTCCATTTAAAACCTCAAAGTCTAAGTTTAGAGCGAGCATTCCAGCGGGCCCGTATAAACCGCGGCCCGTGGTGAAACCTTTTAGTCGCGCCGCCGCAGCCGCCATGCCAATAATAATATAACCATTAAATATACCAACAGTTATATAGGTACGGTCGGCCAAGAAAGTGGCCTACCACTTTTCGACTCTATCAATCATATGATAGAGTCGAAAAGTGGTAGACCACTTTCTTGGCTGACTGTACTAGATTCATGTTATATTAGGGTCATCTTCTAATAACTAACTCTGCCAACTCTGCTTACATTGTCCCCTGGCTGACTGGATAGACTGTCATTGCGGTCACTTTATACTTAGAAATAATGATCTAACTAAACAATGATTTTATTTATTACATTAATGACGTTGTACCTGGTGTAAGACTTCAGAAAAGGGGAGTTACCGGATACCGTCATCCGTATAAAACGCTATTTACCCGCCCGCGCAACGCAATGAGGGTAATGATTTAACTAGAACAGCATCCCACCAAAAACATAAATGTAAAAAAGGAGAGCCAAGTTCAATACAAAAATTATGCTTGGCTGTGGGGCTCGCCGCAAAAAGAATGGAGATCTAAATGAGTGCCACTGCCAAGTTCTATGCAAAATCCAAATATGTATTTATAGGAACAAAATAACATTATAAACAAGTATTAAACTCTATTTCTTTGCTTTATTGGATACCTATAACAATTGCTGTTATTTAAAAAAATGTGAGATCTTAAAGTAGGTTAGATTTGACTTGGCCAGTTTTCATTATATCAATCATTTTATATATATTGTAATTCTGATAAAACCTGGCCAAGCCAAATCTAAGCTACTTTAAGATCTCATATTTTTTTAAATAACAGCAATTGTTATAGGTATCCAATAAAGCAAAGAAATAGAGTTTAATACTTGTTTATAATGTTATTTTGTTCCTATAAATACATATTTGGATTTTGCATAGAACTTGGCAGTGGCACTCATTTAGATCTCCATTCTTTTTGCGGCGAGCCCCACAGCCAAGCATAATTTTTGTATTGAACTTGGCTCTCCTTTTTTACATTTATGTTTTTGGTGGGATATCAATACTTTTTGTAAAGAAAACTAGGCAGGTATTGAGATTTAATGTTTTTTCTTGTGTTTCCGCTGTATGGTTTTTACTTCTGTTCTTTGTATAATTATGTGGTACCGCGCGCCGCCGACGACACACCGTTGGCCGGTTGTTTAGAGCGTATTAAAAGTTTTTTGTATGGGGACACCACTTATTTTTTGACTAAACTTTATTTTAATATAGCAAATATAATAATACATATATTGGGGTAGTTTCAAATATCTGCTTGTAACGGTTCCAACGCTACAATAAAAAAATATTTTTTTGTATGGGGACCCCCCCTATTTTTTAACTTTTTTTTATTTTTAGATTTTTTCCTACGCTTACACACAATAACCGAGCTGGATTCCAAATTTCATCCTTCTAGGTCATCTGGAAGTAGGTTAGGTTTAGGTACTTATATCAGTCCCAATAAAAAATGGTTTTTTTGTATGGGGACCCCCCCTATTTTTAAACTTTATTTTATTTTTAGATTTTTTCCTACGGTTACACACAATAACCGAGCTGGATTCCAAATTTCATCCTTCTAGGTCATCTGGAAGTAGGTTAGGTTTAGGTACTTATATGTCAGTCTCAATAAAAAGTGGTTTTTAATACAGTTGCTCAAAAAGTGCTACTTTACGTAGCTGTTTAGCGTGCGGAAAGTTGGTTATCTCGAACTAGTGCTTTTTACTTTTCCAATTTTTTAAAATTTATACTTGTTCCAATTCACGACTACTTATTGATGAGTGTTAATATTAGTTTCCTTTAAACGTCGTAATCAGCATAAAAACCTACCGTTAATGTAAGAATACGAAAAATATTACATATTTCATATTTAATTACTTACCTCTTCATCATTATAACACGTTTATTTTTTAATATTCAATATTGAAAATTCCGTTCTTAATAAGTTGACTGAATGGAACGGAATAGCTGCCAAACGCCCATAGATATAATATACTTAAAGACGACGTCTAACCGAGCTGTCACTGTTACCACTTTTGTTTAGTGTACGATTAACAATGTTTTTCTTATTTTTTCGTAACTGTATTAAAAAACGTCGTTCGATACACGTGCGGAAATGTCATTCTTCACTCGTCCCGAGTCTTGCCACTCGCCTGCGGCTCGTGGCAAGATATCTCGGTGCTCGTGAAGTAATGACATACCTTCCGCACTAGCATCGAAATGTACTATTTTTTGTATGGGGACCCCCCCTATTTTTTAACTTTATTTTAGTTTTAGATTTTTTCCTACGGTTACACACAATAACCAAGCTGGATTCCAAATTTCATCCTTCTAGGTCATCTGGAAGTAGGTTAGGTTTAGGTACTATAAGTCATAAGTCAGTCTTAAAATTTACGACTTTTTGACCTTCATACCTTTATAACCGTTTGAGCTAGCTTCATGAAATTTGGGCTTCTAGATATCCTTATGGATATAATTAAACACACGTAGTTTTATGTGTTTACGTCAAAGATGTTTTGAGTTATAGAAGGGTCAAAAGTGGCACCAAGTGGTTCGTGTAATATTACACTCGGCGCTGGCTAGCCAGTTCCTTTGCTTGAACTTGGCTTGACACGCTGCCGCGTGTCTAGATTTCCCAAAACAATGGGTCGTGACCCGTTGGTGGGTCGCGAGCGAATATTGAGTGGGCCCTGAAACTACTAGGGCATCATCAAAATTCCTGATTTGCGAATATTTTTCCTGACGCTCATAGCAGTGACGGGAGGGGGGGGGGGTCACCTTAATCCATAACCCACGTAGTGCAAGTGTTATTTTAAATGTCAAATTCTATGAAATTATGATGTATAAATAACACTTGCACTTTGTGGGCTATCAAAATCATTGTAGGCTTTTCTTGGTCTAACTCTATTTATTTATGTATAATTGATAGATTGTTTGAATTAAATTTGATTTGTTTTGGATTTATGTTAGTTAATTTGAATAATGTACCTTTTAGGTACATAATAGAAAAGTCTGTTAATTCACTAAAATTCCTGACATTTTTGTATTCCGGCCGGATTTACGTACGTACGTTACGTACAAATAATATTTTATGACCCCTTTTTAAGACGGCAAAGAGGTGGGTAACGAATTAGGCAGTTTTTGTTAGGTGGGTCGGAGGAGTCGTTTACTCCAGCACTTTGGGAACCTCTGCACTAGAAGGTTGTGAGATATAATTATATTACAACGGGCTTTTCATGGACGGAAAAGCGCTAGGGGCCTCTAGCGGGAATGCATGGTTCCAAAGCGCTTGCGGGTTCGAACTTCGACCCCCGACAAATACCACAATACGGAATTAATACCTTTATAATTTATTTAGAAAAAACCGGGCAAGTGCGAGTCGGACTCGCGCACGAAGGGTTCCGTACCATAATACAAAAAAAAACCGGGCAAGTGCGAGTCGGACTCGCGCACGAAGGGTTCCGTACCATAATGCAAAAAAACAAAAACAAAAAAAAGCAAAAAAAAAACGTTCACCCATCCAAGTACTGACCACTCCCGACGTTGCTTAACTTTGGTCAAAAATCACGTTTGTTGTATGGGAGCCCCATTTAAATCTTTATTTTATTCTGTTTTTAGTATTTGTTGTTATAGCGGCAACAGAAATACATCATCTGTGAAAATTTCAACTGTCTAGCTATCACGGTTCGTGAGATACAGCCTGGTGACAGACGGACGGACGGACGGACGGACGGACAGCGAAGTCTTAGTAATAGGGTCCCGTTTTACCCTTTGGGTACGGAACCCTAAAAACGTCCGAAAGACGCAGAGTGGGAAGGCCCCAGCCTAGATGGACCGACGATCTGGTTAAAGTCGCGGGAAACCGTTGGTTGAGGGTAGCTAATGACCGTTCGTTGTGGAGACCCTTGGGGGAGGCCTTTGTCCAGCAGTGAACGTCTTTCGGCTGAGATGATCATCATCCGATGATGATTTACTTAGAAATACGTCTAATGAAAACAAAAATTTGCTCACCCGTATGTTCGTTCTCTGGCTTTTTCAAACAACTTCCAAACAAGGATGTTTGTCTGCCGTCGCCTAAAGCATCTTCGAGATGTCGCAGCAACCCTGAAATAGGCCACATATAAGTTTTCGTGTAAATGTACCTAGAATTACTTATCTATGCCAAATAAAAAATAATGCGTCGTATGAGGAAATTAAAAGATTGGCACCAGAAGTTATGACACAGGGCGGACACGCGATACATCAAAAATCATTTGCGTTTATTATGTGTGGGTAAGTCGCTATACTGAGAGGACGCCAGAAGTCCGCCAGATTCATGTCGCGGCCAGTCGCGGGGCGAGGTAATGCGAGTCGGGGCGTTCTGTAACTTCTGTATGATAATATTGATTACTGTTACTTATTCTGTGGGAGCTCGGGAGTCGCTTGCGCGAGAGGGGTCTTGATCCCCGCTCCGGATCATTCCTGGTCCAGAGGTTATCCATTGCGATTCAACGCGGAAACGCAGCGAGCGTGGTGGGAACTTTTGCGCCTGGAATGACTCGGGGTGTGTTATTTCATTCGTTTGGTTTTATGTGTTTTTTTAATGATTGCTTGTGTTTGTAATTTAATTGTAATGTATATTGTGTTAATCTTATGTTAATGTAATTTGTATTGTCTTGTGTGTAATATTATGTAAGTTGTGTCTTCTACAGTACTACAGGTAAATATATATCTATAGTGACAATAATTCTGTGGTTATGATGATGATGTAAATGTAAGTAGCGATTGTCCGAGCGGATATCCTGCCGGAACTGTACGCCGATAGCCGTGGGAACGTCCGTGGAGATATCAGCTAAGGATACTATGGACATGTGCTCGTACACACACTATACGTACATTATCGTGTGTAGCGAGTATATTGTAAACTGAAATATACTGGTAATTCGCCCTGAAATGAGAAGTCGCAGTTCGCCAAAAAGTCTATAGAGTAGATTCATAGACATCTTAAGGTATTTAAAACTCGTATGTAATATAAGGTTCGCACTTCAAACCTAACCTAACCCACTTAACGGCGCATGTGGTGCGGTGTACGGGGGTTTGAGCGGGAGCGGTTGAGAATCAGTGCATGATTCAAACTTTACCGGTCGCCGTGGTAAGACCTAGAATTTACCATATCGCTGTTGGTAAAAGCTCGAAGTAAACTAGTAAGATTTAACATTTCGGGCTTTTACCGATCGGCATCGGTAAAACCTAGGTTTTACCGGTAAATCCTAGGTTTTGCCGTACTTCGGGCTTTTACAGTAACATATATATGTACATTGGATGCAAAATAAAGATTTCTATCTCTCAAAAACTTTCGCGTTTTGAACACATTTTAACTCAGATTTATAGACGGGTCTATCGCGAATTTATTTTATTACCTTTATTTACCGACGTTTCGACACAGGTTTCACTGGTTAACGCGCCGCTCCACCTAGCTACTAGGTAATAAAATAAATTCGCGATAGACGCATCTATAAATGTGAGTTAATCTTAAGGTATGTTGGTGTAGTACCGGACGATATTGGCACTAATTGAGAGACAATGAGAAAAAAAAATCTCGATCTCAGTATGTGTCAGATTCTAGAATTATGGTGCGATGGAATAAAAATGTAGAAATTCAAGAGGCGGCTAAGATCATCAGTTATCAATTTTTATCATGTTCGGACCCATGAATTTAAATAAGGAGATAATTAATAAAATATAAATAATAGTTTATTCAAGTAGGCATATTATAATGCGCTTATGAACGTCAAATAAAGCTACACCGGCTCCAAGCCTACAACTCTGCCTCGAGGAGATTTAAATCCCCCCTCAATTGGGGGAGGGTATCCCAATATTGGACCGGCAACAAACTCGGCGGTACACATCTTTTCAAAACATTGTGCGCTAACGCCAACGTTTGCCCATTATTCATCACCCTACTATGTATCAATATGAAGAAATGTCCCTGACAGCTACTGAGCAACATCGTGTCACACGAAGCGAGCCGTTTGCGTGGTCTACTTAAATATATCTCTGTGGCAATTGTAAAGGGATTTAAGGAAAACCAATAGCTAATTTTATAATAGGCTGTGCGCAATAAACAAGTGTTGTCATAAGTGTTGATTTATCGGCATTTTCCGCATTGACAGGGTTAATAATGAAACAATGCAATTGAATTATTCGAATTCATAGAGGTACAATAATATAGAGATGACACGGGGGAGGGGCTAAACGTAAAACGACCGAACGAGATGCACTAGAAGATGTTGATGTCAACTTGAGCCAGTCTTCTCCGAGACCACGGGGACAACGCCGTCCTCGAAACGTCGGAGGTCTTCTTCCTCGCGTTATCCCGGCATTTCGCCACGGCTCATGAGAGCCTGGGGTCCGCTTGACAACTAATCCCATGATTTGACGTCGAAACGTCGGAGGTAAATCTTAAAAATTAAATACGCGACTTTTGTGTAGTTTCATAATATATGTTACTCTTCGAAGGCCCACAAACATATGCGACACGCTCTTATGGCTCTACAAACAAGATTGTGTCAGATATTACATCATATTTATTGTCAAACCAAGTAAACCACCCACTCAAGTATGCCTATATTTATTGAACAGTTCAATTTCTCTAGGATCAGACTTCATCATCATCATCATCTCAGCCATAAGACGTCCACTGCTGAACATAGGCCTCCCCCTTGGACCTCCATACGTGCCAGTTGGAAGTGACCCGCATCCAGCGACTTCTGGTGACCTTAACAAGGTCGTCTGTCCATCTTGTGGGTGGACATCCTACGCTGCGCTTGCTAGTCCATGGTCTCTAGCACTTTTCGACCCCATCGGCCATCTTCTCTGCATGCAATGTGGCTTGCCCATTGCCACTTCAGCTTGCTAATCCGGTGGGCTATGTCTCCGGTGGCCTCCCTCCGCCCCTCCGTTTTTGGAGATATGGAGAAAGCATCATTGGAGCCATGCATTAGGGAGGCACAACATCAGGTTTGTTGGACCGTGACAATTTTGTTGGTTAATTATTTTGTCTACATGTCATAATTTAATGATAATATAGGCATTTTTAGGGTTCCGTACCCAAAGGGTAAAACGGAACCCTATTACTAAGACTTCGCTGTCCGTCCGTCCGTCCGTCCGTCTGTCACCAGGCTGTATCTCACGAACCGTGATAGCTAGACAGTTGAAATTTTCACAGATGATGTATTTCTGTTGCCGCTATAACAACAAACAGTAAAATCAGAATAAGATAAAGATTTAAATGGGGCTCCCATACAACAAACGTGATTTTTGACCAAAGTTAAGCAACGTCGGGAGTGGTCAGTACTTGGATGGGTAACCTTTTTTTTTGCTTTTTTTTGTTTTTTTTTTTTGCATTATGGTACGGAACCCTTCGTGCGCGAGTCTGACTCGCACTTGCCCGGTTTTTTTTATTTAGTTTACAAGAAAGTGAAAGGATATGGTAGAAAAGGTAACTTACTTTAAGAACATCCTGTATTTATTTCCACTCCACTTTGGTATAGACAAGGCAGTAAACATAGTTCTATCTCTATCCTTTGATTGACTATCTTTAGTAATAATATCATATTCATTTAAAAGAACATCCATATTTCTATTCTAGATACGCATTAGTGCATAGAATCAAGGCTTTGGCTATTTCTTCTCTATACCGGTCTTTTGAATTCATTTCGCAAAACTGAAACTTTTCTTTAAAGTACTTTAAACACAACCGCCTGTATCAGGCGTTTAAGCTAAATAATAAGCTTTTAAATAGATAGAATATAGTGCAATAACGAAGAATATAACACAGTACTTTAACAATTCATAACTTAAATGATATTTTCCTTAAATTTCATGTTTTTTTTTACATAAACAAAAACAAATTAAGACGAAATACCGGTGCATTGACAGTTGACACTTGACAGCTGTCACCATTTTAATGTATAGTGATGTAGTCTGATTACAGTGAAAAGATATCGATTATTGAGCGATTATCACGATGAGGTGGACTAAAGAAAATATTTATTATTATTATTATTTCTTTTTAGACAGGCAGCTGATGCTGGTACGTCTAAATTATAGTTCACTTAGCACGATTTCACTGTTTAGATTTGTGACGTTCTACGAAAAAGGTACCTTATGGCGGCTGGCGCTTACGTCGCATAACGCTGCAATATTATTGGAGCGGCGTTAATAATAGCGTAAGCGCCAACCTCCATAAAGTACTTTTACCCGTGGGTGGGACGTCACATTTTTCGCGTCAATCGAGAGTATCGAGACTACTTGCTCGAAGGTACGATTGATACGATTTGATCAGTGGCAGAATCGATGGTTTCTGTTCGATTATTGCTGGACATCCCTACTACAATCTACACGTTCCGTTTTTCCGGAAAAATAAACAAAAAGATCATCTATATTTAAATAGCCTTTTATATAAAATAATAATAAGATCTTTTTTTGATAAAAATAAACAATTTGTTTATTTTGCGAAATAATTATATTCTCATTCATATAAAAAGCAAACATAAATACATAATTTTCTTGCGTGGAATGTAAAAAATGTTTATGTCAATGTAACCCGTTAATGTCAACGTCAAAGGACGTCATCGACTTATCGATTTGCGACAAATTTAACAAATAAATAATGTTTTTATAAATTACTACCTATTAAACCTAATTTTATAGATAATACATTGAACATGGATGAAGGGAATTCTATCATATACGGTCTAGAACACCAGGTAAGGATTCCTTCTCATTTAAATTGGCCATTAGGCACTTATTTTTCAATACCAAAGTTACTAATGTTATTTAAATTACCTAGATATTACTCGCTTTAGTGACTTTCTTTTACAGCTTCACATTTTGGCTAATCTTTACTTTATGGACCGTCGATTTGGAGGGTGTGTTGGGTATGGGGGGGTAGAGGGTGCAAAGGGCTACCCCCCAGTCCAACCCCCATGGCGCGGAACCCCATGGTTATGGAGATATCCATGGTTAAAGTTTGTATAAAATTACTATGAAATAAAGGAGAAATGTCATAGCAGATGTCGATAGGTGCCGTTTTGTGTTAATTTATATTACTTTTTATACCACACCACCATTCTCAAGGTCACCAAAATCTCAAGGTCACGAAATTTTATGGTCTCCAAAATCTCAAGGTCACCAAAATTTCAAGGTCACCAAAATCTTTGGTCACCAGAATCTCAAGGTCACCAAAATCTTTGGTCACCAGAATCTCAAGGTACCCAAAATGTCAAGGTCACTTAAAACCGAATCAGAGCACCCCACTATCCACGTGGTCTTGTCTGTCCTACCCCTAGAGAGCAATTCCAAAAACGGAGGCGCGAAGGGAGGGCAGCCCTCGCCCGCTGTGACGGAGCTCGGGAACGAGCGAGGCGAGCGGCTGAGGCTGGTCGCCGAAGGCGACCAGTAAGCCGAAGCTGCGGAGCCGAGTGTAGTGAGCGTGCTTTGTCACGCGAGGGCGGAAGGGCTGCTCTTCCGCAGCGCCGGAGCTAACCCAGATCCAACAGCTTCACCTCGAGCTATGGTCTCGTCAGCTCGCGACCTCAGGGGCGACGAAGCGGGCCTTCGGGCGAAGCGCGCCCCCCCTCACCCCTCACCCCCTCCCTCTTCAAATTTTGCAGTAATCCCTTATTTCATAGTAATTCCATACAAACTTTAACCATGGATATCTCCATAACCATGGGGTTCCGCGCCATGGGGGTTGGACTATGGGGTAGCCCTCTCCCCCCCCTAACCCCTCCCCCCCTCCCCACCCTAAAAATCGACGGTCCATAAAGTAAAGATTTACCCACATTTTTATTACCTGTTTTACTTTAACTACAGAATAAATAATGGTACTACCGTACAGAAAGGACACTTTCTAATGTATGCCACCATCCCTTTCGGCTATTTAGGGTTGTCACTATTCAAGTCATTATCTTGTGCCAACCAAAATAATTGCTCGGAGCAATGCTGAGCCGAACGGAGCTGAGGTGCCCTGAAGTCAAGAGCGTCTCCCTACTTCTTTAACTTGTTATCTATCTATCTAACTAGCCCCTTTGTTCTGATGTCTGTCGTGGGCCACTCTTCTCCAGTTCGGGCCCGCTGTGAGTTTGAGTTCATCATCCCATCTTGTTCGAGGTCTCCTCTGGCTCCGTGTACAGCCTCTTGGATTCCAATCCGTTACAATCTTACTCCATTTTTCCTCCCTGTCTCTCAGCATGTGGCCAGCCCATCTCCACTTTTGCTGATCTATTTTGGTGGCTAACCTGTTATAACTTAATTGAAATTGTGAGTGATATTCTGGTCAGACCCGGGCGCTGTCGCCGCAGTATGGGGAGAACGATGCGATTCGTTTTCTCATCGGTACGCAGAGCCTGAAGCCGGGGACCAACCAGGTGCACGTTGTCGAGCTGGAGGAAGACACCGGCGCTCTACACACTAAGGTATGAACTTGACGACTGGTCTGGCCTATAGTCTGACCCCCTTATTCATATCCCATATCCCAATAAACTTGTATTAGATTTTATTCCGAATAGTTCCCTTTTTATGAAAAATAGTTATTATTTATGTATGAAAATATTTAATGCCCTTCCGGGAAACATCAAACCCCTGCCTCTAAACCCGTTTAAAGCACAGCTGTATCGTTGGCTCAAAAAACAGGTGTTTTACTCTGTAAGTGAGTTGTTCGATATGTAATACCTAGTATTAAATAGAAATATTAGTTTTAAGTTAACAATGTACCTACCTACTAGATTAATAGCTTCAAGATAATATTTGCATGCTTAACCAGCAAAATATGTTTCTGTACGGGAATATATTTCCAATAACACCTTGTTATACCATATTTTATGCAAATAAAGAATTTTTCATTTTCATTTCATTTCATTTTCATTTCATTTCATTTTCATAAATGTTTATTAAAGTTAACAAGCCGATAATATAAGTTTGTCCCTTTTCATCGTACCAATACGTCGGAAAGGGACAAACGATTATTATCGGCTTGTTAACTTTAGTAAACATTTATGAATAAGGCAAACCAAACATGCGCTGGGAGGGAGACATGAAAAGAATTGCTGGTCCAATTTGGAAAAGAATAGCACAAGACCGTGAAAAATGGACATCTTTGGAAGAGGCCTTCACCTAACGGGTTCCTACAAATTAAATCAACAAAATTATATTAACAAACTTTATGTATAAGGAAAGGAAATAAAAGGCTTTTTATTTTTATTTTATTTTATTTATGAATAAGGGGGTATATCTTTAGGTATTTCAAAAAAAAAACCGGGCAAGTGCGAGTTGGACTCGCGCACGAAGAGTTCCGTACCAAATTACAAAAAAAAACGAAAAAAAGCAAAAAAAAAACGGTCACCCATCCAAGTACTGACCACTCCCGACGTTGCTTAACTTTGGTCAAAAATCATGTTTGTTGTATGGGAGCCCCATTTAAATCTTTATTTTATTCTGTTTTTAGTATTTGTTGTTATAGCGGCAACAGAAATACATCATCTGTGAAAATTTCAACTGTCTAGCTATCACGGTTCGGTTCGTGAGATACAGCCTGGTGACAGACGGACGGACGGACGGACAGCGAAGTCTTAGTAATAGGGTCCCGTTTTACCCTTTGGGTACGGAACCCTAAAAACCGGACAAGTGCAAGTCGGACTTGCCCACGGAGGGTTCCATACTTTTTACTATTTGTTGTTATAGCGACAACAGAAATACATCATCTGTGCAAATCTGGTTATCTATCTATCATGGTTCATGAGATACAGCCTGGTGACAGACATAAATCATAAATCATTTATTTTTCGTGATAAACTTAGTGTACATACAAAAGTAACATGCAAGGCTTTTAATACAAACATAATTACAAATTGTTTACCACGAAATGGGCTCGCCTCAGCATAATGCTGACCCGAGAGTCGGCGCTGGTCTTCCGGCGAGTCCATTTTGGTGGGCCACGATCGCAGCTGTACGGCACGGCCTCGTAGAACTGAAGGCAACCATGTGGCGGCTGCCAGCGCCATCTGGCCTACGGGTGTGACAAATGACAGATAACCTAAAAGGCAATGCCGCACAGACAGGGTGCTAACAATAACAATTGAGAATACTAGAACATTTCAAACATAAAACGCGTGGAATAACTGTGAAAACATTACAAATATTCGGATACAAACAATCAACATAAATAAATAAGACTACATACGTGATTAACGTTATAAAAGGTTACCAAACACACTGTTTATTCTGTTTACCAAAGTGAGAAGTGAAGGAGAGATCAAGAAAATCGGGGGGCACGGCAGTGCCCCCGCCAAGTCGAGCGCGAAGCAAACACTGCCGTACCATCCTTTACTGGAACCATTTCGCCGCATTTTCAGGCCCCTATTTGAGAACCTTTGGATAAGACCAGAACGCAGAAATTTTGGTCATCCAGTAAGCTATAATCACATACTTAAAATCCAAAATTTCAAGTCTGTAGGTCATTTAGTTTCGAAGTTAAGCGAAAGCAAAGTTTCGCATTTATGAAACTCACTCATGATCATCAGAATAGAACTAGTACTTCCCATAAACTCAGAGAGCTGAAATTTGGTACAGAGTTAGGGTTTAATGGCCACATAAAGGGAAAACCTAAAAATATTGCAATATCAGTCAAGTTTTAAAGATATAAGAACTGCATAAGTAAGTTTGTAATCCCATATAAACATATGATATTACAAAGTTACTGTTGCAGTTCCTACAAATAGTAGGTAAAGTAAAGGTACACTACGATGTACGATGTGAGTATGAATGAAGATATGTTTAGTTATGATATGTGTATACATAGTATGGGTATGAGTACCCGAAAAGAAGGACTGCTTACAAAAAGAGATGAGATCCCATCAAAAACATTACATGTAAAAAGGTGCAATTAAGTCTCGCAACGCTTTTACTACAAAAAAGTTTTGAGATGTAATATGAAACCAAGTCGGTTATTTTAATCAGTGCCAGGGGGTTTCTACAAAAAGAAGTGAAATCCCACCAAAAACATTCTGTAAAAAACTAGCCAAGTCTCGATGGAGCTGCTTGTTTATCTCTAAAAAGTAATGAAATCTAGACAAAGTCGTGCCAAGTCTAAGGTTCCTTACTGCGATTTCTTTATTATTATAGTTAATGTTGTGTGACTTGGCCGTTGAAGGGTACACAAGGGTACAAAACCAGGTGCTCCATGACACCATTGCACCAATCTGTCGCCAGAACCGCTACCCATTGACGATGGAAAATTGCCACTTGGAAAACGTTGATTCAATAACCAGTCAATTGTAGGCTTGATAAAGCTGCGTATTTCAATAATACTTATGTATGGGCGAGCCTGAAACAAACACTTCTTTTTGGTGCAATGGCAGATTGGTGCAATGGTGTCATGGAGCACCTGGTTTTGTACCCTTGTGTACCCTTCAACGGCCAAGTCACACAACATTAACTATAATAATAAAGAAATCGCAGTAAGGAACCTTAGACTTGGCACGACTTTGTCTAGATTTCATTACTTTTTAGAGATAAACAAGCAGCTCCATCGAGACTTGGCTAGTTTTTTACAGAATGTTTTTGGTGGGATCTAGACACGCGGCAGCGTGTCAAGCCAAGTTCAAGCAAAGGAACTGGCTAGCCAGCGCCGAGTGTAATATTACACGAACCACTTGGTGCCACTTTTGACCCTTCTATAACTCAAAACATCTTTGACGTATACACATAAAACTACGTGTGTTTAATTATATCCATAAGGATATCTAGAAGCCCAAATTTCATGAAGCTAGCTCAAACGGTTATAAAGGTATGAAGGTCAAAAAGTCGTAAATTTTAAGACTGACTTATGACTTATAGTACCTAAACCTAACCTACTTCCAGATGACCTAGAAGGATGAAATTTGGAATCCATCTTGGTTATTGTGTGTAACCGTAGGAAAAAATCTAAAAATAAAATAAAGTTAAAAATTAGGGGGGGTCCCCATACAAAAAATCCACTTTTTATTGGGACTGACATATAAGTACCTAAACCTAACCTACTTCCAGATGACCTAGAAGGATGAAATTTGGAATCCAGCTCGGTTATTGTGTGTAACCGTAGGAAAAAATCTAAAAATAAAATAAAGTTTAAAAATAGGGGGGGTCCCCATACAAAAATCCATTTTTTATTGGGACTGATATAAGTACCTAAACCTAACCTACTTCCAGATGACCTAGAAGGATGAAATTTGGAATCCAGCTTGGTTATTGTGTGTAACCGTAGGAAAAAATCTAAAAATAAAATGAAGTTAAAAATTAGGGGGGGTCCCCATACAAAAAAAACCACTTTTTATTGGGACTGACATATAAGTACCTAAACCTAACCTACTTCCAGATGACCTAGAAGGATGAAATTTGGAATCCAGCTCGGTTATTGTGTGTAACCGTAGGAAAAAATCTAAAAATAAAATAAAGTTTAAAAATAGGGGGGGTCCCCATACAAAAATCCATTTTTTATTAGGACTGATATAAGTACCTAAACCTAACCTACTTCCAGATGACCTAGAAGGATGAAATTTGGAATCCAGCTCGGTTATTGTGTGTAAGCGTAGGAAAAAACCTAAAAATAAAAAAAAGTTAAAAAATAGGGGGGGTCCCCATACAAAAAAATATTTTTTTATTGTAGCGTTGGAACCGTTACAAGCAGATATTTGAAACTACCCCAATATATGTATTATTATATTTGCTATATTAAAATAAAGTTTAGTCAAAAAATAAGTGGTGCCCCATACAAAAATCTTTTAATACGCTCTAAACAACCGGCCAACGGTGTGTCGTCGGCGGCGCGCGGTACCACATAATTATACAAAGAACAGAAGTAAAAACCATACAGCGGAAACACAAGAAAAAACATTAAATCTCAATACCTGCCTAGTTTTCTTTACAAAAAGTATTGATATCCCACCAAAAACATAAATGTAAAAAAGGAGAGCCAAGTTCAATACAAAAATTATGCTTGGCTGTGGGGCTCGCCGCAAAAAGAATGGAGATCTAAATGACTGCCACTGCCAAGTTCTATGCAAAATCCAAATATGTATTTATAGGAACAAAATAACATTATAAACAAGTATTAAACTCTATTTCTTTGCTTTATTGGATACCTATAACAATTGCTGTTATTTAAAAAAAATGTGAGATCTTAGAGTAGGTTAGATTTGGCTTGGCCAGGTTTTATCAGAATTACAATATATATAAAATGATTGATATAATGAAAACTGGCCAAGTCAAATCTAACCTACTTTAAGATCTCACATTTTTTTTAAATAACAGCAATTGTTATAGGTATCCAATAAAGCAAAGAAATAGAGTTTAATACTTGTTTATAATGTTATTTTGTTCCTATAAATACATATTTGGATTTTGCATAGAACTTGGCAGTGGCAGTCATTTAGATCTCCATTCTTTTTGCGGCGAGCCCCACAGCCAAGCATAATTTTTGTATTGAACTTGGCTCTCCTTTTTTACATTTATGTTTTTGATGGGATATCTCTTACATAATTATATAAAGCCGCAACCCGATGATTAATTGACATGATTGTTCTCCCAGAAGGAGGTTTGTGGGGTATTTGAGTTTGATACGGTCGTATAGAGGGCGGTCTGGTGACCTCCAGAAAAATCCGACTTTTGGTCTACCGTCTTTCGTCACAAAAATGTTGAACGGCCCGGCTAAACGGTTAGACTTAGTGGGGGGGTGCTCGACCAAATGTCATAGAGGGACCCTGGCAGTTTTTGACGCCGCCATTTTTTTTTCAATATGGCGGACTCAAAATGGCGGCCGATTTTCAAGTTTGTCCTAGCGCGCTGAAATTTTGGTCACGGAATCTCGGAGTCCCGTAGATTCCTACGAAAAAAAAATTTTTGGAAAAATGCTCTAATTGATATTAAACTTTCGTGAGACATATTTTAAATTGACAATAGCGACTAAAAATTCAGGTGAGTGAAACCGTTGTCGTATAAACAATGCTCTAATTGTTGGAAAACTGGCCACTTTTGTTTTGTATGGCAACTTTTAAACGGTGCGAGATAGGTGGGGGGTGCTCGACCAAATGTCATAGAGAGCCTGGAGAGAAATAAAACTGCATTAAAAAAAATTCAAAATGGCCGAATTTTTTTTTTAATTTTTCAAGTTGATCCGAGCGCGCTGATATTTAGCATGGCGGAAGATAGTGGGCTCTAGATTCCTATGAAAAAAAAATTTTTTGGAAAAAATGCAAGATGGCGGAAATAATGGCCATTTTAATTTTGTATGGCAACTTTTAAACGGTGCGAGATGGGTGGGGGGTGCTCGACCAAATGTCATAGAGGGCCCCTAGACAAAACAAACTGCATTTAAAATTTTTCAAAATGGCCGACTTTTTTTTTTTAATTTTTTCAAGTTGGTCCGAGCGCGCTGAAATTTGGCATGCGGCGAGCTTGGGGGCCCAAGATTACCATGTGAAAAAAAAATTTTGGAAAAATCCAAAATGGCGGCGGACACGGGCCAAATTCAAATTTCCAAGTAGGTTAAGCGAGCCCGAAGGGCGAGCTTCAGGCTGGGAGGCCGAAGGCCGACCCGGCGGAGGGCCGTCAGGCCCGGAGCTTCACCCCGAATGTCCAAGCATGCCACACCCCCAGTAATTTTGGGCGAGGCCGAAGGCCGAGCTGCGGGAATGACAAACAAAGCAAAATCCTATACAAAAAGTGTGTTAAGCGAGCCCGAAGGGCGAGCTTCAGGCCGGGAGGCCGAAGGCTGACCCCGGCGGAGGGCCGAAGGCCCGGAGCCTCCACCCCGACTCCCAAAATGCGAGGCCGAAGGCCGAGCTGCGTGAATGCAGTTCCTGCAAGCGTTCTACAAAGTCAACTGTCTTGATAAGCGAAGCCGGCGGGCCGAAGGCCCGACGGCGGAGCGTCGAGGCTCGCGAAGGCCGAAGGCCGAGCTCCGCGTAGGGCCGAAGGCCCGAAGCGTCACACGAGAGGGGGAAGTTGGAGCTTAAACACGACCCAATATGAAAAGTGTCTTAGACAAGCGAAACGGCGGGCCGAAGGCCGAAGGCCGTAGGCCCGACGTGAGCTTGTCAAGACACTTTTACTATTGGGTCGTGTTTAAGCTCCAACTTCCCGCTTACGCCCCAAAGCAAAACCAACCCTCCAAGTGTTTTAATAAGCGAAGCGGCGGGCCGAAGGCCCGACGCTGAGCTTCGAAACCCAGCGAAGGCCGAAGGCCGAGCTCCGCGTAGGGCCGAAGGCCCGGGGCGTCCCTTTCGATTTCCCAAGCACGCGAGGCCGAAGGCCGAGCTGCAGGAATGAAGTGCTCGCACGCGGATCTTTTCTTTCTAGCAAAAGTACAACTTTATTTATTTCTCCCTTTGGAAAAAAAAACTACTACACAACAATAACAACAGCAGGAATGGACTGCTACCAACAATGTGGGTTAGGTTAGGTTAGAACTGCGACCCTCACAGAAACGGACGGCTACCAAAAAAGTGGGTTAGGTTAGGTTAGAACTGCGACCCTACTAGAAACGGACTGCTACCAAAAAAGTGGGTTAGGTTAGGTTAGAACTGCGACCCTCACAGAAACGGAAACAACACGCGTACCGCGGGGCCCTCGGGCCCCGCGCACAGGGCAAAATCTAGTCTCTTACATAAAAGGCAGATAAAACACACGCGCAAACAGACAGCGATAAAGAAGGGATATGACAGCAAAACTATACATACAGACGCATTGGGTTACTTACAGTGAGGAAAGGACATAAAAAACAGGTATTTATTATTATACAATTGCTTGCTATTTAGGACATACATATTAAAATTCAATCTAAAAATATTCTATTTATAATTATAATTACCTTAATATGATTATTGACGAGTAGTTATATTCGCCAGTAATTACATTAAAAGCAAATAGTGTCATGCCTTAAAGTTTCCTGTTGCCGCTGGTGTTGTAGTGTGTATATTTTGAGTTTGGCTTTAAAACTTATAATACTTTCTAGGTTCCTGAGAGGGGGTGGAATGTTATTCCAGCAACGGGTGGCCATGTACTTGAAACTCCCACGGAAGGCAGCTGTAGCGTGTCGAGGAGTTACCAACTGCACGCTGCAATTACGTGCGCCAAGTGATCTACGAGTGGACATCCAACACAACTTCTCAAAAAGATATGACGGAGATTTGTATTTTACAATGCCGAATAGAAGACCTGCTAGATGAAGCTTTCGACGGTGCAGCATTTTAAGAACACTGTGTTTATTTAAGAAAGGAGTCACATGGCCTCTAGGTGGGATATTGAAGCAGAACCGGGCGCAAGCATTTTGCACCCTCTGTATAAGTCGCTTTGTTTTTGCGACGACGTGGGCCATACACTAAATCCATATAATTTAATTTGGAAAGAACAAGAGCTTCAACTAACTGAGTGCGCAAGGTTTCGTTGATAAATGGTCGTATATTATATAGTAGTTTGAGCCTGTAAAAACAGTTTCTAACAGATTCAGTGACATGTTTCTCAAACCTAAGTTCGCTGTCCATAATCAAGCCTAAATTTCGAGCCTCATATACGCGTTCAATGGGTTCACCTGATAGGATTAGATCTACAGTAGGTCTGATTATGTTCAGCTGATTTTTGGTGCCAAATATTAGATATTTTGTTTTCGAAGGATTGAGCATTAAACTATTATCTAAAGAGGTTGCAAGTATAGCCTCCCAAGAGGCTATACTTGCAAGGTCTACATTAAGTTTTTGAATAGCAGTGTCAATTTCAGAAGGTTTACAAGTAATATATATCTGTATGTCATCTGCATAAATATGATACTTGCAGTGTGTGATGTGAGTTGTGATGTCTGCTGTATATAAGATGAACAGGATTGGGCCGAGTATCGACCCCTGCGGAACACCTCTGGAAAGGGGCATTTTTCCTGAGACTTTGGCCGGTCCATCACTTGAGGACAGCTTTACATATTGGTGCCGCAATGTGAGATAACTATGAAACCAATGCAGAGCACTATTATCAAATCCATAGTAACTTAGCTTTGATAGTAACAGGTCTATATTAATACAGTCAAATGCCCTGGAAAAATCAAGTAGCACAAGCAGTGTACACATACCCTTATCTTGTGAGCAAAGAATGTTGTCCGTGACATCAAGCAGGGCCGTCACAGTACTGCGCCCCTTCCTGAAACCTGATTGTACATCTGGTAAGATCCCATTGCTCTCAATATAATCGCTTAATTGTGTGCATACAATCTTTTCCAGTATCTTAGACATACAGGGTAGTATGCTGATAGGCCTCAGCTCCTTTAGTTCGGATGGGTTAGTGGTTTTTGGCAGTGGGCGCACAATAGCCACTTTCCAGGTGTCAGGAAAAGTGGATGTTAAAATAGAGGTATTTATCACATCAGTCAATAAGTCAACAGTATATGGAAATGTCATGAGTAGCATATTTAAATTAATTAAGTCATGTCCCTCTGCATTCGATTTGAGTTTAGACACAATTTTTAGTAACTTATCGGTGCTAACTGGTCTAATGTGAAATATAGACTTGTTATACCTGTTGAATTCAAAGTAAGTTAACTGAGAAATAGTAACTTGTGATGCCATTGGTAAGTCCAAAAAATGACTATTTATAATATCGGGGTCACTGAAAGTGGGTGGCAATTCTATATTATTTTTAGGCAGAATAGTAGATTTAAGATTTTTCCAAAGTGATTTAGGCTCCTTAATTTTATTATTTATGTTGTGGTTAAAGTATGCCGATTTTTCATTATATATAGCCTTATTTACAGTTGACTTTTTTTTTTTTGGTCTTATTCATTCATTTATTCAAGATACATAATAAACTTACAGTAAAGTCACCAACTCGTTTACATGTTAATTCTTAATTCTAACACTTAATAATAATGTAAAAAATGTGATATAACATAGTCGAATAATTGTAAAAATAAACTATATACCTACAAACGTCAGTTTAAGAAAATAATCAAATATAATTTAAAACCAATAAAAAATTCAAATTAAAAAATATTAGATACAAATTTATACAGTATACAGAAATCATCAGGGAAATAGAGCATTTAAAATTTGGTAACATTTTCTGCGAAATCCACCAGCACTATCCGCAAATATATCGATATCATGACCCTCAACAGCCATCATATTTATTAACGCCAGTGCCCTAGCCGTGGGCGCGTTATCAGCTTGCCGGGTGCGCGCGCGCAGCCACGCGTACAAGCGGCGGCGGCGCCGCGGCGGCATCTCCAGCTCAGGCAACCCTCGCCACGCAGGCACATGCAAGCCCATTCGCTCCAATACAGACGAATTGTTTATCCTATTGTTACTGATGCCATAATAGTGCTCCATTAACAACATTTTCCGCCTCAGTTCGAGAGTGTCAAGGCCTACCATCCCCGATACGAAAAGGGAGGGATATAGATAAGGGTAGTGACTAAAACATTTGCTATATAAATACCTTGCGAATTTCTTTTGTATTTTTTCAATCATAGTGATATACTTTGATTCATATGGGTCCCATATAATAGCTCCGAATTCTAGTTTACTACGTACATATGCGTTAAATAGCATCAGCGCTACCCTTATGTTACCAAACAGATAAGTCATCCTAATAATAAAACCTAAAGTTTTAGACGCACTTTTACAGATTGTCATAATATGCTTACGGAAATTAAGTTGTACATCTAAAGTAAGCCCCAGATCGCGGATTTCATGAACCCGCTCAAGCTGGATCCCTTGGAGAACATAAGTAGAAGTAATGGGTGATTTGACTCTAGAAAACGTCATGACTTTGCATTTGGAAACATTGAAGTGCAGATTGTTTTTCACGCTCCACTCAGCAACGGCATCAATATCACTTTGGAGTTTAATGCAATCCTCGCTGTGTCCTACCTCTAAGCAAAGCTTCAAGTCATCCGCATACATGAGGCAAGTAGCCGCTCTTACAACGCTAGGCAAATCGTTAATCATGATGAGAAACTGGGTAGGTCCCAGTGTACTACCTTGACTTACTCCTGACCTTGTATAGTATGGTTTTGACTGGAACCCACCGAGCCTCACATACTGACTACGATCGCACAAGTAGTCTGCAAAAAAGTGAATAAGCCTAGGCATGAATCCGAGCTTTGCAAATTTTTGCAACAATAGATCATTGTCCACTAGATCGAAAGCCTTCTTAAAATCGAAGTATGCCACATCAATCTGTCGACAACGATCCATTGCTGATGCCGCATAGTCCACAAAACATATGTGATTTGTAGTTGTAGATCTACCGCTACGAAAACCATGCTGAGCCTCATCGAGACTAGAAGAAATCTGTTGATTAATGCGCACATCTATGATAGTTTCAAATATTTTACCAAATACTGAGAGTATTGCAATATGTCTGTATTGTGTAATATCCGAGCCAGCGCAGCCCTTTGGCACAGGGGTCACTCTAGAGATTTTCCAACACCGAGGATATTTAGCTTGCTTCAGAGCCAAGTTAAATATGTAGAGTAGTGGTCTCTCAAGAACAGATACACAGTCTTTGGCAATAAAAGGTGGGATACCGTCAGGCCCCGCCGCCGAGCGCGGTTTGAGTTTGCTAGTTGCTTTCCTTATCTCCCTCGCACTTACATCATCAACCACAACACAGGTCGCGTTAGCGGCGGCGCATCGTGCGGCCGCTTCCGCGTTCAGTTGCGGTACTCTGTTTTGGAAAACGGAGCCAAAGTACTCAGCGAAGGCATCAGCTGCCGCCTGTCCCTTAACAGCCACATCTTTGTAATGTAATTCACTACATGATTGTCTATCTTTACGCTTATTTTTGACGAAATCCCAGAACTTTGCTGGTTCATTACATATACTGTTTTCAATATTGCGAATATATTCTCTATAAGCTGAGTCAATAAGTGTTTTGGCACGTCTCCTGTAGTATTTAAAAAGTTCTCTATTAAATTCCAAACCAAGTTGTTTATATTCTTTTAAATGAAAGTACTTATCCTTTATAGTTTTAATTATCTCAGGAGTGTACCAACATGGATAATTGTACCGGCTATTATGAGAGCTGTTTGGCTTTTTCAGAGGCACGCATTGCGAGATGCATTCATTTAGTTTCAAGTAGAACACCTCCGTAGCCAAGTCTACATTATTAGAATTCATTACGTCAGTCCAATCTATAGCTGCTATATTCGTATAAAGTTGTCCTAGGTCAGCTTTGCGATAGTTCCGTTCTAGTTGTACTAAGTCTAAGTGACCGGGTGAGGAGTGCGGGATCGGCGGCGGCGGCGGACAGCCCCGCGGTAGCGCGACCGTCACCTCGAGTGGCGGGTGATACGCGTCCGCCGGCACCAGCGGCTCCGCCTCGCCAGACACGCTCACTCTCTCCGGCCGCAGCCCGGTTAACACAAGATCCAATAAACCTCCATACTCATTACAAATAGTATTATGTTGGTGGAATTCGCAGAAATCTAAAAAAATTGAAAATTGCTCTTTAACATTTGCACTACATGAGTTGAGGTTAAAATCTCCAATTAGAATAAAGTCAAGTTCAGAATATTTACCCACAGCGTTTTCAAGGTACGTTAAAACATTTATGTATTGGGCATCGCTATAATTTGGCGGCAAGTACACCACCCCGCACAAAAAAGTAACATTTTTCCATTGAACTAATGCTAACAACAGTTCCATATTGTCTTCCATTTCAGTAAGAACATCGGTAACCAAACGCAAAGTGTAGGAATTACGTGCCGCCAGTAAAACTCCACCCCATCCAGCGTCACCCGCGCGGTCTTTGCGTAACACGGTGTACCCTGGGGGAAAGAGCTCCGCGTCTCGAACCGAACTTGTCAAAAATGTTTCGGTCAGAGCGATGAAATCACATGGGCATAGCAGAACATTATTAAAAAATGACAGGGTTTTTGATCTCAACCCTCGCACATTTTGATAAAAGATAGTTATATTTTTAACCATTCTATTTTTTTTCACTTTTGGCCCGAAAGTTCTGTCTCCACGGCTTCACACATATGTCCCTCGCCCAGTTTTCACTAGCCATTACTCGTTCTGCCAGAGTTGATGATACGCAGATTTTGAAAGATGCGTAATCCCCCCGCGCATTGAGCGCTTCCACAGTGCAGGCATTACTGTTGCAGATGGTAAGCAAATGTTGTTGTACCTGCTCTACAGTGGTTCCCTGCTTCACGTAGTACAGATGAAGGTAAAGTTTTCTTTCCGATGCTTCCAACAAAGTGGTACCGGCGCCTGCTGTACCTCTGGTGACGCCTAATACAGATGATTGAGATGATCGACCACGTGAAAGACCTGGGTTTCCGGTCGATTCAGCTGACCTCCCATTTGCGGACGGTGATACCGCACTTGACGATGTCAGTCTGTCTCTTACCTTTACCGGTTCTTCTAACTGCTGTGAACCAAGATTTGATGTAGTATTTCTATCTTTTGTTTTGCTGGGGTTACGCCTTGCTGCAGCTGCTTTGGGTTTGCTTTGGGATGCCTTATCCTGGCCCGCGGTTCCTGGTAGTGAGATTGAGTGACTTAGATTTTTGTTCTGTTCAGTCAGCGAGGCGCACGAGGGTTCCGCAGAAGGTGGTTCTAATGTACTAGGGGCTGGCTTTTCCTGTTCAATAACCCCTACAACATTCAAAAGCGCACCCGCGTAGGTGACCGGCTTTAAGTCCTTATAATACAGTTTTTTGCTCTCTGAACCTGTCTTATGATAATCTGCGGCAGCCTTTTATCACGTATACGCATCATTAGTTTCACTGTGTCAGTGATCCAAGGATATGAGGGGCCTTTTACTATTGATGTTTTGATGGGTGCATGCATATCGAATAAATAAACTATGTGCCTGCTTAATGCTTCGACCTTATCATTTACGTTTGGCATCGCAGACATCAGATCCCACCCCACACCACGCAAATCAGTATCAAAGAGTGCGGGATTAATATTATTAATGGGCCTGTACAGTATAGTGTAGGGCTTAGGTTTGTTCCGCCTTATAGTGAACTCGCACATAACAATGCAGTGCCCAAAAAGTGACCCTACGTGCTCAATATTTATTTTTTTCGCATTTAAATCGGTGCAAACCACGTCAATAAGTGTTTGGCTGGTATTTGTGAAATGTGTTGGCTCTGTTACTATTTGTGCTAAATTAAAGGTAGATAAAAAATTGTTAAGCTTTGTTGTTTTGATGTCGTTTGCAGTAAATAAATTAATATTAAAGTCACCTAGCAGTATTAAATGGTCATAATTATTCATTGAGCTAATCGTGTCAGATATGGCGTCTAAAAATAGGTCAACGTCCTGCCAAGGTGGGCGATACGCTGTACCTACTACAATTTTTTTACCTTGAACAGTCATGTGTATCCACATTTGTTCAATCGTCCTATGTTTAGGATCTACGGGATGTGGTAAGTTACGAGCAGTGACATTACGCTTTATGTAGAACCCAACCCCCCCACCACGTGACCTCAGACCATGTGGTCGCGGGGTGTGACGTAACCTGCACCCCGGGAGCACAGGGGCCCGACACTCATCCCCCCCTCTCAGCCAGGTTTCATTAATAGCTAACACATCCATGTCCAATCGAGTGCATGTCGCTATAAAATTATCGTGATTTGTGCCCAATGAGCCCGCGTTGAACAAACCGATTTGTAATTGATTTCTAGCTATTTTGCAATAAGATAAGTGGCATAATAGATAATCGGACAGCAGACAGACAGCGGAGTCTTAGTAATAGGGTCCCGTTTTACCCTTTGGGTACGGAACCCTAAAAAGTAAACAAACAATTTGTGCATTTTCGGGTAATTATAACATTTATTGGTTAACTGACCAATTACAAATCCACGTGGATCAGTCACTGAACGAGCTGACTTTAACCTACATTATCTGATTGTGTAATGTTTTCATCTACCCTCAACTGGCTTAAGGGGTAATTTGAGATTTTGTTTAATTCTATTTAAATACCTAAAAATACAAAGTTATAGTGGGTAGTGCCCCTGTCTGTGAAGCCGATGGTCCTGGGTTTGAATCCCGGTAAGGGCATTTGTTCGTGTGATTAGCACAGATATTTGTTCCTGAGTCTTGGGTGTTTTCTATGTATTTATGTATCTGTATATTATATATATTGTTGCCCGAGTATCCACAACACCGAGAGAAATAAGAATGTCCTATTATATTTATTAAAAAAAACTGAAAGAAAAGTAACATTTCTGTTATTTAGAGTGTTGTTAAAAAGTCTCTATCGTATTTTGCATGAGTCTCTTTAGACTACCGCCCGGGACTGCTCATCACTAATTTTTTAGCAAGCTAAATAAAGCAAGTCCCATTTGACCATCCAACCTAGAGGGGAAGCTAGGCTTCATTGGGATTAGTCCAGTTTCCCACAATCACAATGTTTCCTTCACCAAAAACAAGTAGAATCTAGCCTAGCATATAAAAACAAGGAAGGTTTAACTTCCACTCTATCTTTTCAGGTGTTCAAGCATGAAATCGGAGAGATCTGGCAACTGCGGTGCTCTCCTCACGACGCTGCCACGTTGCTGACGGTACACAACGCATATGACCCGGTGGCTGCTCAGTGTGCTATGGGAGTCTCCGTTTACAAGCTGCCCACAGTTGAGGTAACTCCATAACTGCAGACTGTATTTGAATCATTACTTCTTGCTATAGTTATGTGTCATGAATGATAATATGTAAATAATTATTTGTTTTACAAGGGGGCAAAGTTGTTGTTTAACCGCTCATGCTAATATTGATACCCGAGCAAGCGAAAGATTCCAAAATTGAACCACGAGCGTAGCAAGTGGTTTGAAAAATGGAATCTTGAGCGTGGCGAGGGTTTCAAAGCACGAGGGTTAAACAAAATTTGCCTCCGAGTGAAACACAAAATTTTTCACCACACCAATCCGAAGCAAATATTAAATTTATTTATTTATTTAAGAAGAAACAAACAGTCGTTTACAAATAGGTTTACAAAAATATTTCTTAAATTAAGACCTGGAGTTTCCTTATTATATATAAAAATTGCAGTCTGTAAAATAAAGTAACATAAACATAAGGTACTAGATTAGTTTGAACATATAGGTATACTCACGAGAGTCGGAGTGAAATTAATGGGTATTGATTAAATTACCGGAAAGAGACATAAGTAATGAAAAATTACATACTTAATTAATTACCGAAAAGCACGTTTTAGTGAATTTATGGAACAGTTAAACAAATCTAAACTATAAAGTTTTTCATTTTCGTTAAAAAGTTTACAAACACGTCTCATAAATACATTTTTTACATAGCATGTTCTACTATAGGGAATGGAAAACATTTTTTTCTTCTGACATTGGCGCTGACGTCTATGAGGAACTCTCAAATGTATTTGATGTAGTAGTGAGGGGACATCTAACACATTATTCAATATTTTGAAAAGTAGGACAGAGTCTACACAGTCTCGTCGACTAGCAAGAGTTTGGAGTTTATGATGTGTCAGAGATTCATTATAGTTAAGGTGAGTATGACCAGTTCTAAAATCGAGGGTTCTAACAAACTTCTTTTGTACTCGCTCCACTCTATCACTATGAACATTATGGTAGGGTTTCCAAACTGCGCAGGCAAATTCGAGGTGGCTGCGGACAAAACTGTTAAAAAGGATTTTGTAAGTGACACTATTTTTAAATGGCTTTCCTAATCGTAAAATGAAACCTAGTTGTTTGTACGCCTTTTTTATAACCGAGTCTAGATGAGGTATAAAAGATAGTTTTGAGTCCATAATAACTCCAAGATCGCGAATTTGTGTTACTCTACTCAGACGATTGTTGCCTAATGTGAAATTATAATTAAGATTATTTTTTTTCTTAGAAAAACTTATAACATAACATTTATTCAAGTTTAAAAATAACTTATTTTGGGTACAAAATGTCTCTAGATTTTTTAAGTCATCTTGGAGCAAATAATAATCTTCAATAGAATGAATTATCTTATAAATTTTTGTATCGTCTGCGTAGAGCAGCACTTTCGAATTTTTAATATATTTATCTATGTCATTAATAAAAAGCGTAAACAGTAAAGGGCCTAAATGAGATCCCTGTGGTACCCCGGAACCAATGGACTTCCATTGAGAGGCGTAGCCTGCTAGAACAACACATTGGCTCCGATTCTCTATATATGATTTAATCCAGCGGAATAGGTCTCCGTGTATTCCAAGGTGCCAAAGCTTGAGTAAAAGTGTATTGTGACATATTTTGTCAAAAGCCTTGGCAAAGTCTGTATACACGGCCTCTACACTTGCGCCTCCATCCATCGCCACTAAGATATCACTAGTGAAAGTCAATAGGTTAGTGTCTACCGAACGACCTTTGTAGAAACCGTGTTGATTAAGGCTAATATGATTTTTGACTACTTGGGACAGTTCATTTGTGACTATCTTTTCGAAAATTTTGTTAAATTGGCATAATTTTGAAATCGGCCTATACTGTTCAATATTTTGGCTAACTTGACCCTTGGGGATAGGAGTTACGAAAGCTTTTTTCCAAATTTCAGGAACACAACCAGTTTTAATTGATTTTTGGAAAAGAATAGTGAGTGGGGATGATAAGTTCGCTGAGCATTTTTTTATAAAAATTGGATGAATACCATCAGGGCCTGCACCTTTGTTGGTATTGATTTTATTCAATAGTCTATGGACAATGGCACGGTTAATATATATGTTACTTGCGTCAATTAAGGGTTCAGTTGGTGGCACCAGAGTATCAACTCGAAAATGAGTATCTGACTTTTCAAAAACGGAGTGGAAGTGATCATTAAATAAGTTACAAATTTCTGCACCGTCTGAGGACGTGCAGTCTTTATATTTCATAGTCTTTGGTATTTTATTTTTAGTATTAATCGACTTAATATACGACCAGAAATAATTCGGGTGTGATTTAATTTTGTTTTCCGCGTATGATATATAACCGTTGTAGCACTGTAATTCCATTTTTTCTGCGCGTTTACGTAATATTTTAAATGTCTCGTAGTCCAAAGGATTACGGTATTTTTTCCATAACCTATGAAACTTACGCTTTTCACTAAGCAACTTTCTTAAAGGTTTGGTGTACCACACCGGGACAGACGATGACATATTAATCCTACGCCTAGGGATGTGAATACTAATAAGTTTATTTAAAATATCGTAGAATTTAGTAACACAGCCAGTCAAATCACTATTTTCAAAGAGTGAGTACCAATTTATTTTAGATAGCTCCAAGTTAATCTTGCTATAATCACCACAATTAAAATTATAAATAAAACTAGGAATCGGCTTAAGAGTGGGTTCAAATCTTAAAATTACATCTATAGTTAACGCTTTGTGGTGATTATCTTCAAGCGTGAGTGGCTGGTCGCAAGCAGCGACTGTACAATCTGTACTGCAAAAAATAAGGTCGAGAATGCGATTGTTAACGTTATGTACACAATTAAATTGTTTTAATTCAGTGAATGACAGAAAATCGTGCATTATTCTTGTTGTGTAAGTGTGTCCCGTCATTAAAAGCATTCCCGGGGACGAATGAGCCAGCCACTCGGCCTCCGGTATATTAAAGTCTCCGGTAATCAAAAATAAATCATTCGGCCTTTCAACAATAATGTGACTAGCTATTTCAAAAAATGACTTTAGTGTGTCCCTATGTCCAGTACCTTGAGGGATATAAATACAGGCTATATGAAAAAAGGATTGTTGTTGTGTATTAAATGTAAAATATCAAACAAAATCAAATCCAAATTAATGTTATTTATCATCCAAAATCATCATTTAAAAGTCAATTCTACCAGCAAACATAAGAAAACAACTCAAAATTTGCATTTGATTACTTTGCCTCACATGTGAATAAAATGCAACTTTGCTATCAGTTTTTGAAGTGTAAAGTAAGCCTTTCCGAGCTGGTGTGGTGAAAATAATATTATATTTCTTGTATTATTATATATTTATTTATCAGAGTTTTCGTTATTCTACAAAGAGTTTTTATAGATTTGACACATATGTGTTTTAAATTTTTTTAATACAGTTGCTCAAAAAGTGCTACTTTACGTAGCTGTTTAGCGTGCGGAAAGTTGGTTATCTCGAACTAGTGCTTTTTACTTTTCCAATTTTTTTAAATTCATACTTGTTCCAATTCACGACTACTTATTGATGAGTGTTAATATTAGTTTCCTTTAAACGTCGTAATCAGCATAAAAACCTACCGTTAATGTAAGAATACAAAAAATATTACATATTTCATATTTAATTACTTACCTCTTCATCATTATAACACGTTTATTTTTTAATATTCAATATTGAAAATTCCGTTCTTAATAAGTTGACTGAATGGAACGGAATAGCTGCCAAACGCCCATAGATATAATATACTTAAAGATGACGTCTAACCGAGCTGTCACTGTTACCACTTTTGTTTAGTGTACGATTAACAATGTTTTTCTTATTTTTTCGCAACTGTATTAAAAAACGTCGTTCGATACACGTGCGGAAATGTCATTCTTCACTCGTCCCGAGTCTTGCCACTCGCCTGCGGCTCGTGGCAAGATATCTCGGTACTCGTGAAGTAATGACATACCTTCCGCACTAGCATCGAAATGTACTATTATTTTAGATTTCTCTTGTAGACCCCATCTGGGTAAAAGCCTCCTCCAGCTGTTTCCAACTGTGTTTGTCTATTGCTACGCTTTGCCATTCTTAGCCTGCAGTAGCAACAATCTCGTCCTGCCACCTGGCTGGTAGACGATGGACGTCCGTCCTCTCTTTCTAGAGCCCTGGGTGGAATGATAATATGTATTTTGAATAATTAGTTAGATTACAAATGAAACAATACATAGGAACATCTTAAATAATTACGAAAGTGACTATTCGTCAAACCCGTTCTTTATAGCTTCTGGTGCAAAAGTGCCCATAATACTCACGGCATCACCCCGCTGGATGGCTATGGACAGCCTCATTTATTTTAAATTATATTTCTTGTTTTATATTACAGGTTATCCCGAAGGACTTGGACGATCTGAGCGCACTGCAGAGCAGGAATGCTGAGGATTTGGTGCAACTACAGACCATTACACCAGAGGTGAAGAAGTGTCATATTTTTGTCAAGTTTGACATCTATTGCAGAACTATAGTTTCTTATTTATTATACAGTGTAGTAAGGATATTCCTTTACAATCATCAGCAATATGAAGGCCGCAAAAACATCTGACACGATCTTATTTGTTGAGCCATAAGAGCGTGCCACATATTTTTACAGCCAAAGAGTATAGTACATTGTAGGAGAGGACGGAAAATCGCTAAAAGATGGACGAGTGAGTTCGAGGGCCGACACGTTAGTGGAGGCCCTCGAATAATACGAGTTCATCTTTAGCGTTTCCGGCCGAGGCATTACATAGTGCTTTTCACGACTACTGCGAGGAAATAAGAAAACATTTCCATAACTATAAGTACTAGCCCGCGATTTCTCTGGTAGCAAATTACTAGCCACTGCCTGTACTGTCTCTTGAATTTCGGTAGGCGTCAGCGTAAGAATATCATTTCCTTCACTAGAAGAACTCATTTTTATATCGAGCGTAGATACGCGTTTCTTATATTTTTCAGTCAAACATAATTTACACTATCCAATTCAGTAGGTATTTTCAGATCCCGCCTTTTTTTACTTTTTTTACCACTTTTAAGAGGCGTTTTTCTGTTATTTGCTTCAAACCGACTCTAGAATTAGAAGCGTTTTTGCTAATAAAACCACAAACAGCTACAAAAGTAAAAAACGCCTTAAGCGTGAACTGAATGGATAATTGTTAAAAAAAAAAAGAAGTGAATGGTTTTGATATTTCTTTTTTTTTAAACAAGAAATTGGTGCTATAAATAACCTAATTTTATTTTTGAAGGAAAAAGTTGCGCAAAAATAGTACATTATTGTCGAGGCTCGGAAGTAGCTACTTGCAGGCTGAGGATTCGTTTTAAACGGACGACCTTGGGAGTCCGTTTAATTGAATCCGAAGCCAGCAAGTAGCCTTCCAGCCGAGTCATATATAGTGCTTTTCTCAAAAATGGTGCAAGAAACATAAATATCATAGAAACATTTTACAAAAGCAACGTTCTTACGTATATATTTTCACAGAGAAAAGCCCTTGCCGCCTTTTTATTTTTTTAATAAAAAAATAGAAGTGTATTTTTCTGCCGAAAATACGCCAACCTATTTGAGACAACTAAATAGTCGCGGTACTAATCATCTGTTTGGCTGTTTAATGGGCCTGTGCCTTCATTTGATATGGCCATTTGAACTTTTAAAAAGTTTGGAACTCGACAAATAATGGAATTTGTATGCAACATTGCAGTCCCAAAATCGAGACTGCAATGTTTTTAACTTTTTAAATTTTGACTGACCATAAACTCCGCGCTTCGCGACCTATTTTTTAGACGGCATAGTCGACTTTGCCGTCCATTTTTGAGAAAAAGACCTTTTATTGATTTTTATGTTTTAAATGATACTCATTGCTGTAGCGAAGTGTCACCAATGACAGATGATGACAACAATGAAACATTGTAGTAGTGGTGCTTCAGGTGCTACAGCTATTGCCTACTTTCCAGCTTGGTTTTAGACCATCTATTGCCACATTTCCGAACAGTGGCGTGAAAATATATTATTGCAGATGACTGTACTTTAAGTAGAAAAATTTTATATTGTCATGTAATAAAGCCAGATTTTTTATATTACGTCCCATTCTGGTTCTGAAGTTTGTGAAGTACCCAAATTCAACTTAACTTGGCTAACTTTCAATTCCTTTAAGCAGAAGTTTGTTATCTTTATTTTACACGATGTTTCAGTCATATAAGTAATTAAAACTCATCACAATATGCCTAGATAAAAATTATTTAAATTTGTTTTAAGTAACATCACTTAGCACTGGGACATCCCACTCATCCCAGTGCTGGGCAAAATGCTCTCTCTTTCGTTAAAATTTAGTTCCATGGAAGAAAAAGAGAAAAAAATCAAAATTAGGTTAACTAATTTTAGGTACCTAGATGAGTTGAGTCATTTGTTATCTTCTCATGCATAGAAAAATAAAATTGGCCATGGTTTTTTTACTACTACGCAAGTAAAAATTTAAATTCAAAACCAAATATTTTGGTTTTGATTAATATGGATTTCCGCAAAGTAACGTCTGATTCTATTCACTATTCAAAATTTGTAATTTACGAAAAACTGGCATAGAAGTGAAAAAAAAAATGTGCGCCAAATTAAAAATTTATAGGCCTGAGAAGATAGCAGATGACTCAATCTATCTGCCGTTTTAATTTGGCAAACGATGTACCAAACACTATGTATATGTACTGTGGTAACACCTGCTGACTATTCACCCTCAGAAGCCGGAAGAGGAAGTCCGGTGCGCCGAATGGCACTCCACCGACCCCAACCGCATCGGAGTCGTGTACGAGTCCCACGTGAGCGTGCGGGACCTCTGCGCCGGCGCCGAGGCGGCGCGCGCGGCGCCCGACGCGCGCGCGCGGCCCAAGCTCTCCGGCGGCAAGTGGAACCCGCACCAACACGCTCAGGTGCACAAAGTAAAGCTAGATGGCGCTGTGCTCAGTAGGAAAAATTCTACGTCGCGCTATTAAGGTGCCCAATTTATCGCTAGATGGCGTTGTGATCAGTAGAAAAAACTCCTACATCGCACTATTAACATTTTGCTTGGAATATATGACCATGACGTCGCCGGCGCGCGGCCCAAGCTTACTGGTGGCAAGTGGAACCCGTACTAACACCCACAGGTTAGCTAATTGAACACTAAATGGCGCTGTTCCGTGCATCGAATACCCTGAATAGCAAGTCGGTTGATAAGGCTAATAGATTGACACCCCAACTCATCTAAATAGGCTCTGTGTTTATGACACTACATTGATATCTACTAACATATGTACAGTGTAGCTGTAGTATATGTGTGTGTGCAGTGGAACATTTCAATACCCTATCCTATTTGGCTTGCAATTAATTATTGAATTTTAACGTAATAAATAAATCAATATTATTTCAGTTCGCGCTACTGCAAGACACGCATATAAAATGTTTCGACACGCGCGCCGACGGCGGCAAGCCCGCTTGGAGTATAGAGAACGCGCACAGACAACTAACAAGAGATCTCGATTTCAACCCTAACAGGTAACATTTCAACCCTATCAGGTAACATTTCAACCCTATCAGGTAACATTTCAACTCAATCGGGTAACATTTCAACCCCATCAGGTAACATTTCAACACCATCAGCTAATATTTCAACCACATCAGGTAACATTTCAACCCCATAAGGTAACATTTCAACCCCATAAGGTAACATTTCAACCCCGTAAGGTAACATTTCAACCCCATAAGGTAACATTTCAACCCCATCAGGTAACATTTCTGCCCCATCAGGTAACATTTCAACTCCATAGGGCAGCGGTCGGCAACCTTTAAGCAGCCAAGGGCCAAATAGTAGTTACCGAAGTTAACGCGGGCCGCACTTTGTTAATATTTATGACTATCAGACATTGTCGTTTGTCAGTATTATATACAAAATAGCCAGGGAGGCTCGCGGGCCGCAAAAGTGAGAGGTTCGAGGGCCGCATGGGGCCCGCGGGCCGCTGGTTGCCCACCGCTGCCATAGGGTAACATTTCAACCCCATCAGGTAACATTTCAACCCTAATAAAGTATCAAAATACTCTAGATATTTTCTACATATCTATATATTTTATCTGACTATATCTCTGCTACCAAGATCTGATCTGATCTGAAGATGGCCGATGGGGTCGAATAGTGCTCGAGTGGACACCACGGACTAGCAAGCGCAGCGTAGGACGTCCAGTCGTCCACCCACAAGATGGACAGACGACCTTGTTAAGGTCGGGTAGCTTCCAACCGGCACGTATGGAGGTCCAAGGGGGAGGCCTATGTTCAGCAGTGGACGTCTTATGGCTGAGATGATGATATCTCTGCTACTAATTAATTCATCTGTCCGATTGCCGCAGACAATTCCACGTCGCGAGCGCGGGTGACGACGGCGCTCTCAACATATGGGACTACCGGAACGGCAAGGAGCCGATATTCAGCCGCCAGGACCATTCCCACTGGTACCTAATGTTATTTTTTATCTCAACCCCGAAATCGTAATAAAAATTGGTTGTTTCAATACGTTTGTTGGCTGGTCCATTTTCTATGGGAAGGTAATTTGTGACGTTTCACGGCAAAAGGTACCTGGCTATGGCGGCTTGCGCTTACGTCGCATAGCGCCGCAATAATATTGGAGCGACATTAATAATAGCGTAAGCGCCAACCGCTATAAGGTACCTTTATCCGTGGGACGTCAAATTTTTTTTTCGCGATCGTGTTTGGTCCCATAGTAAAAGTTGCTCATTATAATCCCAAAAACTCCCTGGCAACGGGAATGCACTTATATTTTGGCCATTGTGTAATTTGTTAACCCTTTCGAAGTCGGGGCGGGTCGGTAGTTTGTTCACATTGGCAGGCGTGGCTCACTCCGCAATTTCGTCGCTCTGCTACAGGTAGCTAAAAGTACATCCGTTCCGCCCCAATTTTGGGGTTTGCCATAAGCCGCGCGTGGCGCTGTCGCCAACTAGCGGCCATATCTGTGCTGATCGTAACAGACGCGTTTTGTTAGAGAGTGAGTCTTCTGTACCTAGTACTATTATTAATTCTGTGACATTGGTTTTATGGCAGGGTGTGGACGGTGCGGTACAACTCGTACCACGAGCAGCTGCTGCTGACGGGCAGCTCGGACGCGCGCGCGCTGCTCACGGCCGCCGCCAGCGTGTGTCGCGACCCCAACGACACCGACAAGCCTGTGTAAGTACTACATTACGAGTACAAAAGATCTGTAGGTCAGGCGTAGCTCACTCCGCGATTTAGTCGCGACGCTACAAGTACATGCAGCCCACACCAGTTTTGATGTCCACCAACGTTTAGTGTATAGTGTATACCGGTCTTCCCCATAGGGACCGTGCGCGTTGGAGGGTCTGCCATCCTGTGGCCTGAATCGAAAAACATATGTGCACAATGCACATGTACATTGCCAAAGCAAGTGCTACCATCTATAGTTCTCGTAGGTAAGATTCCTTGTGCATAGTAGGTTCTGCCATCTTGTAGGCTACATCGGAAGCATAAACGACACATTTTTACACCTCGCGCCAAAATCTGACGGCTCCTATGCTGCCCCCTATAGCGGAAATTACAAAATATTTTAACACAATTGTGACATTGTTTATCCAGGTTAGAAGACGGGGTCCTCCAATCATACGAGCAGCATGAGGACTCGGTGTACTGCTGCGAGTGGAGCTCCGCGGAGCCCTGGACCTTCGCGAGCCTAAGCTGCGACGCGCGCCTGGTGCTCAGCCGCGTGCCGAGACACTTCAAATATAAATTACTCTTGTAAAATCTATTAAACACCTATTTATATTACTATTGTTCGTTTTTTGAGAAATAATCAAAAAAATCTCAGATCTCGTGCCTCACGACCTTCGGGTACATTGAAAATGAATTAAAATAAATCAGTTTTTCACATTTTTATTTCTTAAAAATTCTTAACAATTCAAATTATACCATACTCGAAAAGAAAAATAGTAAAGAAGTAACTACCCCGCATGCGCTCCTAAATGACACAAGAAAAATAGTAGACTTAGAAAATTAGAAAATGAGCTCTATTATTCCAGGAACTATAATGACTGTTCGAACGATTATTATTTTGTCAGACCAATCCCATTTTAGTACAAAAACAGAATGATACGGTAGTATGTATTAATATTGGCCAATCAAGCTGTCACTTTAGTATCCAATATCCATAATATAAATAATAATTTGCAAGACCGAAGTGATCCCATAAGTGTTCCGTGAACAAAGTTTTCTACAGAACACTTAAAATCACAGGGCTATAACTGCGAAAATCGAAGTTCGCAAATTGCGGGCATTTTTCTCTGTCACTCTAATTACGCCTTCATTGGAGTCAAAGAGAAAGATCCCCGAAATTTGCGAATTTCGGTTTTCGCGGTAGCCCCTCAGGTCTAGTACTTACGTGCGTAAGCGTAAGCGGCGTTCTAATAAGTGGCTTACATTTTTATGCAATTTCGGCTAATTTCGGAGCCTGAAAATTTGCTATAAACATCGTAAGCAAAGACCTCTTGGGCTTTACAGACGCTTGCGATTTATAAGAAAAAGAGTGAAACTATAGTTGGTCAAGCAGATCTTGTCAGTAGAAAAAGGCGGGAAATTTGAAAAATGTAGGCGAGAAGGGATATCGTCTCATAGAAAATTTGAATTTTGCGCCTTTTTCTACTGACAAGATTTGCTTGACCATCTTTATGTAAGTAGTCGAGAGGTCGCACAGGACCGAGAAAAGTGGCGTTGTCTTGTGTCGGAGGCCATGTCTCATTTTGGGTCGCTGAGCCAACGGAGTAAGTATGTAAGTAGTTATTCTGGTAAATTGTAGAGTCTGTGCGGAAAGAGAAGAGTCGTGGCAGAACCGGGAACTAACATTTTAAATTTTATATGGCAATCAAACCTTTGACACCTTGTCATGTAAAAAGTAAACAAACTTCTGTCATTGTATATTTATTAACAAAAACCGCAAGTTTTATGTATAAAATATTTTCAAAACACGATAAAACCGTACATAAAACCACAAGGAAAATTATATTTAACGTTGTTCGGTTTTGTCAGCGGGAAGAAAACGGCTAAAAGCCGACTATCGACTTACAAAAAGTCGCGGAACGTGTTTCCGCTATTCGCGGGTATTGATGTTGTATTTAATATTAAATAATTACCTATTTAATAAGCCCCCTAAGTAACTTGTCTCCGGTACATAATCGGTAAGTATATTCATTCAAAAAATATTAATTTTCATAAATATGCAGGTCATTCATGGTCTTTAAAATAACTGACAAATAGTCTTGATACTTGCCATTTTATGCATATTTATATGTAATTTTTTTTTTCAGGATTGTGTAAAAGTACCTACGGTATCTCGAATAAAAGACCGCTAAGTAGGTGATACGCAAGAATTCGTTATCTGCGTGCCAGATTCAAGCACATCGAGTTCAGATGAAGATAGTTCTATGAGTGTCCCTGGTTGTTCTGAAGCTAGCTCAAACATAAGTGACATTGAATATTTTAATTCAGACTTCGATTACAAAGAATAAAACTTTTTCTAATAAAATATTTCTTTATTTGTAGGTTCTGTTAGTTACGAAATTATATTTCATATTTAGCAGTGACTTTTCGGTGAAGTAAAATATCGTGAGATGAGAGAACCGGACATATCCCAATAAGGCCTACCTACTTAGGGGCCATCCATTAATTACGTCACACGATTAGGGGGTGCAAGGGGGTCAAGAAAATGTGACATGTTGTGACATAGGGGAGGGGGGAGTCATAAACATTGTGACGTCACTTTAACTTCATCAATATTCATCAGTAACCGAAAATTAATTTATATTTTTTTAATCGCTGTACATTTAAGTAATGAGGTTTTGGAAGTAGGTAGGTAATTTTCGTTCCTAATTGGTTTTGCGTTATAAAATTACTAATACATATTTCTTTTACCAAAAATATTTTTTTATAAAAAAAATAAAGCCGAGTTAGTATTGCCGATTTCGTTGAAAACAAAATTGCCTAAATGTGACGTCACACAAGGTGGGGAGGGATTTGCAAAATGTGACCAAGTGTGACAAGGAGGGGGGAGGGGTCAAAAAACCTAGAAATTCGTGTGACGTAATTAATGGATGATCCCTTATGCACTATTTTTATTCATATCCATATTTATTATTAATAATGTACACATACATTACAAGTCAAGTTTACAATGGGTGAAATATATCCCAGATAAAATTACAGTTCTATTGCCCAATTTCTACCCGATCTACCCGGTTTTAATAACTGTTGGACTGCACAGATTAGGCAGTACATAAATGAGACTCTATCTTGTTTGGTACTAAAATTACAGTTGTATTGGGCAGATTCTTAGGCACTGGTTCCACCGCGAGCTAGTAAGCTATGAGCTATCGGCTATAAACACGAACAAAAGATAAGCACTCCCGTGTAAATAAAAGAGACACGGCGATATTTATAGCTCACCGCTGGGCGAGTAACTATAAATATCGCCGTGTCTCTTTTATTTACACGGGAGTGCTTATCTTTTGTTCGTGTTTATAGCCGATAGCTCATAGCTTACTAGCTCGCGGTGGGACCAGTGCCTTAACTAGTTTTAACACTTTTAGCAGTTTTGTCAATCGCACTGTCACTTTTTAGTATCTGAGACATAAAAACAAGTGTGTTTTAAAAAGAAAACTAGTGCCTGCGCTAAATCAGGGGATTGAGTTGGCGAGCCGACACCACCACCAGGCTCCGTTTAGTAAGCCGTGGTAATAAACCGGAACAAAAGGGATTCAAGTATCATGACCTTTAGTGTCGTACTATAATCACGTGACCAGTGTTGTCAGCATAGCAAAAACCATAAAATATCACTGGCGCGCCCTCAAATCCCACGACTCTTCTCTTTCCGCACAGACTCTAGCGAAAACACGATAAAATCAAACGAAATTGTCACATCTATAGAGCCTTTTGCATTGCTTAGCCAAAGAGAATCTTTAGAGCAAGGCCTGTTCACTTCCTAAGAAAGTTATGTCCCCAAATAATTGCGCATGTGTGCGCCTGAAGCTTCTATGTGTGCGTTGGCCTCCGAGAAAAAGTTGCGAGTAATAAAAATAAAAACATTTTTCTACAGCAACATTGCTCCCAACTCTGATTTAAATTATCACGAATTTTATACATAATGAATCATAAAACGGGACTTAAAACGCTTAAAACTTAATTACACGCGATTAAGTTTTATAATGAATATTTGCTTCCAACTGTCTTTATCAATGTTCATAAAATATATGGAGGGTAGGTACGTCTACCCACCATAATAAAAAATATATTTGTCAATGACTCTGTCCAACTATAACGAACATTTTATTTATTAAATCTTTAAATAATAAATACAACGTAGCGGTACAACCACTTAAGACTGTAAGTCTGTACCTACATAGATTACAGCAATGCACATAGAAAATGTGCTAAATGCGGAGCAACGGCTGTTGAAGCAGCCAGAGTGAAATTTATACAGCTTTAGTGGGTTCAGAAGGAACCGAGTCATAACGCATCTGGAAAGCGTATTAATTAACCGTGAAGAAATGTATGAATACAAGTTAGAAATCTGTGTAAAATGCCGTGTGTAAAGTGTAGTGTATCTGTGTGTAAAGTGTAATAGGTAGGCATGCCTAATGTTATTTGTATAATACTGAAAACTTTGTGAATGCGCTTTATTAATGTCTATTTTTATTAAGTTGTCAGGGTTTAATTTTCAGTGTATATTTCTATATGTAAAACATAATACAATGTTATAAACATAAATATGCCTTTTATTTAAATCAATAGATAACACCACAAACAAGGTGTAATATTTGCATCTTTCATATATTTCGTGATATGAAGATAACAAATATGTTTATCAACATAATTACCATATACCTATAATACCAATACCCGCCAGGCTAAACCGGTTGTTAACTTTAGTTCCATTGGTACACATTGAGGGCGCCAGTAGTATAAACGTATAAACGGTTGGGGACATTTTTTTGTATGGAGTTACCGTTCTTCTCCTAGTGAGTATTATATTCTTTGATCTTTAGCGTAAAAAGAAAAGAAGTGGACCCTAGATAGTACGGTCGTACATTATTAGGTCGTCTATTAACCGATTCTGCCGCTGCTGTGGTTTCTTAAAATATCACTTTATGCAAAAACAAAACGCACTGCATTGACATTATTGACATTTCATTTTGACAGCCATAATCACTCGTCTGTAGAATAGATAAACGTTCGAGATTTTATCACGACGCAGACAGTGTCTAGTGTTTTTTCTTTATAATATGTCTAATGAATTGGACAAAGTGATCAAACACACTAATTAAATTCTACCGAATAAGACCGTACTCTAGTCCTCTAGCATATACTCGGGTAGTAATGGTGTGAACAGTTTTTTTTGCAAGAAGTGACGGCGCCAGAATGTCTGACGAACCTGAAGCTAGGATGTGGGACGAGGGCAGCTCCAGATATGACTCGGGAGACCACGGAGTATATTTCGAATCAGCCTTTGCTTCTTCTGAGCACTTGGACAGAGCGCCTTTGCTCTCCGAGGTACGTCTTCTTAAAAAAATGTTTTTTTTTTTAAAGTAAGTTGTGTTCCAATATTATTCCCGAAATTCCAATAGTTGTAAAATGTTGATGTTTTCTTATATAAAGGTTAAATCGTATATTTATAATGGTTATTGTTGTTACACTTTTAGTCCTAAGTGTCCTAACACTGTTTTTATCGAAACTGTAAAACCTTATCTTATTTTAATATCCGTTTTCGCAAGGTTTTCGTTAACATGATGTATGTGCTACTTTTCTGTGCTGATTCCAGTTTTTTTTTATTAATTCATAAGGTCTTATTTAATAACCCAGACTTCCCAAAAAAAAAAATTTGTTAACATTAAGAATTACAGTCAGCTAAACTATTACCACTCCTGCATGCAAGTAAATGTTGCTGACAGTACATTTAGAAACTGAAAACCTTTTTTGTATTGACCATTTATTATTTATTATTGTGGTGTTGTGGGCCTTTGAGTGTCGCATCGACCAGCATTGATCTATTGTGACGGCCCTTTAAAGATCATTACTAATGCCCGTTGCATCCAGAAAGTTCCAGATTCTTTGGGCCGTAATGTTCTGTACCTCATATGGTTGCACTACGTGTCGCCCTAGGTAGGTACTTCTTTTTGACATTAGTGGTCCACAAGAGCAGAGAATGTGCATTGCAGTCTCCTCTGACTCCTGACAGAACCTGCATGTCGCATCTTGTTTCTTCCCAATTTGAAACATATGTTTATTCAACTTACAGTGTCCAGTCAGTATTCTGGTCACCGCGCAGGTTTTGTGCCTTTTGAGTCCTAAAAGCTCCTTAGCAGTTCTGCTGTTGAACCCTTTGATTAGAGCTTTCGAGTGTTCTTGTCCTTTAACGAACTTCCACCACTCGGTTGCTCTCGTTTTTTCTAACTTGCTGAGCAGAGAATATGCATCCCGTTTTGTGATTCCACAGAACGGTTCTGGGCCGACCAGGGGTGTGTCTGCGCCCTTTCTAGCAAGTTCGTCCGCTTCTTCGTTTCCGTTAATGTCGGAGTGCCCTGGTACCCATCTAAGTGTGACCTTGTTGGAGTTAGCCAGTGCATTTAGGTTTGTTTTACAGTTCTGGACTAGTTTTGAGTTTGACTCAAGGGATTCTAGTGCCAGCAGAGCAGCCTGGCTGTCTGAGTTGATGTAGATATGCTGGTGTCTTAGGTTTCTATCCAGGTTGATCTCCGCACATTTGTTGATGGCGAAGACTTCTGCCTGGAAGATTGAGGCCTGTGTGCCCATGCTGACGCTAGCTCTGAGCTTAGGTCTCTCACCATAGATCCCACATCCTACATCATTGCCTTTTTTGGAACCATCTGTATACCAAACGTGGCTTCCCTCTTCGACGTACATTTGGTTGTTGATCCATTTGTCTCTAGGAGGTATTTCTACTGTGTACAGTTTGGTGAGATGACATTCGGTGTGCGTGTCATCAGTGGGCATGCTAAGGGTTCTATTTGCAAAAACCCAGGCCTTTAGATTGGCTAATGCCTGAGAGCGCCATTTTGGCCTGTTTAGCGTGCATATTCTGTAGACGCACTGCTTGGCCTCCTTTTGCACCTGCAGGTGGAGTGGTATGATGTCTAGCAGTGCATCTAGGGCCGCTCCCGGTGTCGAGGAGAAGGCGCCTGTAGCTGTTAAACAAGCCGTGCGTTGCAGGCTGTTTAGAGTGTCTATTGCTGTCTTTTGGTTGGTTTTGTTACACCAGACTGCGGAGGCGTAGGTGACAATTGGCCTCACTACCGCTGTGTATAACCACATAGCAATTTTGGGTCTTAAGCCCCATCTTGCTCCTGCCATTCGACAGCATGACCACATGGCCATTTTTGCTTTTTGCATAATGTTTCTCAGGTGAGGGTTCCAAGTTAACTTTTGGTCAAAAGTGACCCCTAGATACTTGACCTCATCCGAGAACGGTATTATTTGTCCATTAAGTCTTGGTTTTATTAGTTTATCGAGCTTCCGTTTCCTTGTGAATGGTACTATTACAGTCTTGCTCGGATTAATGGACAAGTCATTTTCTTTACACCATTTGAATATTGTGTTTAGAGCTCCTTGCATTAGGTTGGATATGGTGCTGAGGCAAGGGCCTTTGACGATAACTACAAGGTCGTCGGCATATCCTTGTGTGTCAAAGTCTTGGCCTGACATGATTGCAAGAAGTTGGTCCACTGCTAGGGTCCATAATAGTGGGGATAGAACGCCTCCTTGTGGGCACCCTCTAGTGGTATAAAATGCATGCTCTATATTATTCATGGTCAAAGTGGCTACTCTGTTCGAGAGCATGCTATGTACCCATCTGGTGGTGATTTCGTCTACTCCCTTTGATGTCATACCATTGAGTATGGTCTCTGTGGGCGTGTTGTCGAAAGCACCTTCAACATCAAGGAACGCACATAGAGCGGTTTGCTTTTCCTCTAGGGTTTTTTGCACCTTGTCAACCAGGTCGAGTAGGGCAGTCTCCGTAGATTTTCCCTTTTGGTAAGCATGTTGGTTTACGCTTAGTGGTCTCTCCACCAGGTATTTCGCTCTAATGTGCTGATCAATGATTCTTTCCATCGTTTTGAGTAAGAACGATGTTAGACTAATGGGTCTGAAGGATTTAGGCTGTGAATAGTCCTTTTTCCCTGCTTTTGGTATAAATCGTACCTTGACCCTAGTCCATTGATCTGGTATAATTCCCCACGCAAAACTTGCTCGGAATATTCTGACCAGATGCGGGAGGAGGAGGTCCTGTCCTTGCTGTAAAAGCGCTGGAAACACTCCGTCTTCTCCCGCCGATTTAAATGGTTTAAATTTTCCCAAAGCCCATTTAATTTTGTTTGGTCTAAAGATGTTAGTTGCCAAATTCCAGTCTATATTGCGTGCCCTGTGGATTTGATTATTCCTTTGGGCGCATAACTGTGTGTTACTGGTTGTGTACGAACCGGGGAAGTGGGTGCCTCTGAGCAGGTCTAGAGTTTCCTCTTCTGTGTTCGTAAAAGTGCCATCTGGTCTTTTAAGAAGACCGAGGTAGTTGGTTGGTGTCTTGGAGAGTATTTTGTGAATTCGTGCTCCTTTGTGAGTTTGGGCAATCTCTTCACAAAACCTTCTCCAGGACTTCCTTTTTGCCTTCCTGATTTGTTTATTATATTCAGTCAGTGCTCTACCATACCTTTCCCACTCATTCGGTGTGGTAGAGTGATTGAATATGCGACGTGTGGACCTGCGGAGGTTTTCTAGCCTTTTGTTCCACCACGTCGTTGAGTTAGTAGTTTTTGACTCCTTCAAAGGACAATTTTGTTCGTAGGCCTTAAGTATGCCTTCGGATAATAAGTCGACTGTTAGGTTGAGAGAGTCTGGTGTTTTAACATATTTTGGTAAATCCTTTAGACGGTTTTCGAGGTCAGTCTTATAGGCTTCCCATGACGTTTCTTTTGGATTTCTACGCATTAGTGATTCCCTAGCTAGAGAGTCTTTAACACTGAACAAAATATGTCTGTGGTCCGACATTGAGTTTTCGCTACTGACTCGCCAGTCGACTAGGCAGCTTGCCGCCTTTTCAGTAGCAAAGGTTATATCTAATACTTCTTGCCTAGCTCTAGTTACGAAGGTGGGCGTGTTGCCCTTATTCAACAAGTGCAGACAATTGGTAAAGATAAATTGGGATAGTAACTCACCCCTTTTGTTGATTCCAGTGCTCCCCCAGATGGTGTGGTGGGCGTTGGCATCACACCCCACAATAAGTTCCGCCTTTTGTGCCTGAGCGTACTCTAGCACTTTAGTCAGTTCTTCTGTAGGGTCTTGCTTCTCTCCGGGCAGGTAGGCGGAGCAAACTATTACCTTCAGTGCTCCTCTCCCTTTGAGATTGACATAGGCAGCTACGGTGTCTTCACTGCATAGTTCTGCAACAGGCAAGAAGTTAATGTTTTTGTTAAATACGATGCAGGCTCTCGGTTTAGCACCTTTTTCGTCGATTAGTACCTTTCCTGCTCTGTTGAGTCCTGTTACCATGGATTTGTTGTTTATCCATGGTTCTTGTATGAGGGCGATGTCCAGGCCATTTTCGCCGAAGAGTTTCTCTACGACCGCAGTGGCCGCTATGGCGTGGTGTAGATTGGCCTGTAGGAACATCACCCCCCTACCCCTGGTTGCGTCGTTATTTGCCACGGCGGTGGGCACTGTTGTGCCCTTGGTGGCCTCCTCCGTTCCCTCTACCCCTTGGACGGTTTTTGCCCCTGTGGCCTCCCCTGTTGGCGAGAAACCGCTGCATCCCCGAGGATCCTGGAGTAGGATTGGAGGTGGAAGGAGCCGCCCGCTTTGGGCCGGAAGGCACCTTTGGGGCGGGTGTTTGGGTTAGGGTGGTGGGTGGGACAGGGATTGCAGGCTGCGGTGTAGGGTTTTGGGTGGGTTGCGTTTCTGGCTGTTGGGTCTTAGGTTGGCCCTTTAGCCGAAACTGGACCTCCCGGAAACCTAGGTTTGCCTTTAGGCCCTTTTTTTGAAGGTTCTCCACCGACACGTCGTCTAGAGACAGGGTTACCATAACCCCGCCCTTTTCGACTTTGGTGTGGAGAATCTTCCATAACTCTGTGTGCAGCCCCTGGTTCTGCGCATAGAGTAGAGATAGCGACTGCTTGACCTTGGAGTCGTCTATCTCAGGAATGAACACCATCCCTATATTAGGCTTAGGAAGCTCATTTTCAGGGATGACCCCGAGGTTGGCTTCCGGCCATGGTTTTAGGGTTGGTGTTATTTCCTCAAGCCAGGCTTTAGATCTTTGGTCACTGCATGTAATGAGTAACCAGCCTGGCTTGTAAGCGTAACCCTTAAACTTTGGTCCCTTGTCCATTTCCAGGGTCGCAATCTTTTGCAGGATGGTATTGCATAGGGACCCCAATTGCGCGACATTCATCGGCTTGGAGTCCTTGATTCCGACCCGGACTTGGCTAAGGACCTCGTTATAGGGTTGTGGAGGTTGGGGTTGGGTTGTAGGGCTCTCACTCACCTTTGGGAACTTGCTAGCGTTACCCTGTGGCGATTTCTCCTCCGAGCGCGGCCGTTTGGCCGATTTCGGCTCGGGTTTGGAGTGTGAGGACCCGAACTTGTACCCCATCTTTTTAAGTTCCGCAAAGCTCTTTGCGGACAGTTGTAGCGCTTCCTCGTGCGCCACTCCTAGTCCTCTAAGAGCTTTGTAGCGGCCCTTCACAGAGCCCGTCAATTTCTTGACGGACTTGCGCATGTCAGGGTTGGGAGCCTCCGTTGGGTTGTTTGGGCAATGAGTATCGCTCCTTTCAACCGTGTCGGCGCTCTCCACTCCCTCCATGGCTTGCTCCGATGTTTGGGCAGAATCTTCCGCACCTACCATCAGGGGCATTAGTTCCTGGCATAGGTCTTCCAGGGTACCTTCAGTTTTTTTATTTGCTTCTTCCATACAAATCCCACGAGAAGCTAGGGAAAAATGTGGTCAGTTGCCAGCAGAGCCCCGCTTGCTGGAACAAGGCAAAATACACCTCGAGGTTGCCCGGTATCGAGGGTCATCGTTAGCGACTGAGCTCCCCCTCAGCCACGCATCTCTCGGCACGATTGGTCCACCTTAGATTGGGGTTTATTAAAGAGGTTGTCTCCTCTTGGAGTGGGGTAGGAGTTGTGGAGTGAAAGGGAAGTCTAGGGTTTGCATTCCGGGTCCCAAATGTGCGGAAGGGTTATTCCGCACATTCAGGCTCCGGACTGCAAACCCTAGAAGAAGGAAAGTTGAGACGGGAATAAAGAAAGGAAGTGACATTTTGGATCATGGGATTGAAAGATGGAATTCTAGGGTAAGGACAGGAACACCTGGCGGGTTGGAATGCCACAACATTTGGCGTGGCCCACACCAGGCGGGGCCCTCATACTTCGCTACTAGTGGTCCGGGGTAAGTTGGTAAATATAGCGACGCCCGATCCGACCACTAGCATTGCCCAGGAGGGACGACCCACCCACCAATGAGACCCTGGGTGGGTTCGGCCCTGATCCGCGGCGGCAGATACAGGGACGACGGGGACGTGTATGATGGACTTGAGGTGTTGGCCAATAGCCCAGCGTCGCATACCTGAGCGTACCTACTCCCTCCTCCCCCCCAGTATTGACCATGCTAATTACTGTTACTTAAAACCTGGACTTAAGTTAAACTTTAGTACTCCCAAATCGTGATTTTCATCAGCATAATATTAGCTTAAAGTTTTTAATTTAGATGTGAATTTTGAGGCTATGGAGCCTGCAGGTTTTGAAACTGAAAAAAACACGGACAAAATTATCATAATACGTAAACTCTTTTATTTATGATTGATAATAATAAGAGATAACAGTCACATGTATCACAAAAGAATTGTAATATTTCATTTAAACCTAATCTAAATCGTCACCAAGATAAATAAATAAAATAAGATAAACCTGATGATAAATATTTCTGTTTTAAGACCCAGTTATTTTCTATAACATGGTGTAGGTACAGTCGCCATCAGATATATCGGAGCGGCCAAGGCGCTCGCAAATATCTGAACACGCCCCTACTGTCAGGGCGTTAGAGTGCGTGCTCAGATGTTGTGAACACCTTGGACGCTCCGATTAATCTGATGGCGACTGTACTTAGTCAACAATTAAATAGGTTAACAATTACTTTGTGCATGAAGTTGAAAGCACAGTGGCGGATAAGCCCTAAGGCCCAATAGGCCCCGGCCAAAGAGAATTTAGACTAGAGGAATCCCATCAAAAACATAAATGTAAAAAAGGAGAGCCAAGTTCAATACAAAAATTGTGCTTGGCTGTGGGGTTCGCCGCAAAAAGAATGGAGATCTAAATGAGTGCCAAGTTCTATGCAAAATCCAAATATGTATTTATAGGAACAAAATAACATTATAAACAAGTATTAAACTCTATTTCTTTGCTTTATTGGATACCTATAACAATTGCTGTTATTTAAAAAAAATGCGAGATCTTAAAGCAGGTTAGATTTGACTTGGCCAGTTTTCATTACATCAGTCATTTTATAAAGTTATTCAACATATATATTTTGTAATTCTGATAAAAACTGGCCAAGCCAAATCTAACCTACCTACTTTAAGATCTCACATTTTTTTTAAATAACAGCAATTGTTATAGGTATCCAACAAAGCAAAGAAATAGAGTTTAATACTTGTTTATAATGTTATTTTGTTCCTATAAATACATATTTGGATTTTGCATAGAACTTGGCACTCATTTAGATCTCCATTCTTTTTGCGGCGAACCCCACAGCCAAGCACAATTTTTGTATTGAACTTGGCTCTCCTTTTTTACATTTATGTTTTTGATGGGATATCAATACTTTTTGTAAAGAAAACTAGGCAGGTATTGAGATTTAATGTTTTTTCTTGTGTTTCCGCTGCATGTTTTTTACTTTGTTCTTTGTATTAATTATGTGGTGCCGCGCGCCGCCAACGACACACCGTTGGCCGGTTGTTTAGCGCGTATTACAGGTTTTTTGTATGGGGACCCCCCTATTTTTTAACTTATTTTATTTTTAGATTTTTTCCTACGCTTACACACAATTACCGAGCTGGATTCCAAATTTCAACCTTCTAGGTCATCTGGAAGTAGGTTAGGTTTAGGTACTATATGTCAGTCACAATAAAAAAGAAATTTGTATGGGGACCCCCCCTATTTATTAACTTTTTTTTGTTTTTAGATTTTTTCCTACGCTTACACACAATAACCGAGCTGGATTTCAAATTTCATCCTTCTAGGTCATCTGGAAGTAGGTTAGGTTTAGGTACTTATATGTCAGTCACAATAAAAAATGGTGTTTTTGTATGGGGACCCCCCCTATTTTATAACTTTTTTTTATTTTTAGTTTTTTTCCTACGCTTTCACACAATAACTGAGCTGGATTCCAAATTTCATCCTTCTAGGTCATCTGGAAGTAGGTTAGGTTTAGGTACTTATATGTCAGTCACAATAAAAAATGTTTTTTTTGTATGGGGACCCCCCCTACTTTATAACTTTTTTTTATTTTTAGATTTTTTCCTACGCTTTCACACAATAACTGAGCTGGATTCCAAATTTCATCCTTCTAGATCATCTGGAAGTAGGTTAGGTTTAGGTACTATAAGTCTGTCAGTCAGTCTTAAAATTTACGACTTTTTGACCTTCATATCTTTATAACCGTTTGAGCTAGCTTCATGAAATTTGGGCTTCTAGATGTCCTTATGGATATAATTAAACACACGTAGTTTTATGTGTTTACGTTAAAGATGTTTTGAGTTATAGAAGGGTCAAAAGTGGCACCAAGTGGTTCGTGTAATATTACACTTGGCGCTGGCTGGCCAGTTCCTTTGCTTGAACTTGGCTTGACACGCTGCCGCGTGTCTAGATATTGTCAAAGTAAATTATGTAGTCAGTACATTTACTGCCATCTTTAGACACAAATGATTAACACTTTTTTAGAACAGCATTTGACTTCTGATCCTTATTTTTTCACTGATTTGTGTTAAATTTGATAAATGTCTATAAGTATTGCCATCTAGTCGAGAGTAAGCCAAAGCTATGTAATGGCACAATCGCTCGAAAAGATGACACCACACCTTTCGCTCGTAAGTTTTAATGTGACAGTAAGTTAATAACTTAATAAGTTTCAGTAGTTTTTTGGCCGAAATCAAACCCTCCAAAATATGATTTTTATGCCAAAACCTGCTGTTACGAAAACTGAAACTTGATTGGATACTAATTAATATGTATTAGCATTCTACACCTCTTTCCTCTTTGGAGCATGGCACACTGCGTCTAATTTCGCTGCTGAGTTACGGTCGTAGAGCTACATCGTATCATATAACATGGGTTTCCCGGTTTGTACCGAAAATGCTTCATAGAGGCAAAACGACAATGTGTCATGATTAGCGCTGAATGATTTAAAATGTACCTTATAGTAGAGTAATACGCCTGTGACATACAGACAGACAGACACATACATACCGGGCACTTATAGTATAAAACGAACACAATAATAATCTATTACACTAATGTATTTATCGGGGGGCACGGCAGTGCCCCCGCCAAGTCGAGCGCGAAGCAAACACTGCCGTACCATCCTTTACTGGAACCATTTCGCCGCATTTTCAGGCCCCTATTTGAGAACCTCTGGATAAGACCAGAACGCAGAAATTTTGGTCATCCAGTAAGCTATAATCACATACTTAAAATCCAAAATTTCAAGTCTGTAGGTCATTTAGTTCCGAAGTTAAGCGAAAGCAAAGTTTCGCATTTATGAAACTCACTCATGATCATCAGAATAGAACTAGTACTTCCCATAAACTCAGAGAGCTGAAATTTGGTACAGAGTTAGGGTTTAATGGCCACATAAAGGGAAAACCTAAAAATATTGCAATATCAGTCACGTTTTAAAGATCTAAGAACTGCATAAGTAAGTTTGTAATCCCATATAAATATATGATATTACAAAGTTACTGTTGCAGTTCCTACAAATAGTAGGTAAAGTAAAGGTACACTACGATGTACGATGTGAGTATGAATGAAGATATGTTTAGTTATGATATGTGTATACATAGTATGGGTATGAGTACCCGAAAAGAAGGACTGCCTACAAAAAGAGATGAGATCCCATCAAAAACATTACATGTAAAAAGGTGCAATTCTCGCAACGCTTTTACTACAAAAAAGTTTTGAGATGTAATGTGAAACCAAGTCGGTTATTTTAATCAGTGCCAGGGGGTTTCTACAAAAAGAAGTGAAATCCCACCAAAAACATTCTGTAAAAAACTAGCCAAGTCTCGATGGAGCTGCTTGTTTATCTCTAAAAAGTAATGAAATCTAGACAAGGTCGTGCCAAGTCTAAGGTTCCTTACTGCGATTTCTTTATTATTATGGTTAATGTTGTGTGACTTGGCCGTTGAAGGGTACACAAGGGTACAAAACCAGGTGCTCCATGACACCATTGCACCAATCTGTCGCCTGAACCGCTACCCATTGACGATGGAAAATTGCCACTTGGAAAACGTTGATTCAATAACCAGTCAATTGTAGGCTTGATAAAGCTGCGTATTTTAATAATACTTATGTATGGGCGAGCCTGAAACAAACACTTCTTTTTGGTGCAATGGCAGATTGGTGCAATGGTGTCATGGAGCACCTGGTTTTGTACCCTTGTGTACCCTTCAACGGCCAAGTCACACAACATTAACTATAATAATAAAGAAATCGCAGTAAGGAACCTTAGACTTGGCACGACCTTGTCTAGATTTCATTACTTTTTAGAGATAAACAAGCAGCTCCATCGAGACTTGGCTAGTTTTTTACAGAATGTTTTTGGTGGGATGATGTTAACAAATAATATATTACCATTTATCAACTATATTAAGTAGGCCGCATAAGGTAATCTACTTATCTATTTATCTACACGGAACATACTTGCATTTGGAAGAATAAATTCTAAAAGATGTACCAATGGTCGCCATAAGATATATCGGAGCGCCAAGGTGCTCACAAATATCTCAACAAAACCTATATGATCTAGACGTTTAAATGCATGGCATGCTCAGATATTATTGATATTATTGAGCACCTTGGTCGCTCCGATTTATCCGATGGCGACTGTAGCTATTTATCTGCCGATGTAATTACAATTATGTACGTAGGTAGGTTTATCGAGAACATGATCTATTTTGTCGACGTCGGTATTGAGTTTTATCATTTATTTATTTCAATCAATAAGCACTAAGAGCTAAAGAAATAAGGCCTAGTTTCCCCTCTGGGTTGGAAGGTAAGATGGCAATCGCTTTCGTAAAAACTAGTGCTTACGTCAAATCATGGGTTTAGTTGTCAAGCGGACCCCAGCGGAGCCGTGGTAAACTGCCGGGATTGCCGGGATAAAATGTACCGAAAATTACAGACAAGGCGTCCCCGTTTGGTTATATCCTCTAAGACCTAAAATGATGTGAGCCCATTATGGGCATTAGCCTAACAATAAACCAGCCCTGCATAACAAAGCTGATATACACAAAGCCACGCCATTTATAGAATTTATACAGTTGTTGTTCTAAGCCGTATTCAGATTTTTGTTAAGGTTTTGATATTGATATAAATAATGTGATCGCTTTGGCGCGTGCGTACGAATGCACTGCGAGGAATCGCGGCGCGCGGGCACAGAGCCACAGAATAAATAATAATACTAGGTACAGAAGGTTCACTCTCTAACAAAACGCGTCTATTACGACGGATATGACCGCAAGGTGGCGTCAGCGCGAGCAGGCGTTCGTTCCGTAGCGGTGCGCGGCAACTACTATGGCTAGACACTAAAATTGGTGTGGGCCGCATGTACTTGTAGCGACATGACGAAATCGCGGAGTGAGCCACGCCTCACGCAGGTAAAGCTGCGGGCACAGCTAGAGTTAGACCAAGAAAAGTCTGCAGCGATTTTGATAGCCCACGCAGTGCAAGTGTTTTTAAATATACGTCATAATTTCATAGAAGTTTGACGTTTATAATAACATTGCACTGCGTGGGCTATCAAAATTGCTGCAGACTTTTCTTGGTCTAACTTTAGTCATTTTATCAAAAACCCTGTAATCGTTGGTATTATGTAAATAAGTACCATTAAGGCCTTTCTAAAGTAACGTCACTGTCGGTCGGTTCATAAGGTCGTATGTGCTGTGGTAGTTCCAGTCTTTTAAGACGTTATCAAAGTTATTGAACTGTGGCGACTAGGGTTGCCAGACCGAAAGGTGCTATTATCAGGAAAAAAAATTTTTTTTTCGGAATTTTGGGACTTAAGTCGGGAAAAAAAAACAACGCTATTTTACATTATTGGCACTACATCAGCTGCTCTGCCCATAGACGTTTTTAAATCAAAATAGTATAAATTCTTTGAGATCTTGAGTCGCTCGCTCGCTAGACTACAGTTCGGTACTTGATATTATTGTTTTATAACGTGAAGCTGTTTTTCGGGACAATTTTCACTTCGTCGGGAATCGGGAACACTTGCTAAAAATCGGGAGAATCCCGCCAAATCCCGACCATCTGGCAACCCTAGTGGCGACGTAGGCGGGCTTATTCAGTCGGATAATTTAATGGCGCCGTTCAGGACAATGCTTTCAGACAACTTTCAGGGTATTAAGGAGATTACCTATTTATTAAAATATGAGTATGATAACGATAACGAAAAAAACCGTGCAAGTGCGAGTCGGACTCGCACACGAAGGGTTCCGTACCATAATGCAAAAAAAAAACAAAAAAAAAGCAAAAAAAACGGTCACCCATCCAAGTACTGACCACTCCCGACGTTGCTTAACTTTGGTCAAAACTCACGTTTGTTGTGTGGGAGCCCCATTTAAATCTTTATTTTATTCTGTTTTTAGTATTTGTTGTTATAGCGGCAACAGAAATACATCATCCCACCAAAAACATTCTGTAAAAAACTAGCCAAGTCTCGATGGAGCTGCTTGTTTATCTCTAAAAAGTAATGAAATCTAGACAAAGTCGTGCCAAGTCTAAGGTTCCTTACTGCGATTTCTTTATTATTATAGTTAATGTTGTGTGACTTGGCCGTTGAAGGGTACACAAGGGTACAAAACCAGGTGCTCCATGACACCATTGCACCAATCTGCCATTGCACCAAAAAGAAGTGTTTTTCAGCCCTCGCCCATACATAAGTATTATTGAAATACGCAGCTTTATCAAGCCTACAATTGACTGGGTTATTGAATCAACGTTTTCCAAGTGGCAATTTTCCATCGTCAATGGGTAGCGGTTCTGGCGACAGATTGGTGCAATGGTGTCATGGAGCACCTGGTTTTGTACCCTTGTGTACCCTTCAACGGCCAAGTCACACAACATTAACTATAATAATAAAGAAATCGCAGTAAGGAACCTTAGACTTGGCACGACTTTGTCTAGATTTCATTACTTTTTAGAGATAAACAAGCAGCTCCATCGAGACTTGGCTAGTTTTTTACAGAATGTTTTTGGTGGGATTTCACTTCTTTTTGTAGAAACCTCCTGGCACTGATTAAAATAACCGACTTGGTTTCACATTACATCTCAAAACTTTTTTGTAGTAAAAGTGTTGCGAGACTTGCACCTTTTTACATGTAATGTTTTTGATGGGATCTCATCTCTTTTTGTAGGCAGTCCTTCTTTTCGGGTACTCATACCCATACTATGTATACACATATCATAACTAAACATATCTTCATTGATACTCACATCGTACATCGTAGTGTACCTTTACTTTACCTACTATTTGTAGGAACTGCAACAGTAACTTTGTAATATCATATATTTATATGGGATTACAAACTTACTTATGCAGTTCTTAGATCTTTAAAACGTGACTGATATTGCAATATTTTTAGGTTTTCCCTTTATGTGGCCATTAAACCCTAACTCTGTACCAAATTTCAGCTCTCTGAGTTTATGGGAAGTACTAGTTCTATTCTGATGATCATGAGTGAGTTTCATAAATGCGAAACTTTGCTTTCGCTTAACTTCGGAACTAAATGACCTACAGACTTGAAAGTTTGGATTTTAAGTATGTGATTATAGCTTACTGGATGACCAAAATTTCTGCGTTCTGGTCTTATCCAGAGGTTCTCAAATAGGGGCCTGAAAATGCGGCGAAATGGTTCCAGTAAAGGATGGTACGGCAGTGTTTACTTCGCGCTCGACTTGGCGGGGGCACTGCCGTGCCCCCCGATCTGTGAAAATTTCAACTGTCTAGCTATCACGGTTCGTGAGATACAGCCTGGTGACAGACGGACGGACGGACAGCGAAGTCTTAGTAATAGGGTCCCGTTTTACCCTTTGGGTACGGAACCCTAAAAATTTCGTGCATTGGCACTGAATAAGGGCCGATTTAGACGGCGCGCGAAATCGCATGCGATTTTAGTTACATGGCGGACTGTAAGATTAGGTCCAATTCAACCGACCAATCAAACCCCGCAATGGTATGAAACTCGCATGCGAGTTCACGCGTCGTCTAAATCGGGCTTAAGTAATAGTACAGTCGCCATCAGATATACACGGTGTAACATGAGTAAACCGAATAATTTTAACAGCGTATTCCTGATCATATTTAGAGACAAAAATGTCCTATAAACTTTTTTGAAATTCGCCTAGGTTTTTAAGAGATATTATTATTTAAAAAAAACAAGTTTTTATTGTTACATAGTGTAAAAGGCCTTTTTGATGGTGATGTTGCTGCTATGGGAAGTACTCTAAATATCCTTATTGATAGATGTCAAAAAGTGACAAGTAACACTTTGCAAAAAGTAGGTTCTACGAAAAAAAAATGTAAAAATCAATTTTAAGACTAATAACATTTATTTTTTATGTAAAAATACATTCAAAAAATTGAAAAGAAAAAAACAAAAAAAAATTTTTTTTTGGCGAAATTGACCTAAACTCATATTACATTTTTGACTTCTTTTGACCTCAGAAATGCGTGGTTAAAATTATTCGGTTTCCTCATGTTACACCGTGTATATAGCGGAAGCAGTTATAAAGTTGACCCAAAAAATTTTTATTAAGCTATGAGCTTCATCACATATGTTCCTTGAGTAATTCTAAGCATTTCAAGCCTGGGAGGCAATAAGAAATGTGTGTCTACTCGGATTTGTAATGGATTCAAACTTTCAACCCCTTTTTAACCCTGTTAGGGGATGAATTTTACAAAACGCTGAAATTACTTTTCCTGTCTTTTAATAATATCCCCAAATACAAAGATTCAAGTCCCGCGTTCGAAAATTTTTTTGATATCCATACAAACTTTCAACTCCTTTTTCACCACCTTAGGGGATGAATTTTCAAAAACGCTGAAATTAGTTTTCTTGTATTTTAATAATATATCGTTTTACGAAGTTTCAAATTCCTAGCTTAAAATAAAACTTGAACCCCATACAAACTTTCATCCCCTTTTTAAACCCCTTAGGGGTTGAATTTCTCAAAATCGCTTCTTATCTCTTGTACACTTTATAAATGTAATCTAGTGTGCAAATTTCAACTTTCTATCTTTTGTAGTTTCGGCTTCGCGTAGCAAAAATCTCCAACCAAATTTTTCACCTTTTTACGTTTTTCTTGTAAAATTACTATGAAATTGAAAAAACAAATATCAGCAATGAATTCTACGTCTTTGGTTTATACGAAAATGATACCAAACTTGCCCTAGTACCCACCAGGATCAGAGTAGATTTTTTTTAAAGATGACGGATGGCGGCCGTCTTTGTACCCCACCCTCCCCCCCACTTCAGGCTAGAAATGCTTAGAATTACTCAAATATCAGATGTGATGAAGCTCATAGCTTAATAAAAAATTTTTGGGTCATGTATGGCAGCGTTTCATAACTGACTCCAGTAATAGGAGCGAAGGTGCTAACAAATATCTGAGCACGCCTCTATTGTCAGGGCGTTATCGCAGACATTGTGAACACCTTCAAATAACAGGAGAAGATAGTTATATATATATGGTTTCGAGCAGTAGCAGGGAGTATGTATTGAAACACTTTATGTGTGATAGTATAAGAACTTAAGAACGTTTATTCTCTAAATGCCTGCCTATATATACACGTTAGGTTGCGCTTACACAAGCAATATGCGTTTATGTTGCAGTAAACCAGAGTGTTACTGTTAAACATTGAAACTGGCTAATCGCCATATTACAACCTTGGCCGCTCCAATATATCTGATGGCGACTGTACTACCGTACAGAAAGGACACTTCCAAAGAAACCAGGCGTGGCTCACTCCGCGATTTCGTCGCTTTACTACAGGTAGCTAAAAGTAAAGTACATCCGTTCGACCCCAATTTTGGGGTTTGCCATAAGCCGCGCGTGGCGCTGTCGCCACCTAGCGGCCACATCTGTGCTGATCGTGACAGACGCGTTTTGTTAGAGAGTGAGTCTTCTGTACCTAGTACTATTATTTATTCTGTGACGAAACCGAAGTTTGACAGCGATTCAGGGTCGAATAATGCTGTCCCTTTCTAATGTCTGCCGATGGCACTATCCCTTTCGGCGGTATAGTCGCGGACGGTCTAGATCGCAAAATGACTAGTGTAATATTTTGCCTAAATATCGCTTTTAGTCTACATCGCGAACGGTGAAAATGACCACTTTTTTATATCACACAGGTAGGTTAGGTTCGTTACTTATCTTCAAATGGCCGAAGGCCAAACCACACAGAATAGAAGCCCCGCGGTAGCGGGGCTCCGTCGACATCGCTAATGTAAAGATAAAACGACGGCAAATGATGTAGGCATATTGTGTTCTGGACCGTTCGCGATGTAGACTAAGAGCGATATAGGCAAAATGTTACACTAGTCATTTTGCGTTCTAGAGTTTCTAGACCGTCCGCGAATAATCCCTTTCGGCTATTTAGGGTTGTCAAAATTCAAGTAATTATCTTATCTGTAGCCGTGCACGCAAAGGGACGTCATGTTGTGTCAACCCTAATAATTGCTCGGAGCAATGCTGAGCCGAATGGAGCCGAGTTTGCCCGAAAGGAGGAGTGTCTCCCCACTGGAGCGTCCTTTCTTTATGTAATTGCGCTGTCTCGCTCACACACCGTTAAGCGATCCGCCCTTGATGATATTGTAAATGTGACCTAAACTCATAGAGGTACATAAATATAGAGATGGCACGGGGGAGGGGCCAAACGACCGAACGAGATGCACTTATAGAAATTTCAGTAGGAGTAGCAGAGAAAGCGGTATTATTGCTTGTCCTTGTCACAGTCTCACTTTTTGTTTGTTCCCCACCAAAAATTTAGTACGCTTTATGGTGGGCAACAAATAACCCGACCGAATTACGTAGATTGTTTTTGGTATGTTGTCAGGAATGTTAAAACGTGTTTTTAATATTGTCGCTTTGCGTATGTTTTGTCCCTCACGGAGGCACGCGTATAGCTCATCTATGTAATACATATTAGGTCTATGCCTCAACTGTTTCCGATACCTATGTATGTAAGTACTATGTAGTATTTTCTTGCTAGGTAAGTTTAATTAGGGCAAACAAAGGGAGCCAAATAAATGTTATCAGCGAAGAGCATTATCAGTCCGTTATTGTTGACATTGTTAAGCTAGCTTTGATTCGATTGTAAATAGAGAGACTGGAACTTATCCAATTTAAACTGTCGTGAGACACACTAACATTAAACTATTTTTACGGTGTTTTTTAGGGTTCCGTACCGTACCCAAGGGGTAAAAAATGGGAACCTAATATTACTAAGACTCCACTGTCCGTCTGTCTGTCACCAGGCTGTATCTCATGAACCGTGATAGCTATAGTTCGTTTTTTTTAGCATTAGAAAGAACTTGCAAGAAGGTAAGCGATCTTGACATCTCTTTTAATTGAAAAACGCTTTTTAAAAATCAGTAACTATTACTTATGAAAGCATAAGAATATAAATTATCGTATTAGATTCATAATTGTTACATATTTGCCGTAACTTATTTTTAAAATGTGTTTTTCAATTAAAAGACACATCAAGATTGTTTACCTTATTTCTAATGCTAAAAAAACGAACTATATAGACAGTTGAAATTTTCACAGATGATGTATTTCTGTTGCCGCTATACTATAACAACAAATACTAAAAAGTACGGAACCCTCGGTGGGCGAGTCCGGTTTTTTAGTCACTCGCGCGACATGTTTCGGAGAGCCTATAGGCCTCCTTTCTCAAGCACTAACAACTACACTAATTAGACTGGAAATTAATACAGTATGGAAAGTTAACGGGTACTGTAATTAAAGGAAACAATCTAATTTAATTTTTAGACCGAGATACATATGTTGAAATTAACTTAATTATTCCATTTTCCATAGGACGACCCACTCGTACTTAGGTAAGCGGGCCACAGACCATCAGTTTTAACTGCACAGTTTTAACTGTTCAGTCAAACTGTTCAGTTAAAACGTACGTGTGTAGGCAAATCTTGAACTGTGCAGTTGAACTGACGATCTAATCGAAATTTCATTAGATAAAGTTTTAACTGAACAGTTTGACTGAACAGTTAAAACTGTGCAGTTATAACTGATGGTCTGTGGCCTGCTTAAGTAATCAAGTCTGTGCGAACAACGGTGTAGGTACTAAAGACTATAATCGCGCTCGAACGTGGCAAAAATGTAGCCGCTACATAGACGTCACTATAGCGTAAGCACTTACAGATAAATTATCTTTTGACGTAACAAAGAGTAATTTTTCAGATTTGTTAAGTTTTTACAGACGTTGCAACGTATGGCGATATTGGCGATTTTAGATAATTGCCGGTTAAGGAACAACGAATTCTATCGATCGATAAAATGCCGCAAGCCGCAATGTATAGCAAATCGCATGCGATTATCTGTGAGGTTTAAAGAGGCCGTTACGATAATCGACAACGATTTGTCATACATACGGTAGATAAAACTGTGCAAATCGGACTGCACAGATTAATCGCTACGATTTATAGTTACGTGTGTAGCCGGCATTACGAAACAATCCAATTTAATTTACCGAAGATCAATTTTAGAACTACCCTCAAAAATAAAACACGGCACCAACGTTCTTTATTTAAAACTTGCCTTACAACTAATACACAACATGCACACTCTATTGTGCACTCTACGACGTTCTCCATAAAGATGAAATTTCTTCGATATCCTGCTGTAGTTCAACTTTTGAAATAGCAGGCTTAGCCGCCATTTTGGTTTATTGCTTACCTACCGAATCTTGCTTCTAAGTTCAAATGCACCAATGCAAGTGCGTCCTTCGATTATTCAGTTATATTATAACGGATTTCTAGATAAATTTTAGAAAAAAATCTGTTCGTAATTGTTGTATCTTTGAAAGAACTAGATCGAATTTGTTATATCAATTACATGAAAAGTGCTGTTGAACTAGTGCCAAAATGAAACTAATATCTGTAAGTATTTAATTATATAAGCATTCTAATCGTATCCAAGATGTAAGAACTTATAAAAAATGTCTAACTAGTTTTGAAAGTTGATACAATTGATACAAAAATTAGACACAAAAATTTAATTTTCTTTGTGCAAACGTTTTATGGGTTATGTTGGTTGTAATTTTCATGCTTTAGTATAATTAGGCTTTAAAATCTTTAAAAGTCTTTGTTTTTGGCCTTTAGATTAAGAACTGGATTTATTTTTATTTGCTCTGTTTAATTAAACAAAGATACTACTTTCACGACAATTGGCATAAAAATAACGACTAATATTTAAACGTAAAATGCAGAGTTGTAGCCTTTTAGAAGTAAATTAAGACAGTCAATACATATTTATTAACCGACTTCCAAATCTCAAAGAAGGAGGTTATCAATTCGGTTGTATGTTTTTTTTTATTTTTTTTATTTTTTTTTTATTTTTTTTTATGTTTGTTACTCCATATCTCCGTAATTACTAGATCGATTTTGAAAATTCTTTTTTTGATTGACTGTATATGCATACAGATTGGTCCCGTTTTTGTCAAAACCCAGTTCTGATGATGGGATCCATGAGGAATCGAGGGAACTCCTCAAATCTTAAAGGCATATATATAGTGATTTTTGGGTTTTTATCAACAAATCAAGCATATACACCCAAAAAAGTGACATTTGATGAAATGGAACTGCTGATGATGATCAGAACGGAACTCTTTAACGACGCATAGTTCACGGTTGGCGATTTGTCCTCTTCGTTATGTTTGTTAAGCAAGTTAAGTTTTTAAGCCACATTTTTGTCAAGCTCGAGTTCTGATGATGGGATCCATGAGGAATCAAGGGAACTCCTCAAATCTTAAAGGCATGCGTATAGAGATTTTTGTATTTACATCAGAAAATCAAGCATTTTCATTAAAAACTGTTGCATTTGATGAAGTGGAACTGCTGATGATGATCAGAACAGAACTCTTCAATGACGCATAGTTCACGGTTGGCGATTTGTCCTCGTCGTTATGTTTGTTAAGCAAGTTAAGTTTTTAAGCCACATTTTTGTCAAGCTCCAGTTCTGATGATGGGAGCCATGAGGAATCAAGGGAACTCCTCAAATCTTAAAGGCATGCGTATAGAGATTTTTGTATTTACATCAGAAAATCAAGCATTTTCATCAAAAACTGTTGCATTTGATGAAGTGGAACTGCTGATGATGATCAGAACAGAACTCTTAAACGACGCATAGTTCACGTTTGGCGATTTTTCCTTTTCGTTATGTTCGTTAAGCAAGTTAAGTTTTTAAGCCACATTTTTGTCAAGCTCCAGTTCTGATGATGGGAGCCATGAGGAATCAAGGGAACTCCTCAAATCTTAAAGGCATGCGTATAGAGATTTTTGTATTTACATCAGAAAATCAAGCATTTTCATCAAAAACTGTTGCATTTGATGAAGTGGAACTGCTGATGATGATCAGAACAGAACTCTTAAACGACGCATAGTTCACGTTTGGCGATTTTTCCTTTTCGTTATGTTCGTTAAGCAAGTTAAGTTTTTAAGCCACATTTTTTGTCAAGCTCGAGTTCTGATGATGGGATCCATAAGGAATCGGGGGAACTCCTCAAATATTAAAGGCATACGTATAGATTTTTTTGTATTTTCATCATAAAATCAAGCATTACATTAAAAACTGTCGCATTTGATGAAGTGGAACTGCTGATGATGACCAGAACAGAACTCTTCAATGACGCATGGTACACGTTTGGTGATTACGAATTTCGATTTTGACTTGGACTGGGACCCGGACTCGGACTCATACCCGGATCCGGTTCGGACCCGGATCCGGTTTGGACCCGGACCTGGACTCGGATCCGGATTCGGAACCGGACTCGGAACCGGACTCGGACCCGGACTCGGATCCGGACTCGGACCCGGTCTCGGACCCGGACACGGACCCGGACTCGGACCCGGACTCGGACCCGGACCCGGACTCGGACCCGGACTCGGACCCGGACTCGGACCCGGACTCGGACCCGGACTCGGACCCGGACCTTGACCCAGAAAACCACTATGATACCTTAACTAAATAAACAACTATGATTACCTATCATAAAATTAATGTAGGTATAAAGTACGATGATGCCAATCTTACTAGCCCCTCCCGCTTAAACCCCCGTACACCGCACGGCATGCGCCATTAAGTGGGTTAGGTTAGGTTTGAACTGCGATCCTCACAGAACCGAACAAGGATTAGGTTAGGTTAGAACTGCGAGCCTTACAGAAACGAAAAGCTACTTGAAAAGTGGGTTTGATTAGGTTCGAACTGCGATCCGCACAGAACCGAACTGCTATCTGAGGAGTGGGTTAGGTTAGGCTAGAACTACGACCCTCATGGCTCCTCTTCACGATGGGCCAACGCCGGCCACTCCAAGGGACGCATTTATGCGTTAGAGGGAGCAAGTGATATTGCTATCTCATTCTACCGCATGGCTGCGTCCCTTGGAGTGGCCGGCGTTGGCCCATCCTGTAGAGGAGCCATTATACTGAAGCGAAATGCTAGTAGAAAAGTGGGTGGTTTTACCTCCTTTTCTACATAGTGTACCATCTACAATAATCTTTCATCGGCCCCCATGGAAGTCGGTTTTTTTTTCTTAAAAATTATGATTTTTAATATACTTATTACGAACAATGGAACACGAAACGAATAACTAAGTTTTTATCAAACTACTATTGCCAACCGAATTAGTATAGGTACTAAAACTTCACATTTTAACCGAGTTCAAAATTTTTATTAGTTCAACAAGGTTTGAGGTAGTTAATTCGGCTTTTTCACCGGTACCGACGTCAAACATATCTTGATAGGTATTTCCATGATATTCCTTCTACATGCTTCCAATGATATGTTTGTAGTCGGCCAAGCCAAATTTTAAAAGCGTCAACACACTGTCGAACCGAATGCCAACCATTATTTGCCTTGGCACCTAGTTCCTAGCGCATATTGAAATCGGTTTAAAACAATAAAAAAATAAACAGTAGAAACAGTTTTCTAAAAACCAATCCATTCCACGCGTGATAATTGAAGCGAAGCGACCCGCGCCCGGCGCCGGCCGAAAAAGCAACCCCCAAGTATAAACCCCGCTTAATTAAGCTGTGCATAAACAAACAGAGCGTATGTTCGTGTTATTGAAGTGTGGGGAAGTCGAATCTTAGGGGGAACCAGGGTAAAATGATCTTTACTTCTTTAACCCTTTAAAACGTTTCTGTCACTTTTTTAGTACAGGTACTAAATGTGGCGCCAAGTTTAAACACTAAGTGCAGGCTAGAAAAGGAAGTACGTTAAAGAAAGTGCGAGAATTGTACATTTTTTCCTAGTTTAAGAAAATATCAGACAACATTCGGTTTATGCGCAGGCGGCAGTTGAAATTTGAAATTCGCTGAATTTGCGACGGTGTGTGTTCCTGAGGTCATAGAATATAAAGTTAATAGCCAAATTGTTTTCTTTGTGTTGATATTATTACTAGATGAGTTAAACATTGTTATTCTATATAAAGCTCATTAAATCGTAGATTAATTCTAAGCCAAAAATTGCGAAATATATCTTGTCCCATTTTTGTGACATTGTCGATAGTACTGGTAACAAGGTACCATTTAGCACGTCCTAAAAAACGGACAGTGCCGACTTGTGCGGAGACAAGATTGTGACAGAAAACGGACATTGCGATACTTAGGGTATATGCTTTTTTTTTATTTATCGTCATTTTATAGGCTATTGTTGCATTGGGGTTATGTTATACATAAGTATATGTATACATTTATTTATATTTTAGTTTCAGGTGGTTCCACCATCTGACTCAGAAGAGTGAGATAACAAAAAAACGACGATGACGAAATTTTACTAGAGACAGATTGTACATCTGACTTGCCCCAATCTGACTCTTTTTCAGCCACGTCACTTTCTACGAGGATGTCAAATATGATGGACAAATATATGTTCATTTACGAACACGCGTGCTTTTATTCTTATTGTCATGCTATTAAAGTTTATTGCGCCTCATTGTGAATGGCACTATCTGTATTTAAATGTAATTTCGAAGTCTAAAGTAGTCATTGTGGGAAAAAAGTTGTTCATAATATTCGACCTGATGACCTAAAAACGACCTGTCCTCTAGTACTCCATTCACAAAACTTAATTCCTCACCATTAAACGCATAACTCGCTTCAGTATCCAAATTATTGGCACTTCTTGAAATGTCCTACGGTTAGAACCTATTTCAAGTCGATGATGAAGATGCTACAATTCCTGAGGCCTGTAAAATGTAATCTCTACAAATTTCAGGAGAGTAAATAGCTAATTTCTCTAGTCTAGAATAAAATCTAGTCTTTCATATGTCGGGCAGACGAAGCAAAGCATTTCTACTCGGGCACAAGAACATATGATATAGCTGATGTCAAGCACCGCCAACTAAAGTCTGCGGTCTGGGAGCATGACATGGATAAGACTCTGGTTCTCGCCAAGGAGGAGCCATATATTCCCAGAATGTTGCCAGAGGCCATTGAGACTGAAAAATATCTAAACTTTTACAGGAACTACAGCTATTCTTTACCACCAGCTTAGGTTCCAGATACTCCGGGTAATAAGAAAACAAGCAATACATAGAACTGTGAGACCATAGTGATAAATGGTGTGGTCATTTAAGTAAAGTAATGTTACTTACAATAATTGTAATGTGTAACTATCTTTATGAGCCTATTTTGCCTGTATACGTAGCTTTATAATGTATATTTTTTGTTTATTATATCTGTACGTGGGTCCTTTTACATATAAACACTAGAAGTAAATATAGTATTATTATGTTTTTCATTACTTTTTTCTTCTTAATAATATAATTAAACATTTTTTCCAAACATTCACTAGTGTGTTGTTGAAATAATTATAAATTTTCTTGCCCTGTAATTCTTTAATATTTTTTATTTTGTGAAACTGTTTAACGGCATTGTCCGTTTTTTAGGACAACCTTGAGAGCAATCAATCTATAAGGTTCATGGCAATGTCCGTTTTAACGGACGTCCTGAAAACCCTACTTTCAGAATGCTTTTAATTTTTTTTTCTTAAATTTAGTATTTTTTTACTCATTACTATCCCCAAAAACATTCAATGAAATAGGTGGATACATTATTTCATGTCTTGCCATGTTAAGGGTTAAAGAGAGTGCGTAAGCTGGCATCCCGCTCGTTTCTACCTAGTTAGCTTCAAGAAATCGATTAATATGTTGTTTACTTGAAACTAGCAGATAAACTAGGTTAGAGACCTAACTCACTTTGACTAAGTTCTGCGTCTAGCCAGACTTGTATTGTCTAATATTGTCGATCCAAATGTACATAATAGGTACGAACGAATATTTAATACAGAATTAGACTTACTGTCATATTTTTTAGGGTTCCGTACCCAAAAGGGTAAAAACGGGATTGTATTACTAAGACTTCACTGTCCGTCTGTCTGTCACCTGGTTGTATCTCATTAACTGTGATAGACAGTTGAAACTTTCACAGATGATGTATTTGTGTTGCCACTATAACAACAAATACTAAAAACAGAATTAAATAAATATTTTCATCACACTTGCTCGGAAAAGATGTATTTACACGTAGGGCTTGCGGGCGGGAAATTGAAATTTTCGCCCTAGGGCGGAAAAAATCTTTTCCGAGCAAGTGTGATGAAAAACACTTATTTACACGTAGGGCTTGCGGGCGGGAAATTGAAATTTTCGCCCTAGGGCGGAAAAGTGTTTTTTAATACAGTTGCTCAAAAAGTGCTACTTTACGTAGCTGTTTAGCGTGCGGAAAGTTGGTTATCTCGAACTAGTGCTTTTTACTTTTCCAATTTTTTTAAATTTATACTTGTTCCAATTCACGACTACTTATTGATGAGTGTTAATATTAGTTTCCTTTAAACGTCGTAATCAGCATAAAAACCTACCGTTAATGTAAGAATACGAAAAATATTACATATTTCATATTTAATTACTTACCTCTTCATCATTATAACACGTTTAATTTTTAATATTCAATATTGAAAATTCCGTTCTTAATAAGTTGACTGAATGGAACGGAATAGCTGTCAAACGCCCATAGATATAATATACTTAAAGACGACGTCTAACCGAGCTGTCACTGTTACCACTTTTGTTTAGTGTACGATTAACAATGTTTTTCTTATTTTTTCGCAACTGTATTAAAAAACGTCGTTCGATACACGTGCGGAAATGTCATTCTTCACTCGTCCCGAGTCTTGCCACTCGCCTGCGGCTCGTGGCAAGATATCTCGGTACTCGTGAAGTAATGACATACCTTCCGCACTAGCATCGAAATGTACTATTTTAATACAGTTGCTCAAAAAGTGCGACTTTACGTAGCTGTTTAGCGTGCGGAAAGTTGGTTATCTCGAACTAGTGCTTTTTACTTTTCCAATTTTTTTAAATTTATACTTGTTCCAATTCACGACTACTTATTGATGAGTGTTAATATTAGTTTCCTTTAAACGTCGTAATCAGCATAAAAACCTACCGTTAATGTAAGAATACGAAAAATATTACATATTTCATATTTAATTACTTACCTCTTCATCATTATAACACGTTTATTTTTTAATATTCAATATTGAAAATTCCGTTCTTAATAAGTTGACTGAATGGAACGGAATAGCTGCCAAACGCCCATAGATATAATATACTTAAAGACGACGTCTAACCGAGCTGTCACTGTTACCACTTTTGTTTAGTGTACGATTAACAATGTTTTTCTTATTTTTTCGCAACTGTATTAAAAAACGTCGTTCGATACACGTGCGGAAATGTCATTCTTCACTCGTCCCGAGTCTTGCCACTCGCCTGCGGCTCGTGGCAAGATATCTCGGTACTCGTAAAGTAATGACATACCTTCCGCACTAGCATCGAAATGTACTATTATACAGAAGTTTGTTTTTATTAATTCTCCTTTTTTTCCTTACAAGTGTGATGAAAAACATTGTGTGTGCCACGGGCGGTAAAGAAATTCCGAACTCGTGAACATTTTAAGCCCTCGCTTCGCGTCGGGCTTAAAATTGACACTCGTTCGTAATTTCTTATTTCCCGCCCTTAATACACAATGTACTATTAAGTGTGGCTCCCACAACAAATAATATTTATTTCATTGAAAAATATCCAAAATATAACAATGATAATACACTTAAATCATCATCATCATCATTTCAGCCTATATACGTGCCACTGCTGAGCACAGGCCTCCTCTCATGCGCGAGAGGGCTTGGGCTATAGTCCCCACGCTAGCAGAATGCGGATTGGGGACTTCACATACACCTTTGAATTTCTTCGCAGATGTACGCAAGTTTCCTCACGATGTTTTCCTTCACCGAAAAGCTAGTGGTAAATATCAAATGATATTTCGTACATAAGTTCCGAAAAACTCATTGGTACGAGCCAGGATTTGAACCTCCGGATTGAAAGTCAGACGTCATATCGACTCGGCCACCACTGCTTCTTACACTCAAATAGTACTTAAATACTGTAAAAATAGTTTGACTAGATACTCACTGTAAATGGGTATCCCACCAAAAACATTCTGTAAAAAACTAGCCAAGTCTCGATGGAGCTGCTTGTTTATCTCTAAAAAGTAATGAAATCTAGACAAAGTCGTGCCAAGTCTAAGGTTCCTTACTGCGATTTCTTTATTATTATAGTTAATGTTGTGTGACTTGGCCGTTGAAGGGTACACAAGGGTACAAAACCAGGTGCTCCATGACACCATTGCACCAATCTGCCATTGCACCAAAAAGAAATGTTTGTTTCAGGCTCGCCCATACATAAGTATTATTGAAATATGCAGCTTTATCAAGCCTACAATTGACTGGTTATTGAATCAACGTTTTCCAAGTGGCAATTTTCCATCGTCAATGGGTAGCGGTTCTGGCGACAGATTGGTGCAATGGTGTCATGGAGCACCTGGTTTTGTACCCTTGTGTACCCTTCAACGGCCAAGTCACACAACATTAACTATAATAATAAAGAAATCGCAGTAAGGAACCTTAGACTTGGCACGACTTTGTCTAGATTTCATTACTTTTTAGAGATAAACAAGCAGCTCCATCGAGACTTGGCTAGTTTTTTACAGAATGTTTTTGGTGGGATTTCACTTCTTTTTGTAGAAACCCCCTGGCACTGATTAAAATAACCGACTTGGTTTCACATTACATCTCAAAACTTTTTTGTAGTAAAAGCGTTGCGAGACTTGCACCTTTTTACATGTAATGTTTTTGAACTTTTTGATGGGATCTCATCTCTTTTTGTAGGCAGTCCTTCTTTTCGGGTACTCATACCCATACTATGTATACACATATCATAACTAAACATATCTTCATTCATACTCACATCGTACATCGTAGTGTACCTTTACTTTACCTACTATTTGTAGGAACTGCAACAGTAACTTTGTAATATCATATATTTATATGGGATTACAAACTTACTTATGCAGTTCTTAGATCTTTAAAACGTGACTGATATTGCAATATTTTTAGGTTTTCCCTTTATGTGGCCATTAAACCCTAACTCTGTACCAAATTTCAGCTCTCTGAGTTTATGGGAAGTACTGTTCTATTCTGATGATCATGAGTGAGTTTCATAAATGCGAAACTTTGCTTTCGCTTAACTTCGGAACTAAATGACCTACAGACTTGAAATTTTGGATTTTAAGTATGTGATTATAGCTTACTGGATGACCAAAATTTCTGCGTTCTGGTCTTATCCAGAGGTTCTCAAATAGGGGCCTGAAAATGCGGCGAAATGGTTCCAGTAAAGGATGGTACGGCAGTGTTTGCTTCGCGCTCGACTTGGCGGGGGCACTGCCGTGCCCCCCGATCCACTGCTAGTACAGTCAGCAGCAAAACTTACTAATCGGGCGAGACGTTCAAAATGATCTTGACGCGACTTTGTTAAAAGAATAAGAGCGTGTCAAGGTAATTTTGAACACATCGCCCGCTTAGCAACTTCTGCTGCTAACTGTACCTACAGTAAAAGTAGTATTTGTAATTTATTGGCAAAGTCTAGACAATTTAGGGTGGAGATGTTTGGCGCCGGCGTTACATATATTTTGTATAAATCTCGACCAAATTAGGCAGTTAGGTTGGCACCATTTGCGGTATTCAGATGTGATATGATATGAATATAATCTCTCTTAGCCAATTTAGAAAACAGAATTACTTTGATTTTATATTAAGGTTATCTTTGCGTTCAACTGTCCACAAAAAATCGCTGAATTTTAAGAGGTGCAGTATAATTAATAAAATAACATAAAAATTTCACAGATAAGATAAAAAGATATCAAAATAATGTAAAGTTACACCAAGATAAGTCTGCAATGATTTTGATAGCACACTCAGTGCAAGTGTTCTTTAAACGTCATAATTTCTTAGAAATTTTACGTTTAAAATAACACTTGCACTGTAAATGGCACTTGCGTGTGCTATAAAAATCGTTGCAGACTTCGTGGTCTAACTTTAGGTATCCTTATGTTTGCTGAAAGGGTCTAGCTGCAATCCTATAGTGAAACTGCCCCTGGCTGAAATGTATACCTTTCTTAGGCGCGTCTATTTGTCTTATTATAAGTTATCGTTTTACCAAATTTCAAGCCTAGAATCCCCTTGGTTTGGCAAAAAAAAAATCTTTTAAAAATAGTTTTATTTTTTTTGTAGCTAAACTAGTGGTTCGATTGTTTTGAAATTTGGATGTTACATGCACCTAATAGTAATTCATTATAAAAAAAATCAAGATTGTAACTTGTTTATAAAGGCTTAAAAATATATTTTTAAGTTTTTAAACTTTTTTTTAATACTTGTGAGATAGTCAACCTCAATTGTTTGTTATTTAATGCAGAATATACTACTGCTAAAAATATTTTTTTTGTAAAAAATCCATTTGGGGCAACAAGGTAAAAATGTGTTACTAACCCATCAAAAACATAAATGTAAAAAAGGAGAGCCAAGTTCAATACAAAAATTATGCTTGGCTGTGGGGTTCGCCGCAAAAAGAATGGAGATTTAAATGAGTGCCAAGTTCTATGCAAAATCCAAATATGTATTTATAGGAACAAAATAACATTATAAACAAGTATTAAACTCTATTTCTTTGCTTTATTGGATACCTATAACAATTGCTGTTATTTGAAAAAAATGCGAGATCTTAAAGCAGGTTAGATTTGACTTGGCCAGTTTTTATTACATCAGTCATTTTATAAAGTTATTCAACATATATATTTTGTAATTCTGATAAAAACTGGCCAAGCCAAATCTAACCTACTTTAAGATCTCACATTTTTTTTAAATAACAGCAATTGTTATAGGTATCCAATAAAGCAAAGAAATAGAGTTTAATACTTGTTTATAATGTTATTTTGTTCCTATAAATACATATTTGGATTTTGCATAGAACTTGGCACTCATTTAAATCTCCATTCTTTTTGCGGCGAACCCCACAGCCAAGCATAATTTTTGTATTGAACTTGGCTCTCCTTTTTTACATTTATGTTTTTGATGGGATATCAATACTTTTTGTAAAGAAAACTAGGCAGGTATTGAGATTTAATGTTTTTTCTTGTGTTTCCGCTGCATGTTTTTTACTTCTGTTCTTTGTATTAATTATGTGGTGCCGCGCGCCGCCAACGACACACCGTGGGCCGGTTGTTTAGCGCGTATTACAGGTTTTTTGTATGGGGACCCCCCCTTTTTTTTAACTTTTTTTATTTTTAGATTTTTTCCTACGCTTACACACAATTACCGAGCTGGATTCCAAATTTCATCCTTCTAGGTCATCTGGAAGTAGGTTAGGTTTAGGTACTATATGTCAGTCACAATAAAAAAGAAATTTGTATGGGAACCCCTCCTATTTATTAACTTTTTTTTGTTTTTAGATTTTTTCCTACGCTTACACACAATAACCGAGCTAGATTCCAAATTTCATCCTTCTAGGTCATCTGGAAGTAGGTTAGGTTTAGGTACTTATATGTCAGTCACAATAAAAAATGGTTTTTTTGTATGGGGACCCCCCCTATTTTATAACTTTTTTTAATTTTTAGATTTTTTCCTACGCTTTCACACAATAACTGAGCTGGATTCCAAATTTCATCCTTCTAGGTCATCTGGAAGTAGGTTAGGTTTAGGTACTTATATGTCAGTCACAATAAAAAATGTTTTTTTTGTATGGGGACCCCCCCTATTTTATAACTTTTTTTAATTTTTAGATTTTTTCCTACGCTTTCACACAATAACTGAGCTGGATTCCAAATTTCATCCTTCTAGGTCATCTGGAAGTAGGTTAGGTTTAGGTACTATAGGTATGTCAGTCAGTCTTAAAATTTACGACTTTTTGACCTTCATATCTTTATAACCGTTTGAGCTAGCTTCATGAAATTTGGGCTTCTAGATGTCCTTATGGATATAATTAAACACACGTAGTTTTATGTGTTTACGTTAAAGATGTTTTGAGTTATAGAAGGGTCAAAAGTGGCACCAAGTGGTTCGTGTAATATTACACTTGGCGCTGGCTAGCCAGTTCCTTTGCTTGAACTTGGCTTGACACGCTGCCGCGTGTCTAGATGCATACAGGGCCGTCCTTCTTACGTACTTTAGGGTGGTTCACGTTTGTATGGGAAAAAGTCAAACTCTAGCTAGAAGAAGCGGCATCGACACCCTCTTATTTGGTTACACTTATTATGCTGATAATGTACACCAAGTTTTGTAACTTTGTCTCAACTACAAGGGGGTGCTCAACCACTTTGAAAATTTTTAACGTTCTATGAAATCCAAAAATAAACTTTTTTTTTAGATTAATATATAAGTAGTTGCTTTCACATTATTTGTAAATGTGATTTATAAGTTATTAAGTAAAAAAAATATTTCTTTTTTAAGAATTTTTCAGGTGAAATTTAATGTTATTGTGACGTAGGCTTGTGTCACTCTGGGAAGAGAAGACCATGTTTTATTAGACCATGCCTAAAGATACAGAGTATAATGATATTGTCTTTTCCAGGAGACGTACACAGACATCCCGGTGGGGCGGAGCCCTACTGCCACCCACTGCCATTGGAAGTCTCATTCGGAGCCCCGAAGCGCCGTCAGACAACTACTACTAGCGCTCGTACTATGTGGACTGTTCATGGTTAGTACATACTACATATTATAAATTGTTTATGTAGGTACTAATTAATACATTACTTTTTTAGGGTTCCGTACCCAAAGGGTAAAAACGGGACCCTATTACTAAGACTCCATTGTCCGTCTGTCTGTCTGTGATAGCTACACAATTGAAATTTTCATAGATGATGTATTTCTGTTGCCGCTGTAACAACAAATACTAATAAGTACGGAACCCTCGGTTGGCGAGTCCGACTTGCACTTGTTTATGTATAATATAGGAGGCAAACGAGCAGACCCATTACCTGATGGTAAGCGATTGCCGCCCCCCATGGACATCTGCAACGCCAGTTGCAGGAAACAAATTCGACCCATTGTCCAGTCTAATGCCATAACGCGATTGGTTGATGAGTTCGCATCACGCGCGCGATTCGTCGCAACGAGTTGCGTTAGACTGCACGATTAACTCGAATTTGTAAGTGACACCATTCTTAGTGTCCGTCTTTATAAACATATGTAAGTCAATGTATAATTTATTTTTTGAAAAACCTTTTAATCGTCCCTTTACTTGTCGCAGATAGCAGAAGTGATCGGGGGGTTCCTAGCGGGCAGCCTCTCCGTAATGTGCGACGCGGCCCACATGCTGAGCGACTGCGGGGGCTTCGCCCTTGCTCTGCTCGCCTTCCACTGCGCCAAGCGGCAGCCAGACTTAACCATGTCCTATGGGTATAAGCGAGCCGGTGAGTCTGTGTGTGATAGACAGCGATATACTGTGTCATTTATTCCTGAACCTTTTTCAAAAGGCTCAGCTAGCCTTTAAACAATACATAAGCGAAACATTTTGTTCAGGAGGTCGCGTCATGGAAAAGTTTGAAAAACACAGCGCTAATAGCTATTAAAACTCGTCAACACGCTCGGTTTACCACGAAGCCACGGTGACTTTTACTCGTAAACACCTTGCTACTTCACAATCACATAGGTTCTACGTCAACACTTCGCTGGCGCGTTGTAGGCGTGACAGCGGCATCTAATGATCGATTTGGGAACTTATCTAGTCTAATCCCTCTAATTCGACGACCAGTCTGGCCTAGTGGGTAGTGACTCTGCCTGCGAAGCCGATGGTCCTGGGTTCGAATCCTAGTAAGGGCATTTATTTGTATGATGATACAGATATTTGTTCCTGAGTCATGGGTGTTTTCTATGTATTTAAGTATTTGTATATTATATATATCGTTGTCTGAGTACCCACAACACAAGCCTTCTTGAGCTTACTGTGGGACTGAGTCAATCTGTGTAAGAATGTCCTATAATATTTATTTATTATTTATTATAATGCTGAGCGACTGCGGGGGCTTCGCCCTCGCTTTACTCGTTTTCCACTGCGCCGGTAAGTAAGAGAGACATGCGTATACGGATACGGACTACATTCAAATTTCATACTTCTTAGCTAACAATCTATTAGAATGTAAATAAGCCTGTCTGTCTGTGAAATTAGTAAATGTTATTATAATAAACAGTTTAATTTCTTTCTAATTAAAATTCAAGATATATTTTGCACGTAGAAGTCCCGTTGTCCACGTGAAATGTAAGATCCTTGCTATAAACATTCAATTTTATTTTCCACAGAGGTCCTCGGCGCCATGGTGTCCGTCCTCCTAATATGGATACTAACCGGCATCTTCGTGTATGTGGCCGCCATCCGGATACACTCGCGCGACTTCGATATAGAGCCGGACGCCATGATGGTCGTGTCCGGGTGCGGAGTCATCTTTAACATCATACTAGCTGTCGTGCTCCATGGATGCTCCGGTATCGGTGAGTTGAGGAACATTCATTAACCCCTTTGAGTCTATTTTGTACTAGCGATGGGCGAGTCGAGTTATCTGATTCGAATAATCCGAATCAACCTACAGATGAGTTGATTCGAATCAAGACTATTGGCAATCCGAATCAACTCGGCCACTAAACTGACTGGTAACTTGTTATCCGATCCGCTGACTCGGCGAATGAATCGCCAATTCACCAACTCTCCGAGGCGAGTCAACGCTACGCTAAGGCCATTCAAAAATAAACCTTAATTCGATAGCCCGAAGGTTCTTTTTACAACAACTGCCGCTTGATTCGCCATCCCGAGTCGGGTTCACTGGTAGTATGGCCATTGAAAAATAAACCTTAATTCGGTGTCCTGAAGGTTCTGTTTACAACAACTGCCGCTTGACTCGTTTGCGGCTCCGCGGCCCGTGACCTTGTCGCGAACCACGCAAACCGTCGAGTCGAGTCAGTTCGAATTTCAACTCGGATCAGTGGCCGAATCGATTCGAATGATTCGAATCGAAAAAAAGTGGACTCGTCACATCGCTATTTTGTACCGAAAATTATAGACAATTAGACATGGCGTCTCCATTGGTTATATCCTCTAAGCTTTGAGTAGATGGACCTAAACTCTTGCGAACGTCACAAAATAACATCAAAAACCTTACGAGCAGGATGATGTAATCAAAGTACTTATAGATTCTATGTCGACACTCCGTTAGCGCGATTTAGGGTTTGCCGCTGACGTAACAGCGCCATCTAGCGATGAATTCGAACCCTAACCGGGATCTTCGTGTACGTGGCCGCCATCCGGATGCACTCGCGCGACTTCGATATTGAACCGAACAACCTACACCCTGATGAGCGTCTCAAAAGATCATCAATAAAACGCACTGACTGGATTTTAAAAAATGTAGAAATAGATGGGGTTATGCAAAAATGAGTCATCCCACATCCATTTTGCAGTAAAATGTCAACTTTAAGCGTCAATGTTTTGAGTTGACATCTTATTGAAAAATTTATGTGGGTTGACACATTATTGCGTATCAACATCCAAATAAGAGTCGCCCGGACAAATAATATTACTCTTTCTTTACCCAAGAATTAATTTGGAAGTTGTAACCAAACTTTTAGATTCCACGTAGACATTTTGCTAGCGCAATTTAGGTTTCGCCGCTATCGTGACAGCGCCATCTAACGATCAATTCTGAAAATATAGAGCGTTATGTCCTAAGCTATAAGGTTTAAAGTATAGTATATATAAGTGTATGTGGTGTATTTGTATTTATAAGAACCGTATAGTTCTTAAAATCATTAGACTTACCTCGGTCTGACTCTATTAATTCGATGGCGGATGCAGATCCGCCTTTCTGTTTTTGATATAAAAAATAAGGCGGATCTGAATCCGCCGTGCAAGCACGCGCACTGCTAGTGTTATTTATACGTCATAATTTCATAGAAGTTTTAAAATAACACTGGTACTGCGTGTGCTATCAAAATCATTGCAGACTTATCTCGGTTTGACTCCAGGGGGCCGATTTTTGAAATTCGACTACTCGATTTCGTGTATTTCGTTCAATAATATCTCCACTACTAGGCATTTAAATTCTACTAATAGAATTGAAAACGAGTGGTCAATACCACTCGATTCCCAATTTCTATCGCTAGTATTTCAAAAATTAGCATTTCGTCGTTTTCCACCGATTTCCGAATGACGAAATCGAACGATCGAATTTCAAAAATCGGCCCCCAGCTCTTTTTCAAGTGTTGCACGGCAATAATTAACGGTTCCTTACGTCGCGTCATAGTCAAATAAAACATGGTCTTCTCTTCCCAGAGTGACACAAGCCTACGTCACAATAACATTGCCACTTTATATAGCGCTGTCGCATATTATCATATAGCGCTGTCGCATGATGACGTAGGCTTGTGTCAGTCACGTGACCATGAAAAGACGGGAAGAGAGTACCAGGCGGAGTATATTATTATACCATGCGTGGCGTATTCTTTTGCAAATTAAATATTTCTAAGTTTTGTTTTCAGCGCACCACCACACGCACGGCGGCGCGGCGTGCACACACGGCCACACGCACGCACACACGCCCCGCTCGCGCTTCGGTGTGTTTCGTCGCGACAAGCAGAACGGCGCCATAGCCAATGGAGACTACTCCGTTAACGGCGATTATTCTATGAAGGAGTTGGGAGAGACGCGGGTGGAAGGGGGCGGCGACAGGTGATTATCTCCCTCTCACTCTAACAATCTCTTTGGTAGAAGCAGATAAACATTCTGTCCTGCCTTCTCTTTATAGAATTATCGCAACGATTCGTTCGTTTAGAAGTTGTGTGACTACTAACGCCATCTATTGACGAGTAGTTCTAAAATGAGACGTGCAATAACAAAATTACCATTGTATAGAGATTGTGCGCGTTGGAGTTGGGTCTGCCATCTTGTGGCCTGAATTGGAAACATAAATAGAGTCTGACCAAGAAAAGTCTGCAGCGGATTTGATAGGCCACTCAGTGTAAGTGTTATTTATACGTCATAATTTCATAGAAGTTTGACGTTTAAAATAACACGTGCACTGCGTGGGCTATCGTACTGTTCTCGTACGTTTTGTTGTGCATAGCAGGTTCTGCCATCTTGTGGGCTACATCGGAAGCATAGACGACCGTAATAATAAACTTCACATTTACGCTCCTGTGGTGCCCCCTATAGTTCATGCACGCGCCCTATAAATAACAGATGTGTTACATCAGAAGAGCCAGTGTTTTATATATTTTCGATTTAGTTATTAATGGGGTTGGCAACTGTCAAAGGTTTGCATAGATGGCGCCATCATAGCTTGCCCCTTTTTCTATGAGATTTGGCTTAAAGGGCTGGCATCCAGGGTATTAAAAAAACAAAAATTTAACATAATTCTAGGGATTGACGGGGCAAGCTATGATGGCGCCATCTCCTAAAAACTTCCACCGGCCAACCCCATTCAGTGTGTAATTTATTTTCTAACCCTCTAAAATAAATTGTAAGTTGAAATATCAGTATATGTTTCCAGGAACATAAATCTGCGAGCAGCCCTCATCCACGTGCTCGGCGACTTGATCCAGAGTTGCGGGGTCCTGTTAGCTTCGGTGCTCATCAAGTTTTACGTGAGTTGTCCAAGCGATACCAGTGCCCTCTATATCAAAAGCTTGTAACTCGTAATACAAATGGAAGTCCCTTATCGACAGCTTTTGTTAGAAAGGGACTTCCACTTGTATTACAATAACAATAACAATATTTTTATTCACAATAAAAGTTTAACAGGCACGTTACAGTGAACCCCGCACTACAAGTTACAAGCTTTTGATAAAGAGGGCACAGTACTCATATTAAAGATTCTTTGTGACTCTAATCAATTTTATATGTAGATTCTAGTCAATTTTTAGGGTTCCGTACCCAAAGGGTAAAACGGGACCCTATTACTAAGACTTCGCTGTCCGTCCGTCCGCCCGTCCGTCCGTCCGTCCGTCTGTCACCAGGCTGTATCTCACGAACCGTGATAGCTAGACAGTTGAAATTTTCACAGATGATGTATTTCTGTTGCCGCTATAACAACAAATACTAAAAACAGAATAAAATAAAGATTTAAATGGGGCTCCCATACAACAAACGTGATTTTTGACCAAAGTTAAGCAACGTCGGGAGGGGTCAGTACTTGGATGGGTGACCGTTTTTTTTTTTTGCTTTATGGTACGGAACCCTTCGTGCGCGAGTCCGACTCGCACTTGCCCGGTTTTTTGAGTCTAGTCAAAACGTTGAAAATTAAGTTCTTTTTAACTTGTTAGAGATGGGACTGCCCTGTAAAAACTCTACTCCTTTCTTGAGATTATTTACTCCGAACGATTTTTAAGTGGCGTTATTTATAAAAAGACTCGTAAAAGGGCTCGCATTAGAGTCTTACGACTCAAACGACTGAAGTCTTTTTATGACAGTCTCTACTAAGTTCAGACATAGAGAAATATAGTAATACAAGAGTGCTCACTCCATACACCAGTTTTGGTCCCAGAAATATTAGTATTTCCATAGCAACTTTCATAGTCACAACCATAGAGTTATATATTTGACAGAGGGAATGTCACTTAAGACAAACTGTGACCCTGCAATGGCGGACAGTTTGAAAGTGTGCGTGTAGACGAGTGATACCATGTAACACAAATTCTCTCCCCTAATGGTGAAACAATTATTTTCAATGTCGTCCTTGTTTTCAAATATTAAAATAGTACAGTTTTACGTTAGACGATAAAAAAGTGTCTACCTAACTGATTTTATAGGTCTTGAAAATGCGCATTGGTGCACAATTACTTTGTGCAAATATTATTTTCAATACCTAATGATATTTAACTTGTAACATATCTGGTTTTAAATAAAAAATAAATATAAGGTAAGTGTACTAGTGCTCGACATGTTAATGCCCAATAGATGACACCTTGCTGTCACCTCTATTGACAATGACTTAAGTTTCAAGATGACATCATGTACTGGACTGGGACCGCGTCGAGCACCATGAGTATGTTTACCTTACATAACAAATAAACGTTAGCTATCAAAAATTATTCATGTAAACGTCTTTAATTTCCTTATTATCGGGAAATTACCATACCGATCTGGTTTGAAATGCAAAATCAATAATTTAGCTATTTAGCTAAATGTCCTAAATGATCTCTTATATACATAATGATTTAATAAGAAGGGCATCAATTACCCTACTTTCGGGAAATTACCCTATTCAACTTCCTGGTCACACTCCTGTTTCGCATTTATAAACAATGAAATATGGAGATTTTATGTACAATACCATGATAATTGATAAAAATAGCTATGAAAAGTTATTCCGTCACTTTTTTTCTTTCGATCGGTACAATTCTTGCAGGATTTAACTACACATGCCGCGATATTTTACATTTTTCTTGGACAAATTTACTTCACTGACGTTTTGATCCGTCTGACGGCAAATTGGTGGATGAGGGCATTGAGATAACTGTCAATGTGTGTGTGTCACGCGTAAATACTAGGAAATTGGTGGATGATGGAATCACAGTTTTTGTCTTAGCAAAACTACGTCCGTAGTATTCTAGGTCCATGGTCACAACTAGCATCGAGTAGCGGTATTATCTGTACTTTAAGTAGTAGTAGTAGTACTGTCAAGTGACAATAGATGTAGCACCGACCGGAAAGTCTTATTTTGTTGAGATTAGAGTTTCCGGTCGGTGCTACATCTATTATTAAGTCCATACCTGTATCTTTAGGTACTTAAATAAACGTAAACAAAATGTACCCTCAAATGACTCCTTAAGCCAGTTGAGGGTAGAAGAAGACATTGCACGATCAAATAATGTTAAAATTAAAAGCCTATATTAAATCGCCAGAATTAGGCATACATAGGCTGCAAAAATAACTATAAAATTATATGGAATGTCTTATGTTCTTTTATGATTGTAAGACATTTGACGAACCAATACTCAATTCAATTCGAATTTGCACAACATTAGTCAGTTTCCGCTTGGTACAGCGACATCTAACGGGAGATTAACTTATTACTAACACATTGCCACTAAGTGCTACGGGTTACGCTCGTAGAGCGTAGCCACGTTTTCGCCGTATGTAAAGATACAGACTGTAGGTACCGCATAACGTTCAGGGTCGTACAGCGCCATCTAGTTTACATGTCATAAAGTTAATAAAATATGTTTTCCACAGCCGGAAGCGAAGATAGTGGACCCGATCTGCACGTTCGTGTTCTCCGTGCTGGTGCTGCTGACGTCGGCGCGCGTCGTGCGCGACGCGCTGGCGATGCTGATGCAGGCCGTGCCTAGGGACTTCCGGTTAGTTGCCCTATCAGTCCTGCTAAAATACAGGAAAAGTTTTAAGCTACTCGCCTAAAGATGGCGCTAGTAGTCTTTGAATAAAACTGCAATAGTACACATTATTTGTATGTTAGGATGGTATGCCACCTATCCAATATATTTATCCAATGTGCATTGCGTCTCACTCTCTTATTAGTTTAAATATGAAACGCAAATACACGTTGGACCAAGAAATTTTACAGGTGAAATAACTTCCTTAACACTAAACACATCGCAAATAATGTTTAATGTTAGGCATTTTCTACTAGAAACCTTGGGCAAAGCATATCAATGGGAAAGATGTTACATCAGGTCGTGTTAACACAAACATATTACGAAATAAGTTATTTTTATTAGCATTGATTTGTGAAATAAGTACTCTGTGCCGCAAAATTGCATGACTACTTTAAAATTACTAAAATAATTCATTCATAATATATCCATGGAATTTTACACTGCTTTTTTAATTACAATCATTGTAGATTCATGTAAAAAACATATTTTAGTTCAGGCGCTCCCTAACTGGTACAGCTACTGACCAACAGATGGCGCTGGTAGTCTCACTATTTTCATACATTGTTGCAGGTACCGCGAGTTCGTGCAGGCCCTGTCTGCTATCAGCGGCGTGCGGCACGTGCACTCCGTGCACGCGTGGGCGCTCTCCACGCACCACGTCGTCGTGTCGGCACACGTCGCTATAGGTACACTCACCTGACCACCTACAAAACAAAAAAAAATGAAAATATAGACCTTCCTATAGAAAACGTCGACATCAACTCGACCAAAATCTATGAAACGGCCAAAAACATTTTTGTGATTTCAGAGTTGGTCCCATAGAAAAAGTTGTTTAGTATTGCCTACTTAATCACCTCGCACAATATGGCTAACGTTCCAAAAACGACCCTGTAAGTTTACTCTTCGAAGGCAGCGTAATTATGTGACACGCTCTTATGGATCTACAAATAAGATCGTGTCATATATTTCTGCGGCCTTCGTTGTGTGACATATTATTACAGGTGTCTGTACGTGTCATTTTTGACGAGTGATACGAATGAAATGGATGTAATCAAAATCAAAGCTTTAAACATAGTTTGCATTTCATGAATATTACTAGGAAGTATTCATGAATTTTAAATTACATATACGAGAAACCTGCGAAAAATATGTCTTTTACAAATTTTAATGCCGCGTCACTTGCGTAAGTTTCTCAAAAGTCTTAGTACATTGTTGTAATATTTCCAATTTTTTTGCTAGCTAACAACTAGCAATAAACTGGATATATTACGAAGTCTATTAAACAATCTTTCTGTAAAGTTTAGCCACATAAAAATGACGTCAACGTAAATATATGTCATTCCACAATCATACTGCTAGTGGACTTACACGGTAAAGCTTCGGCTATCCCCCGATGGATGGCGCCACGGGTCATCAAAACTCTGATACTGACCCCTGTTTTTCAGATGAGCTGACAGACTCCGAAGCGGTGCTGCACGCGTGTCAACAGCTGGCACAGGAGTACAACGCTAGGGCTGGGACGTTCCAGGTTAGATATATCGATACCGATATTACTAATCGATTATTTCGATTAGGTAACTGAGGTATTTGAGAGCGTAAAGGAAACACAGCAGTACAGTCGACGGTCCGTTTATTACTGATTGACAAAGGGGTGCGCGGGGAGCGACACCGCGCCCGCGCCGGTTTGCATGCATATACTACATTTCTCCCACACTAATATTGAAACCTATTAACAAAGAAATAATTAATATTAAAAATAACAATTAGGTAGGTAAACATTTCCTTATGCCTAAACTTTATAGTTAACATCTTTCCTTGGACGCAACAGGCGTCTTGACGAGCATTCTGTGAGAGCGGTCGACTCAGCGGTCTCTTGCACATGTGCGTCGACCGCGCTCGGCAGCCGCACCGGCGTCCCCGGCGCGGAGCCGCTTGGGGAGGCCGGCGGGGAGCCGCCGTCACCGACGCAATCTGCCCACATTTCCTCCTCCGCGCGTGTCTCCCGCGTCACCTCGGAGGCTGACTCATCAGACCCCGCATTATCCCTATTACTAAGAGACCCTTCGGGTGTACTTGAACAACTAATTGTGGGTTCAGACACTAGCGAGCTGGGAAGTGAAGGCGATTGGGTAGGTGTAACTAGGTCCTCTAAATCGCTTATAGTAGCAATACTGTCATTAGGGCCTTTATACTTTAACAATTGGTCCATATGGCGTACACAATAAGAATTATATTTATACATAAATATTTTAAACATTTTATTGCCAACCCTTTCCTTTAGGACACCTAACTGCCAACTTTCTTTTCGAGCACTGTACCACCGAACCCAAACTTTGTCCCCGAGGTCAAAACAACGACGATGTACCGGCGCCGGTGTTTGCTCGTGCGCGTTATTATTATTAGCAGAAGGTAAAATTAAATCAAGACGCGACCTCAAATTTCTTCCAAACGTTAGTTTGGCGGGGGTGGTTCCTGTTGTACAGTGCGCGGTATTTCTGTAAGTAAACAAATACTCATACAAAGCGTCATTCATTTTTTGTTGAGGCATATTCTCATTCAAAATACATTTAATCATACGTTTGCAGTTTTTAGGGTTCCGTACCCAAAGGGTAAAACGGGACCCTATTACTAAGACTTCGCTGTCCGTCCGTCCGTCTGTCACCAGGCTGTATCTCACGAACCGTGATAGCTAGACAGTTGAAATTTTCACAGATGATGTAGTTCTGTTGCCGATATAACAACAAATACTAAAAACAGAATAAAATAAAGATTTAAATGGGGCTCCCATACAACAAACGTGATTTTTGACCAAAGTTAAGCAACGTCGGGCGTGGTCAGTACTTGGATGGGTGACCGTTTTGTTTTTGAATTTTTTTTCCGTTTTTTTTTCATTATAGTACGGAACCCTTCGTGCGCGAGTCCGACTCGCACTTGCCCGGTTTTTTATTTACTGTATTTTCGGCCTGGCCGTTACTATTTGGGTGGTATACAGGAGAGTTCATGTACTTAATCCCATTGTTAGAACAATAAAGTCTAAACTCGGCGCAATTTATTTTGACATCATTGTCTGAAACTAATACGTTCGGTATACCGAAATACGAAAATAAATATGTCAACTTAGAAATAAGTGCTTGCGTAGTGGTACCATTATTCATATGTAAACAGTCTAGCCACTTGCTAAACGCATCGACCACGACCAGATATACCCGTTGCCCCACCGTCATGTAATCAAAATGAACGCGGTTCCAAACTCCAGGCGGCCGCGGCCAGCTCGCTGGCGCCTCGCGCGGCGGCTTGGCGCGTAATGAAATGCAGGTGGCGCACGAGCCCGTGCAGCGTTCGATGTCCGCGTCAATCCCTGGCCACCACATTCGACTTCGAGCATTACATTTCATTTTAACAATACCTAGATGCGTACTATGGAGTTCTTTCAACAAGCGCTCTCTAAGTATCATTGGAATGACGACCCTATGTCCCCGTAACAAGATCCCCCCTTCCAATTGTAGGTCCGATTTGCATTGGAAATAAGGTCTAATTTGATCGCATACTACTTTACGCGACCATCCATTTTGCATGTACTTTATAACCGTCTTTAATACGGTATCGTTTCCTGTGGCTTGGATTATTTCGGCGCACGTTACCGCCGGTAATATTGCATTCATAAAATGCAAGGAGTTAAAAGTATCAAACTGGTTATCTAGACACGCGGCAGCGTGTCAAGCCAAGTTCAAGCAAAGGAACTGGCTAGCCAGCGCCGAGTGTAATATTACACGAACCACTTGGTGCCACTTTTGACCCTTCTATAACTCAAAACATCTTTGACGTAAACACATAAAACTACGTGTGTTTAATTATATCCATAAGGACATCTAGAAGCCCAAATTTCATGAAGCTAGCTCAAACGGTTATAAAGATATGAAGGTCAAAAAGTCGTAAATTTTAAGACTGACTTATGACTTATAGTACCTAAACCTAACCTACTTCCAGATGACCTAGAAGGATGAAATTTGGAATCCAGCTTAGTAATTGTGTGTAACCGTAGGAAAAAATCTAAAAATAAAATAAAGTTAAAAAATAGGGGGGGCCCCATACAAAAAAAACACTTTTTATTGGGACTGACATATAAGTACCTAAACCTAACCTACTTCCAGATGACCTAGAAGGATGAAATTTGGAATCCAGCTCGGTTATTGTGTGTAACCGTAGGAAAAAATCTAAAAATAAAATAAAGTTTAAAAATAGGGGGGGTCCCCATACAAAAAAAACATTTTTTATTGGGACTGACATATAAGTACCTAAACCTAACCTACTTCCAGATGACCTAGAAGGATGAAATTTGGAATCCAGCTCGGTTATTGTGTGTAAGCGTAGGGAAAAATCTAAAAATAAAAAAAAGTTAAAAAATAGGGGGGGTCCCCATACAAAAAAATATTTTTTTATTGTAGCGTTGGAACCGTTACAAGCAGATATTTTAAACTACCCCAATATATGTATTATTATATTTGCTATATTAAAATAAAGTTAAGTCAAAAAATAAGTGGTGTCCCCATACAAAAAACTTGTAATACGCTCTAAACAACCGGCCAACGGTGTGTCGTCGGCGGCGCGCGGCACCACATAATTATACAAAGAACAGAAGTAAAAACCATATAGCGGAAGCAGTTATAAAGTTGACCCAAAATTTTTTTATTAAGCTATGAGCTTCATCACATATGTTCTTTGAGTAATTCTAAGCATTTCAAGCCTGGGAGGCAATAAGAAATGTGTGTCTACTCGGATTTGTAATGGATCCAAACTTTCAACCCCTTTTTAACCCTGTTAGGGGATGAATTTTACAAAACGCTAAAATTACTTTTCCTGTCTTTTAATAATATCCCCAAATACAAAGATTCAAGTCCCGCGTTCGAAAAATTTTTTGATATCCATACAAACTTTCAACCCCTTTTTCACCACCTTAGGGGATGAATTTTCAAACACGCTGAAATTAGTTTTCTTGTATTTTAATAATATATCGTTTTACGAAGTTTCAAATTCCTAGCTTAAAATAAAACTTGAACCCCATACAAACTTTCATCCCCTTTTTAACCCCCTTAGGGGTTGAATTTCTCAAAATCGCTTCTTATCTCTTGTACACTTTATAAATGTAATCTAGTGTGCAAATTTCAACTTTCTATCTTTTGTAGTTTCGGCTCCGCGTAGCAAAAATCTCCAACCAAATTTTTTAACTTTTTACGTTTTTCTTGTAAAATTACTATGAAACTGAAAAAAACAAATATTAGCAATGAATTCTACGTCTTTGGTTTATACGAAAATGATACCAAACTTGCCCTAGTACCCACCAGGATCAGAATAGATTTTTTTTTAAAGATGACGGGTGGCGGCCGTCTTTGTACCCTACCCTCCCCCCCACCCCAGGCTAGAAATGCTTAGAATTACTCAAATATCAGATGTGATGAAGCTCATAGCTTAATAAAAAATTTTTGGGTCATGTATGGCAGCGTTACATAACTGATTCCAGTAATACAGCGGAAACACAAGAAAAAACATTAAATCTCAATACCTGCCTAGTTTTCTTTACAAAAAGTATTGATATCCCACCAAAAACATAAATGTAAAAAAGGAGAGCCAAGTTCAATACAAAAATTATGCTTGGCTGTGGGGCTCGCCGCAAAAAGAATGGAGATCTAAATGAGTGCCACTGCCAAGTTCTATGCAAAATCCAAATATGTATTTATAGGAACAAAATAACATTATAAACAAGTATTAAACTCTATTTCTTTGCTTTATTGGATACCTATAACAATTGCTGTTATTTAAAAAAATGTGAGATCTTAAAGTAGGTTAGATTTGGCTTGGCCAGGTTTTATCAGAATTACAATATATATAAAATGATTGATATAATGAAAACTGGCCAAGTCAAATCTAACCTACATTAAGTTAAGATCTCACATTTTTTTAAATAACAGCAATTGTTATAGGTATCCAATAAAGCAAAGAAATAGAGTTTAATACTTGTTTATAATGTTATTTTGTTCCTATAAATACATATTTGGATTTTGCATAGAACTTGGCAGTGGCACTCATTTAGATCTCCATTCTTTTTGCGGCGAGCCCCACAGCCAAGCATAATTTTTGTATTGAACTTGGCTCTCCTTTTTTACATTTATGTTTTTGGTGGGATCGCTATCACAATAAGTCTCTGATAAGGGAGCGCGGGAAAAATAATCTGCAACCAAATTATTTTCACTAGAGATATATTGAACAACGTAGTTGTACGCGGACAAAATTATGGCATATCTTTGTAGTCTTAAGGCGGTTGTAATGGAAATACCAGTTTTATTGTTAAAAATCGATACGAGCGGTCTATGATCTGTTTTTAGGATGAAAGGCTCACTACGACCGTACAGATATTGATGAAACTTTTTGACCGCGAAGATAATAGCCGTCGCTTCTTTCTCTATTTGGCTGTAATTGCGTTCACTACTTGTTAGTGACCTGGAAGCGAATGCTAGCGGCCGCTCCATACCCTCAGCGTCGCGAGTCGATAATACTGCGCCAAGACCGGCGGGGCCCGCATCAGCAGCTAGAACCAGTTGCGCGTCAGGGTCGAAGTGCGCGAGCGCACGCTCAGAGGCCAGCTCGCGCTGCACCTGTCGCACAGCGCGGCGCTGCCGCTCGCCCCACTCCCACTCTGCTCCCGAACGCAGCAATTCATGCAGCGGACTTAACACACTAGACGCGTTTGGAATGAAATTCCTGTAATAGTTAACCATGCCTAAAAACGTTTAACTTCCGTTACATTTTTAGGTTCCGGTGCATTAATTACCGCTTTTACCTTTTGCGCACTGGATTGAAGCCCTTTTTTACTTATTGTGTAACCTAAATAAGTAACACTATTTTTGAAAAACTCACACTTTTCCTTCTGCAGACGGAGACCGGCTTGGTCAAGCCTACTCAGTACTTCCCGTAACCTGCTAAGGTGGACAACTTTGTTGGGACCTGTAATACATATGTCGTCCAGCCAGCAACTCACTCCATCTATGCCGGCAAGCAACGTCTCCATGGCTTTTTGAAAAATAGCCGGAGCATTCGCTAAGCCATAAACGAGACGAGTATACTTAAATAATCCCTTCGGGGTGTTTATTGTAGTGAGCTCCTGGGACTCATCGCTTAAAACAAATTGATTGTATGCGTTCTTCAAATCGATTTTACTATAGTGCTCGCCGCCGCCCAGCTTTGCGAATACTTCCTCTATACGAGGGAGCGGATACTTATCAATCACTAAGTCCTTATTCAGAGTAACCGAAAAATCCCCCGCGATTCTTACTTTACCGTTCTCTTTAAGCACTGGTACAATTGGAGTAGCGTATTGGGAATGGTTGACGGGTACCAAAATACCTAACCCTACCAACCTATCTAGTTCAGCTTCTACTTTCCCTTTAAGGGCAAAGGGTATAGGTCGTGGCTTAAAAAATTTAGGGCTAGCTTTATTATTTAATGTTAAAGTGACTTTAAACTTATTAAATGCACCTAGCTCGTCACGCCACAGGTTAGGGTATTGTTCTAACAAAAGATCAAAATCCTTATCTTCACTTATTTTATTTATCCTCGCAGTGAAATATATGTCAAAGGCGGCCATAAAATCGCGGCCTAATAGACCGGGTCCTCCATCTTTGACAACAAAAATGCTGATGCATTTGGTGCTATTGTTAAAAGTAGCATCAATATCAAAAACTCCTAAAGGTGCGATTTTATGGCCGTTATAAAAGCACATACGGACATTACAAGGCAATCATTTGTATTTATGAAACCTATCATAATACAAGGTGTCTGATATGACGCAAGTACCCGAACCGGAATCTAGTTCCATAGTGACAAGATTATCCCCTAACTGTACTTCAATTTCAATAGGTTTTATTGAAACGTACCTTAATCTATAGTTTTGGCACTCCACGCAGCACGACGCATCATCCGAAGTATCACTATTTTGCTGCCCTATATTATTAATTCGCGACAACTTGGCCTTACACACTTTTTTCAAATGGCCAACTAAACCGCACTTTTGACACTTGTAACCCTTATATTTGCACTGGTCCGCATCATGATTTTTCATGCCGCACACGGTGCACTTGCGAACCTCTCGTCCGCGGTCGGTGGCGGGTTTCGACCCGCTCACCCGGTACACCGGTTCCTCCTTCACGAGCGCCGCCGCCGTTGACTCCGTGGCCGTCGCCCGGGCATGGCGCGCACTCGCCGCCTGCTGTGCCACCTCCAAGGCTTTCGCAAACGAAAGCGAAGTAGCGTCCTGCTCGAATAAGCGATCACGTTCGCGGCCTACGTTCATGCCTAGCACAAAACGATTCACTAGCAGCATGTCCAATGCAGTGCCGAACTCGCAGTGCACGGCGAGTCCGCGAACTCGCGCCGCCCATCCCTCGACGCTTTCTCCCGTTGTCCTTCTCGCCTCAAAAAACTTCTCCCTGTCGGCGAAGGTACACCTTTTCGGCGAGAAATGCTTGTTTAGCACTTCGACTAAAGCGTCAAACGCAAAATCCTCTACTTTCTTAGGATGCACGAGATCTGTGGCCAGACGGTAGGTATCATCCGACAGATGAGTGAGTAATAACGGTGCCTTCTTGGCATCTACAACTGAATTTAAAAGAATATACTGCTGCAGCCTTCCATGAAATATCTTCCACTCTTGAGAATTATGGTCAAAAACTGTAAGACTTCCGATACAAGTAGTCGTCATAATCAACGGTTATTTTTTTTTTTCACGCGCGGGTAGATTCGTCGCCAGTGAGGTATTTGAGAGCGTAAAGGAAACACAGCAGTACAGTCGACGGTCCGTTTATTACTGATTGATACAAAGGGGTGCGCGGGGAGCGACACCGCGCCCGCGCCGGTTTGCATGCATATACTACAGTAACACATATCAATGAAAGAATATTGATCAAAGTCAAATGGCGTTCTAACAATTTTAATCTTCTGTCGAAAGATGGAAGTAAATTTACAGTTGCTACTTTATTTTGGAAATCCGCCTCTATACACTCTATTGTCTTTGACGGAACAAATTTAAGAACACTCTTTTACTATTCAAATAGTATTAAATCTACTCACCACCAGATGGCGCTACTAGTCTCTTCAGTTCGTGCAGTATTCAGTTGTATTAGATGATTGATCGATTCTCGTGGCTGTTGCAGGTGGAGCGTTATTCGAGCGCGATGCCGACGTGCGTCGACTGCAGGCAGCCCGGACACGTGCCATGACATCTGACTACCCTCACACACTAGCCCAGTCAGGTCTGCTGCTTTTCTATATGAAGTTTCTATAAAAAAAGGTTAAGATTGCGTGAGACACTTTGGTGCTCGCCTTACGCCGAGTTAAGTTGAATATGCCACCATCGGAGCGAGCAATTATTGACTATTGTAGTCGGACCATACTAACAAACACATTTATTGCCGAATCTACTTAAAGCCTTCAAAGTATTTGTACTTATTAAATGAATCATACCATATTAGTTCATACTCGAGGATTTTGCTTGTAGGTTTCGATATGCCGAACAGTTTTGATATCCATCTATAGATCAGCTCAATGGTACCAAAGAGAATAGAGTAAGAGTTTGAAATTCTCTTTGATGGTACTAAATTATTGAATTTTCATCTGGATTACATTAAATTTGCCTTCGATACGATATGACTTATAGAAGTTGGTTCGTAAGTTGGCAAACGGTACAGCACAAAGGTACTGAATAAACATTGTCGGCAATATGTATATCTTGTTCAAGAAAAATATATGTGAATCACTACTCCATATAAAATAAATGTTTTATATTTCAGGAATCAACGGACAGCTCAAGTACTGAAAGACCTGAAGTATAAATGGCATAGAAACGTAGGATAAGTATTAAAATTTTGCCAATAGTATGGACAATTAGCAAATTCGCAAAAATGGCGCTGGCGTCGCATGATATATATATTTAATTGACATGAAAATAATATAAACAAGACGAAAATGTTATAATAATTACATAATTATAAGTATTGTTATGATTTAAGTTATTTTTGTATGTAAAAGTTTCATAGGATTTTTAAATTAGTTCACCAATTTGCTGGTAGATGGCGCTAAAATGCAAGATAGATCGCGCTGTTAAGATTTTTCCCGAGTTGATGGGGTCGCCGCCATACTAGTTTATCGTTACTCTGGTTTCCCTTCAAAACGCATAAATCTTTCGCCTTTTACTAAAGATTTCCGTGGAGGGGAACACTCAAATGAGTCTTACTCTATTTTTTGATGCCTTGCTTTTAGCAGGGCTTATTAATTTGTATAAAATTACATGTTAGTATTTCCATTGAGTACGATACGAAAATCATATATCTATAATATTTTAGAGGAACCGGGGGACGGTATCGTCTTGGGTCGTCCCATTCGTTTTTCGTCAAGTTCTTAAATTAATCCTATTCTGCTTTCGTCAGCCATTCTACATTCGTCACAATCGTCGATGGCTTTCAATGTAGAATGAGTGACGAAAGCAGAATAGGACTAATTTAAGAACTTGACGAAAAACGAATGGGACGATACCAGCGGGACGAGGTTTATTTCGTTTCGCGTGCAAACTATTCCACCTATCCAATTTATTTGTCCAATGTGTATTGCGTCTCTCATTTTGCTTTTATGAGAGAGTGAGAGACACTGACATTGGACGGGTGGAATACCACCCTCGCACGCGTTTTATTTTTCCATAGAATGTAGCATTATAACATTTTATCGTCACAATTTCTTTAGCATAATAATTTGATCTCAAATTAGTATCTAATCGTGTTATATCACAGATGGCGGTGGCTCTAACCCTAGTTACCTATTATAAGTCTAGTGCCAACTTTATAGTTCGTTTTTTTAGCATTAGAAATAATGTAAACAATCTTGATGTGTCTTTTAATTGAAAAACACATTTTAAAAATAAGTTACGGCAAATATGTAACAATTATGAATCTAATACGATCATTTATATTCTTCTGCTTTCATAAGTAATAGTTTTTGAATTTTAAAACGCGTTTTTCAATAAAAGACATGTCAAGATCGCTTACCTTATTGCAAGTTCTTTCTAATGCTAAAAAAAACTAACTTTAGGGCTCAATTTAGATGCATTTTTGATAATCATTGTCAATGACTACCCAAAGTGCCAAAAGTGAGTTTCCATTTCATTTCTTGGAACATCTGAGGAGTACAGTAGACGCTCGCGAATCCGGAACGCCTAGTAATCCGACAATAGGGAATATTACGCAGAACTCTGTGTAGGGGGCGCCACTACCACTATCCATCACAATCTGGGGGTCTACCGCGAAACAAGAAATCGATATTTTTTATCTAACCTTTCTATCACTCTTGCATATGCGAGCGATAAAGAGACATATCGGGGGGCACGGCAGTGCCCCCGCCAAGTCGAGCGCGAAGCAAACACTGCCGTACCATCCTTTACTGGAACCATTTCGCCGCATTTTCAGGCCCCTATTTGAGAACCTCTGGATAAGACCAGAACGCAGAAATTTTGGTCATCCAGTAAGCTATAATCACATACTTAAAATCCAAACTTTCAAGTCTGTAGGTCATTTAGTTCCGAAGTTAAGCGAAAGCAAAGTTTCGCATTTATGAAACTCACTCATGATCATCAGAATAGAACTAGTACTTCCCATAAACTCAGAGAGCTGAAATTTGGTACAGAGTTAGGGTTTAATGGCCACATAAAGGGAAAACCTAAAAATATTGCAATATCAGTCACGTTTTAAAGATCTAAGAACTGCATAAGTAAGTTTGTAATCCCATATAAATATATGATATTACAAAGTTACTGTTGCAGTTCCTACAAATAGTAGGTAAAGTAAAGGTACACTACGATGTACGATGTGAGTATCAATGAAGATATGTTTAGTTATGATATGTGTATACATAGTATGGGTATGAGTACCCGAAAAGAAGGACTGCCTACAAAAAGAGATGAGATCCCATCAAAAACATTACATGTAAAAAGGTGCAAGTCTCGCAACACTTTTACTACAAAAAAGTTTTGAGATGTAATGTGAAACCAAGTCGGTTATTTTAATCAGTGCCAGGAGGTTTCTACAAAAAGAAGTGAAATCCCACCAAAAACATTCTGTAAAAAACTAGCCAAGTCTCGATGGAGCTGCTTGTTTATCTCTAAAAAGTAATGAAATCTAGACAAAGTCGTGCCAAGTCTAAGGTTCCTTACTGCGATTTCTTTATTATTATAGTTAATGTTGTGTGACTTGGCCGTTGAAGGGTACACAAGGGTACAAAACCAGGTGCTCCATGACACCATTGCACCAATCTGTCGCCAGAACCGCTACCCATTGACGATGGAAAATTGCCACTTGGAAAACGTTGATTCAATAACCCAGTCAATTGTAGGCTTGATAAAGCTGCGTATTTCAATAATACTTATGTATGGGCGAGCCTGAAAAACACTTCTTTTTGGTGCAATGGCAGATTGGTGCAATGGTGTCATGGAGCACCTGGTTTTGTACCCTTGTGTACCCTTCAACGGCCAAGTCACACAACATTAACTATAATAATAAAGAAATCGCAGTAAGGAACCTTAGACTTGGCACGACTTTGTCTAGATTTCATTACTTTTTAGAGATAAACAAGCAGCTCCATCGAGACTTGGCTAGTTTTTTACAGAATGTTTTTGGTGGTAACTATATTTCGATTTTCCCGTTTCCCGGTAGGCCCTTGTTAACAAATCGCCTTGATGCATCAATGTCATATTTTATTGTCTGTGAAAACTTGCCAAAAACAGTTTAAGGCACAGTATGAATAAGTTTCTCTATGGTTTACTAGCTAGCTTAGTGCTGCACTCTGGCGGCAGAACATTGCAGTTACATTACAACCTCCCCCCCCTATTATCCCCTATTAGTGACCCTGCTCTATATTCCGGCAGTTTACACAGCCGAACACGCTTACAGTGCGGTTGCTTTTGATATTTAGAATGGGGTTGGCCGGTGGAAGTTTTTAGCAGATGGCGCCATCATAGCTTGCCCCGTCAATCCCTAGAATTATGTCAAATTTTTGTTTTTTTTTATACCCAGCCCTTTAACCCCTGGAGCGCCCCAGAATTACCGTAGTATGGAACTCCTATACTAGTTACCAGCACACGTGTCTGTGTAGGGCGCTCCACGGGTTAAGCCAAATCTCATAGAAAAAGGGGCGAGCTATAATGGCGCCATCTATGCAAACCTTTGACAGTTGCCAACCCCATTTATTTTCTATAATGCCCGCTCCACACTCGCGTTCGCGGCTTCGCGCACGAGTATATAGCGGGCTGATAGAGATTTTATTTCCTATATAAATTAAATATCCCGGCAGTTCTAACTATCGGGAATAGAAGGAAAATTTCAGGTCCGGACAGGCGTGGCTCACTCCGCGATTTCGTCGCTTTGCTACAGGTAGCTAAAAGTACATCCGTTCGGCCCCAATTTGAGGGTTTGCCATAAGCCGCGCGTGGCGCTGTCGCCACCTAGCGGCCATATCTGTGCTGATCGTAACAGACGCGTTTTGTTAGAGAGTGAGTCTTCTGTACTTAGTACTATTATTTATTCTGTGGTCCGGATTACCGAGCGCGTACTGTAGTCCCAAGAGAAAGTGACAAGAAAATAATTACCAGCATAAGTTATGTAAGCATGTGACATTTCCAAGCAAGGTTCAAATATCTGCAAAAGTCCATACTCACTTTCATTCATAGAAGAAAGAGAATTCATTCATAGAGTTTGTACATTGTTGGTTATAGACACGGACTATTTGTGACGTTATCTATGAACCTTGACTATTTGGGACCTTATAGTCGATGGCGCTTACGCCGCACAGCGTCGCGCGGCATTGTATTTATATCGGAGCATCGTTAATAATGGCGTAAGCGCTATCGACAATAAGGTCCCTTTTAATAGATAACGTCACATATTTTGTTCGACAAGAGATATAAGCGTAATATATATTAAAGTAAGGTATGTACATTTGTTGATTTAAAAGCGTTCTCAAACTTAAAATAAATTATGATATAAGATACAAGTGTATAGACAAGGACTACAAGTATTAATATATTTTTCACAATAAATAATTTTGTATTTCACTTATTTTGACGTTGAAAAACCTAATATTTCTTAACTTTGTAACCAACAAGTTTGTTTTATCCATCAATAATTATGTATTTTGTCGAAAACAAAATAAGATAAAAAATAGGAAACTATTTACTTCGTAAATTTGTAAGTTTCATCTTTAACGAATAATATTACTTAAATATCCGTACTAAATAAGAATATAATGAGCTTCTTGTAAGATAACCTGGAATATAATCGTAGAAATAAATAGATGTATTAGATTCTAGATGGCGTTAGTGATATCGAGAAATGATACAATTTTAGTTATTTAGAATGTTAAATGTTGATTTTCGATTGTGTGTGTATTCATTTACAAATAAATATGATGATTTTGGTACAAATATTAATATAATATTCACTTTATTTATTTTTCGTCTTAGGTTAGGTATTTTTATAATATGAATATAAAAGTAAAATATTATATTAATATAATATTATTATTATTCAGGTCATCAACAGTTTCATTTCATATTACTGCGACTTTCTCAAGACTACTAGCGCCATCTGGTTTCGTGTTAGTTAACTAAATATTAAATACATTTTATTTATTTTACCGACTCTATATTGACGTGGTAATTTTATCGAACTTGATATAGCGTCGATAAAATATATACTATTGATTTGTGCTACTTTGAAAAGGGCTAGTAACGAAATGTATTAGAATTTTCAGTACTTTAGTATTTAGATCACTAGTTAAATAATGCAATTGTAATATTTTTGTATATTCGTAGTCCGCCCTTATGGTGTTGGGTATTGTCCAATTTTGTTGTCCAATGTCATTGGGTCTCACTCTCTAATTAAACAAAATGTGAGACGCAACACACAATAAGGACAGTAATGACAGTATTTTGACAATTATTGGAATTTTATGCTCAAATAGCTAATGTATATATATATATATATATATATATGTGTAAAAGTAGATGTTGTAGTGTAGATATTTTGTATCCGTGAGTTTTGGTGCATGCCCGTTATAAATATAATTAATGAGGACTGTTTTTAAAAGGAATTACTTGTGGTAAATAAAGAACGCGTAGCACAAGTAATTTCGTACATTGAACCGCCTGTTTCTATCTCTGTCTCTAGCGCCTAATTATATTGCTATCCCACTCGCACAGTGCCATTGATCGCCACAGAGTCGCTTTTGCTTTTGTAAAATTTTCGAACAACGCACATTCAACTCTATTTCCTACACCGTAGGTTCAAATTTCTGTGGCAAATTTTTAATTTTTCATTTGTATGGCTGGGCCTTAGGAGGTTATATGGCGCCATCTACAACAATGATGCGGCGTTGTAGGGCGATTGTCACTCTTATATACTTGTTTTTCTCTGGAAGTAAGACCTTTTAAAAATCTATCCTCAAATAGGTAAGTTTTGCAAAGTTAATTTAAAAAAAAGTTGGTAGAGGTAGTCTAAGAAAGATAAGTGCTTTGAATTTGTCAGCTGATGTAGATGTCGCTGTCCGGCTCCGTACATTATGGCAGTAGTGTTGGCTGTCAAAATCTCAGTTACAGCAGGCGTGGCTCACTCCGCGATTTCGTCGCTTTGCTACAGGTAGCTAAAAGTACATCCGTACGGCCCCAATTTTGGGGTTTGCCATAAGCCGCGCGTGGCGCTGTCGCCACCTAGCGGCCGTATCTGCGCTGATGGTAACAGACGCGTTTTGTTAGAGTGAGTCTTCTGTACTTAGTACTATTATTTATTCTGTGGTTACAGCAAAACATGGTGCGGTACAGCGCCATCTGTTGGACTCTCAACCTTGAGGTACGATTTTTTCTTAGACTATATACCTCTGCTAAAATTAATAACTCTTTGGTTTAGCAATATAGGAGTTTTTGTAGCGCTCTGTTTTTGACAAGTTTTCTCTGGTTTTAGTTAAATGATGTTGACGTATATTTAAATTTCAAATAATATATGCAGTTTTGAAATATGGTCTAAGATTCTGCTAGTTGCTAGTCGATATCTTACAATAAACACATACCCCCTTATTCATAAACGTTTACTAAAGTTGACAAGCCGATAATAATCGTTTGTCCCTTTCCATCATACCAATACGCCATAAGTAGGTATTTACTTCTGACGACTTCAACCTTAACAGATACGAATGGACAAAATATATAACTCGTTGAAATGTTTTAATAGGTAGTGTTTCGGCTCCTACCACCGAAGGGGAAGCGGGGACCGTACACCGCTAAACCTGTTGACCACTGCCGCGCCCCGCCGCCTCTACTTACATGCCTAGCCAACCATTAGGCTCTGAGATACACGCTCATGTGCGCGTCATACACGCAAATATTTTTTATATACATACACTTAATCTTAAGTACCTTTGTGGAACCTGAATTAGAAGCTTTTTTAAGTATCTGCGATTTTTATTTAATACTCAAGACTCCAAGCTTGAACATGGTGACCCATCGACGTGATTAATACGCAACGATTGCTTCTGCCCAAGTCGAACGGAATTTCTACGTGTGAACAGAGCAAAGGTCACGACAGCTACAACGTGGCAGAAACTGGACATCCCGGCGTCAACACAGTATTCTGGACTTACGACGCCTATTGGACTGTACCTATCCACGACGCCAGTTGAACTGTACAAATATATTCGGAGATTTACGACGCCATTTTGGACGCTGCAGACACCCTTCACTTCAAGCCCGCCGGTCAGAACTACGCCGCAGCCAAGGTTTAGCAAGGGAAGTGCACCATTCCTTCTTATTTCCTATTTTTCTGCTCGTACTTTCCTCCACCTACTTGACTTTGAGCTTTGCCATCTTCACCCTTTGCCGTGCTTGAGTTTAATTGTATGCCATTTTATTGCACTAGTGACGCAAGCATTTTCTTAGCACGTATCCTCATTTAATAGCTAGTGTCAGTGAAATAATCTGATCGCTGCTTTATAGCCAAATTTAAAACTTATAGCCTTTTACGCAATTTAAATAGGCATTTTAAAACTATTTAAGAACAGAAACGCTTATTTGAGTGACATTCTTATTAGTTAATTTCTTCACCTTAATTTCAATCATTCCGTTATTTCATAAAGCATACTCCTACTTTGTGCTATATAGAATACTGTCTAGCGGTTTTACTAATTACGCACAGTTAAACCTCAACGCAAAAAATTCAATTGCATTCCATAGTAACACAAGTGTTCACCGTGTTACAGATAAGAACCGGTCGCATCTCGCCCGGCAACAGCTACTCAGCTGCAGCTGCGTTGCGTTTTCTGCTGACTCCTGCATTCCGCACAGCACTGTTGCCGACCAAGCCAACCACTGTGACTGCGAACATAGGCCGGAAAATTTACGTATTTATTCCAATATTTTGATATTTGATTTCTCATTTCCTCATTCGCTGTTTTTAATTGAAATCAGATCTTTATCATAAAATGGCTACGTTGATTCCCACTAGAACGTCCATTAAGGGGCGTATTACTAAATTTAAAAATTACATTGCAGAATTGAATGCTCAGGATAATATTTCCTCAAAGGATGTAGACGAACTTTCGTTGAAGTTGGATCGTTTTCGTAGTATGTTCACACAATTCGACCAGATCCAAACTCAAATAGAAATTGCGACTACATCAGATATGCAGACCGAAATTGACATAAGAGAAGAGATGGAAAATGATTTTATTTCTCTTATTGCAACTGCTCAGAAAATTATTGATAAGATAGCCGAAAGATCTGATTTCGCCAGCGTAAAGTCTGAAGTTCAAAGCAACTGTGGTCATGACAATACATGCAACGGTTTAAATTTTCGTTTGCCAGTGATTAAAATCGCTAGTTTCGATGGTTCGTATTTTAAGTGGCTCGAATTCAGAGACACATTTGATTCACTCATTCACAGTTCCGACAACATCAAGCCGATTCACAAATTTCACTATTTAAACTCTTATTTGGACGGTGAAGCGGCTCAGGTGATTAGCAACTTAGAAGTGTCGGACAGTAATTACGCTGAGGCCTGGCGTCTTCTCTGCGAGAGATATGACAATAAAAAACAGCTGATTAGCAACCATTTAAACTCTTTGTTTAACTTGCAACAGATTGGTCGCGAATCGGCAAAGTCCCTGCGTTATTTAGTGGATCATGTGTCCAAAAACCTACGGGCTTTAAATACGTTGGGCCAGCCCACTGATAAGTGGGACACGCTTCTTATACATATGGTCGCGAGTAAACTTGATAGTAATACGAGTTTAAAATGGGAGGAATTTAAAAGTAATTCTTTTTCAAATGACGATATGCCGTCATTGGCCGATTTTAATCGCTTTTTAAAGGGACGTGCTGACGTTTTGGAATCGGTTCAGCGTAATAAATCTGATAAGCCTATCACTAATAATAATAATAAACGCGAACCTGCTGCCTCGCCTCATAGTAAACGCGAGAAGTCTAGCATCAAATGTTTTGCGGTTTCAGCCACTCCTGCTGCTTCGGCCTCGGCCTCTCCTCCTGCCTGTGTGTTCTGCAGCGGCGAGCACCGGATTTACGATTGCTCGTCATTCCTGTCCCTGCCAGTTGAAGACCGGATCTCCGGAGCGTCAAGGTTACGCCTTTGTCTCAACTGTTTGCGGAAGGGGCACACTTCTCATCGCTGCAGAGTAGCTCCGTGTCACACTTGTAAGAAGCGCCATAATACTTTGTTGCATAGGGAGACTCCTCAGGTTGCCGCTGCGCCCGTAGATGCGCCTCCGCCGCGTTCGGAGCCCGAGCTCGGGCTGTCGTCGAATATGACCGTGTCGCGCTCAGCTCAAATACTTTTACCTACCGCGTATATTGACATATATAGCCCGGCTATTAATGATTATGTAACAGCGCGCGCGTTTTTAGATTGCGGAAGTATGACTTCTGTTGTGACAACCAATTATAAACAGAAATTGCAACTCGCACCGCTGCCCAGTAATACAAAGCTTTTCGGATTATCTGACGTTCCTATATCCAGTAATCCCGAGCGTTGTTTTGTGCAAATTCGGTCTAAACATGATAAAAATGCTAAATTCGATATCGCATGTTTAGCACTGCCTGTGATTAATAGCACTTTGCCACTAAAGCATATCGATGTGTCGGGCATCAAGTGGCCATGTAATAAAAAACTCGCCGATCCTAATTTTAATCAGCCCGGACCTGTAGATATTTTACTTGGCGGTGACGTTTTCTGGACTTTGGTTGGAGGCGAGCAAATTGATTTAGGGCACGATACACTTGTCTTGCGCAAATCCAAACTAGGTTGGTTAGTGGTCAGTAAATACAATGCATTTTCAATGTCTAACGATAAGTCGTTCAATTGTTTTTTACAATGCAATCACTTGTACACAAGTGATAATCTCGACGACTCGCTTACTAAATTCTGGCAGCTGGAGCAAGTGCCCCAACCTAGTCAGCCGTTTACCGATTTAGAGGCGGAATGTGAGCAACATTTTGTCACTCACACTTATCGTGACGATAACGGTAGGTTTCACGTGCGTCTGCCATTAATTACGGAACCCGATTGTTTAGGGGACTCATATCGCTTTGCTAAAAAACGGTTCTTTGCATTAGAGAAACGATTTAAACGCAACCCTGAGTTGAAATCGGCTTACGAGCAATTCATAAATGAATATGCCGAGTTAGGCCATCTCTCTGTGTCCGATTCTGACATTCCGGATCCTTCCTTTTTTGTGTCACATCATTGTGTGCAAAAGCCCTCCAGCGAATCTACGAAGTTAAGGGTCGTATTCAATGGTAGTGCCCCCACCACGTCTGGCTATTCTATAAATGACCTGCAGATGGTTGGGCCAACGATTCAAGACTCGCTGTTTAATATCCTCCTGAGGTTTCGTACATACAAATATGTTTTAACTGGGGATGTCGCTAAGATGTATCGGCAGGTCCTGGTTCAGGAATGCGACCGCGATTTACAATTAATTCTTTGGCGCTCCAATGAGAACGAACCTTTAAAGACTTTAAGGCTTAACACGGTCACTTACGGATTTTCAAGTGCTAGTTTTTTGAGCACACGCTGTTTGTGGCAGTTGGGCGAGGAATGTGCAGATGAAAAAATTAAAACTATCATCCAAAATGATTTTTTAGTGGATGATTTATTAACAGGGTCAGACACAGAGGAGGAATTACGTTCTATTAAAGAGTCGGTTGAGCGTGCGCTAGCAGCTGGTTGTTTTCCCCTGCGCAAATATCGCTCAAATTTACCGTCAATTTTGCATGACTCACAAAACGATAGTGTAGGTATAAATAAAGGTAGCTTGATCATTAGCTCGTCGTCGCACACGCTAGGAGTGGGATGGGACTCTGAGGCAGATATCATTCATTTTCCTACTCAATATTCTGCCAAGGACGGCCACCCTACGAAACGTTCAATTTTATCGGATTCGTGTAAAATATTTGATCCCTTAGCCCTCCTGTGTTTGCTGACGATTATACCTAAAGCTTTAATTCAAAAATTATGGATTGAAAAAAATCGACTGGGATATTCCCGTGCCGAGTTACATAAACGAGTCTTGGCAGGACTTTATAAACGGGTTAGCGTCTTTAACTTCGCTCCAAATACCTCGTCATGTTCTTTGCGACTCGCCGACGCATATCGAAATGCACGTATTTTGTGATGCAAGCTCAGTTGCATACGCGGCCTGTATTTATTTAAAGTCCACTAATGAGAAGGGCGATGTTGTAGTCAGGTTGCTGTGCGCCAAGGCCAAGGTCGCGCCGGTCCAGGCTACGACTATTCCTCGATTGGAATTATGTGCTTGCCTTCTAGGCGCGCAGCTCGCGTCAGCTGTTTCTAAAACGTTGCGCTGCCAGATTGCGCAGAAATTTTATTGGACTGACTCGTCAATTGTGATCGCATGGCTTAAAACTAATCAAACAAAATTAAAAACGTTTGTCGCCAATCGCGTGGCTCATATTTTAGAACTCACCGATGGCAGTGAGTATCGTCACGTTCCAACCGCTTTAAATCCGGCTGACTACCCATCTAGAGGGGTCGAAGCGCGTCGCTTATCTGATTTGCACATGTGGTGGAACGGGCCATCTTTCTTGTACGAGCCACAGAATAACTGGCCTCAGTTTTCCTCAAACTCGGAGCTCGATTTACCCGAGCTAAAGGTTAACGTCGCGATCACTAACGATTCCCAAAAAACTGATTTTATTGATTTCGATCGATATTCGAAACTCAAACTTTTACAACGTGCGGTAGCTTATATGCTTAGGTTTGCGCATAACTGCCGTGTTTCATCTAATAAAACTACCGGTGTGCTACAACCTGAGGAGCTCGAGGTTTCTTTTAAAAAATTAGTCGCTATGTCACAGCAGGCTAGTTTTCCTCACGAATTGAAATTGTTGCGTGACAAGCAACCTTTAGGCCCTAAAAACCCTATTTTATCGTTGAACCCATTTTACGATGATGACGACAAGCTTCTCAGAGTTGGTGGACGTCTGTCCTCGTCGTTTTATCCATTTGACAAACGCCACCCAATGCTCTTACATGCCAAACATAGTTTGACTAGATTGTTGTTTCAACAGGAACATATCCGTCTCCTGCATGCTCCTCCTCAGCTGCTTCTAGCCGCCATTCGCGAGTCTATATGGGCCGTATCGGGACGCACACTTGCGCGCACCGTATCGCAACAATGCGTCACCTGTCGCCGCGCAGCTGGCAACACTTCTGCTCCTTTGATGGGCGCTCTGCCTTCTCAGCGCGTAACGCCTGATTTTCCCTTTATTAGTGTCGGCGTAGACTTCGCAGGTCCGTTTATGATTACGGACAGGCATGGCAGAGGTTGCAAAATAACAAAGTGCTATTTAGCTATATTTGTTTGTTTCCGGTACAAATGTTTGCATTTAGAGGCAGTAAGCACGCTGTCGACGGATTCTTTCATTCTTTCGCTGCGACGTTTTATCTCTCGCAGAGGGCGACCTCGCGAGATCTTCTGCGATAATGGACGTAATTTTTTAGGAGCGGCCAAGGAAATTAGCGATTACCTTACTTCAAACTCAGACACGGTTTGCAATTTTGCAGCAAATGAGGGAATACAATTTAAATTTCAACCGGCATATGCTCCTCACTTTGGTGGTTTGTGGGAAGCAGGAGTCAAATCGGCAAAATTTCACCTCAATCGTATATTAGGTAACGCTCATTTAACATATGAGGAATTGGCAACTCTCTTTAGTCAGGTGGAGTCCATCCTGAATAGTCGTCCCTTGTGTCCTTTGTCGTCCTCTCCAAACGATTTCCAACCCTTAACCCCAGGTCACTTCATCATCGGCCGCGCGCTCACTTCGTTGCCGTCGCCCCACCTCGCGGATATAAACCCAAACCGTTTAGATAGGTTTCAGAGGCTCGAGGCATTAAGACAGCACTTCTGGCGGCGCTGGCAAATGGAATACGTCTGCGAGCTCCAGCAACGGACGAAATGGCGTGTTCCAGGACGAGCTCTTCAACTGGGTGACCTGGTCCTAATCAAGGAAGAGAATACTCTTCCACTGCACTGGCGGCTTGGACGAGTCGCCAAATTGTTTCCTGGCGCTGACGGGATTTCGCGAGTAGCTGAAGTTGCTACTGTAACGGGCACCTATAAACGAGGTGTGAAGTACCTCTGCCCTCTGCTGGAGGAGACCCATGAAGCCTTGAAGGCTGACGCCTCCAAGGGCCCCCAGGATGTTTCGGCTCCTACCACCGAAGGGGAAGCGGGGACCGTACACCGCTAAACCTGTTGACCACTGCCGCGCCCCGCCGCCTCTACTTACATGCCTAGCCAACCATTAGGCTCTGAGATACACGCTCATGTGCGCGTCATACACGCAAATATTTTTTATATACATACACTTAATCTTAAGTACCTTTGTGGAACCTGAATTAGAAGCTTTTTTAAGTATCTGCGATTTTTATTTAATACTCAAGACTCCAAGCTTGAACAGGTAGTATAAGCTAGTAACTAAACTATACTGGATCAAGCAGATCTTGTCTATAGAAAAAGGCGGCAAATTTGTAAAATGTAGGCCCCAAGGGATATCGTCCCATAGAAAATTTGAATTTCGCGCCTTTTTCTACTGACAAGATTTGCTTGACCATTTATATATTTCAACCACCAATGTGAAAACAAATTCTCTAAAATTCATTCACAGAAATGACTGTGTCGTTCCTTAAACTAGGGACTTTAGTGTGTGTCATGCTTATTATTCACTAGCGACCCGCCCCGGCTTCGGGTTACACAAAACCATAACAAATTATACACCTAAACCTTCAATCGCTCAACCGCATGAAAATCAGTTCAGTAGTTTTTGAGTTTATGACGCGGCGGGGGACTTTGTTTTATAAGGTGTAGTGATTCATCATTATCATCATCATCATCTCAGCCATAAGACGTCCACTGCTGATGAACATAGGCCTTCCCCTTGGATCTCCATACGTGCCGGTTGGAAGCGACCCGCATCCAGCGTCTTCCGACGACCTTAACAAGGTCGTCTGTCCATCTTGTGGGTGGACGTCCTACGCTGCGCTTGCTAGTCCGTGGACTCCACTCGAGCACTTTTCGACGTGTAGTGATTAGGTACGAGTAATATTAGACGCTTTGTATTAGTGTAGTCGCTCTGGGGTCCCTTTTCATAAGGAAAGACACAAGTAAGGGTCTAGATTAAAATTGGAGCTATATTTTAACTAAAATCTAAAAACAGCGTAGCCGATGACACGGGAAAACCGTATGTAGCGAAAAGCGCCTATGAACAGAATTCGCCTAGCGGGTCGCTGGCAGTGTATGTGTTACATACTTATTATACTCTGTATCTATAGGTATTTAAATAAAAAACAAACTAAAATCTACCCTTAAATGGTTCCTTAACCCCTCGTATGCGGCCTGTCAAATATAATCATTGTGACATTGACATTTAAAACAATAGATTTAAATTCACACGCACGGATCCGTGTCTAAGCATACGCGGCGTTAAGCCAGTTGAGGGTAGATGAAAACATTACACGATCAAATAATGTAGGTTAAAGTCAGGTCGTTCAGTGACGAATCTAGGCGGTTTTGTAATTGGTCGGTTAGAAAAAAAAAATTATAACTTCCCGAAAATGTACCAATTGTTTGTTTACTTTTATTTAAATACCTAAAGATACAGACATTACAGACTATATGGTTTGGAGTTACATTGTTTTCAATTTCCAACATGAATTTTAGAATGCCGTAGCATGTAGACCCTGTTTTCTGTGATTTGATCGCGTACAGTACAGTCAACCAAATTTAAAAACAGACTATAATTGCGAATGACTGTACCCCGAACTCGAGTTGCCAAAATGTAACCAAAAAAATGTATTTTTATAAATGATTTTGTGGATAAAAATATATGTATTGAGATGAGCGTTGATTTAATTTATAATATTTTTTGTTATTACATTTTCCGTCCCGGTGCGAACCGTTATTTCTGTTGTATTATTGTATTTGGAACGCTGAAAATATATTATTATTGTAAAATGTTTGGTTTATAATTTCTCCCCGACATCACACGTACATTTAGCACCAAAAATAGCTAAGCGGACGAGGTGCTCAAAACGATCTGCATCAGCGTTAAGACACCTAAGAGCATATATGTGCACATCACTTTGAACACTTGGCCTGCATAGGGGTTGTGCACAAATCACGCGAGGTGTTTTCGGCTACTTTTTGACCCCCCTCCCCCTTGGTGATATTTGGTGAGGTTTTTGGCTACCTCCCTCCCCCCACACAACCATACGTGTATTTTTTTGAAAATTTTCATTCGACTTAATTTTAAGATAAATACGAATGTATATAGAAAATCTTGTTTATTTTTTATTTCCGTGAAATAGACTCGCTATTTTGAAGTGCAGAGTGAAGATTTATGTTAAACGAAATCGAGAAAAAGTTTCGTTCACTGTAGAAAAATAAACGTGAGGTTTCCTTATACTCCGCCCCTCCCCCAACGTGATCTATCGTGATTTTTTCGTGATCCCCCTCCTTCCGAACCTCGCGTGATTTGTGCACAAGCCCTTAGTCATTTCTGCTATTGACTTTACTCCTTCGTCTCACTAGAAGCACAGAATAAGTAATAGTACTAACCATACAGAAAGGACACTTCCTACAAAACCGAAGTTTGACAGCGATTCAGGGACGAATCATGATATCCCTTTCTAACGTATGGCACTATCCCTTTCGACTATTTAAGATTGTCAACATTCAAGTAAAAATCTTTTCTGTGGTCGTGTACGCAAAGGGACATCAAGTTGTGTCAACTCTAATAATTGCTCGGAGCAATGCTGAGCCGAACAGAGCTGAGTTTGCCCTATTGGAGGTTGCATATGTACTGCTCTGGCAGAATATATTATATAGTACATTATTGTCGAGGCTCGGAAGTAGCTACTTGCAGGCTGAGGATTCGTTTTAAACGGACGACCTTGGGAGTCCGTTTAATTGAATCCGAAGCCAGCAAGTAGACTTCCAGCCGAGTCATATATAGTGCTTTTCTCAAAAATGGTGCAAGAAATATAAATATCATAGAAATATTTTACAAAAAGCAACATTCTTACGTATATATTTTCACAGAACAAAGCCCTTGTCGCCTTTTTATTTTTTTTAATAAAAAAATAGAAGTGTATTTTTCTGCCGAAAATACGCCAACCTATTTGAGACAGCTAAATAGTCGCGGTACTAATCATCTGTTTGGCTGTTTAATGGGCCTGTGCCTTCATTTGATATGGCCATTTCAACTTTTAAAAAGTTTGGAACTCGACAAATAATGGAATTTGTATGCAACATTGCAGTCCTAAAATCGAGACTGCAATGTTTTTAACTTTTTAATTTTTGACTGACCATAAACTCCGCGCTTCGCGACCTATTTTTTACACGGCAAAGTCGACTTTGACGTCCATTTTTGAGAAAAACCTATTACTGTCTAATGTAATGTCAATATTTGAATATGTTTGAATAGAAAATATATGGATTCTACCCAGAACTGGCGTTGACTATCTGTTCCACTTATTCTGCTGGAGACCAGGACCCTGGTTCTTCTAATAGGTTATGGGCCCGGTAGGTGGGTAAGTTTTATTTATTTATTTTATTAGTTTTAGTTTTAATTTATATAGTTTATACTTAATTTTAATAATAGTTTGTATAAGTTTTGTTATTGAATAAACTACACATAACTAATATAAAATTGTAGTATCATAAAAAAATATTATGGTAAAAAATACCCACCAAAAACATAAATGTAAAAAAGGAGAGCCAAGTTCAATACAAAAATTATGCTTGGCTGTGGGGCTCGCCGCAAAAAGAATGGAGATCTAAATGAGTGCCACTGCCAAGTTCTATGCAAAATCCAAATATGTATTTATAGGAACAAAATAACATTATAAACAAGTAATAAACTCTATTTCTTTGCTTTATTGGATACCTATAACAATTGCTGTTATTTAAAAAAATGTGAGATCTTAAAGTAGGTTAGATTTGACTTGGCCAGTTTTCATTACATCAGTCATTTTATATATATTGTAATTCTGATAAAACCTGGCAAAGCCAAATCTAACCTACTTTAAGATCTCACATTTTTTTAAATAACAGCAATTGTTATAGGTATCCAATAAAGCAAAGAAATAGAGTTTATTACTTGTTTATAATGTTATTTTGTTCCTATAAATACATACAGGGTGAAATTTAAATCACTGGCCATATTCGTTCCAGGCACTAGATTACACTTAAGGAATCTATTTAGCGAAAAAAAAGAGTACATTTTTTTTTTTTTCATTTTTCAATTTTTAAATATTTTCCACGAGACGTGGTCACCCTTTTACCACAAATGTAAACAAACCTAATAGTAGGTTTTAACAACAACATCAGCAAAACCCTTATCTGACGTTCACTAAACCTTATAATCGTTGCAATAGGGTCCACCTAGTTAGTGTTGGCGATGGTAGGCAGGTTTATCAATTTCGAGGGTAGTCTAAACCATTCCGCGCTAGCGGTAAACATAACGGTTAGCATAAGTGATTAGTCACTCGTCACTCGCCAACCTTAAAATAATAATCGCGCGCGTACTAAGGTTTAAAAAAATGATTTGGAACCGGGAATATTAGGAAATGGTACGGTGTTATTTATTAAGTGGTGAGTGTTTACGTGGTGCACAAAGATTACACGAAATGGAATCAGTTCCACGCCTTCGCAGACAAGGATTGAATCCAAGAGTACCATCTCGTGGGACTTTCGTTAATTGCGTCGACTTTTAATCAAATGTAAGTACATAAGTTGATTCAATTTTTTAAATACGCCTGAATGCAAAGATTCCTGACCTAGTTTTTACTCATTGTTTTTAAGCCACGGACGTTTTGTTAATAATCATTAGTCAGAATAGTACATTTCGATGCTAGTGCGGAAGGTATGTCATTACTTCACGAGTACCGAGATATCTTGCCACGAGCCGCAGGCGAGTGGCAAGACTCGGGACGAGTGAAGAATGACATTTCCGCACGTGTATCGAACGACGTTTTTTAATACAGTTGCGAAAAAATAAGAAAAACATTGTTAATCGTACACTAAACAAAAGTGGTAACAGTGACAGCTCGGTTAGACGTCGTCTTTAAGTATATTACATCTATGGGCGTTTGGCAGCTATTCCGTTCCATTCAGTCAACTTATTAAGAACGGAGTTTTCAATATTGAATATTAAAAAATAAACGTGTTATAATGATGAAGAGGTAAGTAATTAAATATGAAATATGTAATATTTTTCGTATTCTTACATTAACGATAGGTTTTTATGCTGATTACGACGTTTAAAGGAAACTAATATTAACACTCATCAATAAGTAGTCGTGAATTGGAACAAGTATAAATTTAAAAAAATTGGAAAAGTAAAAAGCACTAGTTCGAGATAACCAACTTTCCGCACGCTAAACAGCTACGTAAAGTAGCACTTTTTGAGCAACTGTATTAAAAATAATATTTTAGATTAAAAATGGGTTGCCTTTGCATTTTGACGGTTCTAAGCCCGTTAAAGTATGAAGGAAAAATTAGCAACTTATGTAGGTAAGCGTCTTATCTCGCTGCAATAGGGTTCATAATTGGTGACGCTATTGCAAACAGCGGGAGGGGCGGGCGGGGTGTCAATGACCTTAACTGATAAGAGAGAAGCGGATGTAGTGGGTAGTTGTCGGTTCACCATAACGTACGAGGTTTTTAGGACAACTTGATGATGAGTTATTTCGAAAAAAATGTACTGAGCGGTATTAAAAGAAAAAACACGTGTTTAATATTTTTTCGAGTTCTTTCGGGTGTTTCAATTTGGCCAGTGAATTAAATTTCACCCTGTATTTGGATTTTGCATAGAACTTGGCAGTGGCACTCATTTAGATCTCCATTCTTTTTGCGGCGAGCCCCACAGCCAAGCATAATTTTTGTATTGAACTTGGCTCTCCTTTTTTACATTTATGTTTTTGGTGGGATATCAATACTTTTTGTAAAGAAAACTAGGCAGGTATTGAGATTTAATGTTTTTTCTTGTGTTTCCGCTGTATGGTTTTTACTTCTGTTCTTTGTATAATTATGTGGTGCCGCGCGCCGCCGACGACACACCGTTGGCCGGTTGTTTAGAGCGTATTACAAGTTTTTTGTATGGGGACACCACTTATTTTTGACTAAACTTTATTTTAATATAGCAAATATAATAATACATATATTGGGGTAGTTTCAAATATCTGCTTGTAACGGTTCCAACGCTACAATAAAAAAATATTTTTTTGTATGGGGACCCCCCCTATTTTTTAACTTTTTTTTATTTTTAGATTTTTTCCTACGCTTACACACAATAACCGAGCTGGATTCCAAATTTCATCCTTCTAGGTCATCTCGAAGTAGGTTAGGTTTAGGTACTTATATGTCAGTCCCAATAAAAAGTGGTTTTTTTGTATGGGGACCCCCCCTATTTTTTAACTTTATTTTAATTTTATATTTTTTCCTACGGTTACACACAATAACCAAGCTGGATTCCAAATTTCATCCTTCTAGGTCATCTGGAAGTAGGTTAGGTTTAGGTACTATAAGTCATAAGTCAGTCTTAAAATTTACGACTTTTTGACCTTCATACCTTTATAACCGTTTGAGCTAGCTTCATGAAATTTGGGCTTCTAGATATCCTTATGGATATAATTAAACACACGTAGTTTTATGTGTTTACGTCAAAGATGTTTTGAGTTATAGAAGGGTCAAAAGTGGCACCAAGTGGTTCGTGTAATATTACACTCGGCGCTGGCTAGCCAGTTCCTTTGCTTGAACTTGGCTTGACACGCTGCCGCGTGTCTATATTTGCACACGGCGCGCACCTCTTCCAAATAACACAAAAATCAATAAAAATAAACGTAAGGACATTTTTTTTACACTCTATTATTATACGCAGTAGCCCCCTCCCTCCCTTTTTACTCAATCATATTATTATTAAATTTCGTTTCTACTTTTCTTCGGTCAAGGCCTCTACAGACGTTGTAACAAGTCACATTCGATTTTTTCTTTTGTCATCGATGCTAAGTTTATTTAGTTAACTTAACCAGCAAAAACCTAAACTTACTTTTCAGATTTAATTTAGATAAATAAATGTACCTACCCACCTAACTGCCGGACGCAAATCGAATGCGATCCAAGGTGAGTTGTGTCTGTATAGCCCCCCCCTATTGACTGACATTGATTGATTTACATAATATGTCACATTGACACTGACACATTCAGTTCGACGACACAATCAATCAATCAATACGATCGATCCTTTATTATTTACCTATATAAATAAATAAATAAACAAACAATTAGGTAAGTAAGTGATTCCACCGGTAAACTTTGTTCGCCATATTTTTTTTTTTTAACCTAACCTAACTTTTTTTTTTAATTTTTTTTTTTAACCTAACCTAATCTAACCTGACCTAACTTTTTTTATTTCTTGTTTTTTTTATAACCTAACCTAACCTAACTTTTTTTTTTTTTTTATCTAACATAACCTAACCTAACCAAATTATTATGTTCTTGAAATGGTTATAGTCTCGCAGCAAATTTTCCAGTAAAATACCTGAAGTTGGTGTGTATGTATTTATGTTACTTATAAACTTATAAAATATATGTATTATAAGATTTATTATAAGAAATGTAAGTACCTCTATACCTAGTTAGGTATCTACAACACAACACAAAACAACTGCTCCTCGAAGCTTTTAGGGCGCGCGGCGGGTCACACAAAACACCAAGATGTTACACATGCTGGTGGACTGTGGACCACCGTTGTATTATTTATTTGCACTTTGGTCCTAGTTTACGCGTTTTAATATTGAAACGTGACAGACGGGAGATATATTATATTATCCTTACCCACGGGGGAGAGTACAACGCGCGCTGTATTTACTTGCAGATTGTCTGTCACCATCGCCAATTCGAGACGACGCAAAGTTGCCGATTGGTTTGAATGATGACAACATATTTGCGAGAAAATAGTGTGTGTTCTCCTATACGTGTGGCGAGGATCGATCGGATGATAATCCGATTTAAAACAAAGAACAATTTTTAACCCTAACGGTAATACGGTTTTTGAAACACTCTCTCAGTGTTTTCATATCGCGAAACCTTCAAATACGCAATTGTAATTGCGGTTAGTAGTTTAGCGGTGGTGGGAATACGCTTTGATGTAAGTTTCATTATACTGTATTGGTTGTGAGGGTTTTGAGGGCTCTATAATACCTGGCGAGCGATATAAATCGTAACGAACGACTATGTTAAAAAAAGAATCTAAAAATTAAAAAAATAAATAGTGAAATTTTTATGTCTGGTCGTGGAAGAACGTTCGATTACATATCGGCGCTATGAAACATCACACAACTATGTGCGTGTGTATGTGCGCGCTTTACTCACCCGCTACCTACCTAAGGTACACGCACGCACGCACGCGTGTGTCTCTGTACCACCAGGTAGAATAGAGTGGTAAGTGAAATATCCACCAGTCTACGATACGCCACGTCGATTTCGGTATATCCGAATGGTGGCGTGTGTCGTATACGACTCGTGTCTTACGCGTGCGGTCTCCGTCGTCTGTGTGTGTTGTGTAGTATAATATACATAGATGATATTGGCGCGCACGCGTCGGCGCTAGTGTTTTGTGTCTCACATGAACACGGCAGCTCCCTGGTTGATCCTGCCAGTAGTTATATGCTTGTCTCAAAGATTAAGCCATGCATGTCTCAGTGCAAGCCGTATTAAGGCGATACCGCGAATGGCTCAATATATCAGTTTTGGTTCCTTAGATCTTACTCAGTTACTTGGATAACTGTGGTAATTCTAGAGCTAATACATGCAATCAGAACTCTGACCAGTGATGGGATGAGTGCTTTTATTAGATCAAAACCAATCGGCGGAGGGCCTCGCGTCCGAAGTCGTAACATTTTGATGAATCTGGATAACTTTTGCAGATCGCACGGTCCAGTACCGGCGACGCATCTTTCAAATGTCTGCCTTATCAACTTTCGATGGTAGTTTCTGCGACTACCATGGTTGTCACGGGTAACGGGGAATCAGGGTTCGATTCCGGAGAGGGAGCCTGAGAAACGGCTACCACATCCAAGGAAGGCAGCAGGCGCGCAAATTACCCACTCCCGGCACGGGGAGGTAGTGACGAAAAATAACGATACGGGACTCTTACGAGGCCTCGTAATCGGAATGAGTACACTTTAAATATTTTAACGAGGAACAATTGGAGGGCAAGTCTGGTGCCAGCAGCCGCGGTAACTCCAGCTCCAATAGCGTATACTAAAATTGTTGCGGTTAAAAAGCTCGTAGTTGCATTTGTGCTACGCACTGTCGGTGCGATTCATCCGAATCGATACTGACACGTTTGCGGAGCATATCGTCGGTGAATCGTATGTAAAAGTACGGTTCAATATAAAAATCCTATCGCGATGCTCTTCAGTGAGTGTCGAGGTGGGCCGACAATTTTACTTTGAACAAATTAGAGTGCTCAAAGCGGGCTCAAAATGCTGCTTGAATATTTCGTGCATGGAATAATAGAATATGATCTCGGTTCTATTTTGTTGGTTTTCAGAACTCCGAGGTAATGATTAATAGGGATAACTGGGGGCATTCGTATTGCGACGTTAGAGGTGAAATTCTTGGATCGTCGCAAGACGAACATCAGCGAAAGCATTTGCCAAAGGTGTTTTCATCAATCAAGAACGAAAGTTAGAGGTTCGAAGGCGATTAGATACCGCCCTAGTTCTAACCGTAAATATGTCATCTAGCGATCCGCCGACGTTACTACAATGGCTCGGCGGGCAGCTTCCGGGAAACCAAAGATTTTGGACTCCGGGGGGAGTATGGTTGCAAAGCTGAAACTTAAAGGAATTGACGGAAGGGCACCACCAGGAGTGGAGCCTGCGGCTTAATTTGACTCAACACGGGAAATCTCACCAGGCCCGGACACCGGAAGGATTGACAGATTAACAGCTCTTTCTTGATTCGGTGGGTGGTGGTGCATGGCCGTTCTTAGTTGGTGGAGCGATTTGTCTGGTTAATTCCGGTAACGAACGAGACTCTAGCCTGCTAAATAGGCGTCGTCATTTAGGTGCGCGCGGCCGTTCGCGGTCGCGCAACTCACTGGCGACGTATTAAAATTCTTCTTAGAGGGACCGGCGGTTTCGAGCCGCACGAGATTGAGCAATAACAGGTCTGTGATGCCCTTAGATGTCCTGGGCCGCACGCGCGCTACACTGAAGGAATCAGCATGTTCTCCTTGGCCTAGAGGCCCGGGCAACCCGTTGAAACTCCTTCGTGCTGGGGATTGGGGTTTGCAATTATCCCCCATAAACGAGGAATTCCTAGTAAGCGCGAGTCATAAGCTCGCGTTGATTAAGTCCCTGCCCTTTGTACACACCGCCCGTCGCTACTACCGATTGAATGATTTAGTGAGGTCTTCGGACCGACACGCGGTGGCTTCACGGCCGTCGGCGTTGCTGGGAAGTTGACCAAACTTGATCATTTAGAGGAAGTAAAAGTCGTAACAAGGTTTCCGTAGGGGAACCTGCGGAAGGATCATTAACGTGTATATATATATGTTGGTATGGTCTACATACAAACGTGTATAACAAGAATAATCCGTTACCAAAAACAAACCTATATATATAATATGTATATGTCAGTTGTCGTCACACAGGAGAGAGAGAGTCTAGTACGATCTCGCGTCGCGTATTTAAGCAGTTTGAGACTAACGTCTATTTGGAGAGTCGCTTCGACCGGCACAAATCCGCGCCGTTACAGCTTATCGCTCCATATTATATAGATGTTTGTGTTTGAACTCGCGCGAACGTCAACTGTGTTGTACGTAGACTGATATGTATATTTTATATATGATAACATGCGGTATTCATTTTTCGTAATGATTTTTTTTTTTTTTTTTGGACGTTTCGAACATTGTTACCAGTGTGTAATAATAAACTATTACCCTGGACGGTGGATCACTTGGCTCGCGGGTCGATGAAGAACGCAGTTAACTGCGCGTCATAGTGTGAACTGCAGGACACATTTGAACATCGACATTTCGAACGCACATTGCGGTCCGTGGAGACACATCCAGGACCACTCCTGTCTGAGGGCCGGCTGCATAAATAAACATAT